>NC_133661.1:3438068-4038068 GCF_037893015.1 Macrotis lagotis
GCTTTACATCAAGGAATTTTCTTATTGAATGGGTACATCAAAGTCAATTTTACAGGTATCCAGATCATGTTTCATCATTCTGTACAAAAGAGAATCTGTTTGCTCCATCCCCCATGAAGAAGACAAGATTTTTCCCTCTTGTCTAGGACTGCCTTAGTGCTCTATTCTCTATCAACTTTCCTTCTCCCACTGGGAGATATTCTTTATAACATATTATAATTATTAAGGACTATGACTAGAATCCCCTACTCTAATTCCTGAAATCCACTTTTAAGAGGAGAAAACTCTAGAGAATGAACAGATTTTCATTGGTCTCTCCCTCTACTCTCCCACATCCACAACAATCCAGATGAAAGGGAAAGACCAATAGATCAAAATGAGGGTATCACATCATGAGTGACCAAGAGACATCTAGCTCTTTGTTTTCAAAGTCTAAATGATCTAAGTGATCAAAAAACCAGATTGGAGTCTTTGGGATCTGCCTTTAATGTTAATGGAAGAGGCCTTGAGATCAAGCTAAATCAGCAGTGCTAACAAGAAGAAGTGAGGATGATGTTCAACTTTTGTTCAATTGTGTTTTTATTGAATTTTAATGAGACATGCTCCTTGTGTATACCATCTTAGTCCAAATGGCAATGAAAATTCTAAAATATCACCAAAAGTAACACTATCCTGAACACTCATATTTCCTAGCAAAAATAGTCCATCTCCTTTTTTTCTTCTTTCCTCCCTCCCTTTTCTCTCTTTCTCTTATCCTCTTCTCTTGCTCTGTGTGTCTCCCTCCTTCTCCCTTTTTCCTCTCTCTTGCTCTCTTACTTTTTTCTCTCTTTCCCTTTTTCTTTCCCCTTCACTCTATGTTTCTCTTTCCCTCCTTCCCCTCCTCTCTTTCTCATAGATGACAAGTAGGGACATTTTTTTCTCCTGGCCTTGGAGAGATAAACATTAACAATTTTTCTTGCAACTACAGTCAAAGACATGAAATGTCTCTGTCCCAGGATTCCTTGGGTTAGGTCAGAATCAGAGGCAGAGGCAGAAGGGACTTCATAGTCCATAGTTCAATGATACACTAAACGAGAACATCTTTACAGTCAAGTAGACCCTAAGTCTCTGTATCGCTTTCTAAGGTAGAAACCCTTCAGACCTCTCCAGGTAGATGATCTCTCTGTAGATCCACTTGCTAGGACTGTTACTATTGCCTAGCAAATAAAATCAGAATTACCTTCATTCCACTCTGACCTGCAGAATGTACTAATTTGAGGCTTAAGACAATCCATGGCCTTGTGGTATTTTAGTATCTTTTAAAGACTCTATGTGGTAGAGTAAGTAGTGAATTGGTTTGGCCATTGTCCACAAGTTCCTTGTGCCAATAAAATCATTGTTCCAATAATCCTGAACTCTGTGCTCCTTGTTAGAAAGTTGTTGCTTTTATTTTCTTTGTCATCATTATTATTGTTGCTGTTGTACATTTTTTTGTTTCTTCCTCCAAGATCTAAAGAATCACACAACAAAACATAGGAATTCTCATAAAAATAACTTCAAAATGGAGAAAATATTTAGGGGTTAAGCTTTAAATCACAGCCAATACCCAGCTAGATTCTTATATCTTAAAGAAATAAAGAACAATTTAAACAGGTGAGGGAATATTTCATATTCATGCCTGCACCCTCTACATTTTCCAATTGACAATACTGCTCAATTTACTTTGCATTTCGAATGCTATAACCAATCAAATGACCAAAGGAAATCTTTATAGAACTCAATAAAATGAGAGGAAAATTCATTTGAGTGAATAAAATATCCAAAATATCAAGAGAAATCATGTTCAGAAGTGGAAAGGTAAATCAATGAAATAGATAAGGAAGTATAAGAGTAATTCAATAATCTGGTATCTGATAAAAGTGCAAGTATAAATTATCTAGGAGAGGATTTTCTATATGAAAACAACCTGGGGGAAATGCAAAGCAGTTGGGCAGAAATTAGGCTTAGACCAACATCCTATACCATATTTATAAAATTCAATTGGAAATATTATCTGAATATTGAACTAGAAGAGAAGCCATACAAACCTTATGACTATGGGGAGATGATTAATTCTTAATCATCTGATGAATATAAGCAATTAAAAAAGATAATTGTATATAAATGATGACGAAAAGTTTGGCAAAAAATAAAATATATGGAGTCAAATGAGAGAAGTAAATCTTTGTATCCTGTGTTTCTTATAAAGTTCTGATACCCAAGATATATAGATATCTAATAAACTTTTGGATATACTTTGATTTTTTTTCCTCCTTTTTTGACAGGGAGGAAGGAAACTCTTGATATATAATGGCTCTCTGGGACAGAAATGGGAGCCATGTCAGTGGAACTGTAGGTGATATAAAAAGAAATGATGACCATTGCTTCTACTTCTGCAGAATGTGTCTATTGTCCCTTTAATGAGCAGTCTTTCATATACTTAAAAACAGCTTCAATATTCCCTATGAATCATACTTACGGGGCATGGATTTAAGCATTTATATTCCACTACCTGTCTTCTTTTGTATGTTCATCAGTACAATTTCTACTCTAAAATATGGTTCTCAGAATAATCCTCCCAAACTTGGCCCAGTCAGATTATCACTTGGACCCCTTTTTCCAACATGAAATATGGCCCAACCTTGTCTCTCCACCTGCACTTAGGCTTGGGAAATGAAGTCTTCAAAAGAGAAATTTGGTTCAATTTTCCCCCCACAGCTATTATTTCTAACTGTATTTCATTACTCCACAACAAATTTCTCTCCCTCCTTTAACCCCATCCCTCCTTAAAAGTATTTTTCTTCTGACTAACCACTCCACCAATCTGCCTTACCTTCTATCATTCCCCCTTCTTCTTATTTTGTTTTCCTTCTATTTCCTGTAGGGTAAAACAGCTTTCTATAGTCAATTGAGTATGTATGTCATTCCCTTTTATGCCATTCTGATGTGAGCATGCTTCATTTATCTTAATTAATTTCCCCTCATCTTCTCCCTCTTCCCCTCAATTATAAAAGCTCTTACTCACTTCTTTTATGTGAGACAATTTACCTCTTTCTTTCTCCATGTATATTCCTCTTACCTCTAATCTTTTTAGATATTATTCCATCATATTCAACTCACACCTAAGTTCCCTCTCTCCAAATATTCCTTCTAAGTACCCTAACAATAAGAAAGTTCTTATGAGTTACAAATATCATCATCCCATGTAGCAATGCAAATAGTTTTAACCTTATTAAGTCCCTCATGATTTCTCTTTCCTGTTTATCATTTTATAATTCTCTTCAGTCTTGTATTTGAAAGTCAAATTTTCTATTCTGCTCTGGTCTTTTGCTCAAGAATACTTGAAAATCCTCTATTTCAGAGAAAGAGGAGATCAGAAAATTGAACATGCAACTAAAAAAGCTAGGGAAAGATAAAAATTAAAAATCCCCAATTAAATACCAAATTAGGAATTCTGAAAATCAAAGGGGAAATTAAAAATAATGGAAATTAAGAAAATAATTTAACTAATAAATAAAACTAAGCTCATTTTATGAAAAAATAACAAAGTAGATACACTTATGGTTAATTTGATTTAAAAAGGTGGAAGAAAATCAAACTACCAGTAAAAATAAAATAAAAAGAGTGAATTCACTAACAATAAAAAGAAAATTAAGGCAATAATTAGGAGATATTTTGCCCAAGTGTATATCAATAAATCTGACAATCTAAGTGAAATACATGAATATTTTTTTAAAGTAAATTGCTAAGGGGCAGCTAGGTGGCGTAGTGGATAAAGCACTGGCCCTGGAGTCAGGAGTACCTGGGTTCAAATCCGGTCTTGGACACTTAATAATTGCCTAGCTGTGTGGCCTTGGGCAAGCCACTTAAACCCATTTGCCTTGCAAAAAAAAAATTAATTGCTCAGATTTTCAGAGGAGAAAAATGGTACTTAAATAGCCCCATTTTTGAAAAATAAAATAAATTCAAAAAGTCATCAATGAATTTCCTAAGAAAAACATCCCCAGGGCCAGATGGGTTTAAAATTAAATTCTATTAGACATTTAAAGAACAATGAATTCTAATACTAGATAAACTACATTGAAAAAATAGACAGGAAAAAAAGAGTCCTTCTAAATTACTTTAATGACACAAATATGATACAGATTATAATAGAAGGAAAAGTCAAAACAGAAAAAGCTATTTTCCTAATGAATATTGAATAAAATTTAAAATATTAGCAAAAAAATATTGCAAATTATCACCAGGAAGATACACTATAACCAGGTGATATTCACACCAGGAATGCAGAACTTGTTTAATTATCTATGAAAATGATCAACATAATTGCCTATATCAGTAACAAAACTAATAGAAATCATATGTTTATCTCAAAAATAAAGAAAAAGTTTTTGACACAATATAGTACCCATTCCTATTAAAAACAATAGAGAGCACAGGAATAAAAGGAGTTTTCTTTTAAATGGTAAGCAGTATCTATCTAAAACCAACAGCAATCATTATAAGTAATGGGGATAAACTAGGAACATTTTCAGTAAAATCAGATTGAAACACGGATGCTCATTGTCATCACTATTATGTAATATTGAATTAAAAATGTAAGCTTCAGATACATGGAGTCAGATTCAATGAATCTCAAGTAAAACATAATAAGGTAAAGAGAAAATGTAAATCATTAAGGATTTAATGATGTTGAGCTGCATATATTCCTTCCTGGGAAGATGATACTGATAAATCATATGAACTTTCTTATTTACTAGGGTAGATAGAAACAGCATAGTTAGACCAGGCATAGGTAGAAGCTAAATATGAAGGTATAATATATTAAAAAGATGTAATTAATGAATAAAAGAAGAATGTATTTGGAGAAAGGGAAAGGGGAAGGTAGAGTGGGGTTAGTTATTTCACATAAAAGAGGCAAGACAAAGATTTTGCAAGGGAGTGGGAGAGGGAAGTGTTGATGGGAAGTGAATGAGCTTTACTCTCATTGAAATTGTTTCAGAAAGGGAATAATATACACATTCAATTCAATATAGAAAGCTATCTTACACTAGAGGAAAGTAGGAGGGGAAGGGTATGGGAGAAAGGTAGGGGAAGTGATAGAAGAGAAAGAAGATTATCGAAGTGGGTAGTCAAATATAGAACACCTTTGTGGAAAGACAGGGTGAAAGAGAAAGAGATTAAATTAAATTGGGGTGAGGAGAAGGATGGAGGGAAATACTGTCAGCAATATTAACTGTAGGGAAAAGTATTGAAGCAATTCTCTGATAAAGACCTCTTTTCTCAAACATAGAATGGAGCAAAACTTATAAAAAAGATAACAGCCGATTCTCAATTGATAAATGACCAAAAGAAATGAACAATTTTCAGATGAGGTTATCAGTGTTATCTATTGTCACATTAAAAAAAATGCTGCTAACACTATTGATTAGAGAAATGCAACTTAGAACAATTCTGATGTACTACCTCAAATCTATTGGATTGTCTAATTGGACAGAAAGAGAGACTGACAATATTGGAGGGGATGTAGGGAAGATGGAGGAACTCAAAATGATTTAACAATTCTGTAGAGCAATTTGGAACTATAGTCAAAGGTCTGTCAAACCCGCCATGACCTAGTCCAAATTTCAGAAGAGACCAAAAAAATATGAAGGAAAAGGATTTGTATGTTCAAAGATATTTATAG
Organism: Macrotis lagotis; assembly: GCF_037893015.1. Classification (NCBI taxonomy): domain Eukaryota; kingdom Metazoa; phylum Chordata; class Mammalia; order Peramelemorphia; family Peramelidae; genus Macrotis; species Macrotis lagotis. Next base: position 3,443,773 of record NC_133661.1, read on the forward strand.
CAGCTCTTTTCCAAAGAGTTGGAAATTGAGGGAATACTTATCAACTGGGGAATGTTTGAACAAATTGTGGTATGTGGTTATGATGGCAATGCTTTTTTAAATGAAGAAATGATGAACAGGATACTCTCAGTAAATGTGGAAAGACTTAAAATGAGTAGATTCAATGGGAAATGTACTATATACAAAATAACAGCAATATTGTAGGATGATCAGCTGTGAATGACATAGGTTCTCTCAGCATTGCTGTGATCCAAGTCAACTGGGAAGGATTTGTGAAAAAGAATACTATTCATCCCCAAAGACAGAACTGATGGTGTCTGAATGCATATTGAAATATACCTTTATTAACTTTTACTTTCTTGGGGTAGAAATATTTTATTTATTTTGAGTTTTACAACTATTCCCCCCTATTCTTGCTTCCCTCCCCACACCCGCCACAGAAGACAGTCTGTTAGTCTACATTGTTTCCATTGATCTAAGTTGAATGTGATGAGAGATAAATCATATCCTTAAGGAAGAAAACTAAAGTATAAGAGATAGTAAAATTACCTAATAAGATAATGTGTTTTTTTTCCTAAATTGAAGGTAATTTGGTCTTTCTTCTTTATAAATTGAAGGTATTTGTTCTTTGCTCAAACTCCACAATTCTTTCTCTGGATACATTTTGTATTCTCCATTACAAATAGCCCAAAATTCTGCCTGATTGTTGAACTGATGGAATGAATGAATCCATCAAGGTTGGTCATTGCCCCCATGTTGCTGTTAGGGTGGACAATGTTTTTCTGTTTCTGCTCATCTCACTTAGCATCAGTTCATGAAAATCCTTCCATGCTTCCCTGAAGCATCCCTCCTGGTTTCTAACAGGACAATAGTGTTCCATGACATACATATACCAGAGTTTGTTAAGCCATTCCCCAAATGAAGGACATTCACTTAATTTCCAATTCTTTGCCCCCACAAATAGGGCTAGCAGGTGAATTTCAGAAAAAAAATCTGGAACCATTTAAAGGAATTGATTTTTAGTAAATTGAGTAGAACAAAATAAATATTCCATCTAATGATAGCAATATTGTTATTATCAATTATGATAAATTTAACTCTTCCAAACAATTCAATGATCCAAGACAATTCTACAAGACTTTTGATGAAAAATGCCATCTACATCCAGAGAGTGTTTTTTCTCCTATTCTTTTGTATCTTCTTTCATGACATGACATTTATATTAATATGTTTAAGATAATGGTATAAGCATAAGTTGTATCAAATTACTTTATGACTTGGAGAGGGGGGTGAGAAGGGAAGGACTAAAAATGGAGCTCAAAATTTTATAGAAATCACTTTTAAAGCTATCTTTACATGTAATTGGAAAAATATTATTAAAGGGGAAAAAGAATAAATGAAACAAGTAAAAAAAAGAACATTTTGCATTTCATTGATTATCCTTCCCTCCCTTGCAAAAAAGTTTATACTCTCTTTTTCCTGGGTGCTGATTCTTGGTTACAATCCTAGATCCTTTACCTTATGGAGTATCATATTCTAAAACCTCTAATGTTTTAATATAGAAGATGCAAAATCTTTTGTTATCCTGACTTTGGATTCATGATACTTGAATTACTTCTTTTTGACTACTTACTATATTTTCTGAGAGCTCTAGAATTTGATTATAATATTCCTAGGAGTTTCCATTTTGCAATCTTCTTCAGGAAATGATTGATGGATTCTTTCAATTTTTCATTTTACCCACTGGTTTTAGAATATCAAGGCAATTTCCCTTGATAATTTTTTGAAAGATGATTTCTAGAACTTTATTATCATGGATTTCAGATAGCTTGATAATTTTGAATTGAATTCTCCTGTGTCTATTTTCAGGTCAATTTTTTTCCAATGAGATATTTTACTTTTTCCTCTATTTTTTCATGTTTTGGTTTTTGTCTTTTTGTTTCTTGATTTTTCATGAACTCAATAGTTTTCTTTTTCTCAGTTCTAATTTTAAAGGGATTATTTTCTTCAGTGAGCTTTTATACTTTCTTTTCCATTTTACCAATTTTACCTTTTAGGAATTTTTTTCCTTAGTTTAATTTTTGTGCCTCTTTTCCATTTGATCAATTCTGCTTTTTAAGGCATTTTTCTTCTCATTGGCTTATTGAACCTCTTTTACCATTTTGCTTAGTCTGGTTTTTCATGTGTTATTTCTTCAAACTTTTAAAATTTCTCCTTTACCAAGCTGTTTCCTCATTTTTCAAGATATTCTTGTACTGGTGACAGAGTCAAGATGGCAGAGCGAAGGGAGTAAAACCCATCAATTTTCCCCCAGATCACTCCAAATATCTCCAATAACAACTCTAAACAAATTCTAGATAACAGAACTCAAAGAAAGACTGAAGAAGTCTCTTTGCATTCCCTGAGGCAGGACTCTGTGGCATTTCCCATACTCAGAACCAGGTTGTAATCTTGGTCCCAGTCTCAGCATAAAAAAGCTTTATTGCCATAGTGCAGCAGAAACCTTGCTCATAGTTTCAGGGCAAAGGGGACTGCTTGTGGTCATCCACAGTCCTTGAAGGAGTTGAGATCCATGTGGGGTGTCTCTGAAAACAGTTACAAATACCCTCAAAAATTTAAGAGTGTCCATTCTCCACCCTGGAAGCAGAGCTCCCCCCACTCCACACTTTTACAGAGAGTTAAAATCAAGTCATAGACTGGGGAAATGAGCAAACAACAGAAGAAAAAAAATCCAACCATAGACAATACTTCGGTCCATGGAGGATCAAAATACAGTTTCAAAAGATATCAAAGACAAAATGTCCGTATACAAAGTCTCCAAGAATAATATGAATTGGTCTCAGACTTCAAATTCAGGAAAGGGAGGTAGAGTAAAAATTGGATAGAGAAATATGAGCAATGTGGGAAAATCATGAAAACCAAATTAGCAGAGTGGTAAAGAGATAACAGAAATATACTGAAGAAAATAACATATTCAAAACAAGTTTAGGTCAAATTGAAAAAACAGTCCAAAAAATTAACCAAGAAGATTGCCTTAAAAAGAGGAATTGACTAGATAGTGAAGGAGATACAAAAGCTTTCTGAAGAAAAAAAATTTCTTTAAATGTAGAATGGAACTAAGTAAAACTGAAGACTTTGTGAGAAAACAAGAAACAATAAAACAAAATCAAAAAAATGAAAAATTAGAAGAAAATGTGAACTATCTCACTGGAAAAATGACTGACCTAGAAAACAGATCCAGAAAATATAATTTTAAAATTATTGGGCTACCTGAAATTTATGACCAGAAAGCCTAAACTTCATTTTTTCAAGGAGTAATACAGCAAAATAGCCCTGATATCCTAGAAGTAAAAAGTAAAATAGAAATTGAGGGAATGCACTGATCACCTACTGAAAGTCATTCCCCTCACACCCCAAAAAGCAACTCTCAGGGATATTATAACCAAATTCCAGAACTCCTAAGTCAAGGAGAAAATGTTAGAGTAAGAAAGAAACAATTCAAATATCACAGAACTATGATCAGGATAATATAAGGTTTAGTAGCTTCTGCATTAAGGGCTCATAGGGTGTTTAGAAGGCAAAAGAGCTTGGATTACCCAGCAAAACTGAATGTTCTCTTTCAGGATAAAATATGGAAAATCAATGAAATAGAAAACTTTTAAACTTTCCTGTTGAAATGGCAAGAGATGAACAGAAATTCTGATCTTTAAGTATAGACTCAGGGGAAGTATAGAGAGAGTAGATGGGAAGGGCAAATTATGAGGGACCTGAGGATGCTGATCTACTTGTATTTCTCCCTGGGAAAATGATACTGATGACTGATATGAACCTTCTCATTTATTAAGGAAGTTAAAAGGAACATATATAGGCAAGGCACAGGAGGCAATTGAATTTGATGGTATAAGACATTAAAAGATGGAGTTAATGGACAAGAAAGGAATGTATTGGGAGAAAGAGAAAAGAGAGCTAGAATGGACTAAATTATTTCTTTTTTCTTTAGTTTTTTTGTAAGGCAAATGGGGTTAAGTGGCTTGCCCAAGGCCACACAGTTAGGTAATTATTAAGTGTCTGAGACCGGATTTGAACTCAGGTACACCTGACTCCAGGGCTGGTGCTTTATCCATTGCGCCACCTAGCCGTCCCTGGACTAAATTATTTCACATAAAAGAGGCAAGCAAAAGCTTTTGCAATGGAGTGAAAGAGGGACAGGTGAGGGGGAATGATTGAACTTTCACTCTCATTGGAAGTGAATCAGAGAGGAAATAATATACACACTTAATTGGGTAAATACACCTTACCCTAGAGGAAAATAGGAGAAGAAAGGGATGGGGGGAAAGAAGGGAACAGGGGGAGGGAAGGGGGTATAAGTAATAGAAGAGATGGAAGATATTGGGAGAAGGTAGTCAGATACAACACCAGGAGGGACAACAGTGGAAGAAGAGAAAAAATGGAATAAACGGTGATGGCGAGGAATACACGGCGATGGTGAGGAATAAGATGGAGGGAAACCCAGCTGGCAATAGAAATTAGGAAAAACATATTGAAGCAATTCTTATTTACTTATGATAAAGTTATCCATCCCAAAAACAGAACTAATGATATCTGAATACAAACTGAAGCACACCTTTTTTTTCCCTAACTTTATTTTTCTTGAGGTTTCTCCTGGTGGGGGGGTCTAGGTTTACTTTTACAACTGGACTCTTGTGGGAATATGAAATAAGTAAAAAAAAATAATAAAGTGCTCCAAAAAAACAACAAAAAATCCTGTACCACTATCTCAATTTTCCCTTACCTTTCTTACTTGAATTTTACAAATTCTTTTTGAGTTCTTCCATGTCGTGAGACCAATTCATCTATATTTTTAGGGGAATGCTTTGGATTCAGGGGTTTTGGTTTTATTATCTTTTTTTGTATGTGTTTTGATCCTTTTGTCACGATAATAACTTTCTGTTGTTATGATTTTTGCCTGTTTTTTTGCTCATTTCCTCATTCTGTCACTTGATTTTTAACTCTGTTAAAGCAGGACTCTGTTTTAATAGACTCTTGCTTCTGTGGTTTTGTTTCTGAGGGACCACAAGCACTCCTTTCTGCTATGGAACTTGAAGCAGGGTTCCACTCCCCTGAGACTTCACACTCTGGTGTGCTAGTGTCCCTCACTCTGGCACTGCTATCCAAAACTATGATTCAGATCTGAGTATGGATGAAGCAACAGAATACTGTCCCTAGCATCAGAAAAGAAACCCCTTTAATGTCCTTTTAACCTGTTTGACTCCTTTACTGTCTGTAGACTGACCACTCTGAAAGTAACTACTTTCACTGCTGATTCGGTTCTTCCCAAGATCTGCTCCTGTTTTGCTGGAACTGATTTTGTTATGGTGTGGCCTGCTCTGTACTCTCACCCAGGTGTGATAAATCTTTCCTGCTGGCATTCTAAGTTGTCTTTGGATCAAATATTGTTCACATTTTTGTGGCTTCTACTGCTTCAGGAATTCTTTTATGGAATTCTTTAAAGGTGTTCAGAGGAGTTGAAGGAGAGCTCAAGATGAGTTACTGCCTTTCTGATCCATCTTGAATATGCCCCTTAAACATTCTTTAAAAAATATTTAAAGTATTACAAACTTGGTTATTTCATCTACAGTGGATTTGAGACAGCAAAAAATCTTTTCTTTTTCTCCTTCCCAGTTCACCTGATATGTTTGTGAAAAATAAAGATCGTCATAACCTGTAGAGGTGATGTCTTTATAATTTAGGCTCATATTTGCTATGATTTCTGGCCTCTCGCACAGCAACTTAACTGATGATTGAAATTTCGCAAAAATTCACAAGGACTCCAAAATATCTATAACTGTTGTTCTGTTTTGTTGTGCAGGTGACCCTTAAAGGGAAGTTTCTTTTCTCTATGGGTCAATTTAGGCAGGGCAAAAGAGGCTCTTTAATTGACTTAGTAATGGAAAATTTTTGACTGCTATAGTTTGAACTTTTAACAATTTCTAGCATGACTGTGACCTGGTGCAGCAGAAGGAACATATCTTCAATTATCTATGACCTGTGGCAGCAGGGGGAACGTGGATAAGTTTGGATAAGTTACAGGCATAAAGAAACACAATCTACTATGGTAAGATTATTCTGGTGGCATTTATCAGCATTCCTTCTTCCTAAAAGAGATTCAGATTTATAATTATAATTGGTAGTTATAGGATACAAATGTTTCCTCTTGGTGTCTTCTTAGATATTCCCTTCTTTTCCAGAGGAAACTTGGAGAAAGAGCTGTCTATACTTTGCTTTTACTTCTCTACTCACCTATTGTTTTCTGCCCCTTGCAAACTAGCTTTTAAACTCATAACTAAAAATTTTTCTTTCTGAAGTTATTCATCCTCTAATTACTAATCTAATGAAGTTTTCTGGGCCCAATCTTTTTTTGCATTCTTAAAGAATTTAGAAGCTTACCAGACTTTTCTAAATACTATCTTCTCAGAGTTTGAATTTGGCCTCAAATATTTGATACTTACTAGCTGTGTGACCTTGAGCAGGTCACTTAACACTGATTGCCTAACATCCAGGGCCATCTCCAGCTATATTGCTTCATATCTGGTCACTGGACCCAGATGACTCTGGAGGAGAAAGTGAGGCTAGTGACTTATTGTAGCACCCCTTCATACACATCCAAATCACATGCTTGTCATGGCAACACCTTTCTGATTGCCTGTCCTTCTTAGAATATGAAGGATAAACATAATCATCACATCTCTTTGGATTTTTTGACGCTGTTCTCTCCTCATTCTCTTCTTATCTATACATTGAATTTTTTTGTTGGTTTTTGCAAAGTAATGGGGTTAAAGTGACTTGACCAAGTTCACAAAGCTAGGTATTTATAAAGTGTCTGAAACTGGATTTTAATTCAAGTCCTCCTGACTCCAAGTTCAGTGCTCTAACCACTGAGTCACCTAAATGACCCATTCTCCTCCTACCTGTCAAATTGCTACTGCTCATTTTCCTTTGTTGTATCATCATGCTGGGTATATCTGCTATTCAGGTGTCCATGAAGACTGTTTTGGACCTTCTATTCCTTCTCTGTACTCACTGAGAAACTTTATCAGTTATATAAGTTTTACATATATATATATATATATATATATATATATATATATATTTGTGTGTGTGTGTGTGTGTGTGTGTGTGTGTGTGTGTGTCTACTCCCAAGGATTCTTTCTTGATCTTCAGTTATTAAGTACCTTCAGAATTTCAACCTGAATACCTCAGAGGTATCTCAAACTAAATATGTCACAACAGAAATCTTATTATCAGAACATAATTTCTGATGAGGATGGCATCACCAACCTTACAGTCTCCTAAGCATAGAACCTCAGCATGACCCTTGGCTTTCCCTTTCTCTCATACAAAACAACAACAAAACCAATACCATCATCACCAACAACCACATTTATATAGTGCTTGTTATGGGACAGGTGCTTTGTAAATTTTATCTCATTTGATCCTCAAAACAACCATGGAAGACATATACTACTAGTGTTCCTATTTTACAGATGAGGAAGTTGAGGTAAACAGAGATTAAGTGGCTTAACCAGGGCCACACATCTAATAAGTATCTGAGGTTAGATTTGAATTCAGATTTTCCTGACTTCCTGCACTGTGTTCTATTCACTGTTTGACATAAATTGCCATATTTTGTCATTTCTCTTTCTTAAACTTCTGTTATATCCATCTCATCCTTCTGACTCACAGGACTGCCACATTAGTTCAGGAATGCATCATATTTCTAGTGAACCATTCCACTATTGCACTTTGAAACACATCTTTTACATTGCTGCCCAAGTGACATTTTAAATATTCAGACTCAGTTTCTCTGTTTTGCACTTAAAGTTCTCCAAAATAAGGCTCATGATTATCTTTCCTGCTTAATTTCACATTATCCCCATTCATGCAATTTGCACATGCCATCTAGCTTTGAAAACCCCTCAAAACTTGGTCCCAATCTATCCTCTCAGCCTCATTGGATGGTATTTCCCTTCCTTTGCTCTCTTATTCAGACAAACTGTCACTCTCTCTGTACTGCATGAAAATAACCAATCTGAAGTTTCAATATCTTTGCATTTTTAATGCACCCCTGCCTCACTTTCATCTCATTGATTTTCTTTCTTTTTGTTTCAGATAAAACTAATCAACACCTTCCAGATGAAATTTGGATTTCTCTGACAATAGTTGGAGCTCTCTTCTCTGAACTGACTTGGTGTTATTCACATTGTGTTTATTATCTTTATGTTTATTCTATTTATACTCCCCATCTCCAGCCCTCATTAAACTGGAGACTCCTAACAAAAAGGGGTTTGTTTCATTCTTTGCATTTCATCTGTATCATTAACAGCATCAGCAGCATCCCCTTCATTACCATCGTCCAAAACATCATTAAAAATCATTATTAATTTCTCCTTCTCTTTTACCCGGAACATCATAAATTCACTTTTAGTCTTGGTTGATTGATTGACAGTTCATATCTTCCTATAGTTCCCACAAACACAGCAGACAGCATCTCCTATCTCTGTGCCTTTGTCCAGTGTATTTTTATGCAGTCTTTCCTCACCACTCCCTCTTTGAATTCTAAGCTATCTCCAAAATTCAATCCAAACACTATGTTTTATTTGATTCTCTTAGATCCTCCTCAGCTTTTACAAATTATCTTTATTTATAGCTTGATCTTCACCCTCTCAAAAAGACAGTCTCCTTGAGGGCTAGGACTAGTTCATGTTTATTGAATCAGGGAAAGTCAAGATTGAAGAAAAGCAAGGAGAAGTACAGAAAGTTCTCCTCCCATTAACTTCTCCAAACAGGTATAGAAATTGCATCAGTACTAATATTTATTAGAAAATCTAAGTCAATTTGTATCTTAAGTTGGCATAGAAACACATTGAGAAGTCTCTGAACACTCAGGATAGGACTCCAACCAAGAACAGCCTTGAGGATTTTTCTGGTATGGGGAGAGGTTCAATCAAGACACCAAAGTTTCCAAATTCAGCAGAGGAATCTGACTTTGTTCAGAATATAAGAGGATAACAAATATCTCTGTAGCTGCTGACTTATGTTTGGGTCATATATTTAGGGTTGACAGAGGATGGACCTTCTGCCTAGGGGCATTTTCCCCAATTGAGGAGTGGTCTTTGGTCCCAATCGAATATCTCTCAAAGAACAAATTCAGAAGCTAGCATCAGCTGTGTGATTTTGACCCCGAGTACAACCAACTTTCATATCCCTTCCATCACCCAGTAGTATAAAGCCCATCACAGAATAATTCTAGACAAAAGAGAAAACTGCATTTTTGTCATTCTGAATCAGCAGAGCTTTCCAGCTAGTTGATGGTGGCCAAATACAAAAGTAGTCTACCAGAATTCCCACTGGGGCAAGTCCACATGTGTGATGCTTGCACTCAAATCCAGGTCAGGAACTTTCAGAACTTTGGGGGGAAATGACTTTTCTTGGATCCAACCATTTTGAGAGAAGAGAAAGATTTTAGGTCCTGAGATTGAGCTGTCCAGTCATTAAAGCAGCAATAGGAGTAGTCCAGCCCTTACCCCTAGAAGTATATTTAATCTGACCCTGACAATAATATGAAAAAAATAGAAGTAGATTAGAGGCATAGGCAAATTCTTTAATTGTATCTTCAGAATCCAACTTGCTTCATGGCACATGGATAGGTACTTAACAAAAACTTAATAAAAAATTACTACTAGATTAGCCCTCATTTTCCAATTTAGAGCCTGAATGACAATTTTTCTTGTGTTTTGTGGTGGAATTTCTTTATTGACTCGTGTTGAAATACCTGATATCTGAGGTCTGTTGCAATTCAAATATTTTAGGCAAACCCTGTCTCTGTGATGGATTTCCTAACCCTACTAGTTTTGTGTAGCTATAAGACTAATCAATACAATTTTGTAATATTAGGTTCATCCATCATTATCACTACCATTACCACCAAGATCATCATGATGATTATCTTAATATGTTACGGAGAATATTGCATTAGTCCTAGTGGACCTAAAGCCATAATTTGTGTCTGACAAATATCAGGGGAAAGGACCTTAACTATCCCAAACTAAATTATAGAGTTTCTAATCTGTGTGATTAGAAGAAGTTTCTATCTTTGAATTTTCCTGTTTTGAGAAAATAACAAAGACTTTCCCCTATTCAATGCCACTCCCTCTCCATCCTGATTTGAAAAGAAAAAGAAAAAAATACTTCCTTGGGTATACTTTTTACAGGTTAGTAAAGCAATTTACGTAAATTACTTCATTTGCTCTCTTCATGGTGCCAGGATTAAGAACAGTATCTATAGGCAGGAGTTCCTTGGAGTCTCTGGGTATCATTTATAGTTGAGGCAGAAAGAAACTAATGCATCCTAATGGAGAGGAAATTAGTTGCTTTAAAGGGTTCAATAGAATAATATTCCTTTGTTCTCTCAGCCATCACTCTCATTGAAGGATTTATAATTTTAGAGAACCAGTATACCTGATTTATGATCTAAAGTCATTTTTTATCTTTATATTTTCTATATATTTCTGATTTTAGACATTTTATTATTCATAGAAAAAGTCCTATATTGTTCCTCTTATTTATAAACTAACAATGAAGTTCTCAGTCCTGCATGCTGCTATGGAGCCCTTAGAACACAAACACAAACAGATGTGTATGGAGACAGATTGATGAATAGCTAGAAAGATAGATAGATAGATAGACATATAGATGGATGCATATGTAAATATATATCTATATACATGTTTCTATAAATTATAAAACATCTAAATGCAGACCCACACATGCATATACACAGATGTATTTCTATCTACTAAAAATGAATTGAGGTTGATATATAGATATGGATACAAGGAAATATGGATGACTTTGGAATAGGTATAGATAAAGCTAGATATTACCATTATGTGAGTCTACCAGGTACAAACCATCTTATTAACATGTGGATATATTTTATTCTCTTCCATAATGCTAATTTCTCTAAACTTCGTTTCAATGGCCTTTTTTCCCCCTCTGGTCTTTTAATCTACATTTTTTTTTAATCTGAGGGATATTTCTGATGTACAAACAGTGATTCCTTGATCAGGAACGCATGCTTAATCAAGGAAGCATTTTTGAAGCAAACAATTCCTCTGCTTCTCCCATCAGTTTGATTAGCTTGAGCCCTGAGAGTTTTAAAAATGCCCCTGGAAGTTATCTCTAAGAACAGTCTCTTCACCTGATTTCTTCTGTCTGGGAAAGTCAAGTGTTTACTTGACAGCCAGGCAGGGATCATTTGGCTTCCATTTCTCATAAAAATGGGAGAGAAAATCATACTGTATTTCAGGGACTGGTGTCATTTTTCCTCTTTAAAATGAAGGTAGAAGATATCTTCCTCTCTTTCATTATCACACGTGGCAATCCATGGTCATAAAGAGTCAGAGCTTCAACATTCAGTAGGAGAAAATGTTCATTCCAATGGAAACTCTTCCCAGGAACAGTCTTGGCATTTAGTAGGCACTTAAGAAAGGCTTCAAGATTGATTAATTGATTGATCGATCTTACAAAGCAGAACCTTGAATTACAAATTTAACTCCACATTTCCATAGATGTTCCAGAATAAAAGAATTCAGTTCACTCAATTAAAACTCATTTTATACTAAAAATAAGATAAGGGAATTCTTTCTCTAACTCTACATGAGTGGGGCATCTCAGTTTTAAATATGAAAGTAATTCAAATGGTCATAGGAACTAAGGGAAATGAAAATTCACATGCATTATTTAAATTAATCATAAATTTAAATAAATTCTAACCTGCTTTTACACAGAAGTCTCTCATTCGGTGTTTATCCAAACAAAAATAGCCAATGCTATATGTAGGTGCAGGGGGCATTGGAGTTGAAGAGAGAACATATTTTTTTCTCCTGCATGCATTTTCCTTTCTTCCAAACCAAATCTCAAGTCCCCTAAGAGTGACTGGATTCTCCTGATCATCCTCCATGAAGGGAGAGAGGAGCACAACAGGACTGGAGAGTTTATGCCTGCCAAATTTTAGAATAGGAGACCTCACTTTCTAATTCATTAATGAGAATCATGGACTTTGAACCTGAAGAGCTCTTAGAAAATATCTATTAACACCTCAATTTTTTAAAGATAAAGATAAAGATACCTAGGCCTAGAGAAGGAGAAAGGCTCAGTCAAGATACTGTGGCATGAAGGGTCATTGGCAAGCTAAAACTTAGGAGCTCTGATGTCTGGTCTTTTAGATCCCAGTACTTGCCTGTTTGGAAATTTGTTCTGTTACTTGTTACCTAATTAGTTGCTTAAAACTAAAATTCAATTTTTAGTGTTAAAATTTCAGTTTTACAGTTTTATGCAAGTTCAAATCAGACAGAACATTTGGATACTCTTTGGAGTCCTGTGAAAATGTAAGCTCCATGAGGCAGTGACTATTTTACTTGAGGAGTTTTTCTAATCTGGACACCAAGTATTTGCTTTATGCATCCTTTCTGGAAGGACAAATAGAAATCATGTATCTTGTCAAGTCCAAGTAAGCTTCATGCATCTTCATTTTGATGATGAGTAGACTCTTTGTCCATGTGTGCTAGCCTGGTTTTATTGTCAACATTACTCTAGGGCTCTCTCTCTCTCTCTCTCTCTCTCTCTCTCTCTCTCTCTCTCTCTCTCTCTCTCCTCATCTCATCCTGGGGTTTCTCAGAATTTGAAACCTCTATTTTTGGTTGGCTTATGGATTATATTTGTAGCCTTGATTCAGTCATCTCTTATGGAAGCCATTTTCTTGGTACATAATTGACTTTCACCATTGCCTCTGTTTCTGTATCTGCTTTACTGGGTCTATGATTCTTTTGCAAAGGTGCCTTCAATCTCCGAATCCACTTTTTACTGTCTTTTGTGCATTGTTTTCCTTTATAAGAATTCAAGTTTTTTTTTTTTTGAGGGTGGGAAATGTCTTTCTTCTTGTTTGTTTTTGAATCTCCAGGATTTGACACTATTCCTGCTTCCTGATAAGGGCTTAATTGTTCTTGCCACACAGCATTGCTATTCTGTCTGCCTCTTTTTCTCTATTTCCATCTCTGTTTTGAGGTCTGTAATTCTGGAATATATTCCCCATTATTCTGCTTCTTCTATTCTTTAGTGTCACCTTCTTTTCTTGTTGTCCTTAAATAAGGACATATCTTTTCCATTCTTCCATTCACCCATTTCTAGCCCAAAGTATTCATTAATATCTTGCCCTTATGGTCCATGGTGTGATGCTTTTCTTTCATTCTCAAAGAAGACCATGACATCAGGAAGATGATGCCATGACAAACACATGCATTGGGTTTGAGTTGGGGAGAGGGGCTGTGTGCTAAATCACCAGTCTCCCTATCTTGTCTAGAACCATCTGGGTCCAATGGTCAAATATGAATCAGGATGACTGAAGATGGGCCTGGATGTAAGGCAATCAGTATTTCCCAAGGTCACACAGCTTTACACAGTGTCAAGTGTCTGAGGTCAGATTTGAACACAGGTTTTCCTGATTCCAGAACTAGTTCTCTTTCCACCGATAATAATAACTCACAGTACCCATTCAATGAAATCAAGAAATGATTGATTCTGACTGGTTGAATTTTTAGTCTAGAAATGAAGGTGCCTTACTGTAATTAAACTGAAAAACCTGACTAAACTGAGAACCCTAACCATCTGGGGAGACCATCTGATGAGATGGGTCTTTGAATTAGAATATTTGCATACTGGTCCTTGAACAAACTAACAATAATTAAAAAAATATGGCAGACTGTTCACCAAAGGTCTAGCTTGAAAATTAAGAATAACTACTTTTGCCATGGCAAATTATGAGCCTGGGAAAAAGGTCAGAGCTTGGATGGCCCAGGAATAATTCAAAGATAAGAATATTGCAGTACATTTATTAATGGCTTGGAAGATTAGGTAACATCATTTGCTGACAACATAAATAATTTAATGAATATGAAAAAAATTGGTTGGAAAATTCCATTTGCCTTAAAAACAAATGGCTTAGGCTTTACCCTTATGAAAACATTGAACTACCCCAGGCTCCAGGTGTGAGTATGGATCTTTTCACTTCCTACTGTTGCTCAATCTCCTGCCCCATTATTTTGGTGTTAACACCATTCCAGCAGTGTTCTGCTTGTTCCTCTCTAATTCATTCACAGAGTCCTTGATGACTTTTAAACCTCTCCCCTCAAACACCATCTTTTAAGTGGAGTCTTTCCAAACCTGAACAATCACTAGTATCCCCTCTCCCTCCCCCAGCCCCTCATATATCTTTTGTCTCTAGACATATCCTCACACTTCTGCATTGTGCCTCTCCCCCTTCTCTAGGGCAGGGATGCTTCAGTTTTATTTTTTGGATTCCCCAGTGTTGTTCACAGATTTATGCTTAAAGAACTGCCTGCTGTTTTCAGTTGAAATCCCACCTTCTGCAAGGTCCTTTTCCCAATCCCCTTCTCCCGGTGTATTTCCTCTGAGATGGCCTTTTCTCTAGCTTTTTCTTATTCTGTTTAGACATGGCTGCCTGCATGTTGTCTCTCCCTTTAAGCTGTGAACTCCTTAAGAGTAGGCCTTTCTTTTATCCTCAGTGTGCCTGATACATAAAAGGTGTTCAATAAATGATTGTTGACTTATGGATTATAAGTTATTTCTGGGGCTTCTAGGTGGTGCAGTTGATAAAACACCGGCCCTAGAGTCAGGAGTACCTGGGTTCAAATACGGTCTCAGACACTTGATAATTACCTAGCTGTGTGGCCTTGGGCAAGCCACAACCCCATTTGCCTTGCAAAAACCTAAAAAAAATAATGTATTTCTATTATTAAATTATTGATTGAGTGATATTATGTTATAGAGGATAGCAAGATAATGAACTACACTTTTAGATTTCATTGTCATCTCCCACTAGGGGATGTCTCTGTCAAACTGAGACCTGCTAAAGATCTGAGCTTAGGAAGGCCAAGGTCTTCCACTGCATTCAGGGTCATCTCCAGTTTTCCTGCTTCATAATTGGTTCCTGGACCCAGGTGGTTTCAGAGAAGAAAGTGACACTGAGGACTTACCACAACACCCCACTCCCCCTCCATCAAATTTAATTCACATACTTGTCATGGCATTACTTCCCCAATAGCATGGTCCACTTTGAGAATAAGGTTGAACAGTATCTCTTGGGAGAAAAACAAAATACTTTCTTTTGTACAGCCTTTTAGTTCGTGATGAGGTTTAGTTCAATTCAACAACCCAGATGACACCAGAGGAGAAAGTGGGACTGGAGACTTAGCACACACAGTGAGACTGGTGACTTAGTTAAAGATCCACTTATTTGGATCCTTATTCAGGCAACTTATTTGCCTGGACGTTAAGCTTTCCCTGATCAGCAACAACCACTGAGTCCACTGTTGAAAATAAGAGGCACAACACCAAATATTCAAAGCCTTGAAGGAACTCATACTTTCTTGTGACTGGACATGGAGGGACAATATACAAAACAATTTATACAGGATAATCTGAGGGAAAGGAAGACAGTGTTGACACCTGAAGAGACGCAAGAAAAAGATCCTCTCTGTGATGTTTCAGGTGTTAAGATTTACAGGAAGCTCAGAATTCTGAGCAACAGAGGGCAGAGGATGGTGTATTAGAAGCAAGAAGGACAGCCATTTCAATCACATGGAGGAGGAAAATGGGGGGAATGGGTCAGGTACAGTTAGATTTTCATGCAGAGTTCCTGAGGGAGAAGAATGTCCAGTAAACATTACTAGGGCATGCAGACCCAGCAAATCTACAGGTGAGAGCAAAGGCAAGGCAAGCAGTATTTGTTGGGCATTGATTATTTGTCAAGCACAATACTAAGTGTTGGGCTTAGAAAAAAAGCAGAAAGCTAGTCTTGTCCTCCTTGTGTGGGGAATGGGGTTCAAATATGGAAAGGCATTTAAATGTACCCAGAAATGAAAGGGAATGAAAATCTAGATAGATCATTTGAATATATGATCCTGGGATGCCACTCCAAAGCAAAGGGTCTAGAAGGACCTCAGTCACAGAAAAAGACAGAAGTGGACCCTTAGAGCAGGGAATGGTCCAGGCTGAGATGGCCCCATGTGCTGAGAGAGAAGTTATGTGAGAAGAAGAGTGACATGGACACATGTTTACTTTATAAAGATTGAGTTGGTGGTCTTAGAAAACTCATATCGAAAAGGGGAGATCCTAGAAGTTGGATGGCTGTTTAGACCATGATCCAAGGATTCAGAGAAAAAGTGTTGTTGAACGGGGATGCTGTTGTGAGTAGACAGAAGGGGATAAATGTGAAAGACTTTTGGTTCAGGCCTGACTGGATATTGTGGTAAAGAAGAAGGAAAAGTCAAGATGGCTCCCTTTTAAACCTGGGCTGGTTAGAATGGTGGTTCCCTCCATAGAACTAGGGAAGTAAGTGCAGAATGAAGGCATGGAAAGGAAATTACCACTGTGTGGGAGCTTGAAAGTAAAAAGAACTATAGGATAACATTTAGAAACAAGGGTCACCACAGTTCTAACCTGCTTGCAAGAGCCCATTGTTAAATTTCCTATAGCATTTTTATCTGGAAAATTGATTTAATATTTTGTATATTATCTAGACTTAAGAAATGGTTAATAATTCAGATTAAATTTGAAATGTGTTATGGAGAAATGTGTGTCTATCCATATATATATATATACATAACTATACAAATATGTATGTGTGAATATATGAACATCGATATACACATATAGATGCTATAGCTGTAGATTAAGGTTTTTCCATGTTGTACAGTCTTTCTGGTTGTATCTAACTCTTCCTGCCCCGCTATGGGATTTTCTGTATAGAGATACTGCAGTGGTTTGCCATTTCCTTCACCAAAGGAAAGAGTCTAGTGGTTAAAGATTGACCATCAAGCACCTACATTTTCTAGAAAAGTTACTTGAACTCAGTGGGAGGGAAGTAGAATTGAAGGTTTAGGAAACAACATCATCCCTAGGCTGAAGGTCCAGGGTCTGTGGGATAGAAACACCAACACCATCACACCACCACAGCACCACCAATACCAACAATATAGCATTGGCATTTATCTGTCAAATTTAATGTTTGTAAAATTCTTTCCATTCATTACCCCATTGAAATCTACCAACATCCTATTTTAGAAACTCAGAAAAGTAGTTTTAAAAATTCTAATCCAAATGAATATAGTATCATGTCTGTCAATAAACACATATTGAAAGCCAATCCTTCAGTCTAAACCTGGTTCCCTGGGAGATGCTGGAGACATCACAGAAGTCAAAAATAGGACTTGACCTCAAGGGGGACAACAGGTAAAGAATCAAGTATAGATAGGTCTAACATAAAAGTGATGGAATTTACTAGCACCTGGGGGTGGGGTGAGAAATGAAAAAATGTTTCTTTATCCCCTTTTCCTTTCCCCTCTCCTTCATTTTCATGGATCTTTGGATTGGATGGGAACATAAAGGTTATCCTATGCAATCCCTAGAATGATATCTGTATATTTAGTAAGTAAATATTAAAGAATTATCTGGGTAGCTAGGTGGTGAAGTAGATAGAGACCTGGTCTTGGAGTCAAGAGGATAGGAGTTCAAATCCAGTCACAGACATCTGTTATTTACTAGCTGTATGACCTTGGGTATATCACCTAATACTGATCGCCTCATGTCCAGGGTCATCTCCAGTTGTCCTAATTCATATCTGACCACTGGACTCAGATGGCTCTGGAGGAGAAAGTGAGGCTGGGGACTTAGCACAGCATCAACCCCCCCCCCCAACTCAAATCCAATTCATCTACTTGTGAAGGTATCACCAACCTAATTATCAAGGTCCTCTTCAAGAATGAAGGTTAAGCATCATCATCATCATCTGTATATTTGCTATATCATTCCTAAGTTACATCTTCTTGAATACTTTCAGTAACAAGAAACTCACTTTTTAAGAAGTAGGATGTGCCATTTTCAAATTTCAAATCAAATTGCTAAATAAAATTCCTTTTGCATTCTGAGTCAATAATTGTCCTCCTGAAGCTTTCACTCCCTGATTCTCATTCATGAGTCATAGATAGAATGATATCTATCTACTTAAGCCCTTAGCACAGAATCTCATGAAAATCATCCTGCTTGGAATGGATTAGACTAGAAAGGTGAAGGGATGAAGAGGTGGTCCCTGTGATCAGAACCTTTTGCAGCAGGCGCTGGCTGGTTCCTGGGCATCTGCTGATGAAGATGAGTAAAAAGATTTTTATCACACAAAGCCTTGTTACAGTGACTTAAACTAAAACCTACTTCATTGTGACCTTGTTTCCTCAATAAAGGGATATGATCAGCCTTGAAAATGAGCAGCAATGGGCATGTAAAATGAGGCCATGTAATTAACTTGAGAAATCATTGAGGGAGGGAGATTTTCAGGCAAGCCACAAAATGCATCTTCAGACAGGAATCTCTATTTCTGGTGATTAAGAATAGTTGCAGTGGTTCAAATTAGAGGATGGGAGGATTGGGCTTAGAAGGGAATCGGTTGACTGTTTCTGAACACTCAACACTGAGCCCTATGCTTAGGTTCAGAATTTGATTAGGTTAGATACCAGAATCTCAAAGAAACATTTCTTGATATTGGAGTCTTAAGTAGATAACTGTGAAAATTCAGGTCTTGAGGGAGTTGACAATAGCTTATGCTGAATCTCTTGAATATTTAATCTTTAAGAATGTGGTACCAATAGATTATGAACAAAATTCATGATTTCCCCCACTAATATTTACTCTTCTTGGTGTTTTCAGTCATGTCTGATTCTTTGTGACCCTCTTTTAACAAAGATACAGGAGTCAGTTACAATTTCCTTCTCCAACTCATTGTATAGATAAGGAAACTGAGACAAAGAGGGCTAAGTGACTTGCCCAAGGTCACCCAGAAAATAAGTATTAAGTATTGTGGCTAACAAGCTAATAAGTATCTGAGGGCGAATTTGAACTTCAGTCTTCCTGACTTCCAGGTCCTGCACTCTATCCATTTTGTGTCCACTTTAAGAGTTATTTTACTCAAGTCAAAGCTCCCTGACCCTTTCTAGCAAACATTTGCTTTGTCCCATCCCCGATTGCATAGTGTTAGTACAAAATACAATGGAAACCAGAATGTCAGAGCTGGAAGAGTGCTTGGAAGTCATAATGCATTTAGGAATAAAAGCAGTCACAAATTTCTCATTTAATTTTTGAGGAAACTGAAGCTCAGTGAGCATAAGTGACTTGTCCATGGTTCCATGGTGATTAAGTGGCAATCAAGATTCAAATTCATATCCTCTGATTAGAGCTTCAGAAGTTTTTACTTGTTGTGTAATGTCACACAAAGAATAAGTGATAGTTCGATTTTACCATGCAGCCCCTGCTGAAATGGCTTCACCCTGGGAAGAAATGTCTGAGCTGACATTTGGCTTTCTACTCTTTAAGATTTTTCTGCTCAGTCTTTGCTAGCCAGCAAATTAGATTGACTCTTTTTTTTTTTTTTTGCATGGCAATGGGGTTAAGTGGCTTGCCCAAGGTCACACAGTTAGTTAATTATTAAGTGTCTGAGAATGGATTTGAACTCAGGTCCTCCTGACTCCAGAGCTGGTGCTCCATCCACTGTGCCACCTAGCAGCCCCTGGATTGACTCTTAATCCTTTTTCCTGGAGACTGTAGATTTCTGGAAAAAAACTAAGACCAGAAGCGAGGATTCAAGTTTCCTCATCCCTCATCCAATGATGTAATCAATTATGTCATTTGAACTCTGTGAAGGGTAGCCTGTTGTGGAAGAGCAGGGAGTCAGTAATCAAGGAGCAATGGAATTGGGGAACAACCTCAGCCTCAGAAACAATTTTCCAAGAGTCTTCTCATTCTCTTCTCAGTGTTTAAGGACAAAAAGGAGGTTGACAAATCCAAAAGTAAAGAATGTTGCCTTGGGAGGATTTGAAGTGACTTTTCTGGGCTTATACTTTGAGTTTAGAAGCTGGTGAATTTAAAAACAAAATATGAACCAGATTCCCATATATGTGCACTACATTTGTTGGTAAAGAAACTTTCAATCTTATTCTTAAGGTGGTGTACCCTGGCTCTATCAGAAATGCCAACAGCATGTTCTTTGCTGACAAGTTGGTCCCTCACTTAAGCTGTCAGCCTCTTTGCTGCTTCCCCACCATTACTCTTTGTTCTACCTCCTTGGGCCAAGAGGCCTAAATGTTCTTTAAACATGTGAAAGATGCTCTCATGTGTGCAAAATAGCCTAACTCTCACTGTATATCAATTTAATACCCCCTATTTAATAACCCCCCTCAAGTCACAGCCCTCCAATACTCTCTTCTTTTTTTTATTTAAGGCAATGGGATTAAGTGAGTTGTCCAAGGTCACAAACCTAGGCAATTATTAAGTGTCTGAGGTCAGATTTGAATTCAGATCCTCCTGACTTCAGGACTAACATTCTATCCACTGTGCCATCCAATAACCTCTTTTCCAGAAGAAATAACCTGGGTTATTTCCAAAGATCCCCACATGTAATGGTTTAAAGGTTTTTCACCATCCTATCCAACTTCCTATGATTCTCCCTGTGATATCAATGACATTCCCCAAATGTACCAGGATGTTTGTTAGTTCTACTCATTTCTCTGTAGTCATAGCACCACAGATTTCATTTTGAGAAACATCAAAATTACATGAATCTAGTCTCTCCATTTTAAAGAAAATAACATTGAATCACAGAGAGGTTTAGGGACTTGCCCAGCTCCATAAGGTATTCCATTTCTGAGGAAGGATTTGAATCCAAAACTTTTTGTCTCTAACTATGAAATTCAGTCCACTACAAATGACGTTCCCAAGATAGGTAGTCTTTCAGGTCAATATGACATGAGGTGTGAGGATCCCAATAAGAAGGGACACAAGGATGGCCAAAGGAGAGACTTTTATGTATATTGTGACAACCAAAGTGAGATAGAATATATATGTTTCTTTGGGTCTAATATGGTGGGTGAAAGATGAAATGAATGAGGGGATAAAAAAAGGTTTGATCTTCTGAGCAGACTGATTTATTGAGAAATGCTGCACATTACCCAACAAATTGGGAACAGACCTCCTTAAATTAGACCCAAACACAGAATATAGGGAGGAGATAGATTTTTATACATTTATAATCAAATAAGACTAATTAAAAGCAACAATACACTAATCTCGTTTCTAATTGTAGGAAAGTTTGGGAGGGATAAGTTGAATAAGGATAGATTTCTGAAATCAGAAATGAGGGGTCCCTTTTCCCACCCAATATCTGTAAGCAATCAAAGATATATGGAACTAGTAACTGATTGATCAGGACCGGGCCAACTTTCAGTACATACAAAAAGGTTGTTTGAGTTGTCCAGGGTGAAAACTCCTTGGTTCAGTCTTTAGATCTGGGTCTTTGATCAACCTTGAAAGTTTAAGTTCAAACAATGCAAACAAGTTTTCTTCCAAATCCCACAACTGAATAAAATGTTCTTACAAGACAGTATTTGGACTAGACCATGACTGAATCGAAAGGAAACTGAGCCAGCTCCAGAATTGAGGTACAAGGTGGTGTCAGTGTGGTTAATTCAATTTGACTGCTTGCTTTCCTAAGTCCCTCAGTTCCTACCAAAGACTAATTTTGAACACTTATGCCCTTCTGTACTTTTTTGTGGCATTTAAAGGTTGTTTGACTGTTGTCAGTCAACAAAGCACTTTTTGTTTATTTACCCTTTTCTAGGCTCTGTGCTTAGATTGGAGATGAAAAGAAAGACAAAACCAGTTCCTGACTTCCAGGAGCTACCAGTCTAATGGAGGAACTAACAGGCAAACAACTGTGACCTAATCATAAATATGACATTCCCCCCATTTAAGCCCCGGTAGTTTCTTCAGTTTTTAAAATATCAAGTTCCTCCAAAGTGATCTTCTAGAAATTTGTGCTGAAAATCCAATTTTGTACCATAAAAGTAGGATTGACTTTGGTATCAAAGGCCCTTGTTTCACAAGCTACCAGTATTGTTGAAGGAGAAATATTAGAGAAATATTTGTCTAGCCTTTCCTATAATGTTAAGAAATTATTATTTGTATTTATATGATTTTTCTGTGGTTCTCTGACTCCCTCTCCATTGTTCAGTTTAACCCTCTTCTCAAAAGATAATAGAAAGAAATCTCAGCTCCTTCGCCTACCCCACCTTGACCTGTCTGGCTCTTAGTCTTTCAAGATAGATTGCCTGACTTCAGTCACATTCAGGAGGGGCACTTCTTGACCTCCTCCCCCAACATCTGGCCAACCCCTTTTCTCCAAGCTGGATCCATATGATCCCAGTTCTATTCTGCTGGACCCCTGTGGTCCCAGCTCCATGTGACTGAATCCACTTTGATCTAAGGCCAGTCATGATCTCCTGCCTGCTTCCTTTTCCTTTCCTTTTTCTTATTTTGAGCTGTCTTTGCTGTTAAATTATCAACTTTTTTGTAGTAACCCGTGAACCTTTTATAGCAACTTGAGAATCAAAATCTTTTCTTACCCTCCTGAGTCAGAGAATTTGTTTATTTCTTCACCAAAAATGATACTAAAGATATCCTTCCCCAAGCCTATTTTCCAAGCATTAATATGACTCTGGGAAAGTCCTTTCTCTCTCTCTTAACCTTGGTTTTCTTGAGTACAAACTGAAGGAACCAGTGATCTCATTCCTAAGATGGGGTTCAATTCTTGAAGTCTATGATCTAACGTTTTCCCAATATTATATTAGATTAAAGAGTTCACTGCATTAGGATCCTCATTCACACTTTCATTGGTGTTTTTTTCCACCAAAGAATTCTACAAGGAACTGTTTTCTTTCCTTCTTTCACTGGTTGTGCAAAAGTTACTTCCACAAGGAGAAAAAAGGGAAAGATTTTAGTATTGAATATGATAGAATGGCAACTTGGGAACCTTTGTAAACCCCTCTATTGCTTTAAGATTGGCAAAAGACTCAAAGATTGACTTTGAGACTGTGAGTTCTAGAGTCTCTCTCTCTCTCTCTCTCTCTCTCTCTCTCTCTCTCTCTCTCTCTCTCTCTCTCTGTGTGTGTGTGTGTATAAAATCACAAATGATCTTTCCATATGCTTTTGATGAAAATAAATTGGGCTACAAAAGCATTTTCCCCACCCAATATGTCTATCTCTTTTTTCCTCATTACAATTGCTGTTTACATCATATTCTAATAAGATTATAGATCTTAGTCTTTATTCATTGTAGATATTACTGTCAGGTAAAGGTGGGAAGATGAAAGGATGAATAGGGAATATAGAGAGGCAAAGAGGAACTATCCTCTTGAACAGTGCTGAAAATCATCTAAAGCTTGCAATAAGAACCATTATTTTACTATGCCATCCATTCCCCTGGGATATTAAAAATAAAGAAACAAAATGACTGGAAGTAGAGAAGACATGATTTACCAGACTGACTTTCTGCTGTGGAAATATGTACAGATTGGAAAGCATGGCAGCTGACAAGTTCCCCTGGCCCCCACTCATTGTCACTGGCCAGAATCAGATTCACTCCTTGAAATTGTTATTAAAAAATCTTGTGATAATAGGTCGTAAGCTGACCTAGTTGGAAGTGGAGTCAAGTAGGCTTAGGAGTTCCTTTGACTAAAAATTCAATTGAAGCTGTGCTCAACTGGCTTTCAAAATAAGTGGGTTCCTCGACTAAGAAAGTCATACCAAATGCCATGAAATCCGTCCATTTTCCAGGGAGTATAACCTTCTCTAGGGCTGGGCTTACTATACAGAACTGCTGGGCTACCTTTCAGTCATCCTTTCATGTTCATTTTTATTCATATTTCTGTGTGTTCTTAAATAATAATCATGTAAACAAATGAGTCAGAGTACCTTCTACTTTGTAGATGATAAGAATTCTTGGAACCCTATGATTCATTGCAAGACATTCTCATGAACTATTTTTAATAGAAAATAAAAATCCTGATGTCACTATAATTCATTAAAAACAATATAAAAGATTTGGTAGAGGAAAACACTGACTTCAAAACTCTCCTCTAGCTAGGTGTCTCCCATGCAAAACTTGAAATCCTATATAGTTCCTCAAAAGTATATAACAACAGATAAATTAGTACAATGGCCTACTACTTCTTAATTACTAGCTAACATTTATATAATGTTTTAAGTTTTTCCAAGGGCTTTAAAAATATTGTCTCTTTTATCCTCATTTTTAGAGATTAGGAAACTGAAGAAAACAGACTTAGTGTCTTTTTCAGGATCACATAGCTAGTATCTGAGGCTGAATCTGACTTCAGATCTTCTTGCTAGAGTCAGAGCTCTGTGTCCATGGTGCTACTGTGTTAGCTGCTCCAGTACAACCTCATTGGAATGAGTGTGTTTGCTGTGGTCATGGAGGATATGTAGTACAAATGCCAAATGACTAACTTTAGAGATGGGAGAGGCTCTTCAGATGCTCATATCAGTGAATGCCATGGAACTAAATGGCATTCATCTTGGAAATGTTTCTGAGTCTCCTACCTAAAATCTAGTTAGAGGAAAAATTCATGGGTAAAAAAAAATGATCAGCAAAATTTGTGGATCATGAACTCCAATTAACTAACATTTAAAAAAATAAAATCATATGTCCTGTCCAGCCCTTCAAGTACTAATGCCTAGCTAATAAATAACAAATAACTTCCTAACCAGGCTACCCCTCCGTATACTCCCTCTTATACAACATATCCCTTTTACTACTACTGGGAATGCACACACACACACACACACACACACAAACACACACACACACACACACACACACATGTTTTATGCAGAGATCTTGATCATGTATTCCTGGTTAGCATTGCTTGAAAAAAATGTTTACTCTCTCTTACCAGATAAAAATCCAAATTCCTGAGCTTTACATGTAAGGAAACCTTCCAAAATTGAGTGCCGCACTGTCTTTCTCATCTTCCTGGAAACTCAACATCACAAATAATTGAACTGTTTGCCACTCTGCTTGCCTGGATTTATTTTATCTGATTTTATATATATGAGGTATCATTTGGTTGGAAACACTGTCATACACAGCTGCTGTGGTGCCACCCTTTAATTTCCAAATCCTCAAATGCTTCTACCATGAAGCCTTCCCTTGCCTACTCACTAATAGCCTTTGCCCTCAGCACCCATATATGCCATATAGTGCATATATAGTCAAAAGCATACAATTATTAAACTAAAGGTTTGTCCTACTGTACTTCATATATCATTTGTCATTTTGTGTTAAGAATCTTGGAATCTGCCTTTCATAGGACCAAACCCTATAACTGGAAGAAACTCAGGGACCACTGAAAAGCAACCCCTTAATTAGTAGGGGAAATAAATGAGGTACGGACACATTTCAACACTTGACTAATGTTATACAAGTGACTAATGTGACACAAGCGGGAAGCAGCAGAACCACAATTTGAAGTCATATTTCAAACTTGAAAACCAATTTGCTTTTCATTATGTTGCTTTCTGTCAATTAGACGATAAGAACACCAAGGGCAGGTACTCTGTCTTACCTAAGTTTTATATCTTCCTCTAGCTCTAAACACGTGTCCCGTGGCCAAAGAGAATTGGTTTAGTTCACCAAAAGAACAAGTAATTGCCTGAAGACCCTCACCGCCCCCCTGACCCCGCCAGTGGAGTTCTGTGAATTCCCCCTCCTTTTCCATTGGGAATTATATGGAATACCGAGTTGTTTTTGTTAAGTTTTTGCCTTAAATCTTTTCCTTTCTATTCTGGCCATCAATCTCACCTCTGTCTCAAAGCTCTGATAGCTGAATTTTCTACTCATTCTGACCCAGTTAGAACTCTATGACCCCTCCCAGTCATCTCCCAGTATGATGCCCTCCTTTCCCCAGCTTCCCTCATTAGAATGTGGATGCTTTGAGGACAGAGACTGTGTCCTTATAGAACCATTCAAGGCACAAAAAAATGATCATTTACATACTCTTCTTTTCTTCCTTCCTGTTTTTATCTAGAAGACCTGATACAAAAGAAACCCAACAAGTCCTATGACTTCTTCTTCCTATATTGTGTTTCAGCATCTTAACACTGCAAAGGACAGCTGATCTCAGAGTCCTAGATATTTTTTTTCAGTTGTGTAGATTGTAATTCATCAAGAGCTGTTCATTTTGTATAGCTCTTCTGTTTGTTCCCCCATAAATTTGTCACCCAATGTGCTAAGGATCTTTCTTGTTATCCCTTGGCATAACAATAGAGCACGAGGTCAGTCAAGATAGAAAACCTTCAGTGTGGATAAGCAAGGAAGGAAGCTGAAGAGTAACAGGAAACTGATTGGTCAGGATATATAGCTCTAAGTGAGAAAAGTCTTTCCAATACTTTTGAATCAAAGTAAAATACAAACTTGTTAATTGAAAGTTGCCCATGGAGGAAATATGTGGAAATCACAGTCCTGTGAATTAATATGTGCCTCAGATCTAAGGGAAGTCATGCCAGGCCAAGAGGAAATTAAGCAAATGAAGAAAATTAGACCAGTGATCTACATCAGTTGGAGAAGTTCCGAGTGATTCCAATTTATTTTACAGGCTGAAGATGGGATTGTAGAAGAGGCTGAGAGGAGAGATTAGAGACTTTAGCTCTTATGTGTTTGTTTGGGTGTGTCTCCAGGGGTGGGTTACAGTTTGTTAGTCCATTGCTAATGCTGTAGGGGCATTGGGGCTTTCACAAGACCATGATTGCCTGCCTAGATTTCTTGAGTTCTCTCAATAATTTCATGGATGTTTGGTCTCTTTTGACCATGTAGACCTGTAAAAGAATGGCAAATTTGATTACTCTATAAGTGGGAAAGGCCAGAAACATGACCATTTTCTAATGTTATAAGGATTTCATAAAACCTGCCAACATGAAGATTTTAGTCACATATCTGTTAGGTGGTTGAAGTAGAAAGAGAATATCATAGTATCTCTTTTTTTCAAAACACCCCAAAATTAAATTTCATACTTTGGAGCAGTTAAAAACTTCTTAACCATCAGTTTGAATAGAAAAAATATGTAATTTCATTTTGTTAAATCAGCTTCTGATTTTCTTCCTCCCCAATTAGCATTGGGTCTATGATAGCCTCACCTGTCTCATGTTACCAGGAAATACTTTGGAAGAAGAAATGCTGTGGCATAATCTATCAGCTAATTCATCCATCAGTTGTGAAGCACCTATGATGTGTCTTCCTGTGTCATGACCAGAATGGTGAATGTAGAGTCAGGGGACCTTATCTATACAAACTATATAAGTTGAGACAATTACCAGACCTCTCTGAGCTTCAAGGTTATTTGTTTAAACAGTGGGGCTGAGAGAACTTAGGGGACCTACCCTACAGGCTTCCCATTTTAAACTCTAAAGAATCCCAGAGAAGAATTCTTGCTTTGTTAAACCTATTTTCTTCTCTTTCTTTTTTCCAGTTACATGCAAAACTCATCCCATTGCAAACATTGGAGTCCCACATTTTTCTACCATGCTCCCTTTCCTCCTTCCTCTCCATGAAAGCACGCAAACTGATATAGGTTCTAATGTACAATTTTTGAAAACATGTTTCCATATTAGTTATGTTGTTAATGAGGAATTCGAGCCAAGGGAAAAAATGAGAAAGAAAGAAAAACCATTAAAAGCGTTTCCAAAAGTGACCATAATCTTTTTGACTCAGAATTCCATCTCCATAGATTCCCCCCACTAGATGTGAATGACACTTTAGGGAAATGCATTCTTTGTGGTCATACTGTTTCTAATAGTTATAAAAACTTTCTGGAGACCAGAAGCTGATGGGGCCAAGGGATGTCTTACTTAGAAGTCTTCCTCATTTCATCTCTACCACCTGCCATTTTTTCCCCACTATAGATGGGATACAAGAACTGACATGAATGAAATGGATGAAAATGGTCAGACTGGAGCAGATGAGGATGGACATGAGGAAGATGGATGGGGTTTGGTGACAGCTCCCATTTCTATAAGCAGCTGAACAATCACCAAAGAGATTCCTTTGTATGAGCCTTTTCAGAACAAAAAAGAAGGTAAATTTTATGTAGAAGCCCTTCACATTGGGTCCCATTTATGAATGATAGCCTCATCTATTTTATATTATTATCCTACTATGTAAAGTATAGTCCTGTCAAATTGGCCTTGCTGCCACTCATTCATAGCAGCCTATCTCCTGCCTGATGTCCTCTCTGCCTGGAATGCACTTCTTCCTCTAGCTTTCATAATACCAAATTTTCTTTAATCTTTAGTTCAAATTTCCTCTTCTACATGTAGTTTTACTGATCTCCTAAGTGACTTGGCCTTCCCTGTAAAAATCTTTTAATAAGATTTTTATGTAAAATTAGAAATCCATAGAGGATTATATATATATATCCCTTTGTCTACATTTTTACTATATTTATGTCTAGCTATATATACTTCTAAATTCCTAGTGATATTTCTGAAATTTCTATATCTAGAGCTATATATATCTCTCTATATACCATATAGCTATCTCTTCTATATGTAATTACATTTATATTTATATATATGAAGAAAATTTTGATATTCCTATGTCATCAGTATTTTCTTAGTTCATTGTTATTTAATTAGTGTCAATGACTATTAGTAAGTTTAGCAGTACACAATGAAGTTCAAGCTATTTAATGTTAAATTTTAATTAATCCATGATGTATTGATGATAATATTAACTATTATTTAGGCCTGTTAATTCTGTGATGTTTGGTGGAGTCCATGAGTGGGGAAGCATGGCCTGTATCAGAGTCAAAATTTGTACAGGATGAGCCTAATCGATGTAGCCAGGCACCAGCTTAATGTGTTCGGTCAGCCCAGTTTGTGAGGGATTGTGCAATCTGAGGTGAGGTCCCAGCTCTGCTTCCTCACACTCCATGACCCTGCCTCCACACACACACACACACACACACACAAACACAGAGAGTCACTTCTTTAAGTTATTATGGCTTAATTTAATTGTAAATAATAAAATTGTTTAAGATTATACTAAAAGCCTTTGGGGCTATCATAAATATGACTGTGGGTATGTGTGTGGTTGTATGTTTGTATCTATGTCTGTGGGCCCCCAAATTTCTATTCCTCCACAAGGTACAACTGAGACAGAATTCCAAGCAGGGATCAGTTTACTAGGCAGACTATTAATCCCTAAGCAATTGAATCCAAGACCTTTTCCTTTCAGAAAAAGACCCAGTTCTCAGAAGTTGATGGATTTTATGGATCTTAGGGAGTTCCTGAGAACTTCCGTAGAAGTATGAAGACTTTTCCACATGGCTGATCTACAGACATTTGGGAGCTTCCATGATTGGCCAAGGGCAATGTCCAGCTACAGTTACAGATCATCAATTACAGGCTGCCTCCACAGAGCCTTTCGCCAGGTCATCAAAACTCTGTGTTTGGTATTCTGAGGGAATACAGAAGTTGCAATTTTGATACAAAAGGATTGGACAGTAGGGGTTCATAGGAGTGAAGGGTGCTGAAGTTTATGAACCTTATTTTATGATCTAGATATAGAAATTTCAGAAATGTCACTAGGAATTTAGAAGTCTATATATAGCTGGACATAAATATAGTAAAAATGTAGACAAAGGGATACATATATATATATATACACATATAATCCTCTATGGATTTCTATTCATTGTCATCATCATCATCATCATCATTTTTTTGATAATTCTAAAAACTTTGTGGTAGGTATTATTATGCCCACCATTTTACAGATAAGGTAACTTGTTGCAAAAATTTAAGTGATCTATTATTCAAGATAGCAATGCACTGGACTTGTTTTAATTGGCCAGGCACCTAGTGGAATGACCAATACAGGCTAATTAGTTGGTCAGTCAGTAAATATATATGAAGTGGCTACTGTGTGTGCAGGGACTAGAAGTGCTGGAGTTAGAAATACAAAACAAGCAAACAAACCATCAGTCAGACAAATAAATCAATCACTGCCCTGCAGGAGCTTGCAATCTATTAAGGAAGGATGACCTACAAAAGGAAACTGAAAATCAGAGGGAGTAAGGGGAATGTCAGGCATGAGGATATGATAGAAGAAAACTAAAGAGTACAATAAGGTAGTAAATGAAGAGATGGTTGGCCTGGGTGCCCTCTTCTAGGTCTTTTCCACTTTCTACTTCCTACTTTGAGGAACTGGGAGGAGCTCTGCTATACCATCCAATCCTAGAGGTCCAGATCTCTGATCAAGTGTGAGGACTAAGATTGGTTTCATTCAGCAGAATGATGTGGTTCCTGATAAAGAGCTATTTGTAGGTAGGATGGTAAAAGTCCAAAGGAGCCTAAAGGAGTCGAAAACGAAAAGCTGACTGGCCTGGGGAGTTGGGAAATGGAAGTGCACTAAACATTTTTAGATCAGTTCATTCAGTCCATCTGCAAGGATGGCCCCCATTTTGATCTGATCATCACCCATAAAAATGCTCCATTAGTGATCCATAATGTTGAAATTACTCTATAGGAAAATCATCTGCTTTGACTCTCAGAACTCCCTGGGGATCATCTCTCCCTAAACAACTCTCCATTCTCTCCATTCTCTTCAGTTGCCCCCCTCCATTCTGATTTCTTTTCTCTTCATTTCTCTTCAGTTCTATAGACTCTTAGCTCCCCATTGATCCTAATCAATACCAATGTAAAAAGCCCTCCTATGTTCCAGAATCCATCTGCCCTCTCTTTTTAAAGACACTCTACTGAATGTTCCTTAAGGAACTTCTGTTACTGGGAAATTGTCCCAACTGGAATTGATGTGAACATGCTATATGGGGACTCACTGTGATCAGACATGCATTTTATTTTACTCTTTTCCCCCTGTTCCTTTAAAGATCCGATCTAAAGTCATCTGTTTCTCTTCAAACCCTTCACTGGGAAATAGTGAGGCAGTGTTGGTGAGGAGTTCATCCTTTGGATACTGAACTGCCTCCTTATAGTCCCTGGCAGGTGAAGTGGATGGGGCGATAGGCCTCTGGGCTTGGCTAAGCATCCTCCTTGGTTACTGCTCAATTGCACCAGGCAGGTTTCTTGGCAACCGGTCACTACTGCTGCTAAGTACGACCAGAGCAGAAAACCAGTCATTGAGCTGATACTGGATGGTTGCAGGGAGTGAATTCAGCTACTGGGTCCTCCTAGGAGATGCTCTTTCTGGAAGTGCCAGTCTATTTGGTCAACCCGGCTTTATCTTTTTATGAAAAGTTGCAGGCTCTCCTAGTCTCTTTTGATATGTTCTATATTCTTATGTTAATTCTTTCAGCAAGGGCAAAAATGTGTGGCCTAGTGGGGCCTCTGGACTTTGTTAAGGACTAGACTGTGATACGTTATCTCCAGTTTGGAAGCAGAAAAGGCCTCAAATGATATATTGACCAACTCTCCCTCATTCAGATAAATATTCCTTCAGAGAAGGCCCCCATTCTTACTGATTTCAATTATGCAATTACACTTTCTAGATTCCTTTTGAGTCTTGAAATATGAAGTTTTGGAGAAAGATATTCCAGTCATTTATGACGGAAGGTAAATGTAATGACTTTACTGGTCTTTTTACATGCAGTCCAGGTATTCAAACTTCAAATCCTTTGAAAAGTTGAAAAACATTTTAAATATGACAGTTTCCCTTTAATGTTTCAATATTTGTTTGCTTTTTTGACCCAAACCACCTTCAGTCTTTTTGAATTCTAAATGTGGCACCCAATTGAAAGTATATTGTTTTTGCTATATACTGGTTTGAGTTCTGTGTAATTGTTCCTGAAACCATTTGGGGTTTTCTTGAAAAACGTACTAGAGAGATTTAACAGTTCCTCCTCCAGCTCATTTGACAGATGAGAAACAGAGGCAAACAAGGTTTAGTTCCCAAGTTCACACAAAGCCACTAAGTATGACTTATGCCAGATTTGAATTCAGAAAGATGAGATTTCACGACTTCAGGCCCAGCAACTTTATTCATTTTGCCACCTAGCTGACAAAAGTATATATTTTGAATGAGCAAAATATGCATTGCTTATCTTCCATTCTTAGAATATAAACTCATTGAGGACATAAACTATTCTGTCCTTGTACAATCACAGCCTGACACAAGTGCCTGGCAAAGAGTAGGCACATACAAAAATTTATGGATTCATATTTATTTTTGAGTGACCCTCTGACATCTTCTCTACAGGGACTATTAACATTTTCTTTTTTTCTTCGGAAGAGCTCAGTTACATCTTCCCTCCCTTTCAGTAGAGTTTTTCCTCTGGAGCTTAGAGGCCATCTGTTGGGAAGTCCTGAACTACCTCACTCCATACCTCAGACGCATTCATGATTATCTCCATTTTCTTTTCCTTTGTTCCTATGTCAGTAGAAATAGAAACATCTATTTGACAAGTTTATATGCAATTGTCCTCTTTATAGCATTCTTTCCCAAAACTTCTGGTATTTTGCCAATTCTTTTCTTTCCTTTATTTGAGATCTTTCCTTGCCTTTTTTGGTGTATTTCTTCAGAAATATATATATGCATATTTTTAGGTTTCTCCCATTCTAAAAAACAAAGAAAAAACAAAGAACAACAAATACTTGATACTGCCCTTTCTACAAACCTCCATCCCTGAATTCCACTTTTCATAGTCAAATTCTTTAAAAACTCTTATCCCTTCCTCTTGACAAACTCGATGCTGCCATTTTCTTATTTTTTAGTCCCTTTTTACTTGCTTCAGATATGGTTTCTCATCTCATCACATCAATGGAACTGTTCTTTCCAGGGGTGTTAAAGATTTGTCAGTGACTAAATCCAGGGCTCTTTTCAGTCTTTATCTCTATAGGTTTGGACATTGTCATCCTTTGTCTCTTGTTAGCCACTATTTATCTCCTAAACTTATTCAAAACTGTTTTTTTTTTTAATTTTCTTTGTCAACTTGACTGTTCTTTCTCCTTCTAGTTCCTTTCTTCTATATCCTGTTATTTATGTGCCTTGGTACCCTATCTATTCACTTTACCCATTCTCTGATTTCATCAGATCCTATGCATTCAGTGACCACATCTGTAAAGATGAATTCTAAACCTTTATGTTCAATTCTAATAATTTCCAGTTTTCCAAATGCATGCTGGACATTCCATTTGTAAGTCAACATTTCTAAAGTCAACCTTTTGCATATTAATCGTTTTCAGTTCATGGCACCACCATCTAATATACTCACTCAGCACTATGCCCTCTGAGTCATCCCTGGCCTCTCCTTTCCTAGTCTTCCCCTGCCCATATCCAATTTATTATAAATTCTAGTCTATTCTACCTCAGTGCCACTTGCATCTCTTCTCTACTCACACACATTTTCCACTGGTTCAGGGCCTCAGAAACTCTGGGATAGAAAACCACAGGCTCCTGAATTGCTTCTCTCACCCTTCTATAATCCATCCTTCACACAGCTGTGCTTCAGATTGATGTATGCATTCAGACTTAGATCTGACCACCTCAGGCCTCCTTCTCCTTCTACTCCTTCAAAACAGCAAACAGAAGGATACACACAAAAACCAATTCAGTGATTCCCAAACCCAGTTCTTAGGATGGTATTCTAGAAAGCCCTTCACAAATTTCTTTCCACCTCCCTATCCCAGTCTTGTGTCAGACGCATAATTCTTATATGTTCTCAGTTCTTATTGAGCTGCCCTACTCCCCATGGCCCATGCATGGAGTGCCGGCTCTCCCCACCCCCACTCGACCTTTGCAAAAAAAATAATTATCTTGTAGTGGGGGGGTGTAGGATATAATCAATCCCTCTGCATATTAACATCTGAGAAGGCCCAAGCTTACCTCAAGGGCCAGTTTCAGATGGTCCATCCTCTCAGACTACTCCTGACCCCCTCAGTTATAGCCTATGCTCCCACTGGAATTGTTTGCACATAATTCACATTCATTTTAATACAGTTTTGAATCTGTCCTCTGCACCTCCTTCCCCACCCCCATGTGAGGTCCTTGTGATTATAACCTGTTGCATACTGAAGTTTGTAAACCCACTGACTGGGAGAGTGAACTTCACTTAGAAACTAAAGGAAAGAACAGCTAAAGGCCTCCTGTCATTGATTTCCAGAGAGCCCTTCTCAGTGTGTCCATCAGCTCCTGCAGGGACCTGGTGGCTCCCTGATTCTGATGCAGGTCTCTAATCACTAAGCTATTCTGCCTTGTGTATTGATGTCATGCTATTCAAGTTAAATTGTGAAGCTTGTTTGCAAAAGACATGACTTTTCCAGGGTCATACAATCAAACAATACAACCAATCAGTTAAGCACCTTCTCTGGGGCAACATTAAGCACCTACTGTGTGCCAGGAAAGGCACTTAGATGGGTCAGAGTACTGGGTCTGGAGTCAGGAAGATATGAGTTCAAATCAGGGTCCAGGTACTCCCTAGCTGCGTGATCCTGGCCAAGTCACTACCATTGCTAGCTACTGGAGAAGAGTCTTTGCCAAGAACACCCCACCCCCTCAAAAAGCAAAAAGAAGCAGGCAGAATCTGACTGAAAGACTGAAAAACACAATGTTCCAGGCAGGCCCTGTGCTAAGCACTAAGGGTACACACAGGCAAAAGTCAGTCTCTGCCCTCAGGAGCTTACCATACATGGAATGGGCTGAGCGACATACAAACAAATGTACCTCAGGCACCTTATACCTAGCAAAAATGTAAAATCATTACAGAGGCGAGTTTCGACAATGAAGAGGGCTCGTGGCCGGCCATCACATCTGGGACCACATTGCCAGCCTTCCCTCAGCCCGAGGCTGACCCTCGTGGGCATTTCCCTCTCCGAGTCTCAGTTTCCTCCTGGGTTCCTAGGCCGAAGACCAGGCTGACCTGGCGCTCCTCACCCACAGACTTCCCGCATCTAAGGTTGGGGGGGGGGTCAGCCCGGATCCTCACTCACCCCGGCTCCTCTGGCTTCCATCCTTGGCCATGCCAGACTCTTTGAGGGCTCCGGGAGCCGCTCTTCGCCCTGGAGAACTTTGGGCAGTGCCCGCTCTGGGCGCCCCCGACTCCGCTGCCAGCTGAGGTCCCATGCCCCCACCGGGCAGCGCCCCCAGCCCATCGCCCACTCCAGGGCCGGAGGCGGCCAGTTTGCTGAGGCCCCCCCGGCCCTCCCTGCCCCCGGGGCGGAGTCTGGGGGGGCCGGGCCAGGGGCGGGGCGCCGCCTGGCGTCGCTCCTGAATGAAGCGGGGCTGGCACTCGGCTGCTGGTGGAGCCGGCGGAGCTGGGCTGCGCGGCGCTGCCCGGGCTCGGGGCTGCCGGGCTCCCGCCGCCGGCCCCGATGGGCCCTGGCTCCCCGCCGGCCGCCGCCCCTGCCCGCGGCCGGCCCTGCCCGGGGCCGCCCGAGCAGCTGAGCGCCGCGGCTCCTCGCGGCATGTAGGATGCTCCCGGGTCCGAGCCTCGCCCGGCGGCGGCCCCGGCGGCCCCCGCAGCCCGGCCCGCCGCTGCTCTGGCCCCTGGGCGGCCAGCTGTCCCCGCCGCCGCCGCCGCCGCCCTGCCTGTGGATGGTGCCCGGCTCCGGGGGGCTCCTGCGCTTGGCCGCGGGGGTGGTGCCCCCGCCGCTCCTGCTGCCCACCCCTCCCCAGGCGCCGCCAGCCCTGCTGCCAGGGGGGCCCGGCTGGCAGCTGCCCTGCGAGCCCTCCTTCCTCCCGCTGCTCCCCGTGTCCTCAGCGGCGGCCAGCCCCCCGGCGCCTCAGTACCCCGCGCTGAACGAGCAGGTAAGGATGGGCTGCCCCCTTCCCCGTGCCCTCCGGGTCCCCCCACCACCCCAGCCTCGGCCGGGTCTCCTGGGGGGGCTGCCTCTGCTCCCCCCCACCCCTTGCCTGCCTCTTCCCCTCCAGCCCCCTCCGGGGCTCGGACTTCCAGAAGGCTCCCTCTGCAGCCTGGCAGCGGCCCCTTCGCCCCCACCCCCAAAGTTCCGGGGCTCAGGGGGTCTCGGGAGCCTGACAGCTCTTGGGGCGCTCCCCCTCGAGGCGGGGGAGCCCTTTGGCCAGAGAGCCAGCAGCCAGGCCAGAACTTTCTTCTCCCAGCGTGCTTCCGCTGTCCAGAAGGCAGTGGTGCTGAAGTTCCAGTCTGGCCAAGGCTGGGCTGCAGCCATGCACCTACCATGGCGGAGTTACTAACCCAGAAGTTAATACTTTGCCAGTCCCTGGCAGACTTCCACAGCACACGGCGGGGGCTGCGAATCCATCGTTATGGCTCCTTCCGACCTGGGTGGGTAGTGGGTATCCCCCCCCCCCCCGCCCTTAAATAAGACCGAGGGCACTCACTAAGCCAAACCTTAGTCCACTGAAGTGGGTGGAGGAAAAAAGCAAGAAATTGAGGGAAATGGACTGGCAAAGCTGCATGTTTTCTGAACCCGCTGCCCTTGTCCTGCTAGTGCCAGAGAATTGCTTCTTGGCGTCCTGCACTTCAGGAGAGTTTGTCTCAAATAAGAGACTGAGATGGGAAAGAAGAGGGAGTGAGGAACCAAGGGCAAGGATCAAGGAGCGGATGAGGGAAGCAGAGGGAGACTAGGAGAAACAGAGACAGAGAGAGAAAGACACGAAGATAAAAGGAGTCAGAAAAGACAGAAGGTTTAGTGATTTCAATTAGGAGGTGGAATAGAGGTCTCCCTTCAGGAAATGCTTGTCGGGTGTCTTCTCTGTATCTGTGCAGATCTTACATTTTAGGGGACCTTGCCCCTTTCTCTGATCATTGCCATATTTTAATAAATGCCGTGAGAAAAGAAGACTTCTATGCATCTCATTCCAGTTACATCCTGTGAAATGGATGCAGCACCCCCCTCCACCTTTAAAAGTGGACTATGTGAATTAAAACTCCATCATGCATTAAGCTCTGGTGATATTTTCATATCTGTCCAGTTTCTTTTTGGGTTTATTTTAAAAACCTCTAGCCATTGCTACATTTTTGGAGCATGTCATGTCTGAATGCTGCCACTAGAGGTATATAATACCAAGGAACTAACATTTTCTGTTTAGAAAGCTGCATTTGTGTGTGTGTGTGTGTGTGTGTGTGTGTGTAAATGGAAGAAGGAAAAAAGGAAAACACTAGGATGTATACTTTTCCTTTCCTTTTGCTTTTGGATTTACTATAAAATATGAAGTTTTAGAATCAAAAGCACAGTGTTTACCCTGAAAAGCAGCTCATATATATATATATGTATACATATATATAATATTCTCTACATGTATATAATATGTATGATCCTAAAACTTAAATAGATGTTGTCATATTTGCTCCATCAGTAAGCCACACCTCATATTAGTACTCACTAATGCAGATTCAATTATGTATATAAATGAATCTTTTTTGAAA
Source organism: Macrotis lagotis (assembly GCF_037893015.1). Taxonomy (NCBI): domain Eukaryota; kingdom Metazoa; phylum Chordata; class Mammalia; order Peramelemorphia; family Peramelidae; genus Macrotis; species Macrotis lagotis. The sequence goes on from NC_133661.1 coordinate 3,481,164, forward strand.
GCCTTGAGCTGTTCACACTCAATGTTAGTTTTTACCATTGTGTTATATGCATTAGGTCTTGTTAGTCATTTTAGACTCAATAATGCAGTTTTATTTTATTTGAAAGACTCTTCAAAATTGTTAAGCCTTAATTCTTGAGCTAATTTTTAATGAAGAAGAAAAAGGAGTCATTAAGGGAAGTGTTCATTAGGGAGAAGATGATCTTTTATTATCTTAAATTCATAGAAATGGGTCATTAATCTTGAAATATCTTGAAATATAGAATTTTTCATGTTTATCAAAGCAATTCAAGGGTGAAAAATGCATTTTTCATCTCTTTTCCTTATAGTGGGCGATCTTTTTTTTTACATTTTTGAGGGGTTCTCCTCCTTATCTCATTATTTATATACTGGGTGTGTTTATTCTTGAAACTTAGTTTTCTGTTAGTATTCAATAATGCAGTACTCAACAGTGATTTGTAATGTTACTAAACCAATATATTTGCCATCTTGTTCACTGTTCATGAATTGTGGTACTCCATTTAACACTGCAGAATGGGAAAAATGATTTGATATTTCAATCACCTTAAGAAATTTAAATATGTCTTTTTTGTTAAAAAAAACAGTCATTGGATTCAAAGGTCCCTGTATAAATCAGCAGTTACTTAGTCCTGAGTATTGTGGATTTATGTTAGAATAAACCAAACTTCAATTTCCCTTTTCTATCATTTTGTTTTGTAGTGGATGTTTGGAACTCAGTCACCTGTGATAGGATTTTCTCCCTCTTCTAATGTGGATTTGATCCCCATTTTCCCCCATGTATACACTTCTGCTCTTCCACCTCCTGTAGGGAAAAGTTGGCTAGACAAGAGGATGCCCAACTGCAAGGTAAAAATGCCAATAATTTAGTTCAAACAATAGATTTTTACTGTCAAAATATCTGCATGTAACTATGAGAGAAAACAGTAACATTTAAAAAAATATTATTGCAGCAGAGCAACCCTTTACCTAAACCCTTTCACTGTAAGAATTCCTGATAAAAAATGCCAATATTTTATAGGGATTAAAACCTTATGTCTTCATTTTTTTAAAACTTCAAGTCAATGACTGTATTATTTCTCATTGGCATTTCATTTTAGTAGATTTTTGAATTTGATATTTTATGCTTTTTCTTCTTTGCCTATTTGAATGGTTTATATTCTAGAATCTTTAAAGTTAGTTGGTTAGTATCAGAGAATATTATATGTGTATAATGCCCATATGTATGCATAATATACTCATACGTATGTAGAAATGTCCATATTAAAGTAATGAACTTTCCACCAAAGCAGAAGTCAACTGGTTTTAGTAGATGCATTTACATGCAATTGGAGTTTATAAGAGGCTAAGTGATTGCTTCATGCTCACAAACTTAAGAAACAAATGCAAAATTGGAACCCAGGCAAGTGTTCTGGCATCTTCATTTAGTACCATATTTATTAGCTTTTGTTTAGCTCAACATGTTACATGTAATTGATAAAATGAGGACTTCTCCCTCCTCTCTCTTCTCTCTTCCTCACCCTAAACAAATTCAGATTGTTGTTCTTCTCAGACATTCACAATTGAAGGCAGAATCTGATTATTATTTTGATCTATGTATATTGCACTCAAATGAGAAGAGGATAATTGGAAATGAAATTTGCATTTTGGTAACCTATTTAAGCCAAAGATATCAGAGTGTTCCAAATGTCTTAAAGTCCATTTGATTGTGTTGCACAGGCAAAGTTTTTTGGTCTTCAACCAAAGTCTGAAAGCATATCCAATTCTTTCCAAGTCATGGCCAGGTTGGATCTCACCTTGTTGCCATGTGTCACTTAATTCATAACATTACTGAAAACAGTGACTTGGCTAGAGTGGCCTCCTTTTATTGACTGGAAATAATGCTTATCACTTTCAGATGTCTTCGACTTTGTATTGTCATTGACCTTGGTTTTTAGAGTCAAGTTTACTAACTAAAAACAAAATCCAAAAAAACAACCCCCCCCAAAAAGAGAGAAGGATATCTCCCTATTACCTATGAGGACAATTCATCACAATTCTTTCCACTACCTAATATAAAAAAGGCTTGATATTGTTCTTTTATTTCCAAACTTTGACTGCAAGTTTGCTACAGTTTTCAAAACCAAGTATAGACACAGTCTAACTGATTGTTATTAGAAGATAGTTTATCTACATTAATTAAAAAACAATTATTTCTTCTATGTTCAGAAAGGAAATGTCCATTATTTTGAATCAGTTTAAGGCAGGACTGAATACATGTTCCTGATAGCATTACTTTTGTGGATTATGAAAACTTACTTAAGAGATTCATTTTACTTTATCTTGGACAGATATATTTAAATAACACATTTGCTCTGGACTCTACTTGGATACATCCTGAGGAATCAAGATTGTTTCATGGACCTGAAAAGCCACATTTAATGACAAACCAGGTGGCCATGGCTGTATCTAGACCAGCCCCTGCCTCCAGGCATCTCCCCACAGTGGTGTTAGCACCTCAGCCTATACCAGGTTGGTAAACAATGATGGTGATTACTTCTATTCATCATCTTTTGCTCTCTCCAACTTATTATCATATGACAGTCATTATGAATTATATGTAGTTGATGTTCATGGAAACATCATTTTGTTAAAAAAATCTGTTTGAGTGGACAGGAGATAATCCGATATAAAGAACATAGGTATTATCTTCATTATGCATTGTTGTTTAAGAGATAAAGTATATTAACAAGCTGAAATGATGAATGAGATAATATATAGAAATTTTTTTAATCAGTGTTCTATTTTTATAATTTTATCTTACCATCTGTTGGCCACTAATAATATAGACTAATTGTTTGGTCAGCCCAGTTAAAAAATGCTTTTATGGGACAGTCAACTTGAAAAAAAATCATTGAATGGTCCGCTACATTTTAAATGTTTTAAAAATATTAGCACTTTGCCATTCTTTACAAGGTGTGAAAAGTCATCATAAAGGGAAATGAAGGAAATAGATTGTTTTGAAGATGAATTTTGTTCAGATTTAAAGTTTCAGTAACCTAAAAGATCATTTTCCCTGGTTTAAAAAAAGACTCCATTTCTCAACAGAATATTTTTACATTAACCATGTAATGATGGAGAAATAATGAAATACTTTTTCATTTAAAAATGCATTTAAATATATCCTTGACTCGTAGTTATTTCAGACAAATAAATACTGGTCCCATCGACATTCTCCCAACTCTCTTCTATGATGTAATTGGTTTTAATATTTCACAATTATGTTTTTCTTTGCCATTTCCTTGCCATATATTTTTAAAAATGTATTAAGAAGGAAAATTTCCTTTGAATCATGGAGAATTCTCTTAGGGAAAAAAAATAATTCATTTTCCTATTGTTTACAAGCATCCCTTATACTAATGAGCAATGAATCTTATTTAACACTGAGTCCTATAGAACAATTTAAATGTTTTCTATTTTTCAGAAGTTGCAATGATATTTGCCTGTGAAATGCCTTCTGCTTTTTTCTTTCTTAAATTATTGATTAACTGTAAAGTAAATCAACATCATACAATTATATATTTATAAATATGTTTATAAAAAAACAATACTTCTTATTTGATTTTCACTCAGTGAAAAAGGCTTTGCTTATTTGGGTCTCCAGTTTATTTTTTTTGTTTGGATATGTTACATTCTGAACATATGATGAAATTAGATCATTTTTTACCAATTCACAGACTTCTTTGATAATAACATGATTGTGACTACAATTTGATGTAATGAGTGTAGGGCCAACCCCCTAATTCTTCCAAGGATCGTAACACAGTTGTTTTGTAGAATAGATTACTAATAGGTTGTTGAGTGAATGAATAAATCCAACCAACTTATTCAGTGAACAACATTCAGTCAACTTGACCTTCCTTTGTCCTATCAACTCAACAACCAATATTTTTGACTGTTTTGGCAAGTTTTTATCAGGTTGATTGGCTACCAAGTGTGTAGCAGGAATAATCTGAGTTCAATATTTTTTTTTGATGAATGCTGAGCTTTTGTACTTTTGTAGCATCAAGTGTGAATGCATGTAAGTCTGGTTCTTGAAAAAAACCCTGATGACACATGTGACTTCTCAGCAATATTCTTTGATAAATATTTTATAATATCTATTTAAAGGCCTTTAGAGTTTCAACTTTCTTGTCAAAAGTTTTTTTTTTTTTAATAACATACTGAAAAGCAAAAACAATAAAGTAACTTTCCTTCTTGCTTTGGTCTATCATTTGGGGAAATTCATAACTTTCTCTCCTTCTCCCCTGTCTTTTTTCCTAATTTGAAAATCACAAGGAAATGTGGCTTCAACATATTTACATTGTCGCTTTTTAAAGGAAATGTACTTGCTCCAGTAAAAATTTCAAGGATTGTACATCCATTGTGACACAGTAAATACTATGGAATTGAAGATAATGATGTCAGGACCAACTGGTCTCAGATAATGTTGGATATTATTTGTAGTTGAGTCAAGTAAAATCCCTTAATCATTAGGAAGGGCCATTGGGGGCTTTAGTGCTAGCTTCATTACACAATTAGAATCCTGACCCTACAGTTGGGAAGACCTGATTTCAAATATGGTTTTCAATAATTACAATATATTTGACCCTGGGCAAGTTACTTAATACTCATCTCATTTAGTTCCCTCATCTGTAAAGTTGGGAAAATATAATACCTCCCTCACAAAGTTGTTGTGAAAATGAAATGAGAGCTTTGTAAAGTGCTATTTTCCAATTTTTAAAGACTTTCTAAATCAAAGCTATTATTAATAATAATGGAATTTAAAATTTAAATACTCCTGACACTCAAATGCATGAAAATGTCCATTTAGATACCACTTTATTAATAGGTCACATAGATCCTAGTAGCTTAGATAAGTTATTAAAAATGTCACGGTGGAATAGAACATGAAATTTTAGGAATGAAAGAGATCTAAGTGGTGATGATCATTTAGGAGATCACCATTTTCATCTTCAACCAAAGGAAAGTAAATTGTCTAGAAATTGGAATTAAACATAGTTCAGTGATTGCAAAGGTCTGCCTAATTACAGATCAGGTAATGACAAGAAAATGTTTTTGAGCTAAAAGATATGTCTCTCAAAGTTTTTTTCCTCCCTTATGCTTGGACGTGCAGAATTTCCAGAATTTTTTTAAAGAATACTTTTTTTTTGTGGAAAGTTCATTCTTACTATAGATGAAATGAAAATGACAAGTTATAGAGTTCCCGAGGAAATAAAATTATCTAAATTCAATTTCTCAAAATTAAGCTTGAATTTATGATTTCATTTGAGTGAACTTGGGGTGGGGTGGGGTGAGGAACTTCCTTTATCAATGAAAGTTAGCATTTCCCCTACAAATTATCATCCTAGAATTTTGCCTCGAGTGCTAAAACAGCAAATGATTTTTCTGGGGTCATAGGCAATATGTATGGCAAACAAGATTTTCCTTACAATTTTCCTGGCCCTAAAATTCATGTTCAATGGACTTCATGTACATGCTCACATTCATGTTGGAGTTGCAATCAATAATATCAGGACTAAAAGAGACTTTTGAGGGTATATATACATACATACATATATATATATATATACAAATGGGTAATTCAAATGTCACCTCTATTCTATATCCAATATTTACTCTGTTTTACCTCAAAGACCTTGAGTGAGGGGATGTTCACTATCTCCCTAGGCAGCCTATTTATTATTGTATGATATTTGTTTAAATGAGACAAATACTAACACGTTCTTATCAATTCAATGATATATTTAGTCAAATAACCTTCATGTAGGTCACAGCAATTATAAAATATATTGTTTCACATTTAAGGAGAAAAAACATTTCATTGCTTCAGTAGTAGATAACAGAAAAGTTGTGGAAAAGAGTATTAGTTTCTGACCCATGGCCAATGCTGGTGAAGATGAGGCTTAGAACAGAATAAGAGACTTGAGGATCCATTAGACTATCCAGCCCCACCCTGTCATTAATATCAATGATCTGAAAAACATTCTATTTTATTATATAGCAATAGAGTTAGAGAACACTGAAAACACTTGGAGTAATTTGAAATCAGATGTATTCTATCCCTGCATTTAATTCATAGGTTTTATTAGTTTCAAAAGTAATGTGATATCTTTTTTGTCATAATATGAAATTCAGTAGTAGAGGTTGGTCAAATGAGTATCATCTCCTTTTCAATCATTTGGGTAGACATCTGAAGCAGTGAAGAGTTTGTAGGTTGATTATTCTACAGTCTCTCATACCTGTAATCATCCCTGATGTTTGATCCAGTCATAAAGTTGTGTCTCAATCATGCCTTCATGAAAATCATTTCTAGTTAAGTAGGCTGTTGAATGTCATTAGTGGTTACTAAACCCTTCATTAAAATACCAGAATATTGTATTCCCATCCCCTTACTTTCATAACCATTGTAAATGGTTGACCTGTGATAATCAGTTATATTTGGGGACAAAACAGTCTGAGGATGAAAAAAAAAGGGTCATTAACCTATATACTCAGAAAAAAACAGAAGATCTGAGCAAAGTGCTGGGAAGACTGCCAATTTTGTTTCTTCCCAAAATATATCCAAATTTTGGGAAAATAAGATTTTCTTTTTCATTATAAAACATATTGCCAAAATAATTACAAAACTAAAGAAAAAATGTTTAGTGTAGTTATTAGAGAAGTATGCTTCCAATCTCATAGCTTGGAAGGTAAATCTACAGTTATAGTCACAATTGTCAAAAAGAAAATGAAGCTCCTAGATCAAATTATTTCATTTTTGGATTACTGCTCTTTAGAAGTGTAATCTGATGATTCATGCTATGAAAATAATTACCTCTTTTGATATGTCAAAATAATTTTAACATATCAGTTTGACATCAGAGAAAGATTCGATAAGCAAATATGGGAAAGTCAGAAAAACTATTATGCCATCAGGATATACAATTTAGTCCTTCAATCAATACAGAGATCATCTCTTCATACGTAATTGATTATGCCTCTTATAGTGACCAAAAATACCTCATGACTGTATATGTATGTGTGTGTGTGTGTGTGTTTTGTGTGCGTGTGCATGTGTGTGTGTTTATTTGTATCCTTGGAAACTACTACTAGACCTATACTTTAAGACTTTACTTACTTTTAAAGTTGTTCAGTGAGTATTCTCCAGCATCCACAGTCCAATGACAAATTTTAAATGTGAAACATTTTAAAACTAAAGCTAAAGTTGATTTCTTATAGCACAGAAATGCATTTCAGATTTTCTGTAAAATAAGAACATATTATTTTTTCAGATGTGTATGGAAAGCTTTGATGAAATACTCCCAAAAGGGTCATTTTTGTCCCCCTGAGAAAACAGACCAAGGTAAAGAAAGGGAAGAATTATAAGAAATGATCAATTCCAGGATTTTGTCATGGGCCTGAGTTGTGTATCTAAAGAAGACACAGAGAGACAAGTAATTGGTATGGTTGACAGTGTTGACTATTACCTGGAATTTCCTTATCTGAACTTAATCTATGGGGGTTCCAACTTAGCTTCTCCTTTCCCCTTATGGAGTCTTCTTACTTATTTTGATATCCAATCCATTTATTGCTTAAATGTTCTCAGGCCTGCACCACAGCATTGGCTACACTTTCCTCCCTTCCCTATCTTTAACACTGGTGAACCTGCTCAACTATCTTTTCTTCTTGAGGTCTTCCAATTCTTAGGCCTGGAAGAGACAAAGCAAACAGAGCAGTGCCATTAGAGAGATAGGACAAACAGGGGAGAGTGGTGCTCTGTAAACCTAGAGAAAAAAAAATATCAAAGATAAGAGGATGGTCAAAAGAGTCAAAAATTACAGAAGTCTAGAAGTAGAAAATTGTGACTAGGCCTTTAGACTGTGGAATTAAAAGTTTATTGGGAGAAAAAAAGTCCTTGTCAACTTTGAAGAGGGAAGGATTTTCTTTTTTTTGTTAAATGATAAGTCAGAAGTTGTATTCTAGAGAGTCTAGTGAAGAGGAGGTCAAATGGAAGGGCCTATTATAAAGGGCCTTTTCAAGAAATTTAGCCAAATTGTCCATAAGAGATATGGGCTAATATTCTGTTGAAGACAGCATCATTTTCTTTCTCACCTAAGTTGTCTACCCTTCACTGTCTCCTTATTACATCCAGGTTCAAAAATTCAATCCTTGCCTTGCACAGAGAGCCTTTTTTAGATTCCTTAGTTCAAATGCTTTCCTTAGGTGCAGCTTCATCCTGTATAGATTTTTTTTTGGTTTTGGTTTGTTTTTGCACATCTGTTTGTACCATGTCTAGTCCATCCCATTAGACTGTGATCTCCATGAAAGGGTGATTATCGTTCCCTGTTTTGTATCTTCATCATTTAATACAGATTTAGAATCATGTCACAATGCTTGGTGACTCATTGACTGATCATAGAGCGATAGATTTGAATGATCCTTCCAATGTATATGAGTTGTGAAAATGATCAAATCATGTAGATTTCCCCTAAATCATTCCATTTCTATAAAATATAAATAGCAAGATTCAATCATTGTGGAGAGAATTAAATAAAATCATAAATGTGTTGGATGTTGGAAATCATCAAGTTTCTTACCACAGTTGGATTTATTAGGACTTTTGTGAAATGGAATTATCCTTGTCAGGAAGTCAAGAAAGTGTGGATTTCAATTGCTTTCAGATTCTTCCTAGCTACGTGACCCTGGGCAAGTTACTTACTGTCTGTCTGTCCATGTTTCCTCAATTATAAACTGGCATTACTAACAGTACCTTTAGCAAAACAATCCTGTGAAGATCAAATGAGACAATATTTATAAAACACTTAGAGATTGGCATATAATAGTTATTAAATTTATTCCCTCCACTCCTCCTCTTTATAGACCCATCATTATATGACACAGACATTTTTAAACATGGTGAGCAGAACTACAACATATAAAAGAAAAGGAAAGGGATTAGTTTTCTCCTAAAATTTAGATTATTTTCTGATACATATTTAATAAGATGGGCCAGTGCTTTCTTAAAATCACAAATCAATTTATACTAAGTATTTTCAATGAATACTAGGCAAAACCTCAGTTCTTTTCAGATTATAGTTTGAAATCAACCTAATCAGTGACTGAAGGGTGAAACAATGTGATAGTATTTAAGATGTCTTATGGTTGAAGTTTTTATTTTTTTTCTTTTTCTCTGAAAAAGGGCTTATTCTCTTGAATTACTAGTGATTATTGCCAGAAGGGTCCAAATGTTATCCAAACGTTATAAAGTAAAAGCATGAACTAATCGTTTTAACTTAAAATTTTGTCATTTCCTTGAGGATTTCTTAAAGATTGAATTTTGTTAACTAGAAATCAATAAAGAAATATGAGTGATAATGTTTTCTTTTTCTTATCTGATTTAATGTGTCTAGATTGAAATGATTTTAGGATAAATTGTTAGCCCATTATTTTCTATTAGGTTCAATGGAGATGGCAGATAAATCTCTTTTTTGATAATTGAGTAACAGTATCTGGAGGTGACCTCTTTCAGTGAGCTTAAGACAAGGGTTTTTTTTTTTTATATTTTTCAAGGCAATGGGCTTAAGTGGCTTGCCCAAGGCCACATAGCTAGGCAATTATTAAGTGTCTGAGGCTGGATTTGAACCCAGGTACTCCTGACTCCAAGGCCGGTGCTCTATCCACTGCGCCACCTAGTTGCCCCTATGACAAGGTTTTTTTTGTTTTTTTTGTTTTTTTAAGAAAGATTTCATTTATTCTGAGTTTTATAATTTCCCCCCATTCTTGCTTCCCTCCCCCCCCACCCCCACAGAAGGCATTCTATTAGTGTTTACATTGTTTCCATGGTATACATTGATCTCAGTTGCATGTGATGAGAGAGAAATCATATCCTTAAGAAAGAAAAATAAGGTATGAGATAGTAGAACTACATATTAAGATAATGGGTTTTTTTGTTTCTAATTTGAAGGTCTTTGTTCAAAGTCCATAATTCTTTCTCAGGATACAGATGGCATTCTCCATTACAGATAGCCCAAAATTGTCCCTGGTTGTTTCACTGATGGAATGAGCAAGTCCAACAAGGTTGACACTGAAGCATTTTTTAAAACGCTCAGAAAAATAAAACATCAGAAGTAATCACAAGCAAGGCTTTTTCTTTTTTTAAATTAATTTTTATTAAAGATATTATTTGAGTTTTACAATTTTCTCCCCTATCTTGAATCCCTCCCCCCACCCCCCACCCCCACAGAAAGCACTCTGTCAGTCTTTACTTTGTTTCCATGTTGTACCTTGATCTAAATTGGGTGTGATGAGAGAGAACTCATGTCCTTAAAGAAGAGAAGTCTAAGAGGTGACAAGATCAGACAATAAGATAATCTGTTTTTTTTTCTAAATTAAAGGGAATAGTCCTTGGACTTTGTTCAAACTCCACAGCTCCTTATCTGGATACAAGTGGCCTTTTGCAGACAGCCCAAAATCGTTCCTGATTGTTGCACTGATGGAATAAGCGAGTCCTTCAAGGTTGATCATCACTCCCGTGTTGCTGTTAGGGTGTACAGTGTTTTTCTGGTTCTGCTCATCTCACTCAGCATCAGTTCATGCAAATCCCTCCAGGCTTCCCTGAATTCCCATCCCTCCTGGTTTCTAATAGAACAATAGTGTTCCATGACATACATAGACCACAGTTTGCTAAGCCATTCCCCAATTGAAGGACATTCACTTGATTTCCAATTCTTTGCCACCACAAACAGGGCTGCTATAAATATTTTTGTAAAGGTAATGTTTTTACCCTTTTTCATCATCTCTTTAGGGTATAGACCCAGTAGTGGTATTGCTGGGTCAAAGGGTATGCACATTTTTGTTGCCCTTTAGGTATGACAAGGTTTTTAAAAGAAAACTCCTAGAATTATGAGATTAATATTGCATACTTAATTCTTTTTTCAATATAAGTTTTATTTCTTCCACTCAGTCTCTATATTTTGACAGCTTTGTGTTCCCTGTAGCTTGAATATGATGAGAATTTGTATGTGAAATCTATGAAAAAATTATTCTAAATATTTTACAAATCATTGTTGTATCTTGGGTTTAGATATGAATGATGATATTTTAAGAGTTTTATTTAATCATGTGTTAAGAAAAATGATTAGATTTTTTATTGATTGATTAGTTTATGAATACTGTGAATTTTATTCCTACAACTTCTATTGCTCAGCTCCTCTTTTTACTTCTCCTTTTACTCCTCCTCCTCCTCTCTTCCTCCTCCTCTCCTCCTTCTCCTTCTCCTTCTCCTCCTCCTCCTCCTCCTTCTCCTTCTCCTCCTCCTCCTCCTCCTCCTCCTCCTCCTCCTCCTCCTCCTCCTCCTCCTCCTCCTCCTCTTCTTCTTCTTCTTCTTCTTCTTCCTCTTCTTCATTACTACCACAATAATGACCATGATTGTTGTTACTTCTAATCCTACTAACACCATCACTAATACTACCACTTCAAGCATTACTACTGCCACTATTGTTACTACTGCAACTAAATATTCACATTAGATTTTTTTGTTTGTTTTTGTTTTTTGCAAGGCAATGGGGTTAATTGACTTGCCCAAGGTCACACAGTTTGGTAATTATCATGTGTCTGAGGCCGGATTTCAACTCAATCCTTTCTGACTCCAGTGCCGGTGTTTAACCACTATACCATCTAGCTGCCCCCACATAAGATTGTAATGTATGCAAAACTCTTTTCAAATATTATTAAATTTTTCTTTATTATTATTATTATATGTTTTTATTATAATTGCAAGATAGATTCTATTATTATCCCCACTTGATAGCAGGGAAAACAGAGACTGAGAGATTATATGATACATCTGAATTCACACATATATTAAATATATAAAACAAGATTTGAAATAATGTTCTAATATTCCTGAGTCTATTATTTAATATTCTAATTTAATGTTCTGAATCTAAGTTCAACATTGTATGAACTTTGACACCTAATTGCCACTATATCAATACTCAGTCATCAAATTAGTGAATGGAAACTAAAACTACAAGCATGGGATCTTAAACATTTCCTGAGACTCTACATGCTTTCAGTAATTTCACACCATTAACTGATCGATCCAGTAGAAAGACCCAGGTAAACACATCTTTAGACTTATCCAAAAAGGTATGCTTTAATAAAAAAGGGACATTGTGCTCTATCCATTGTGCCACCTAGACACCTGCAGAAGTCTTCTAATATGCCAGTCAAGCATTCATGTGAACTAAAGGCAGACAGGAGAGAGAGAAAGGGAGTGATGTAACAGGTAGCCTTAGAAAGGATAAGATTTGACACCACCTTCCAAACCCATGAATCCACAATTCTTTCCAAAGTCATATGGTCTGCAGTGAACACTTTCTCCTCTTTTTCCTCACCTTGACCCCTTGGTAAAGCAATTCAGCTCTGTACTCTTTCTTTTGACTCCTCATCTCCTTTATCAATTTATTAATTGTGCTCTGTGGAGCCTAAGTCATAGGTCACTCATACCAGATATCTCTTTCTTTCCAATTAATTGCTAGTGAACAAAGGCAGAGAAAATCCTACAACCTTTCCCATGGAATCCACTACAAATTTAATTACACAACTTCAAATCAACCTTTGGGTTAGGATATTCTCCTATATCCATCCTATATCCTATATGATATATCCTATATCATCCCATTCTCCACAGCAACTCTTCCAAACCTTTTCATTTCTCCTTAAGCCTCTCATGACTCCCTTTCTTCTTCCTCAACTGATAACCTTGCCTAATATTTTACAAAAACATAATTGAGGCCAGTTGCTAAGTGCTCCCCTTCTTCTCATTTATCTCCTATCACTCAGTTACCTTTTGCAACTGTCTTCTCCTTCACCCTTGTCTCACATGATGAAATGACCTTATTCCTACCAAGCCTAACTGTTTTATCTATTTGCGACCCATTCTTTCATGTGTCTTCTAATAGACTGCAATCTTTTTCATCTCCTCTCTTATCATTTATTTTCCATTTCTTCCTGTCTAAAGACCCATTCTCCATTAACTATAAATAACATTCACTTGATCCTTCTATCTCCTACATCTATTTTCATAATACATATATATATATATATATATATATGTATACATACATATCTTGCCCTTTGTGGTTAAATTTTTCAAAAAGTTTATGTATGTTAGATGTTTCTACATTCTCTTCTCGTTGCTTTTTCTTCAATGTTATTTTACTTTTTTCAATTTCATACAAAAATACCTTATGACATTCATCTTTTTGTAAGCATCATTTTACATTTTTCTACCTTCCTTCCCTTCCCCCTTCCATGATAATAAGTAATCTGATATAGGGTGCATAATTACAATCATATTTAACATATTTCCATGTTAGTCATATTATTTTCACTCACTTCTTAGCCCCTTACAATTTGATTTCCAAATTAATCATTCTGCTTGACAAAGTCACCAATAATCCCTTAATTGAAAAATCTAATCATCTCTACTCACTTTTCATTCTTTTTTATCTCTCTCCAGCCTTTGACCCTATTGATTATATTCTTAATATTCTTTTCTCAGGATACTGATCTCTCCTATTTTTCCTACTACCTATATGACCAATTCTTCTCTTTTATTGGATCCTCATGCAGATCACTCCCTCTAACTGTAGGCAGCCCTCAGTTCTATCCTGGACCTTCTTCTCTTCTCCCTCTATATTGCTTCATTTAGTGATCTCCTCAGTTCACATATTTGCCATCCATGTGCTGATGATTCTCTCATCTATCTACTCTTCCCTAATCCCTCTTCTAACCTCCAATATCACATCTCCAACTGTTTTTAAAAAATCTATAACTAGATGTTTTGTGGGCAACTGAAATCCAACAGTCTAATTGAACTCCCTGTTTTCCCCAAACCCTCTCTATCTCCTACCTTCCCTACTACTATATAGAGTCTTTCAGCTTCACGATCTTTGTATCATCCTTAGTTCTTCAGTGCCTTGCAGCCCCGACATCTCTTTGCAAGATTTCTCCAGTAGTCCCATTCATCTGAAACTGTGCACACCATGGTGTAGACACTCATTACCTCACACCTGGATTTTGTCAATGAAATGTTAATGGTCAGCTTGCCTCATGCTTTTTCCCACTCTGATCTATTCTTTATTCAGGCACCAAAGTAATTTTCCTGAAGCACAATACTGACCATGTCGACCCATTCCCCAGTCTGTAAATAGTAGCTCCATATTGACTCTAAGATTAAATGAAAAATTCTAAGATTGGCATTGAGCATCCATCATAAGAAAATTCTTTCCTGATATTGAGTCATTTTGCAGATTAATCACTACTTATATCCTCTTTGATCAGTAATACTGGACTCTTTTTGTTCTACATAAAAGACACTATATTTTGACTCTAGAGAATGACTCTGATCATCCTTCATGCTTGGAACATTCTCCCTCCTCGAAAGAATCTTTTGACTTACCTCATTTTCTTTAAGTATCAACTAAAATTCTGGGTTCTATAGAAAGCCTTTCCTAAACTCCCTTAATTTTAATACCTCCTCTGTTGATATTTGTCCCTATTATTGACTGTTTAGTTGCATATCTCTAGATATTTTTTCATTATCTCCACCACTCAATTGTGAGTTCTTTGGGAAAAAGAACTTTATTTTGCCCCTTTTGGTATACACAGCACCTAAAGTAGTATTAACATGTTGTAGACATTTTAAAATAAAAAAAAAACAGACAAAGAACTAAAAAAAACAGTTACATACACAAGTGTATATATATATATATCCATATATGTATGTGCATGTATGTATATATATATATATATATATATTCATATGTATGTATACTGATTGATTGACCTGATTCGCTATTTTGAATGTGAGTGAGAAATCTAGGTGGGCAACCTGGAGATTGGGATATTGATAGTTCTTTTAAGATAGATAAGAATGTTCAGAAGAAGGACAAACTTTGGAAGGAAAGATAATGAACTCATTTTTGTGTGCATCAAGTATGAGATGCTCCAGTGGCATCTTGTTTGATGTATCCAGTAGGCATTTGGTGATGTCTGAGAGGAGCTCAGGAGAGAGAGTTGTGTTTGATACATAGATATGGAAAGTTACTACATAGAGATAATAATTACAGCCATGGTAGCTGATGCAGTCATGAAGAGATAGGGAATAAAGAGATAAAAGAGGAAGATGCAGGATGAAGCTGTTAGGGGCCATGAGATGAAGAAAATAAGCTGATAAAGGAAATTGAAAAGAAGTCTTTAGTTAGGTCGATAGAAAAGAAGCTGGAAAATTGAAATGGAAAGCCATAAATTTAAGAAAATATGCTAAAGGATGCTGAGCACAGTTTCAAAGCCTGAAGGACTGAAGAAGTCTGAGGAGGAGAGGGAGAGCAGAGGAGAGGAAAGGAGATGAGAGTTGTGTTGCTCACCTGGCTAGCAGTGGCACAGCTCCTACCACTCACATAGGCTGTTTTTTGTCCTTCCTTCTCTGAGAGGACCATGATATCAGTGATATTATGCTCAGGGTCACAAAGTTATTGGAAGTCTTCCAGGTTTGAGTCTGACTCTAAGCCCTAGGGCTCTGTCCATGTAATCACTTAACTATTGGCAAAAATGAACAACTAACAATGACAAACAAAATGCATTCATAACCCATTTCCTAAATTCACATCGTTTATGATCAAGACTCTCAGATATGGGAATATCAGTCCTTGTGAGAGAAACTGAGGAGGAGTTAGGTGGTGCAGTGGATGGAACAATTTCTGAGTCATCTTCAGATGTGTGATCCTAGTCAAGTGACTTTACCCTGTTTGTCTCAGTTTCCTCTTGTGTAAAATAAGCTGGAAACTAAAATGGCAAATCATCCCCATACTTTGCCAAGAAAATCCCAATGGGTTGAGAAATAATTCAACAACAAGAGACATATATTGAGGTGCCCCATTCTTAACCAAAATAAACATATCTCCAAATTGACATCTCAGAAAGGCATCAAAGATCAATTACTGAGACTTGGTAGTCCTGGTCCACAGTATCAGACGACTTTGGTCTTTCTATAGCCAGATATAGTGGTCTTTTTGTTTGTTTTTTCTCCAGAAGAGAACCTGAAAGCCCCTGCCTCTGCAATCTTGACTAGACTTGAAATGCAGTGATAGCTCTGAAATACTCTTTTGGTCATACAAAGTAGATAAATAGTGTGACATGTCATAATGGTAAAAACATATTTTCTTTTCTGGTTACAAAGTGTTCAGTTATCTTTATAACAAAATAAGAATTAAAAAAGTGAATTTATACAAATTATTAGCTGTGTAATTTCACTGAAGTGTCAATATGTCTCTCATGAAAAAGGCTGTGCTTCAGTTTGCTATCCTGTTCCTCATTACCGCCATAGGATGTGATCAGACAGGTATGAAGCATACATGAATTGTGGGTGCATCCAACAAAATGAAATGCTTTCCAAACAGCTGTCTGATAAGAAACAGCAGAGTTTGGCTTCATGTATTTGGGAAAGCCTTCCTAAGACTTTGGTACTTATGTAAACAAAAGATTTTCAAGGTCAGAGAAACCTTGAGTGGCTTATTTGAAAAAGAATTGGCCCATGGCAGTTCCTACTGGGTAATGAAGTTGATTTTAAGTGTTTGGGTTATTTTTCTGTGTACAAAAATATACACATTTTGGACTAGAGAAAGTGCTTCTTCCAGTGATGGCCTTAATGATTTTGACAGTCTCTAAAATTCAGCCAAACTCTCTCAGCAAGGAAACCACTTTCTTTTAACTACTCTAAGATTTATTTTTAGTGATTTATTTTTAATTTTTAAATTAATCTTTATTAAAGATATTATTTGAGTTTTACAATTCCCCCCAATCTTACTTCCCTCCCCCCACCCCACCATGGAAAGCAATAAGGAAACTACTTTTAAGGATAAGCTGAGCCCCCTAGGGAACCCACTATATTCCCTTCTGAGCTATAGGGTTTCAAAGACTAAGTAGTCAAGAAAGATAGGATGAGATTAAGAGTGAGAGAGGAGAGAGAAGAAAAGTGACTGAGAAAGAAACAAAGTGGAGACGAAGACACAGACGCAGAGAGAAGTATTATATGATTTGCATCATTTATACAACCCTTTATGGCTTGCAAAGGTGCCTTCAAATATTTTCTCATTTTATCCTCACAACAATTCAGGCAGCTAGATGTTATTATTTCTATTTTATAGATGAGGGAAATAAGGCAGGCAGAGATCATGTGACTTGCCCATAGTCACATAATTAATAAGTATCTGAGGATGGATTTGCACTCAGGTCTTTCTGACTCCAAGGAGAGTACTCCATCTACTGGACCATCTAGCTGTGTTTTAGAAATAACAGAGCTGGCAAAGATCCTCCAGCATATCTCATCCAAGAGCTGCATCTTAGAGAGAAAGAAAATGAAGCCCCAAAGAGACCCTATTTTGCTAAAGAGCTCATTGTCTCACAAGGGGTGGGCAATCGCTCAAGAAAATCAACCTCATTACTGCCTTGCTTCTACTTCATTTATGTGTCCACTTGTTGAGATAAATAGAGTTCTCAGATACAAACAATTTCTCAGCAATTTTTTTGAGAGGGTCACTTTATTCATTTACCACAGATTCACTGCACTTGGCAGTAAAGGAAAGTCAAGATGGTTACTATTATGACCTCTTCCCACATTGACCTTGAAGTCTATAATATAAATATCATATTTATGAAGATTTTACATGATTTGGAATGTTTTCACTATTGTTTATGCACCAAATTAAGTGTGCCTAAATATTAAGTATCATGGGGGAAAAGACTATAAGCTAGCCCCTGCCATCAATTAACACACAAGTTCATTAAAACACATACATGTACTCACACTAGGACCTTCTGTAGGTAGAGAATTTTGCCAGACATTTAGGACACAAAGCTAGCTAGTATCCAAACTCTGCCCTTAAAGGTTCCCTGATTTACATGTGGGGAAGGCAGTCACAGAAATAACTATGGTGCAGGGAGTGGGTGAGCTTACTATAGAGTTGAGAAGAGGAGGTTCAAGGATAGATGGAATGAGAGACCTTTCAACAAGGAGGAAGTATTTTCATCTGGAGATGTGATTTGTGAATACTCCTGGAGAGCAATCATTCCATGGATTGATGTCTTTATCGAATATTTAATCATTCGATCATAATTTAAATCCTCTTATCATGCCCCCAAAATTATAGTAAAGGGCTTATCATTAGAAATACCTTGACAACACCCCAAACTCAGAGCATAGCCTCTGCATGGTGGAAACTCAAGACCTTTAGCTCTTTTTCTTCCTGTGGATGAAAGATTCTCTTTGAAAACCTCCAGAGAAATGGGGAACAGCCAAATATGACCAAAAGTTGGGTCTAGGCTAGCAATCTTGAATGGAAGTTTTCTGAAAACTGCTAATTCTTTTCAAGCAATGAAGCTCATTGCTCCAGTGCTGTTTCTTTTGTCTTTCTTTCTCTCATTCACTTCATTATATTAATCAGGAAATGTAGACTACTAAGCACATTATGAGCAATTTGGTCACTGGGACAATGCAATTTATTGCTAATTTTTAATAAAATGAATGCTCATTTTATTGCATATTAATTGATATGAGATTAAAAATGCCTAACTGAAATGAGCAACTCCAAAATGTTATGCAACAATATGGAAACTCTGCATCTTCTGAGGCCAAAATAACATTTGTTTCTCTTCCAGTCCAGTAGTTATATGAAATGGTGGACTGAAAACCAGAGGTAACAATTTAAATAGAGCTGTGGAGCATAAACAGAGAATTGACTGTTTATATCAATGTTTGCAGGTTGAATTTCTAATGAAAAGGCACTTTGTATGTTTGTAGAGATATTATGGAATCAAATATCTTGCTAAAAGACTGTTCTGGGTGGTTAGGATCATACAAGAGGTCAGCCAGATGACCACATGGATGTCAGAGGTTGATGGCTTTATCATCACTCATTCCACAGGTAACACGATGAACCTGACCTCCTGGGGAGAATCTCTGTAGTCAAAGGGATATCGCTATTGATTAATGACTGCAAACACCATGTTGCATGTCTTGAGCTGTGACAGATTGGTCCATCCCATAGTCAGGAGACCCTCCAATGAGTGCTGTCAAAGAAAAGGCAGGGTACAGATGTAACTCCTTCAGAAATCCACAACTCTGGCTTCTGACATGAGGATCAGATACTCCCTTGTTCATGAAATAAGAGCCAATATCCCAGAGCTATTCAGCCTGGGGAAAACAGAACAAGAAAAAGATGAATTTGAAATGTCATCGTACCTTGCAAACCTGAATGAGGAAAAAAAAACATACTTCTATTTCATTTAATTCTTTTTAAAGCAGAGCTTCCTCACCACTGGTTTAACTCTTTCTTAATTAGGAAGGCAGATAAGTGTTGTTTCTGTATGTATCTCAAAATCATCTAGAGCCTTCTTCTGGTCATTTATTGGAGAATGCATTTCTTAATCTGTTTGAACAAAATAGATACTCTTAATGTTCAGAGTGTGAAGAAAGAAATTACTTAATCTAGTCCAAGCACAAGTAATGTTGAAAACACTGGGCTAAGTTAGCATTCATACATTTGATGGTTTTTATTGTATTTTTTCCAAGTAATGAAAGACAGATTTTTTTGAGAGGTGACCAGTTCCATGACCTCATGGGACTTTTAATCTAGTATCCTTATTAGATTATTATTTTTTTTACAAGTTGAATGATAAAAGTCACATAGGACATGAGAGGAATATGAAGCATTCTGATGTATAGGACACATCCTCCTGGGCTGGGCTCAAGACATCCTCAAGGAATAAATGGTGCTTGAGCTGTACTATGACATATGACTAAAATCATCAAAGACCACAAGTTTGATAAAGATGGTGGATGGTGGTGGTGATACTCTCATAGGTACCAGACTTGGCAGAAACTGCAAGAAATAGAAGGTACCTCTTTGGGGAATGATCAAATGCAAAGTCAATCAGTTGATTAATTCAAATCCCCCCCAAAACAGTTTTTGCATAAAACTTAGCTAGAAATTTAAATCAGTTATATATCTGAATAGAAAAAAAGCAAAGCATCATTCTTTGTAGAATATCATATATTTTGTATATATTTTTCTTGTATATTAAATGGAGGATATGCAAAGTGAAAGATCGCTGAAGTTCAAAAATGATTTTTTCTACATGAACATACAACTTGATTTTGGATAAGAATATTTTTACTTTGAACAAAAAGTCTTTTGAAAGATTCACTTGGTGTTGGATGTTTAATTTCTCTGAGTCTGAATTTTTAGTACTAAATTTCATTTCTAGACAATAGAATGCCCTTTTGGGAACATGAAAGCTTAGATTCTTTCTGAAATGCAAGATGGCCTCAGAATTAGACTTTTCTTTCTTTCAATTTCTGGTTTCATAAAGGGACAATATCTATCTGAATTCATAAGGGAACATGGGAAGTGATGGCAATTTTTTAATCTCCATGATTATGAATAAATTTTGAGTCTACCTTGACTTTTTTATCACCCCATTTTTTTTCTTTCAACCAAATGGCAAAGAAGCAGGGGTTTTAACTGTGCCCTTTCCACAAATCTCACTGACTCAAAATCTCTTTCTATGTAGATCTCTTTTATTGGAGGAATATTTAACCTCTCTTTTACTTATTCCTTTTAAAAAATAATCACAACCCCCCTCCCCCATTCTCCCTACATGCATGCTTTTTACTAACACACAGGGAGATAACAACAGATTTTGGTTGCAATTTGCAGGCCAAGACCATGGAATGGAAAAAAGTCAGTTCAGACTACAGACTGGCTGGAGATCTTTAGACTGGTGCTAATGAGACTTAGGTTACAAAGGATTTCAGAGAGTGACCTCTGCTCACAAGGAAAGTCAATGTTAGTAGTACACAGCCACTGATTTAGTTAGTATAAAACTAGGCATTTTTAATCTGACGTCTATTTCTGAGCTTCCTTTATTTTGAAGTTAACAATGATTTCAGAAAAAAATTAGATGTTTTAAAATGAGAAAAGCTGCTTTTCCAATTTTTGTTTTGAAGGAAAATTGAAGCAAGGATAGACTTTGTGACTTGCTCAAGGTTGCAATGAGTGGCAGGGTTGGGATAAGGACTAGATTGATGCCAACTGATCTAGGTCAAGGTAAGCTTCTTCCTTCTGACTCAATCCTCTCTGTGCATATTGTCAGTTTATTGGATGGAAATGGTTCATAGAATCTAAGAGAAGTTGTGATCATTTCAGGCTACACATTTTGAAGCCATTCCTTTACAGAATCAGACAGTCAAAATGTATCTGAAAGGCCCCAATTCCATCCCCTTCAGACCCCCCAAATCCTTCTACAACATCCCTACAAAAGCCTGTTCAAAAAGCTCCTGTCTGGAAGGACTCCCTATTACCCAAGGCAGAAAAGTATATTTTGGAAAAGATAAAATAATGACAAAGAGTTTTCCCTCTGATAGCAATCTGAAAGTTGCCTAATGGCCACTTTAGTTCTAACTTCTGGAGGCAAAATAAAAAAAATATCTCTTTATGTTTTTCTATAATAAATCTTGAAATATTTTAAAGGGGCTCAAATTTACCTCCCCTCCCCTTCATCGTCCACAAGATTTTTGCTTTTCCTTTCAATTTAAAATCCTGTTATCATTCTGCCATTCCTACTATTTAATGAATTTATGTTTCTGTACAATTATGGTATCATATATTGGAGAAAAAACTTGGAAACAGGTGATACCCCACCATGGTACACAGACATGTGTATTAGGTCTGCCTCAGGATTCTCCTGAGATCCTAGATTTAGAACTCTACTGGAAGAGACTTTTAAAAACATCAGATCAAACCCATTCAACATAGAGAAGGTGAAATTGATGTTCAAAGAAGTAAAGTAACTTGGCTATTATCATACCAGTAGCAAACCCCCAAGGCGGGATGTAAGCCCAGGCATTCCATTCTCTTACTCCAGGGTCTTTTTAATGCTACCATTCTGGTGCTGTCATCATTTGTCTACTCCCAGTGTCACTTCTCTCTGAATGCAGATTGCCTCTTGAATCATGCTCGATTCACACTGAGCTTTCAGTTTGCATTTCCTTACACATAACAAAACATAAATATATTCTATATATTTCTATATGCCTCCTTTATTGTTTCCTATATATTTCTATAGAAATATTTCTATATTTTCTATGTATTTCTATATGCCTCCTTCAAGCTGTACTGTGAAGCTGATCATGTGAATTCCACGGTATGAATTTCTATTTGTAATGAATTTTTATTAACTTTTCTCATATGGAATTTAATGCATCCTTCATTCTAGTCTCTTTTTATTCTTTCCTCCCTGATTTCCTCATTCATCATGCTAAGTTGTTCATTTGCATTTGGGGAAAGTAACACATTTAATAAGAGCACCTTCCAGCCTTCTAATTCAAGTAAGTGATACAAAAATTAAACAGATTTTTAAGGTCAATTCACCAAAAGATTTCCCTAAAGTTAAATAATAATATTATGGTCTCCAATTTGATAACAACCCATTGGGGTACTCTGGAGCTTTCTTGTTCAAGTAGTTTCAAAGTCACTTAACTGCAGAATTATTTATTTCTTGGGTCTCATTTGTCTAAAAAGAGGAATTAAACTACTGGGCCCTAAGAGTTCTTTACCATTATCTTCTTATGCCATACACTTCACCTGCACATCTCATCTCCCTGATGACAAAGGAAAGGAACTTCTTTTCTCACAGGTATTATGTCCAAGATGAACATGTTGGAATCATCAGATTCATAGCTTCTTTTCTCATAAGTTTTACATATTTTGGAATGGATCGGATATCAGCATCACAATCTTTGCCATTTAATTTGAAGTCTCCCTCCTCTACCTTCTCTTGAAAACTCAACCAACATTTGCTCTTATTACTGTGTAATCTTGTTCATTCTCCATATTACATTTTCAATAATCAACAGAATGTCAGGAAAAAGAGCTAAAGGTTATTTCAATATCATGAGATGGCATTCAAGGCTGAGTGATTTGAACTCCTTGATTGATTGCTTTTCAGTGAAAGATTTCATATTTGAGATTCAATTCCTCTTTATGTTCCATCCATATAAATCCAAATAGCCATGGTCGAGTAAGCAAAAACAACAGATCGAAGGAAAGATGTACGTATCAGGTGTCAGATGTGTGCTAGGACTCTGCTCAATACTTTACAAATCACCTCAACTAATCTTCACAATAACCCTGGAGTTAAGTCCTAGCCTTTTAGGTCCAATTCTCCCCATTTTACTGTTGCAATGGTTGTTCTTCATTCTTGAAGTAGGTCACTACCTCAGGAAGTTGATGCCATGCAAAGCACGTGAATTGGATTTGAGTTTGAGGTGCTGTGCTAAGTCACTTTCTCCTTTCTCCTCCAGTGCCATTTGGGTCCAGTGACCAGATAGGAATCAGAACAACTAGAGATGGCTCTGGATACAAGGCAACCAGAATTTAGTGACTTGCCCATGTTCACACTGCCAGTCAGTGTTATGTCTGATGATGGATTCAAATTTCCATTCTTCTAATTCTAAGAACAGTTTTCTAACCACTGTGCTACTTAGAGGTGAAGTGCCTCTTTCCAGGTTACACATTTTGTAAGTGTCTAAGACCAAATTTGAGCTTAGGTTTTTCTGTCCCCAGACCATAGCCCTCACCACTGTGGCCCCTAGAAATGAAGTAATAATTGAGTAGTAGTGCTCAGTGTCTTCTCTCTTGACCCCTTGTCCCTGAATCAGGGTCCCATTAACTTTTGCTCTTCATCTTATTGTAACCTGGCTACTGAGGGCATTACTCTGACTTAGGTGTTATTTGCCAGCCCCAGTTATGGCAGTATTATCTTTTTATAAAATATTTTCACATGCTTCTCTTTGTTTAGTTTTAAGTTACCTATCCACTCTTCTGTCACCTAGGCAAATTTATTTTCTAACTCTATTGGTGATTAAACTGTATGTAGGAAAAACATTTTGCTCTCTGAAGGCATTTTCCTTTTTTTCTCCTTGTTAAAATTAGTTGCTTGTCTTGTCAAATAGTTTGCTATTAGCAGCTCTTTATCTATTTTGCTCTGACTTTCCCTGCAAAATTAATGGTTTCCTTTATGACATGTCTTTTCTCAGAAATTTGGGAGTCTATTCCCAAGCTACTAGGCAGGTTACACTAGGCTTTGCTTTCCTCTTTTTATCCAGATTCCCTTATTCAGCATTCCATTCATCACCAGCTGTGTGGCAAACACTTTTCTATGAACTGGAAGAATCGAGAAGATAATTCCGACCCAATATTTTAATACTGAATATAAATATAAATAAATACAAATACTGCCATCCTTTTGGATGGCAAGTGAAGGAGAGATAGGAAGAACATAGATATTGTCCCTAATATGACAGAATTCTTTTTATATACCCTTAATTAAAAGGTAAATAGGATTTGAAAGGGTTAAATAATTATTGAATGGTTGGAAATAAAAAACAAGAGTCTTGACTTTCACACCTTTTCTGTGACAATGATGAATTTTTAATACCTCAATACAATGTATATAATGTAAAGAAGCATTTAGAAGTAGGAGATGAGAGCATGCAAAGTTGAAGGGTACCATTGTATTGCAGGAAATGTTATCTGCTCTCTCTCTCTGGACATGTAAATCAAAATCAACCTTGAGAAACATCTCAGATTCTAACAAAGCATAAAGTGCCATATAGGACAAGAAGAAACACATCAAAAGTCTGGGCATCAGTGGGCACTTCCTGACTTTTGCAAATGGTGATAACTTGCTAAAGTCAAAAGCTACATTAGGTTCTTAATGCCTTTTGTTTGACCTCTACTTGATTTATGACTTTTAGATCATTCAGGCTAATGTGACTGTGTTCATTAGAACAACGAAGTCATAAACCTAATTCCTCATGATTCACTTACATGCCTCAGTAGCTTGATTATCCATGGATGATAGTCATGAGTGAACATAAGGGTTATCTTCCCTAAACATGAAACAAATAAAAACTCAGGCTAGGCATTGTGTTTTGTAATGTTTATTCAGAACCTGCTCCTATGGCTTTGCTCCTTAGTCAAATCAGTAGGAAGTAATGGAAGGAGAACTATTAGCTTTGGATTCAGGACACCTGAGTCTGATTTCTGGCTCTATTCCATGCTCATTTTTTCCCTGACTCATTCCCTTTCCCCACTGGGATCTCCTATGGCTTTGCTCCTTAGTCAGATCAGTAGGAAGTAATGGAAAGAGAACTATGAGCTTTGGAATCAGGACACCTGAGTCTGATTCCTGGCTCTATTCCATGCTCATTGTTTCCCTGACTCATTCCCCTTCCCTAATGGGATCTCAAGTCTTTCATCTGCAAAATGAAGATTTTAGTTGAGGTAATGTCCCAGAAAAAAATTGTGCTTATCTGTGACTATCTCATTTATTCCACTTCAGAATTATGCAGATTAGGAAACTGAGGTGCTAAAAAGTAAAAAGGAAATCTCAGGGTTGCATAGCTAGTAGAAAATGGGACTCTTTCCATTAGATCATACTTTATAGTCACTGGGGGGGGATATAAGAATCAAATTGATCATGATATATTGATTATGAGTGTAACCTTTAGACTGGCCAATCAAGAAAGAAGATAAAATAAAAATCAGTTGCAGTGGTAGAAGTTGTTTATTACACATCAGGAAATAACAATGATCCAGATAGAAATATTATGAAGAAATGAGCACATCCAGGATAAGGAAGTTATAAAATAATTCATTTTGCTTTCTGAGTATGATATTTCTTGTTTTAGCAGAGGGTCGAAGGTGTTGGTCTTCATAATGATGTGCAGGCAAAAGTTGAATATGCATCCCCAGAAGCATAGATCAGAGTTGGAGTGGACATGCTACCTTCTTGTGCAGGATTTCTATAGTTTGGCCAATTATAATTCTCTATGGTAATATACGGATGGTATCATAGAATGACCACTTGGATGAGAATGAGAAAGCTTGGCTTCTATTCCCAGTTTTCTTCCTGGGCAGGGTAACGAGATATATGACCTCATTTCTCTCTGTCTTCCTACCCTCTTCCTTTCCTGCTTTTCCTTTTATATAAACATGTACACATACACACCTACATGAGCATATACATACCCATGGAGACATATGTGATTTGTATGTGTGTATCTATAATATGTATGGATATATGGATATATGACATGCAGATATGCATACATATTCAATGATCAATGGTTTCTGATTTTTTGCTGTCACTATAGTGGGTTTTGAAATACTTATTTCAATGCATAAGGATAAATCTTGACGGAGTATTTAAAGTGGGGATATTTTAATACCAAATAAGATGTCCCAGACATATTAAGGGACTTGATACATGTAATCTTAGGATATAGTAAGGATGGTAGTGCTGCCTACAAAAAAGGGTGACCTGTAGAAGGAAATAGTTTAAAAAAAGAAAAAGAAATAATGTTTTATTTGGCACATGATATAAGTGAAGTCCCTGGAGAGGTGGCAATGTGGGTCTGGAATCCAGGGCAAAAGTTTGGGAAGAACATCTAGGTTTTGGAGTCACATGTATACAGATTATGATCAAGCCCATGGTTACTGATAAAATCATAGGGATAGAATAGAGAATATGGTCCAGAACAGAGCTGTGAAGGATACTTGCAATTTGAAGAAAGAAAAACTAACTGATACAGTTAAGGACATTTAAGAAAATTAATCAGTTAAGGGAAGAACCAAGACATGTAAATAATGTCAGAAAATCTAAGGGAGGAGAAAACATGGAAGAAGGAGGACCTTTCCACAATGTCAAAAATGTCAAAGAAGGCAAGAAGAATGGAGACAGAGAAGAGGTAATTAAATTTAACAGAATGTTCTGAAAATTGAAGAGAAATAATTCAATAAAGTGATGGCAATACTGGCCAGATTGTAAATTGTTGAGAACTGAAAGAAAAGTAATAAAATGCATGTAAATGACTTAGGAGACCTATGCTAAGCATTTGAACTTGCAAGGGAGAAGAGATATAAAATACCTGGAGATTTCAGTGTTTTTCAAATCCTGAAGAGAGCTGGATCTATTTATAAGCAGTGTAGAAAAAAAAAATGCATGATTAAAGAGGGAGAATGGGGAAGGTATTTTCATTCATAGGTGTGTGCTCACACACACACACTCACACACACACACAGACAGACATAGACATACACACTGGATATAATGCCAGAGAGAAAACACTAGCATTAAGGGAGATCAGGAATAATTCTACTAGAAATGGAATATTAACTGGAATTCCAAGGAAGTTGGGATGCAGAGAGGAAGAAAGGAAGTTAAAAGAAATAATCTAAAGACTAAAACAGCTAAAGGTGCCTTGAGTTATGTTAAAAGAAAGCAAATTCTAGGACTAAGAGGTTGAGAGTTTAGGGCCTTCTCTCCTGGTCAGACCCCATTGGGATGACTGTTCAGTTCTGAGTGCTGAAGCTGAAGAATACATTGGCAAACTTAATTATGTGCAGAGAAGGGCAATGAGACTGGTGCAGGACCTTAAGTCCATGTTACTGTGTCCAAAGAACTGAGAGTGACCAGTATGGATTTTGAGCATAATAGGCATTACCTGGTACTTGAAAGTCATTTTCATGGAAGAATGATTGTCCTGGGAGAATAGAAATGGAGGCATTGATGGGAAGACCAGAAATAATCTAAGGCTTAGTGCTTGGGGAAAGTGGTCCAAAGGGATATGATTGGCCTCAAGATTTCAGTGGTTTCCCTCTCATTGGACAGCTTAAAGCAGAGGTAAATGTCTTTTTTCTTGGGCATATCATCAGAGGCATTTTGGGAACTGAGGACCCTTGCTAATCTCAAATTCTGTACCTCAATAAAACTGGCGGACTTGAATGAACTGATATTGATAGAAATAAAATCTCTCCAAAGAATGTTATGATCTGGAGAAGGGGAGGAGGGGAAAGACCTAGGGTCCATAGTAATGACAAAGACTTTATTTCAATGTAGTAAGGCAGAAAGAGGAAGGAGAAGAGGATAAGTGAGAATTATCCGAATTCAGTATTGTAGAAATAGTTCAAACCTGTTGAAATCTAAGGGGACATTCTCTGATTGAGCTTGGTGTTTATCGAAGATGTAAAGCCTACACACTGAAGTCCCCAAGTGAATGGAAAAATCTTGAGCAGAGACTGAGACTTTGAATCAGTTCTAGAACAATCTGCAAAAGGTAAATGGATTACATGGGGGCCAGAGTAATGCAGAAGTAAGAGCTAGAAATAGGTGATCACTATGGTTTGAGTGGTTCTCTTAGCAGAAGCGGTCAATGAATTTTGATATTACAGGGGGTAATCCTGAAGCACAAGTGAGGAATGAAATGTCCTTACCTCTTTTCCTAGGACCCATTGAATTGGGAGTCAGTTCAAGGCTAGGAGATGTTGAAAGAGTTGCAGTGATTTGAGTTGCAATGTCCTCAAAGTTAGCCAAAAATGGCAGAAGATGGCAAGGGTGTGGTAAAGACATCAATGAGAAATGCTTTTTGAGACATTAATACAGCTATCAGTCTATGGTTTGACCATCTGCTTGCACTTATCTTCTTTCTCCAAGGAGATGGGAGCTTCTTAGGAGCAGGGATTGATAAGATCATATTCTATCCTATGGAGTTCCTGCTACAATGGCTGACATGAAACACATGTTCCATCAATGGGCATTAAATGGAATGGAACGCCTTGAAGATTACATGACATTGGATCTGCAGCTGGAGGACTTAGGGTGCAAGAACTGCTTTTCCTACTTTTTAGCTGTGTAACCTAATGCAAATCACTTTGCCTCTCTGGAATCCAGAATTTTTTTTTAACAAAATAAGAAGACTGGGCAATTTCATCACTGTGACCCCTTTTAGCTCCAGACCTTGGGAGGTCACTGTGACAATACTCCAATAGAACAGGCTGAGTGGTCTCATTTATTATTGCTTTGCATAAATTAGAACCCAAAGATACTGAAGTACAGCAGCAGAGATTTGACTTGGGAAGAGTGACGAGTTCCTAGCACTCAGATAAGTCCATCATCTGCTCTTATGCTCAACTGATGTCAACAGTTGAAACTATTTTCTCTTTTGCCTTTGGCATCTTTCATTTATTTGAGTTGAATTATTATTACAGCAGCATGAGATTCATCTTTAGTCCATTTTCTCTTGTCTTGCAAATTTTAGGAGTAGCAGGAAAGTTTGCCAATATGGTCAGTTTACAGGAAAGTATCCTTCATTGGACAGTTCTTAGCAGAGGTGAAAAATAATTGAAAATCTCAACTGTATTGACTCAATTTACAGAAACCAGAGAACACCTCTTTTTCCTCCATAAAATAAAATGTGTTAGACCAGGGAGATAACAGTAAATGTATTACTTCCCAGGGAGAAGTATGTTGTATTAATCTCATCTCACCTTCCTCCCTTCCTTCCTTCTTTTCTTCCTTCCTACCTTCCTTCCTTCCTTCCTTCCTTCCTTCCTTCCTTCCTTCCTTCCTTCCTTCCTTCCTTCTTCCTTCCTTCCTTTCTTCCTTCTATTAAAATGCTTAGGCTGAAAATGAAGACTTTTGGGAGTTAAAACAGAAGATAATACAAAAATAAAGAAAAGAAGACATAATTCTGATAGATTATAATATCCAAGAATATAGAAATGATATTTTAAATATCTCTTTAGTCTTCATTGCATAGTAGTCAGTTTGTAAATTACTATTGAACAAATGGCTATGATTGAAAGACAGTTTTTAAAAAGATGAAGGGTTGTTATTTCAAAGAGATGAAATAAATTGATTCTAGGATACTCTAAGATCAGAGCCAGGGCCAGTGAAGAAATTACAGGAAGTCAGTCTTCAGATCATTTATAAAGAATGAGACTTTTCAATTTGACTTGTATGAAAATGGCATAGGCTGCTTCACAAGATAATGATGAATTCATTGATGGAAGGCCTAAGAAAAGATTGGGTGACCACTGATTAAGGGTACAGAGGGATGTTATTTTTGGGCACAAGGTTCTGCTAGAGACTTGGGTGGAGCAGAGGCAATGGGGCAGAGTTGGAAGAGCTCTGGACTTAGAGCCCAAAGACTTGGGTCTAGGGCTGTCTCAGCTCTTTTGGACAAGTCAAGTCATCTTGTAGGCTACTTTCTTCAACTATAAAATGAAAAGGATAGTCTGAGTTTTTCATATAATCAAGATCTTAAGATTCATTTCTTTTAATATAATATCCTTGAAAATTGAACATATTTCAAAACCTATATCAGGCCAAAGCATTTTCATTAGGTGCTGCAGATAAAATCCTAGTTTTATCAAAAAGAGCTTATACTAATTTCAGTGCAACTTATAATTCAAGAGTGTATGTGTGTGTGTGTGTGTGTATGTATGTATATACATACATACATATATATATATAGTTCCATTGGAATTCCCTCTGTTTATATGTATGTGAGCATATTTATGTACATATATATATATATATATATATATATATATATATACACACATATACATCCACATGGTAAAATACCAGTTCCCTCTAAAAAGAATTTAATGAAGTATTCAGACTTTTATTTCCATATGTACAAATAAAGAATATCCATAAGATCCCTTTCATGTTCAAAGAGACAAAGAGACAGGAACTGAGATGGGCCTGTGAAGGAATGCCCTGGGTTTCTGATCATCATTCTCATCCTGGAATTGCCCCTCCCTCCATTTGCTCTGCATGTCAAAGTTCCAAGTGCTCTTTGCAGATGAGAGGTTTCCTTAAGTCAATAAGCCCATGCTATGTTGAACAAACATCAGGGTTCTGGTGATCAAACGGGCATCTTTTCAGCAAGAGTCGCCAGTTGGTGTGTGTTGCCTGAAGGATGCCACACGAGCTGAAAGCATTTGCTAAATAGACATAATAAACTAATGATTGTTTATATTTTTGAATACATAGCTCAGTTCAGAGAGAGCAACAGCTGGTGTTTGTCAAATTAGGTTTTCTTCCTAACAGGAAGATTCTCACCAGTCATTCTCTTGTTTATTTAACATCCGATGCCATCTTTGAACTCTAAAATTCTTCCCCCATCAAAGATTTATTGCTAAAGTCACATACGTTAGACTAAAGCTTTGTCACTTCCCTTTAGGCTAGGGGCAAAAGCTCAGGGTTAAATCATTTCTTTTTCCTTTAAAAACTAGGAGGAATTGGGGCAGCTAGGGCACAGTCAATAGAGCACTGGCCCTAGAGTCAGGAGGACCTGAATTCAAATCCTGCCTTAATAATTATTTTGCTTTGTGATCTTGGGCAAGTCACTTAATGCCATTATTTTGAAAAAATAACAAAAAAATGTAGGAATGATTTAAATCTCCCTTCAATTTTTAATGAAGAGCCTTATGAACTCACTATGAAGGAGAATAGGAGAATGATGCAGGTGAGCATAGTGTAATAGAAAGAATAAGTCACTGAAGTTCAGAAGCTCTGCAAGCTACTCTGAGCTTTGCTACTGCTCAGTCCATTACCCCTTCATGGGAATTATTGCAGATCAACAGGCTTCATTTTTTCCCCCTGAAAGGTAAAGAGAGATGAATTATTAGATACTCTCAAAATTATTTCTCTGAAAGAGAGAATGAGAGCTCTACAAGTTAAGGACATGTTTATTGAAAATAAGTTAGGAGAGAGAGAGAGAGAGAGAGAGAGAGAGAGAGAGAGAGAGGAGAGAGAGAGAGAGAGAGAGAGAGAGAGAGATCACAGTCATGTTGTTTGAGTCAAAATCTGAAAAGAAATGGAATTTGTTTGAACTAAGTCTGATTTGAAGTAAAATCTTCAATTTCCATTTTTCTCCTTCCTTCTCTTCCCCAAAATGAAGATGAAGACCAATTGATGAACTAGGACAAATGTTCTCATAATCTAGTGGCAGTCACCTCTCCATAAAGATTCCCTTTTTGCAGGACTTACCCTCTTTTTTTTTTTATTGGAAAGAGAAGTTATAACTACTACCTTTTTGTCCAACCATTTCAAACTTAGGTTTCTCAAACACTGACTAGGAAGCTTTAGAATAAATGCTCTGAGAGACTGGAAATTTTACTCATTTTTTTTACATATGGTCCATTGATGAATGACATCTATCAGTCTGATGATATTCTGATAGACACTATATCTGTGAGTAATGAAAGAAGCCAGGGCCACATCTGAGAGTTTCTTCTTAGGTGCAAATTGTTGGATGGGGGAAGGTGACAATATAAATCACAAACTGTTTTTGTTACTGTTATCATCATTACCTGCACAACCACCACCACCATCATCCCTATCATTTTCAAATGTTATTATCATCATCCCCAACACAATCCTAATCCTAATCATCACCCTCATCACTATTATTATCAACATTTTGCATCCTCACACCCATCATTACCATTGGTTTAAATTGCTAATAATAAGGGAAAAAAGTCACATTTCCATATAGGTTTAAAATGATCAGAGTTCCATGCAGAGGGCAGAAATATACATGTACATTTGTTCCTATTTTGAATGAAATGATTATCTTGAGGTCATAGGACCAGGATATACAAAACTGGTGATTTTGCTTAACATTTCTTCAGTTTAGTGAAAACATCATGTTTGAATTGCTTTATCTGTTCCAATTGGATATGTATTAGTATCCATATTTTTACCAATAATATCTGCCCACCATGGCTAACTCCAATTTGGACACTATTTTCTGAGCTGATTTTAAACAAACATTCTTTTTAGACATTTATTTCTTAGAAGTCAAATCATTTGAGACAAGAGAAAATTTCTAAGCCTCTTCAATTTAATTGTTTGAACCTTTGTATTCAATATCCTAAGATCATAAATTTATAGTGGAAAAGGATCTAACAACAGCGCAAAGAAGCCTGGATTTGGTGTCAGAGCCCCAGACTTTAAATTCTAGAAGTGCTGCTTGCTATCTGTGGGACCTTGGTCAGCAACATAACCTCTGCAGCTCTCAGTTTCCTAATCTAGAAAATGAAGTAGATGGACTATGGTTTCTTATATATTGGCATCTATATCCTTATTTTAACCCAATATAGTCTCTGATACCATGATATCAATGCTCATTCATACTGAAAACTGGGCAAGGCAAGTCCCATGTCCTTTCTACTTTCTAGGGTAACAAAGGATATATGGAATTTTACCTAATGTTATCAGTTCCATGACATTGTTCTCTCCATTGTCAAATACCAATGAATATCTCTTCATTATCATTGATTGACTAAGTGAAGGAATGATTAGCACCCTAGTATCACCTAAAGAAATCAACTTTTTCAGCTGCATTTTTACTGAGAAGAGAACAAAAACTGAAATACCAGTGCATCCTCCCTAGTGATGGTACATTCTTCCTTACACTGCTTTTGTACTTAGACAAAGTGAGCTCATATTTAATGAAGTTTATAAGAAGACTTCAACCCACCAAATTCATTTCTGAATGTAGCAGGATTCCTTACAGATGCAATTGTCACTCCTAATAATAATAATCTCATTATGAATATGATTTTTGTCCTTCATTAAGCAGAATTTGAGCATATTAGAGAGAGGAGGATCCATGGCAGATATCCATCCTCCTTCTTATCTAAAGCATAGATTACATCTACAAAAGCCCAATTCATGAGCATCTATTGTCTTTGGAAAAATAAAAACAAACAAACAAAATCTTCTTGGGACCATTTGTGTCTTCATGTCCTGGAGCAGCCTAATAGAATTAAAAAAGAAATAAAATCCTCCCAACTTTAAGAAAGTGAAATTTGCATGTGAATGAGAAAAGAATTGCTTCATTTTAAATGAATTTTTAGAAATAATAATCTAGATGAATCAGCAGGTGTAGTCCTATAAATCTATGTTTAGAATAAGTTGTTAAAGATATCATAAAGAAACTCAACAGAAAGAAAATGCAGAAAAAAGTTAAATGATTAGAATTTTAGCAATATAAGGAAACTTTTTTTTTTTTGGTAAGGCAAACAGGGTTAAGTGGCTTGCCTAAGGCCACACAGCTGGGTAATTATTAAGTATCTGAGACCTGATTTGAACCCAGGTACTCCTGACTCCAAGGCCCTTGCTTTATCCACTGCGCCACCTAGTCGCCCCTATAAGGAAACTTTTGATGGATTTTTTGTTGTTGTTTTGATGTATTTATTTTGTTTTACATTAGAATTTGCGAATTCACATGGCATTTTCCCATATAGAATATTTATTCTTTATTAGCTCAGGCTCCCAGCACAGTGGGTATCAATGATCCTGGCAGAGTAGGAAGGAGAAAGAAACACAAACCCTAGAACTTGGGGCAGGAGGATCACTTGGTGCCCACCTCAGAGAGGCTTCCAGGGGCAGCTCAGTGATGAAGGGGTGGCCCTGGCATGTGCAGTAGGAAAAAAAAAACCACAATCTCACTGTCTTCTGGCTTACTGTTTTAGGCAGTATAACAGACCACAGACTGGGGGAAGGTATGAGGCAATTCTCCCTCCATGGGATATGGATTGTTGATTAGCTAGTAAGTGACTTCATCATTGCTATATTTCAGATATTCCTTGCTTACATTGAGAGATCCACTTGAAATCGCAATGATTTGGATTCACCCTCCACACAAACCGATTTACTTAGACCTGAGGTTTAGGGCTTTCTGAGACTCTTCCAAATTTAGTTACTCTTTCTTGGGAACTGCTACATTGTTTGATATTGTTTTTATCCCTATGATTTCTTTCTCTTTTTTTCCTTTTTGTCCTCCAGTGTCGCCTTAACGCCAGAGGTCAGAATTGACAAAACAATCCTAAAGTCATTGAAACAGTAGAAGGTCCTTTACAAGACCTTAGATGTCTTACCCGCAAGAGGTGACAATATATATATCAATGTACTTTTCCATGAAAGTTAGGTTATATTTTTCCCTATTTATGGGGAAAGTACCCCAAAATCTTGGGTTGGCTTAGGGGGATAAAAGATTAAGTCTACCTGATATTACTTGATAGAAACCTGAGTCCAAAGAATAGACAAGGAAGCCAAGCAGCTCTTTGATGCCACAATGAATAAAAAAAGTAAAGCTCATCTGTTTAGTTTTTTACTCATCTGATTCAACTTAATTTTACCTCAGTGCCTTTCCTTAGCAAATAAACCTCTCTGATGATGGAAAAGTAAATCTATTTTTAAAGTGTTTTACTGATATCTTTTTTGACATCACTATATTTTTCCCAAGCATCCTTCCTCATTCCTCCTACAGACCCATCTCATTTAACAAATAATATATTCTGAAAAATAAGAGAAAAAGGGAAACTATCAATCAAAACATTGATAAGGTCTAAAATATATTGAGATAATGTAGCTACAAAGAGATGATGTGGAAGTCTTTTTATACCCCTTCCTTTGTAGCATACTTGTTCCTTATAATCTTAAGTTAACGTTTGATTTTGTATGTGCATATTTTCTTACCATATTTTCTTATAGCAATTGTTTATATTAATTTCCTTACTCTTCTTAATAAATTGGTATATATTCATGTCCATCTTTTCATACTTTTCTTCATTCATCTGATTCAACTGCTCTCTTCTAAAGATAATTTTATTAGTGGTTGACTGATTTATAGATATCTCATTATGCTTAATTATTGAATATAAGTTATAAAGGAATTGACTCAAGGTAGGCCCAGACTAGAAAAGCTGTAATATTCCTCGAATTTCTTGAACTTTAACCAAGTCTTTCCTTTTATGCTTCTGGAAAAAGTTGGTGAAATATGATGGAATGGAAGTATAATTATAATTCTTTGTACGATCTTTAGTAAAATGCTCAAGAAATGAGTGCTAACCAAAATAATTTATAAAAGATTTGAATGAAAAAGTAAGTACTGAATACCTGTTATATTTGCAGAGTATGCAAATAAATATAAGTAATACTTTGACAGAATCTGAATCTCATTAGAATTTTTAGTCTAAACAAGGAGGAATCTGACCCATCATCCCAGGAGGTAAGAAATTTTTTAACATTTTTAAATATAATAAATCTTTACTTTAAAAATAAATAATAAATTACTTTTTCTTTGATTGTGGGCTCAATTTCATTTGCTTAGGACTGGGCTAAGTAGAATAATCAGTTCAATATGGCTAAATATAAAGTCCTATATTTTTACTCTAAAACTATTAGCCTCAGAAAGAGGAGAAAAAAAAATATGGTGAGGCAACAGATCTGGTGTAAAATGTTATGACTTTTTCATAGATTATAATAAGCTCTGATAGGGTGACAAAACAGCTTCAACAATGGTAAATCCTGTGCTAGGCTGCCTTAAAGCAAACAATGTATTGAAAACAAGGGAAGTGATCACTTTGTTATGTTTGATCGTGTTATGGTTACATTTTGGAGGTTGAATTTCAACTTTGATAACTTCTAAGGAATATAGAGATATGTTATTGGATCAAGAAGAAGTCAACATTTATGAAAAAACCAATACAATTGATAAATCTCTGGTTAATTTGATTAAAAAAAGAAGAAAACCAAATTGCTAGTATCATAAATGAAAAAGGTGAACTCACCAGCAATGAGGAGGAAATTAAAGTAATAATTCGGTATTATTTTGCCCAACTCTATGCCAATAAATTTGATACTATAAGTGAAATGGATATATATTTACATAAATATAAGTTGCCCAGGTTAAATGAATTGGAAATTAAATACCTAAATAACCCTATCTCAGAAAAAGAAATTCCACAAGCAATGATTGAATTCCCTAAGAAAAAACTCCAGACTCAGATGGATTCACAAGTGAATTCTATCAAACATTTAAGGAACAATTGGTTCCAATTCTACAAATACTCTTTGGGAAAATAGGTGAAGATGGAACTCTGTCTAACTCTTTCTATGACCCCAATACCTAAACCAGGAAGAGTCAAAACAGAGAAAGAAAATTATAGACCTATCTCCCTGATGAATATAGATGCAAAAATCCTAATTAAAATTTTAGCAAAATGATTACAAGAAGTTATCACTAGGATAGTACATTATGACCAAGTAGGATTTATCGCAGGAATGCAGGGTTGGTTCAATATTAGGAAAATTGTGAGTATAATTAATTATATCAATAACAAAACTATCAGAAATCATATGATTATATCAATAGATGCTGAAAAAGCTTTTTACAAAATACAACAACCATTCCTACTAAAACCACTAGAGAGAGTAGGAATGAATGAATTGTTCCTTAGAATAAAAAGCAGTGTCTATCTGAAATCATCAACAAACATTTCATGCAATGGGGATAGGCTAGAGGGATTCCCAATAATATCAGGGGTGAAACAAGGGTGCCCATTATCACCACTACTATTCAATATTGTATTAGAAATGTTAGCTTCTGCAATAAGAGAAGAAAAAGAAATTGGAGGAATTAGAATTGGAAAAGAGACAAAACTTTCACTTTGCAGATGACGTGATGGTATACCTAGAGAATCCCCCCAAATCATCTAAAAACTACTTGAAATAATTAGCAACTTTAGCAAAGTCACAGGATATAAAATTAACCCTCATAAATCCTCAATATTTCTATATATGACTTGCAGGATGCAGCAGAAAGAGCTAGAAAGAGAAAACCCATTCAAAGTAACCTCAGACAATATAAAATACTTGGGAGTCTACCTGTCAAAGAAGACTCAGAAACTTTTTGAAAATAATTACAAAACACTTCTCACACAAATAAAATCAGATTTAAATAACTGGACAAAAATCAATTGCTCATGGATAGGTACAGCTAATATAATAAAAATGACAATTCTACCTAAACTAAACTACCTGTTTAGTGCCTTACTGATCAATTTTCCAAAAAAAAAAATTACTTTAATGAATTAGAAAAAATTATAAGTAAATTCATATGGAGAAATAAAAAGTTAAGAATTTCTAGGGATTTAATGAAAAAAAGTGAAAAAGAAGGTGGTTTAGCCCTACCAGATCTAAAATTATATTACAAAGCATCAGTCCTCAAAGCTGTCTGGTATTAGCTAAGAAAAAAATTGAGTTCTATCCTTCCCTCCTTTCCCTTATTCTTCCCTGAGACAGAAAACAATTAGATTCAGGTTATTATCATGTAAAATATTTTCATATTAGTTATTTTCTACAGCATGATTTTAATGAAAAAAACTAAAGAAAAAAATTGAAAAATAGGAATCTGTATTCAAACAATACCATTTCTTTCTTTGGATTTGATTAGTATGGTTCATCATTAGTCCTTTGGGATTATCTTGGATCAATATATTGGTCTTATATCTAAGTCATTCACTGTTCTTTATCAAATAATATTGCTAATATTGCCAACATTCTGGTTCTAAGTTTACTTTAGTCTGTATCAGTTTATGTAAGGGTTGTAAGGTTTTTATGAGATCATCCTCCTTGTCATTTATTAAAATACAATAGTCTTCCATTTGCACCAGCTTCTTTAGGCATTTCTCAATGGATGGGCATCTTGTCAATTTCCAATTCTTTGCCACCATTTAAAGAGCTACTATATGTATCTTTGTAAACATGGATTGTTTTCCTTTTTATTTTTTATCTCTTTGGGATAGAACCCTAGCAGTGGTATTGCTTGATCAAAGGGTATGCATGGTTTTATTGCACTTTTGACTTATTGCGCTCTAGCATGGTCAAAGTATGCAACTTTAACAATAGTGCACTGTTTTAATTTCCCCACATTCTTTCCAACATTTATTATTTTTCTTTTCTGACATATTAGCCAATCTGATAGCTATGTGGTTGTTGTTCAGATATCTCTAATCAATAGTCACTTAGAACATTATTTTTTCTCATGTGACTATAGGTAGTTTTGATTTCTTTGTCTGAAAACTGCCTACTCATTTCATTTGAGCTTTTATCAATTGGAGAATGACTTGAATTTTTAAAATTTTAATCCAATTCTTTGTATATTTGAGAAATGAAGTTTTTATCAGTGATACTTGTTGCAAAAATTTACCCATTTCTACTTTTTGTATAGTTTTAATTATATTGGTTTTATTTTAAAAAAAACCAACTTAATTTTGTATAACCTAAATTATCTATTTTATATTTTTGTGAGGTTTTCTATAACTTCTTTGGTTTTAAATTCTTCCCTTATCCATAAGTATGAGAGATGATCTATTATATGCTTTGAGAATTTGCTTATGACATCACCCTTTATGTGTAAATCATTGGCCAATTTTGACCTATCTTGATATAGGATGTGAGATATTAATCATACATAGTTTCTTCCTTTTGCTTTCCAGTTTTCCTAACAGTCTTTGTCAAATAATGACCTTTTGAATTTTGTTTGAATCTTTGGGTTTATCATTTATTAGATTACTATGGTCATGTACTATAGTTTGAACTTTATTCCATTGATCCCCTACACTATTTCTTAGTCAGTACAAGATTTTGATGAATACCACTTTATAATACAGTTTGAAACTAAATAGGCCTCGATCATCTTTCAAATTTTCCCATTGATTCCCTTGATATACTTGAGCTTTTTTTCTTCCAGATGAATTTTCTTGCTATTTTTTTACTCTATAAAACATTTTTTGTTAGTTTAATTGGCACAGCATGGATAAAGTAGATCAACTTAGTTGGAAAATTTTTCCAATCATTTAAATCTGTCTGTATTTGTGTGAAAAGTGTTTTATATTTGGCATTTACATAGTTTCAGGTACACTCCCAAGAATTTTATGGAGTCTAGAAATTTTAGAAATTTTAAATTTCTCTTTCTTTTGCTGCTGGACTTCATAAATTTATAGAAATGCTGAAGATTTTGGTGAGTTTATTTTATATCATGGAACTTGTCAAAGTTGTTAAAAATTTCAAGCAGTATTTTTGCTGATTTTCTAGAATTTTCTAAGTATAATACTTATTGTCTCTTTCAATTACTTACATTTCTTTTTTCTTCCCTTAATGCTATAGCTAACATTTCTGGTACAATATTAAAAAAATAGAGGTGATACTGAGCATCCTTGCTTTAGCCCTGGTTATTTTTCAATTTATCCCCATTCTCATTAATCCCCCTTAAAACAAATGCTTGCTGATAGTTTTAGATAAACATTACTTTCATTTCAAGACAAGCTCCATTTATTCCTATGAATTCCATGTTCTTTAAACAGGAATGGATGTTGTATTTTGTCAATGGTTTTCTCTATATCTTTTTAATAATAGTATGCTTTCGTTTATTTTGTTATTGATATAGTCACTCATTCTCATAGTTTTCCTAAAACTGGATGAGTCCTACATTCCTGGTAAAACTCCCACCAAGTGACAGTGTTTTTGAGATTGCTATATTCTCCTTGCTAGTATTTTATTTAAAATTTTTGCATCAATATTTTTTAGCAAAATTGGTCTCTAATTTTATTTTTCTGTTTTGGCTATTTCTGGTATAGGTAACAGCATCATACTCTTGTCATAAAAGAGAATTTGGTGTGACTCTGCCTATTTTTTCAAATAGTTCATATAGTATTGAGATTTATTGTTCCTTCAGGGTTTGTTATAATTAACATCTGACTGGGGAATTTTTCATTGGAAGTTCATTGATGACTTGGTTAATTTCATTTTTACTTTTTAGGATTTTTGCAAGGCAAATGGGGTTAAGTGGCTTGCCCAAGGCCACACAGCTAGGTAATTATTAAATGTCTGAGACCAGATTTGAACCCAGGTACTCCTGACTCCAAGGCCAGTGCTTTATCCACTACGCCACATAGTCGCCCCTAATTTCATTTTCTAAAATCTGGTTATTTAAGTGTTTTATTCACTCTTCTGTTATTCTGAGTAATCTTGATTTATTTTTGTAAATATTCACCCATTTAATTAACATTGTCAAAATTAATGGCATATAATTGAGCAAAATAGATTCCAAAATGTCTTAATTTTCTCTTCATTGGTAGTAAATTCAGCCTTCACATTTTGAGTACTACGAATTTGTTTTTTTCTTTCCTTTTCTCTTTGTTTTTAACATTCTAATTTTTTTAGTTTATTTTATATTATTACAATAAATTTGTTATGAGAGTTAACATAACTCCTCCCCCCCCAAAGAAGATGAGAAACCTCAAGAAAAGAGAGAGAGAAAAAAATGTACTTCAGTCTGTGTTCACATTCCAATGGCTCTATCTCTGGGAAAAGTTCACCAAAGTAAATGTTTCGTTATTTTTCCCACAGGTGCTATTACCAGCTGTATTTCCCTCCACTCTTTTCCTTCCCACTCTTCTTTATTCTGTTCTTTCTGTCCTTTCACCCTGTCCATGTTAAAAGTGTGTTGTATCTGAGTATCTTCTCCTACGATCTTTCTCTTCTATCACCCATTTCCCCCTTTCTTCCCCCCCCCCATTGCCTTTTATCCCATTCCCTTTCTTCTTATATTTCTCTTGGGTAAGATAGATTTCCTCACCCTATTAAGTGTGCATATTATTTCCTCTCTGAGCCATTTCTGATGAGAATGAAGGCTCACTCATTCAACCTCACCTTCCCCCTTTCCACTCCATTGAAATAACTTTTTCTTGAGTCTTTCATGTGAACTATCTTAGCCCCTTCTTCCTTTCCTTTCCCTTTCTCCCAGTACTTTCCATTATCATCATTGACTTCATCTTTTTACTATTTTATAACATTATATTCAGCTCCTTCCTGTGCCCTGTCTATATATGCTCCTTCTAACAACTCTTAAACACTTAAAGTGAGAAAGTTCATATGAGTTACCAGTATCTTCTTCTTGTGCAG
Source organism: Macrotis lagotis (assembly GCF_037893015.1). Classification (NCBI taxonomy): domain Eukaryota; kingdom Metazoa; phylum Chordata; class Mammalia; order Peramelemorphia; family Peramelidae; genus Macrotis; species Macrotis lagotis. The sequence goes on from NC_133661.1 coordinate 3,522,941, forward strand.
GAATACAAACAGTTCAACATCATTAAGGTCCTCATGGTTAGTACCCCTCATCCACCCCCTCTATGGTTCACCAGAGTCCTATACTTGAAGGTCAAACTTTCTGTTTAGGTCTGATTGTTTCAGGAAAGGTTGAAAGTCCCTTGTTTCATTGAAAGTCCATCTTTTCCCCTAAAAAAGGATGTTCAGTTTTGATGGGTAGTTGTTTCTCAGTTGTAAACCAAGACCTTTTGCCTTCCTGAATATCACATTCTAAGCCCTACAAACCCTTAATGTAGTTGCTGCCAGATCCTATGTAATCTTGACTATCAAGCCATGGTAGTTCAATTATTTGTTTCTGGAAACTTTTAGTATTTTCTCTTTGAGTTGGGAGTTTTGGAATTTGGCTATAATATTTCTGGAAGTTTTTCTTTTGGGATCTCTTTCAGGAGGTGACCAGTGAATTCCCTCAATTTCTATTTTAACTTCTGCTTCTGGGATCTTTGGGAAATTTTGCTGTATTATTTCTTGAAAAATGAAGTCTAGGCTCTTCTTCTGGTCATGACTTTCAGGTAGCCCAATTTTTTTTATATTCAAGAAATTAAAACTTTAATCAGAGAAACTTCTACAAAATTTTCACAATTACTAGATAAATGCTTCTATCCTATTTTGCTATATGTCTTTCTCTCCTTCCACTTGGCCCTCTCTCTCAAAAGTATTTTGATTTTGTCCACTGCCTCTTCCAATCCATCCTCACTTCTATTATCCCATTTTCCTTTTTTTCCTATGTAAATTAGATTTCTATACAAAACTGTGAATATATATTCTTCCCTCTGAGTCAGTTGCAATGAGTAAAATTCAAACTTGGTCTCCTCTCCATCTTCCCCTCCACTGTGAAAACTCTTTTGTGTCACTTTTATGTGAGGTAATTTATCCCTTTCTACCTTTCCTTTCCCTTTCCCCTAGTGCATCTCTTTTTCTTATCTCTTAATTTTATTTTATTTTTAGTTATCTCATCATAGTTATCTCCTTACTTTTGAAATCTGTTCTTTTTAATTTTCTTTAATTTATTTACACATCACTAAAATATTCTTGTTTAAGAGTAAACATAATATGCTCTCCCCCAGAAAATATAAAACCTCAAGGGAAATAAAGTAGAAGAAAGAGAAAAAAATGCATTTCATTCTGTGTTCTGATACCATCAGCTCCATCTCAGGTGTATCACATTCTTTGTCATAAGTTCATTGTAGAAATTACTTCCATATTTTTCAATAGTTGCCATTGCTGATTGTAATTCCCTCCACCCATTCCTCCCCACTACCATCTATTATAGTTTCTTTCTCCTTTCATTCTGTCCCTCTTTTAATGTGCTGTGGGCAGCTGAGTGGTGCAGGAGATGGAGCACCTGCCCTGGGGCCCCAAACCTACATCCTACCCTGGAGACCCAGCAATCACCTGGCCCTGTGGTGCCAGACAGGCCGCTCAATTCCAACACCTTGCAAAAAGTAAGAATTTGAAAATCCTCTCCTATGATCTACCCTCTCCTATATAACCCACATCTTCCCTCCCCTCTCCCTGGCCCCCTTCTCTTCTTTTACTTCTATATGTCTATATCCTATTGAGTGTGTATGCTGTTTCCTCTCTGAGCCATTTCCAAAGAGATCAAAGGATCCCTCATTCCCCCTCAACTTCCCCCCTTCCATACCATTGCAAAAGCTACATGAGATCTTTTACATGAAATATCTTTTATATGAGATTTCTTAGCCTTATGTATCTCTCCTTTCCTTTACTCTCAGTACATTTTCCTTTCACCCATTGACTCCATTTTTGCAATATATTATATCTTCAAATTCAGCTCTCTCATGTGCCTCTTCCATTAAAGCTCCTTCTACCTGCTCTAATAAATAAGAAGGTTCATATGAGTATTATCAGGATCATCTTCCCATGAAGGAATAGATACAGTTCATCATCATTAAATCCCTCATAATTTACCCTTCTTGTCCACTCTCTCTGTGCTTCATCTGAGTCCTGTACTTGAAGAAAAAACTTTCTGTTCAGCTCTGGTCATTTCAACAGGAACATTTGAAATTCCCCTGTTTCAGTGAAAGTTCTTTTCACTTGGAAGAGGATGTACAGTTTTGCTTGATAGTCGATTTTTAGTTGCATTCCAAGCTCTTTTGTCTTCTGGAACATGAGGTCTCATGAGACCTTAATGTAGATGCTATTAAGTCCTGGGCCATCCTGAGTGTAACTCTGTGATATCTGAATTATTTCCTTTTAGTTGATTGTAATATTTTCTCTTTGACTTGGTATTCTGGAACTTGGCTATAATATTCCTGGGGGCTGTTTTTTTTTGGATATCTTTCAGGAGGAGATCAGTGGATTCTCTCAATTTCAATTTTACCCTCTGATTCCAGGAAATCAGGACAATTTTCTTGTAGAAATTATTTAAAAATGAGGTCAAGGCTCTTTTACTGATCAGGACTTTCAGATAGCCCAATAATTTTAAAATTATCTTTTGGTCTAATTTTTCATTCTTTTGGTGTTGAATTATTGGTCTTGATTTCTCACAAAGTCATCAGATTCCTTTAGCTTAATTCTACATCTGAAGGATTTGTCTTCGTCAGAGAGCTTTCTTATCCCCCTTTTCCATCTAGCCAGTTCTGCTTTATAAAGCTTTCTTCTCAATAACTTTTTGAACTGTTACATCCATTTGACTTACTTAAACTGGTTTTTAATATGTTATTTTCTTCAGCATTTTTTTGGATCTCCTTGACTATGTTGCTGACTTCATTTTCATGTTTTTCCTACATCTCTCATTTCTTTTCCCAATTTTTCTTCTACTTTCCTTACTTTACTTTCAATATCATTTTGAACTCTATCACAGCCTGAGCCAAACTTTTATATACCTTGGAGTCTTTAGATGCACAAGCTTGGACTTTCTCATCTTCAGCATCTGTGATTTGTTCTTTCATGGGACCAAAGTAATTGTCCATGGTCTGGTTCATTTTTTTACTGTTTACTTATTTCCCCAATCCGTACCTGCTTTGGCATGCTTCTTGAGCTTCTGAGTATTATTGGGATACTTCCTCAAAGACCTCAGTATGTGAGACTCTGGTTGTTCTCCTGGTCTGTTTAATGGCCACAACCTCACTCCTCTGGGGCCCCAGACTGTGACCAGGGTCTGAATATGGTCAAAACCCCACAGTCCTGTCCCAGGGACAGAGAAGAGACCTGGACAGTCTCCCTCCACTCCTTTACCTTCCATGGGCTGAGAGCTCAGGGAGCACTGCAAGGCCGGTGTGGAGGGCTGTGGGGCTCCTGTTGTGGGCCTCCTGCTATGGGGCTTTACGAGCCTGCTTCTTTTTCCTGGAATCTCAACTGTGCTGAGGTCTGCAGGTGCACTGAGGAGGGCCATGCTGGCCTCAGCTTTGTGCTTGCTCTTGCAGATGTCTCCCTGATGATCTACCAAGTTGTGCTTGGTGCTCCCTGTGGTGGCAGGTCAGGAAACTGCTTCTGCTGTCAGGGACCCCAGCACCTGGGGCTGTTCCCAGAAGGCTGAAGCTCCTGTGCCGTGGTGCACTACCACCCCTCTAACCCTATGGAACAGAACCTTTCCACTATTTTCCAGGCTACCTTGAGTGGGAGAATTGCCTCATTGGATATTTCTGTGGGTTCTTTCCCTCAAAAATTTAGAGTCATAATTTTAAGGTTTTTGAAATATTTCAAAGAGGAGTACCTAAGAAAGACTGTTCCCCTGCCAACATCTTACCATCTTGACTCCACCCTACCCCCAGCCCAATAATTTAAAAATTGTCTCTCCTTGATCTGTTTTCTAGTTTAATTATTTTTCCAATAAGATATTTCACATTTTCTTCTAATTTTTGGCTTTTTTTTGGAATAGTTTGATTTCTTCCCTGATTTCTTGTAAAGTCATCAGCTTCCTTTAGGTCCATTCTGCATTTGAATGAGTTATTTTCTTCAGAGAGATTTTTTTATCTCCTTTTCCAACTGGCCAATTCTACATTTTAAGGCATTCTTCTCCTCATTTGCCTTTTGTGTTGCTTTTTCTATTTGGCCTAAACTGTTTTTAATGTGTTATTTTCTTCAGTATTTTTTTTGTATTTCTTTCACCAAACAGCTTAATTGATTTTCATCATTTATCTGCATTGCTCTCATTTCTCCTCCCAGTTTTTCTCCTACCAGCCTTAATTGCTTTTCAAAGTCTTTTTTGAGCTCATCCATAGCCTGAGTCCATTTTCTATTTTTTTGGAGGCTTTGGATACAGAAATTTTGAGTTTGTCATCTTCTGAATCTTCCATGGGACCAAAGTAATTTCTATAGTCAGATTCATCTCTCTTTTTGCTCATTTCCTCAGGCTATGACTGATTTACTGCTCTTCCAAGACATGGGCAGGGGATTTGGAACCCATCCCCCCCAACTTGGGCCTAAATTCCTCCAAGGTCTTATGAGGACTCTGACTGCTTTCCTGCCTATGCTTTGATATGTTGATGACCACAGGCCCTCCCCTTTGCCCAGGAGCTCTGAGGAAAGCCCCTGCTCTTATAGTATGGAAGCTCAAACTGCAACCTGGATCTAAGTGTGGGTAAACAGCAGAGTCATGTCCCAGGGAGAGTAGAGAGATTTCTGCAGTCTCCTGAGACCCCCTTACCATCTGTGGGATGCACTCTGGATTGCAGGCTGGCTTCCCTGATTCCCGTTGCAGGTTCTCACTGCATGGCTACTCTGAGACTGTTGCTCACTCCATACTCACTTTGGTGTGGCAGAGTTCTCTCACTGCCCCTTCAAGCTGTTCCCAGTTTTCCCTGGGCTGTGCTGTGCAGCTGCTGTGACTTTTTTCCAATCCCTGGTCCAAGTGCAATAGATTATTGCCACAGAACTTCTAAGTTGTCTTGGACTGGGAAATTGTATCACTCAGTCTTTCTGTTGGTTCTTCCCCTTTAAATTTTGGATAGTCATAATTTGATGGCTTTTATAGATTTGAGGAATGATTTTCCAGAAATTCCTGCCTTCATACCTCCATCTTGGCTCTGTCCCTTTTATCCCCCTTTTCTAAATTATATTTACCAATGGTTTATCTTTCTCATTGCTTTTTTTTCACAAAATCAACATCATTATATTAGTTCAATAGCTTTTTTTCTTTCAATTTTAATTAATCTTTCCTTTGATGTTTTTGATTTTCAGTTTGGTGGTTAATTGGTAATTTTTAATTTATTCTTCTAGTTGTTTTATTTTTTAGTTGCAACTACCTTTTCTCTATTTTATTGATGTAAGAAATTAGAGATGCAAATTTCCCCCAAAGTACCACCATGGTGGCATAACATAAATTTTGGTACATTATCTAATTGTTATTTTCTTTAATGAACTTATCAATTGTTTTTATACTCTTTGACCCATTGATTTTTATGAATGAATTTTTTCCAATTTATTTTTAAACTTTTCTTTGTTTCTTATTGAATTTAATTTTTAATGTATCATGAATTGAAAAAGATACATTTATTATTTCTATTTTTCTACCTTTCATTGTGAAGTTTTTTTTATGTCCTCCCACCTATAGATGCCCTGTACTGGTACAAAAGAAGGTATATTCCTTGTGTTCTCATTCAGTTTTCTCCAGAGGTCTATCATATCTAACTTTTCAGGAATTTTATTCACTTTATTAACTTCTTTTTTGTTTATTTTTTCATTAGGTTTATCTAATTCTGAAAAGGGAAAGTTGAGGTCTTTCATTGATATAGTTTTATTATTTATTTGCTCCTATAACTCATTAAATTTTCCTTAAAAAATTAGACTGTACTATTTGGTTCATAAATATTTAGCAATGAATTGACTTCATTATCTATGATACCTTTTAGCAAGGTATAGTTTCCTTTCTTATCTCTTTTTTTAATTAGATTTAATTTTGCTCTTGCTTTGTCTGAGATCATGTTTGCTACCCCTGCTTGCTTTGCATCAGCTGAGACATAATAAATTTTTCTTCATCTCCTTATCTTTACCCTGTTTATATCTCTCTGCTTCACGTGTATTTCTTGTAAACATATGGTGTTGGATACTGAGTTTCAATCCATGATTGAAAATTCTAGCCACTTCTCAAGAGACAGAACTGATACAGTTTGCAAATTGGAGCATACATTTAAAGCTATGTTTTTCTTCTTCTTTTCCTCTTCTTTCCTCTACTTTTCTTTTGCAGGATACCTAATAAGGAAATAAATTTTGCATGGCTTCATACATATAATCTGTGTCATAAACAAAAATGTGTAAAAATGTACATGTAATTGGGAACTACTTAATGAGATAAATTTTATATATATAGATATGTATCTATATATACACACACACATGTTTGGGTGTATATGTGTAGGTGGCTATAGGTGTGGGTATGCATATATGTGTGGACATTCATAAGGGCAGCTAGGTGGCCGAGTGGATATAGTACAGGTCTTAGAGTCAAGAAGATGGGAGATCAAATCCAGTCTCAGACACTTGGTTCTCACTAGCTGTGCAATCTTGGAAAAGTGACTTAACCCTGCTTACCTTACATCCAGGCATCCAGGTCATCTCCTGATTCGTTTCAGGTCATTGGACCCAGAGGACTCTTGAAGAGAAGATGAGTTTGATGTCTGAGCACAATGTCCCCTCACTCAAATCCAATTCATGTGCTTGTCATGGCATCATCTCCCTGATGTCATGGTCTTCTTCGAGAATGAAGGACAAAATAATTATATATTTTTAAAAAGAATTTAATGTTCTTTATTCAAGAAAGGTTTTATTTATTTTGATTTTTGCAATGTTCCTGCCAATCTTGCTTCCCTCCCAACACCCCCCCACAGAAGGCAGTTTGTTAGTCTTTACATTGTTTCCACGAATTGACTATGACATTGACTGTGACCATGACCATGACATTGATCCAAGTTGAATGTGTTGAGAGAGAGATCATATCCTTAAGTAAGAAACACATAGTATGAGATATAGCAGAATTACATAATAAGACAACATTTTCTTTTAAATTAAAGGTAACAGTCCTTACTCTTTGTTCAAACTTCACAAATCTTTCTCTGGATACAGGTGGTATTCTCCATTACAGATACCCTAAAATCATGCCTGCTTGTTGCCCTGTTGCCATCAGCAAGTCCATTAACTTTGATCCTCATTCCCAGGTTGCTGTTAAGGTGTACTATTGTTCTATTAGGAACCAGGAGGGATGGAATTACAGAGAAGCCTAGAAGGATTTGTACGAACTGATGCTGAGTGAGATGAGCAGAACCAGAAGAATATTGTACACCCTAACAAGAATGTAATGTTCTTGAAGGAGAGTACTGTAGTTTTTGTTTTTGTTTATTTTTTTGTTTACATTTTTATTCCTAGTGCTTAAAATTGAGCTCAGAACATAGAGATCAGTTAATAAATTATTTTAATCCATCTAGTCACCCATTATTTCATTCAATTTATTTGCCTTAAATTTTCCTCATAAATGCTATTTTTGTATCCTCTTTTTTTCCTCTCCTTCCTCATAATTTTCTTCACAGATGGAAGGACCTAGCTTATAACAGGCAGTCATAAACTGACTGAGATAAATAATTTAAATTCCCCATTACTTGGTACTTCTCTCATGCCATCTTAATCACTACCTCACATTGCTTGTATGTGATTTTATTGATCTTTATTAATCTAAACCTTTAAAGACAAAGATCATTTGTAATCACAGCTTGTATAATTGTGTCTCCCACATATGTCTTGTCCAAGCAAAATCAGGTACTTATTAACTCTGTGTGTTCAATTGAACACACTTCCCATATGAGGTCACTCCATGTTATCCAATGATTTTTGAGGATTTATACAGGAATCAAGCATTTTTGGTACCCATTTGAAAGAATTTAATTGATTGATTGATTCAATAAAGGTGGTTAGACTTGTTTCACACTTAATATATGATTTATTGATTGGTTGATTGATGGTTATCATCTGGTAAAGAAGTGAAGACATCTTGTTCCAAATACCTTTGAGAAAGGGTTGTAGATTCTCACAATCAACCACCCATCACACAGTTGAATCTTTCGACAGTTTCCATTCCCATCTCTATCCTCAGCTTTTTGGGAACTGCTCAAATTCTGTTTCCTTTGGATGCTTTTTCTGGTACCCTCAGCTATTCTGACCTCTCTATACTTGTGCTTCTTATGGTATTATTGGCATTTACTTTATGCAGTCTTGGGTGAAGGCAAGAGTACAGATCAGCACACATGTTTTAGAATCCTATGAATAAAATAACTGCACTGGAGACTCAGGTTGCTCATACATAAAATAGAGGTAATGAGAATTGAATATCCTCTATGTGGGCTGGGGAGAGGAGAAGCCTGAGAGTTAAGGAAGTCATGCTATATAAACCTTGTTAAAGAATATGTTATCATTGTTTTTATTGTTATTTCAAGCATGTGACCATGTGACTGTTCTTTTTCTCCAATTCATGAACGAATTGTTACTTTGCAGTTTTTTTACATTTTGATGGAGATTAACAAAATTTCATTGGCTGACTAAATAATGTTTCTGTATTAAAAGCATAGTACAGCTAATAGAACCCTAAGTTGATTGTCAGAAGAGCAGGATCCAAATCCCATTTCTGTCAGTATTTGTCTGTTTGACTATGGACAAGTTATTTCTTATCTGTAAAATAAGATTTTTGGCATGGATGGCCTTTTACTTTTCTGCCAGGTTTGTCATTTAGCATATGTATGATAATAAATGTCTCCTTCTTTACTTTCTTCAAGACATAGTAGTTTTTCCCCTATCCATCAACAATTAAAACTCAACATTATCTTTTTATCCATTTTCTGCAGTGGGATGTCCAAATGGCCTTAAACAAGTTGGCAGTCATCCGACCATTGCCATTACATCCACAGCCATGGTCTCTGTGGAGCCTGAAGGGCTTCGGGGACCTTCAGCTTCCACTGTGCAGCCATGCCATTTGCTGACACTGGCACCCATTAAAATCCCACTGCTGACAACCCCCTTCTCAGGTAAGTGTCCAATTTGGCTATGACATGGAAATAAAACCTTACTATGTATGTGTCCCTTGCTATTTCCCACACCTAAGGATAAGCTCTCTGTATGGGCAGGATGCTTTACTCTGAAACACTATTTGGACTTTAGGATTTGTAGATATCAAAGATGGCTTATATATACTATTAAAGCCTTATGATTGAATAAATATGATAGAAATGCTTAGGAGTACACAGTAACAGAGGCTTTGAGGATTAATCAGAGAAAATGATGTTAAGTAAGGCCAATGTCTCAAGCAAAATTAAGAATGAAAGAAAAATAAAAACAGAAAAGAGAATTTGAGACTTTGCTGAAAAAGTCATTCTTTCTATACTCCATGAACATTTTGCCAGTTAAAGTCATTCTCAATCACTAATCTCCCCTATTGCTTATAACTCCACTGGCACATGCATATATGATCCATGTGGTAGATGCCAGAAGAGTTCAACTCAATATGACCAAAGTTGACACCAAAATTTACTCTGTTAACAAATGTCATTCTGGGAACTGTTGTCAAATAGAAGAAAATGGCAGATGGAGGAATTCTGAGCATGAGTGTGAAAAAAAAAGGTGAAAAAGAGGGAGGAGACCAGGATGTATTTCAAAAACTGGGACTTCAAGATTCAGCTTGACATCTTCTTTAAAGAGTAGTTTCAGGAAAAACAAAACAAAACAAAAACTCCCGATTCTTCATTTTTTTAGAATCTTTTTCTAATGTAGTTATTATACCGTTTTTATACTTTATATTTCATTCTTTTTTTTAATTTTTCAGAAAAATACCAAAAAATTATGATAAAATAGTCACTGAAGAAATAAATCAGGAGGGTGAAAATTAGACTAAAACAAGTGATTATTGAAACTAAAATTATATTGGGAGGTGCCAGTATAGTTTAATGAGAGAAATCATGTTTTTCTTTCTCCCCGTTTCTTCTTACTCTCTTCTGGAAGATAGTAATCTATCTAATACACATAAATGTAGTAGATGACCAGATTTAGATTTAATTTTAAAAATACTTTGATTGCAGTGGGGGAGGAAAATAAATCATTTAGCATTCTAGTTATCTTCTATTCCATTTGCTATGTTTCTTTGGTCAGTTGATGAGCTTGCGAGCTTAGCCTTGGGTCGCCAACTAGAGCCTGCTGGTGCTGTTTCCCCGAGTAATGAATGGTCTTGAGAAAGAAGAACTATAATAAAATATACAGATAATCCCTTGTGGAGAACATCATTTATGACCACCTCAGACTCTGGGATATAAACATCCATCTAGCTATACTTATTAAAGATGACATGATTTCCCAAGGAAATAAATCATTGAATGAGCAGAAATTGTTGGACCCGGGCAAGAGGGGTGGGGAATTTTATTTCCTATAACTCTTTTATGGTTTATAAAGTCACGCAATAATTAGGCAACATTCCATGTTTGAATTTTATAAGGGTTCCATAATCCAATTTACCATAATGTGCATTCAGTTAGAAAGATGAACACCAGGGTTATTCATCTGAGTGAGCCCTGGCAGGATGGATTTTCAACAAGACATAAAGGGCAATATTAAAACAGGATCTCCCAGCTTTACTGTTGCAATCATTTGGATTAAGAAGCTTGATTTAATTTGTAAAGGCTGTTCCCTCATATAGGGAGACTTTGAGACTTCCAGGGAAAGGGGGGGAAAGTAATTGAGAAACTAGGAAAAACTCTGATCCTTTAGCCCTTTTGATGCCATCCTTACTGTCTGATATGGACCAAAGAACTGTAGACAAAAGTTTACTGTCCATGCCTTATGGATTCTTCTTTTGCAAAGCTCATCTGATTCCCAAAGAAAAATGTTGGGATTTCATGCAGCCCTATAACAACTTATCCCCCTGTTTCCTCTAGTTTAAGTTAATGAAGAGAGAGAAGGGGAGGTTGAGAGAAAGGGGAGGGAAGCTTGTCTGTGGGGAGAATGGTATTTTGTTTGTGTGTGTGTGTGTGTGTGTGTGTGTGTGTGTGTGTGTGTGTGAGAGAGAGAGAGAGAGAGAGAGAGAAGTCTTTATGTGTACATATATGCTCTTGTTCTTAGTTTTATGATTTTGGTTTCTAAAAGAGAATCCATATTCATAACCATGTGAGCACCAAGATTAAAAGTAGAGGGCATATAACTCTCAGTCAATGCTTACATGGGTGTGATGAAAAAAAATGCCTTCATATTTACAAAAGCTAATGTTACTCTGACATATAAAGATTTTAAAATGCTTTGTATAAGTAGATTTCAAGTGGCATCTGCAAAGGAAAGAACAGACAGATCTAAGGGTTGTCTCTAGTACATCAGTAGGAAATATCAGCTCAACAGTGATCAAACCACTTTCAGTCAGGAATCTCATTAAAGACTCAAGTCAATCATTCAAGGAATTGCTTCATTAAAAATGCATGAGAAGTGAAGAAAGAAAGAGGAGAGGGGAAGAGGTCATTTGTTCAGAATTGAGGCAATCCTTGGGCTGAATAGTCTCATTTTAGTGTAGGAGTTTTGGCAGGGGGTTAGCTTGGCTTTCAGCTGATATTTCACAGTTTAGGGGAACTTGGGCATCAGTGGAGGGATTTAATTATTTATAACTTAAGAGTCTCCAAGAGGTATTTGGGGCATTGGGAGGTGAAAGGTCTTGGTCAGGGCCACACAACTAGAAGCTTAAGAAGACATGGCTTGGATTGTGGTCTTCTGCCCTCCCAGTAATCCTTATTTCCACAGTATCCTAAAGTCTTTCCATTCTGATGATAATGATGCTTGTCCTTCATTCCTGAAGAAGACCATGACATCAGCAGGTGATGCCATGATAAGAACATGAACTGAATCTGATTGGGGTGGGGCTGTGTAAGTCACCAGTCTCACTTTCTTTCCCAGATTCATCTGGATCCAGTAGCCATAAATGAATCAAGAAGATTGGAGATCTCCCTAGATGTGAGACAATCAAGTTATGTGACTTGCCCAGGGTCACATAGGTAGTAAGTGTTAAGTATTTGGGTAGTTAGGTGGAACAGGGGATAGACCACTGCTCTTGGAATCAGGAGGATGGGAATTCAAATCTGGCCTCAGACACTTTACATTCTAAACTTAGGGATAAGACTTCTGATTGACTCATTGGTATAAGGAACTCCTTATTCTCATCACAACAATGGGCAATATCTTCTCAAGCATTTATATTCTTAGAGATTTATCTGGGGAACTGAAAGGTTAAGGGACCTAGCCAAGGTCCCAAATCCACTATTTGTCCCAGACTTCCCTGACTTTGGCATCCCATGTATTCATTAGATAACTGAACTAGATCTTCTGTTTATTAAGTAAGTAAAATGCTATGCTAGGGGGACGGCCAGAATTCTCTGGGAGCAAATTAAAGTAATTTTTTTTTTATCTGTCAGACCTCTAAAAACTGGAATGGGTTCTTGGGCAACTAATTGGCACAATGGATAGAGTGCTGGGCCAGAAGTCAGGACATTCATTCATATTCTTGAGTTGAAATTTGGTCTCAGACACTTACTTAGACCCTAAACAAGTCACTTAACCCTGATTTTCTCAGTTTACTTATCTGTAAAATGATCTGGAGAAGGAAATGGCAAACCACTCCAGTATCTTTGCCAAGAAAAGCACAAATGGGGTCACAAAGTGTCAAACATAATGGGAAAACACCTGAACAACAAAGTAAGCAAGTCACGGCAGCTTCTAGACATAAATTTCCGAGCTTAACTGATTCCCCGGGATAATTTTGTTTCTCAGTGGATGACTTTAAATTATCAATCAAATTTCCTCTTAGTCTGATCATTTTAAAATGATTTTGGTTTCAAATTATAGCATCACCAAATGGCTATTCAATGAGTGAACATTAAATTTGAAACATTGCCACAGGAACATGACAGGTGCTTACACAGAAGTTAAGGTAAAACAATATATCTCTGTGATAACAAATGATGCTGATCTAGTAGTATGAAACAAAGCTGATTCATTCCTTCCTTCAACCCTCACACAGACGAGGGATACAGCTGCTGAAAGCATAGTGATCTCTATTGTGTGGCGTAAGAAAACAGAAGCTCAGAAAGTCAAAGAGACTCTTACCTCATCACACAGCTAGGCCATGAAGTCATTAGAAGGAAAATAAAAGAAAATAAAAATCATGACCACAACAATAATAGTATTTATCTACTGCATTGAGATCTTGACATAGCTAAGTCCATGTGATGTCCATAAAAATTGTATAAGGCGGGGTTAGTTCTAACTTTTACTGTGCAGATGAGTAAAGAGAAGCTCTGAGATGTTAACTATCTCACCCAAAGTCACACAAGCTAATAAGTATTTGAGGTAGAATTCAAACTTAGGTCCAAGAAAAGTCTGTGTTATCTCCTGGTTGCCTGTCCTAGTCATGCCAGAGGCAGGACTACAAGTCTGGCACCCCAACTGCAGACAATTATTATCTCCATATGGGAGGGCATATGTGGATATTTACATGTGTTTCTGTAAGTCAGTGTGATAAGATTCTGCAGTTTCCTCAGGGTGGTTAATCCCTCTCCCTATCTTTAGGTGAAAAGTTGGTGAGCCTTAGTTATGCTGCTATTTGTTACCCAACAACCAATAGGTCCTTTTGCCTTCGTGAAACTTTTGAAGTTGGCACTTGAATTCTGCATGGGAATTTCACTTTTCATTATTTTCAAAGTTTCTCCTCTTGATAGGAGACACAGATCTTCATTTGCATGAATATAGGCAGAGTCACCTTCCTATTACACTGAGACTTTAGAAAGCCTCAATATGGAGGAGTAGCATTTATTCAAATTCATACATGTGCTTACTTCTGCATATATGTTTTGCAATTACAATGTGTTTTGCGAATGTGTAGCTATTATATATTCTTCCAAGATTACTGGCAGTCACACTTCCCTTAAGATTAGAGCCTCTGGCTTTGGCAAGAGCAAGAAAACTGATGTAATGAGTATATTATCATGTTTCTCCCCCCTTTCATCAAACAGCTTTAAATTAATTAGCTCATACATCTCCAATTGATCTGTAGGAAGCTTTCCAAATTGTAAAACTGAATGCAAATGTTGGGAAAGGTAGCTCAAACAGTAAACAACACATATCATACTTAGCCCTCCATTTAAGGAGAAAAGAAGGCTATTGGAAGAGAAAATATAGCTCTTGGTAGGAGGAAAAAAAATCTCTATTTTTAAAACAGCACATTTTTTCAAGGAAGATAAAATGGTCTGTAGTCAAATTTTACTAGTCAATATTTGGATTGCTTATACTTTTCAGAAACCGTGTTGGAATGAAAGAGAAAGCAAAATTAATTCAGCTATGGATGGAGTAACTTATTTAATGCTTTTCTACTCTCTATAAAGCAGATGAGGTGAAGCTTTAAAAAATGCCAAATTCATTTTTATTTCTTCTCCCACAATTCCATAAGCATTTTAGTAAAAAAGGTAAAATCGGTGTGAGCCATCCCGGACGCTCATAGTGTGAATTACTATCAAATACAAATATTAAAAAGGCACCATCTGCCATATAAACCATTTGCCACCTGTTCCTTTGCTTTCAGAATTATTTAATGGTTTAAATTTAACATTTTCTCCTGCCACAGAACAGCTGGGAAGTGACTAAGGCTTTCTCCTATCTGTAAAGTAAGAGCCAAGCAACATGGCATGTAAAAATTCCATCTTTGCCAGGATTCTGCAAGGCAGCTTTCCCTGTGTCTGTCAGCCTGTCTCATTAGCAAAGGCTGCTGATGGTAAAATGAGTTTTATAACAACAATAATCTAGCCATGTGGAGTGGAAATCTTATCTTTCTTGGTTTCCTCCTCCACTGTAATCAAAATTGTCATAATACACATTAAAATTTCAACTGACTATCAAGAGAAAAATTATAATAAAATTATCAACAACCAAAATGCAAGAAAATCAATTAGTTGCAGTGCAAAAGATATATGTGGGTTCCTAAGAGAGGAGTAAAGCCCCAGCTTCAGACAATTATTGAGTTTTTGAAAACTTTTTCTGATATTCAATGCATTCAAACAACAAAGGATCACAGTGGAAGCAATAAAAAATAAAGCACCAAATGAACTTTTGTGAATGACAGTGCCTCTGTAAGTTAACATCTTTGTGAAGACCTAGAGGAGTTGCAATGCATGGACCTAATTAATGTTCCTTAGTCAGACCATAATTAGCTCCTTAAGGCCCTGTCATCAGGAACATCCACAGTTACCTCCAACATCTTTGTGGAGCATCCCTGGGTGCTAATGACCAGGATCCTCAAATCAGAAGAGTTACATGGGAAGGGAACCTTTTCCATCTATCAGTCACAATTCTTAAGTTCTAGTCGTCCTCTGATAGAACAAACAATGCAGTAATATTGGACAGTGCCGAAGGTTTCTTTGATAGCCATGATCTCCCCTGAATTCTGCATATTTAGTAGCAGTTTATTGTCTTCTGTGCAGATGAACAGAGTAGGTTTCTCAGCAATACAGAGATTTTTGTCTTTTGAATGTCATAAAGACCTAATTTCTTGAGATTTTGCCATTAAAATGAGTACTACTGTCACTAGTTACATTAATGGTATTACTCAATACTTTACCTTCTTGTGATTTGTCTATAGGTTTTGTATAGGATAGAGGGGCTTTCTGGTCATGATTTCTTCCTTTCTTAATATATCTAACAACTGAGGATGTAGCTTCTGTCAATATATTTTGGAGTTACCCTGTTTCCCAGAGCTAAGGCTCAGAAAACAGGTTGTAAACTCAGTTTGGTATCACAATAATTCTTAATGCTTTGGATGATATCACCCTCTCAAAAAATGTATTACTTGGACTGTCACCAAGTGTTCACTGAAGGATTTGACTCTCCCTATTTCCCAGGAAAATCAGAGTCAATGGTTCTATCATGTCTCATACATGCTCACAATCCTTGTTCCTTAACCTCTTGTCCCCATCACAGAATTTTGGTTCTGTACCACACAGTGCAATCATGACTCCTAAGACTTGAGACACTCAACTTAAAAACTGTTCTCACACTATCTGTGGGATCCAAAACTCAAGATCTAAAAATGATTATGTCACAATTCAACCCAATATTTATACAACTCTACCTTTCTGCCACAAGATTAACCTTCATTCTTGGGACTGGGGGGGGGGGCGAGGAAAAGAGCTTCCACTTGCAAACATAATTTTCCTTACTTGTCTAACTTCTTCTGGGTGACTCTGGTCACCCACAGATTAGAGACTAGCTCTGGTCCAGATGACATTGCTAGTTGAGCATTGCTCTCAGTGCCCATCACTGCTGGACAGGCCTCTACAGGACATTGATAACAAGGTTACCACAAATCTACCTCATGTTGTTATGTGTTAGAATAACCAATGGCAGACTGAGTGAGATAAGCATTAGGTGGTAACACAATAGACAATTCTAGGTGATGTACTTAGCACTGTCCTTTAGTAACTGTAGTAGCAATGGACTGTCCAATGCAAGTCTTATAAGAGATGTGTTCATTGAAACAATACAAAATAAACAGAAGCATCAGATGATCTGTGAGAAGGACAAGGCGCTAGAGAATTAACAAGAGGAGATGAGCATATTTAAAGGTCATTATAATTTTAGCATGTACAGAGGGATTCAGAACTTAATTCTTTAGCCCATGCCTTGTTTCCCATGATCTTCCAAATTCCTCACAAGCATAAGCAGAAGATGTCCCATTTTTTGACATAGAAGGAAAATTAGAAGATAACTGATTTTCTCAAACCAGAGCACAGGATTTGCTAGGACCAGAGACATGACTTGAATCCAGGACAAAGATTGATAAAATTTAAAAATGGAAAAGGATCCCAGAGATCAGTCAGTCTGAGCTGCTAATTTCTAGGTAAGGACTAAAGAATATTGTGAAGTGGCTCAGGGTACAGGGCTTCTATGTGGCAGATCCAGGATTTTCTCAGTGCCATATGTTTTCTACTATCATGTGCTGTTACTTGGCTCCATAAAATACTACCCCAAAAGCTGTGCATATATTGCTCTGAAAATAGATGTGGTCTCCATGTTTTCCCTAGGACAGTTTCAAGTCAGTAGATAAGTCTTTCCTCTTTCCCTTATCCTCTCCATGTTACATTCATGGTAAGCGCCTATGGTTTCCTCCTTTCCAAAGCTTCATTTCTTCAGTTAAATATCCCTAGTTCCATTGAGAGAGCCCCAGGTGGCCAGTCCTTCATCCTGTCTGACCTCCTCTAGATCCTCTGCAAGAGACATAAAGCATGGAGAATGTATTCTTGTTGAGGTGTGATGAAACCAGTGCTCTTGAGTAGCAATCACCTCCTTATCTGCCACACTCTCTTTTCATTAATTTCAAGACTCTTTTGGCTTCCTTCTTGGCTTCCAGTGTTGACTCACAATGAATTTCCAATCCTTACATCTTGGTGTTTTTTTCCCAGACCAACCCCTGTTATGGGAGGAAAAGTAAGGGAGAAAGGAAATTCCTTCCCATCTAAGACTCATAAACTTCATCTTAAAAAAATCCTGAATTTAATGAATTGTATCATTCCTACTAAATAACATTACATAAAACCAATGCTTCAATTTTTCAAAATTTTTTGGAATCTTGACTCAGCAATTGCATGCACATTTTTAAAAAAATTCTAGCTTACTTATTTTTTCTAATTTTTATATTTTCTTTTTTATGCTTATATTTGGTTATTTATATCTTATATATTTATATGTTAGACTTCTAATTTTTAAAATGCATATTCCATGTATTAATTTTTCTCCTTTTTATGTATTATTAATAATATGTTTATAGATATATAATGTTCCCTTGAGGACTACTTAGTTTCATTCCATAAAATATGATATGTGGTTCAATATTATTTTCTTTCATAAAATTTTTAATTGTTTTCATAATTTATTATTTATCCCATGAATTACTTAGGATTTCAGTTAAAGTATCCATTTGGGCCTATATTCTTTGCATGTATATCTGAACTGATTCTATTTTGTTGAATTGTTATATATTATGGATACATTTATGATTTCTTCATTTATTTATTTGTTTGTAATATAACATTGTCCTAATACAAGGTCAATTTTGCAAAATTTTTTACATGATACTAAGAAATGCATTTATTATTATTTATTTAAGATAACATATATACTTACATGTATATCACTTTTATCTATCTTTCTATCTATCCATCTATCTATGTATCCATCCATCCATCCATCCCTCTAATCTATCTATCTATCTATCTATCTATCTATCTATCTATCTGTCTGTCTGTGTATGTATCTATCTTTTTCTGTTCTTGTTTCTTCACAATTTATTCATTCATATATTTCATTTTTCTTTCTATTAGAGATGTTCAAAAATGGAAAGGTGACAACATATTTATTGCCACTAAT
Source organism: Macrotis lagotis (assembly GCF_037893015.1). Classification (NCBI taxonomy): domain Eukaryota; kingdom Metazoa; phylum Chordata; class Mammalia; order Peramelemorphia; family Peramelidae; genus Macrotis; species Macrotis lagotis. The sequence goes on from NC_133661.1 coordinate 3,541,358, forward strand.
GTATTATCATCTATGTTGTTGAAAGCATATTAAATTTTTCTTCAAGAATTTAGCTGATGAATATTTATATTAGTCTGTTTCCGTTTGAACACAATATGATTTCACTATTTATCACTTTTTATATTGCATTAATTTTATTTTCACTTTATCTGAAAGCATGACTGGCATTCTTTTCAGACCAGTTAGATATATAGGAAATTTTATTCCAGTCCATCATTTTTAACTATGTATGTTTGGAGTTTTTAGTTATATTTCTTATAAACAATAGATTATGGGATTTTGTTTTCTCATCCAGTGCAACTTTGCTTTCCCCATCTCACTGGATTGTTTAATTCATTTAAAGTATTAGTTAACTTTAATATATTTAAAGTATTAGTTAACTTAATTTCCTCAATTAGCCTTTATCTTTTTCTCTATAATTTTAGGATTTATCTTTCAGTTATTTTACTAAATCTGTTTTAGCTATTCATTATTCCCTATTTCCTTTGACTCTTTTTTCTTTCCTATATTATTTCTCTCCCCCGTCTAATCTTTTCCTTTATTTCAATGGATTTGCTTTAGTTCTTTGTTTTTCTTTATTGCTTTAATATATTTTTCCAGTTTTCTTCTCCTTTTCAATTCTATTCAATTCAATTCCTAGCCTCCCATTCAATTTATTTGGTCTTGGTGGTTGGAGTTTTTCTTGTTACTGCTGCTGTTTAATTACTTTGCTTTTTTGCTAAAAAACATATTTTTTTTCATTAATTCTTGATGTTTCTCTTCCCTTATATTTTTCTTTAATTTGTTTGATGATTATATATTTTTTCTTCTTCTTAATCCATAGATCATCCATGAAATGAAAATGGTAAAAGCATTTGCTTAGAATTCCCTTTTCTAAAGAGTTTCAATGTCACTGATAGATCTTGTTCTCTTCTGCCCCATTACTACATTTTTTTGTGCTCCCTTCTTAGAATCATTAGTTCTTGCCAGGAACAATGGTAGGAATTCTTCTGTCTCTGAGAGAACAGTTTGTTATTACTCCTTGCCCTCTCCATCATCACTTATTTTCCATTTGTGATGAATCCCATAGCTAATCTTGTGTCCTCCTTCTCTTCTGGATTTCCTTAGCCTGTGGGATTCCAATTCTTCTCCTGGGGCAAGAGGAGATATCTTCACTAGACCCAAATTGCTTTGGAGGAGGCTCTTTGCAATGTCTCTATTTACCTTTACAAAATTTATCTATCTTCTGGAAGAGATAAATATATTGTTAGCCTTTGACTTCTTTTTACTTTTTTTTAAAAACTGTTATCATCATAGGATCCCTTCCCATCAGTCAACCCAAATTCCTACCCTTGCCACCTCACATCTCCACTCTCCTCCCTCCCCTACCCTCCTTTCCCTCCTCTCTCCTCCCCTCCCCTCTGCCCCTTGCCATGTCCTATAATCATTATGCATCATAGTTTCTTAATTTTGTGTTTGTCTTATTTTAGGTAATTTGGAATGTTTTTATATGGATATTAAAAGTTTCTATCCTATTTTAAAAGGTTTTCACTTTTTGATATTACTTATATATTAATGAATGACCAATAATCTATTGCATTTCTATTACATAAGATGTGAACATATATGTGCATATATATGTGTACTTGTGTTTATGTATATGAATGTATATATGGATGTGTTCTAACTTTTATAAGAGATGTAGGAAAGCAAGTATCTCCTCCATTCAACATTTTTCTTCTTATAGAACCGTTGAGTCAGTGCAAACACTAATATTTTATACATTTGAATTTGCCTATTTTTCTTCATTTCTCCTACCTACTACCCATCTCAAATAAATTTTTTCTCTGACCTGAGATTTAAAAGGGTTCACTCCACTCCTGTTCTACTTTAGTTCTTTTATGGCACTTATTAAATGATATTTTATATGTAAAGTTCTTGTCTTTTTCAAATTTATTAGTTCCTATAGTGTAAGATGCTAGGATAATTTAAGTTGGTGCCAAAGCCCTTTCCAGTTCTCTAAGCTCTTTTAAAATATGAAGTTCCAACATTTCTTAAATAAAATTCACTTTTGAATTCATGTGTTGGACATTATTTTGATTTCTATTAAATTGATGAGAATATGTTCTCTGAATGTTGCCATCTATTGAGATCATTTTGGACATTGCCCTTCTCATATGATAAAATACATTCTCATATATAACACATCTGTAAATGTGTTAAAAATAGCAAATATGCCTCCACTCAAGTGACTGTAAGCCAAGTTCAGTATTACTTTTGTACTAAGTGTATGACTTGATACAAAATGCTTCCCCTCTTCTGAGTCTCAGTTTGCTTCTCTGTAAAAAATGAGTGATTGTCTAGATCTCTAAGGTCCATGGAAGTTCTAACCCATCTGATTCCATAATAATGAAATTAGGCTAGTTTGCCAAAATTCCTGTTGCTTTATAATATTTTTTAGGACTTCAGTGTTTAAGGTGCAGAGAATGTGTTCTAATGTTATTAACAGAGTAAATTATAGACTTAAGAAAAAAAGCTAAAGTTATTATGAAATACATTTTCCTCATGAAGGTGCTTCTTAATGTTCTTAAACTGTGCTTACATTGATTTACTGAAGCCACAGCTCCGTGTCCCTGTGTACGGATTCACAGATGGCAGTATTCAGCTAGAGAAATGGCGAGTCTCAGTGGCCAATGCTGAGACTGTTAGTATGATCAGTTACATCTCATTTGCTTTTTATTGGGGAGTAAATGGTAATGTTCTTAGGCTGCTCAACACAAAAGAGACTTAAAATATATAAGCAGAAAAGTACCATTGGTGTTGTAGCATTCAGGACTGTTCAAGTGAACACAATAGAGCTAATGATGGTGGAATTGGTATTGTGGGCAAAGATAATATGCTGGGATCTTAGTCTTGCACTTTGAAGGCTCTAATGTATAAAGATTGGTTCTATAGCAGCCTAGGCAAGCATGAGGATTCTATGTAGATGAATCTGAAAAACCACCACGGTTCAAATGAAGGATTGGAGGCAAGTTGTAGATATGATCTCTATTAATGTAGCATTTTCTGTGATGATCCTTAGAAGGAACCCTGGATTCTTTTTTTATTAAGAAAATTATTTTAATCTATGAAGTAAAATAAGTATTTCCATTCCATACTACAATAAGAAAGGTGATTGCACATGAAATTGCAAATCTACTATGCACAACTTTCCATTCCTTATAAATATACATGTAAATTTCTTTTTTCTTCCTTCTCACCCAAGAAATGACTACTCTTAGATACAAAAGCACAAATATATAAATATATGTGTACATATGTATATATGTACATATTTATACATTTTCCATTTATCTTTATCTGAAAACAAATAGCATGTTTCTTCATATATTCTTTATAGTTCAAATGTATTTATAATGGTCAAAATAATTCATTCATTCAAAGTCATTCTGAAAATAGTTGTTACTGTATACTGTGTTCTCTTGGTTGTGCTTATTTTGCTCTTCATTATTCGGAGTCTTTCCATATTTTTCTAAAACCATTGAGCTTATCATTTCTTATAGCACACATTTGTTCAGCCACTGGATTCTTGGAGTTCCAAAGTCATGCGGGTCATGGCAGACACAACAACGTTGGAGTTGTTTAATTGTAGGTATGAGAACAATGTGCTCTGTGCCGCCCAATCTAGATGAATACTAGAAGTTGTTTTCAACTAGTTCAGTAAGGATAACAATCTTCAGCAAAAAATGTGAATTAAGCAGAAAACAAGTCCCAAGGTGTGTGATTTCAGATAGCGCGCTGCTAGTCAGCTGGCCTCCCAGTGAAAAGTAACATGCCTTTTGGCTATAGTTATATATGAAATAGTTAAGCATATAGAACAGCTCTCAAATAACCCAATTCAATTTGATACCTTGGACTTATTATTTGGAAAGAACTGGACTGGCTTTTGAGGCCAGAAAATTAAAAAAAAGGAAGCAACTTTATCAAGGGGCTTAAACTTTTCTAGTAAGATATAGCATGTACAATGAGAAATAAAGGCAGTGTTTAGTAAATGACTGCAAGTGGATTATTGTTCTAGTGACTGGATGTATCAATATAAAACCTTGAAAAGATGGTGGCATCTGGGCAATTGTTTTGAAGGAAATCAAAGTTTCTACAAAAGCCAGATGATTGTTTAAATAAATTTACTTGTCCTAGAGAAATGCAATAAAATTAGCAAAGGATTAGTTAGAAATGGAAAATAGATAATAGCAGAATTCATCTGAAGTCTAAAAAGAAAAAAACATTTTCAGGGAAAATAAAATAAATGTGAAAAGGAAGGAGGTAGCAGTAACATATCTTAAATTACTGTATAAAGCAGCAATCATTAAAATTATTTTATTAAAGAATACATAAAATGGAAAAATTGAACAGGAGAATAGAGTAGAACACTCCATAACAAAAAAAAAATTAAGCAAAATAGGTATATCCATGCGTTATCTTTGGAACCATCATCAGGCAATTGGGAAAAGAGTGTGGAGCTCTGTTTCCAGATTTACTACATATGCTCTTTAACTCATCAGAACCTCTACTGTACCTAAAATCCAAAGAGAAAAAAGCCTTGCATTCATATTAATATTTATAGTGATTATTTGTTTTATCTTTTTTGTTTTGTTTTTGTGTGGTAGCAAATATCTAGAAACTAAAATCAAATTGGGAATGGTTAAACAAATTGAGGCATATAAATATGTTATAATTCTATTAATCTGAAAGAAATGATGGAAGAGATAGTGTTAGAGAATTCCAAGAAAACTTGTACTATCTGAGGCAGAGTGAAAAAGTGAACAGGAGAACAATTTATATTATAACAATAGTATTATAAATATTCATGATTTTGAAAGACTTAAGAATTCTTTTTAATGAGGTGATCAACCTTGATTTCAGAGGACCAATAATTAATACTACCTATAATCTCACAGAGAAGTAATAGATTTAATATGAACACAAGACAGGTATTTTTTAAACATGGAAAATATGGGAATTAATTTTGTTTGATTATGCATATTTTCTTCTTTTTCTTTCTTTTTTTAGCCAGAAAGGAAAAAAAATTGCTCGGTTCCAAAATAGAATTTAATTACAAATTAAATAAAAGAAGAATAACTATATGTGTGGGCATATATACAGCAACAAAGCCATGGAGTCACATATGGACAAATGATAATAGATGAGTTTGATAAAAAGGGATAGCATTTTGTGAGTAATGTGAAGTAATACTGGGTAGGCCAGACACGGCTTTAAATCCTAGTTTAAGTGATTTTATTTTGCATAGAGGAAATAGGAAGTCTGAAGTTTTTTTTCACTTTTGCAAAGAGTGTATTGGAAAAATTACTTGAGGCAGAAAGAGCAAATCATGAGATATTGCTATATTAAGTTTGAAGCATGAAATAAGTATCTGACCTTGGTCATGCTGTTAAAATGGAGACTAAGGGATAGGTATGGGAAATGTGGTGGTTGTAAAAGTGCTCAGACTTGCAACAGATTGATTATGAGCAGAAGAAGAAAGTATAGTCAAAGATGACTCAAACATTGAGGACTTGGTCACTGCAGTAGGGAAGTTTAGAAGAAATATGAATAGGTTTTGAAGGAAGACACAATCTGTTTTTGTTGAGATTGTGATGCTTAAGGGACATTTACTTATATACTTATAGAAACCTTTACTTCTTCAACCATGATCAGTGGTAAGAAAGTGAAGACAATGTCCTAAGAATAAGAAAATTGTTGCTTGCATATCAGTTTGTATTCTATTATAGTATGTTCTGTAAGATGCTGGTCTAAGACTTTTTGTTTTTGTTTTTATCAACCTGCTTTATTATTTTCCCATGAGTTCTTTCTAAATAAGATGTTCTTTTTGACAATGATTTGTGCTTGAGTATATTGAAATATGATTTATCGAATTTATATTTAAAATCTCATTAGCATTTCTGTTTTACTTTTTCACCTTTTAAAGTCATGTAAAATAGTTTAGATGATTACTTGTTTATAACAAATTTGAGGTCTAAAAGTTCCTTTCCACATTACTCCCTATTTCTTCATTATTTCCCTTGAAATTCTAGATCTTTATTTTCTTTCAAATGAATTTTTCTTTTGAATGTAATTATACAAGATTTCTCCTCGGAATATATAAATTTGTAAATTAATTTATGTACTATCATTGTTTTGCTATATTAGCACATTCAAACTATAAGCAATGAATAGCCTTCCAGTGAATTAAATCAGGGCTGTCCAACTTTACTCTTAAAAGATTTTTTATTGAAACAATATAGATGATATATTTCCATTTGTAATTTTAGTGAGAGTTCTGGGGTAGATTGGCTTCATTTACTAAAGCATTTAGTGAACCCACAGGGGGCTGCAAAAAAATCCCACTGCAGGCTGCATGGGCTGAACAGTCCTGATGTAAGTAATCACTAGTACTTTCTGATTGATAAAACCTTGCAAGTATGTTAAATGCCAATGCTCTTGGCACATTATTTGGCAAGGGCCAATAAGTCTTAAGAGGTGACCACAATCAGTAAGTGAAAGTAAGAGATGCGGAGGAAGGGGAAGAAGAAGGAAGGGAGAGATGCTGAGGTCTATATGCAAAAGGAATGAATGCACTCTATTCAAGGCTAGGTTTGGAGGTTAAAGTTCTTTGCAAAGGATAGCAATGTTGAACCAAGAATGTCATGAAATGTTAACAAAGAGAAACAGAGGAACCCTTCATCATATGACTCCTACTGGACTTCACTTTCCTTAACTCAATGTTTTTCTGGGAAGAACTTTGGTGTGCAGATTTTTCCAACCCATTCTCTATCAAAAACAGCTAAACTGGGTAAGGCTTTGCACTAATGATTAGAATTAATGGTTGAGATGCAGCATAATATAAAAAAAATTCTCAGAACAGAAACAAATGTTCTTAGGGTCAAATTCCACCTTGGAAATTTATTAGTTATGTAACTATGGGCTGGCATTGAATCTCTCTCAGCCTATATGTCCTCATTTCAAAATTGGAAATAATAGTACTGTGTAGGTTTATCATGACATACAAATGAATCCATCTATACAAGGTGCTATACAGATCTGAAATCAGTGTATAACTGGAAGCTACTGTAATTTTTCATTACTAATTAATATCCAAAGATGACTGATCAACTCTAATTAAGATACTATATTAAGTGTCCTAAGAGGAGAAAAAGTATTGGCATGGTAGGTCTGAGAAGGGATAGAGGACTTTGTTTTGAGCCTTCCTAGGTGGCTTCAAGGAAGAAGTGACAATTGACCTAGGACCTCAAGGCTGGTGAGAAGTTCTATAGGTTCAAATGATAACTTCTGATGAAATTCCTATAGGTTTTGGATAACTCATTGAGTCAGTGGGAGGGGCAAGCCTGGCAATCCCTTTCAGGGATTGCTAAATTTGGAATGCAGTAAATGATTTCCACATATGCTGGTCCCTTATAATCCCTCAGATCCTTGGTTTCATCTTTATTAAAACCTGGGTGAGGGAGATCTTATTTTTATCATCAGCAGAAGAGTAGGTTAAAAAGGAGGAGGAAGAGGAGGAGGAGGAGGATGAGGATGATGAGGTGATGGAGGAGAAGAAGAAAGAAGAACAAAAAGATGAACAAGAAAAGATATAAATTTCCTAAGAGTAAAATAAGAGGGACTCATTCCTTCATGTAGATTTCTGATAATTTTGCAAAGGAAACAGTTTTTCTCCTCCTATGATTCCTCTTGTAAAAGATGTGATGACTTAGTCCTCATAATTTTTTTCCAAATCCTAATCTTTGGATAAAGCAGGCAGCTTTAGAGGAAGGAGAAGGGCAGTGTTTATAACTAATTCAAGACTTGGTGCCCATGCATCCTTTATCTCAGCTGTGCTTTCCTCTCTTCTGAAATTTGTTGTGGAGAATGTGAATTTATGACTTCCATTTGTCTCCTACTCACCACTCTGCCTCATCCCCTATCTTGTCTCCTCCCTCTTGCCACTGCTTTGCCTGCTAAACAGGAGAACCTCTCACATTGAGGTAGAAACCACAATCTGCACTAAGCTCACCACCCTTGAGATGCTTACTTTATTTTGAATTCAAGAGTAGAAATAATTTTTAACTTCAATTTCCCCTGTATAAATGTTTCCTTTACAGATTCTGATTTATTGATACTGATTTTTCTCCTATCATTTATTTTGTAAGATGAATTCATTAAAAATAACAAGTCCATGAAACCATCCACTCCCAATCTGGGTAGATGTGAGCATCACTGTTTTATTTTTAATGGCCTTTGAACATGGAGTTGAGCTTAGAAACGTTGTTCTGTGACTGCATTAATTTGGCTACAATATTCTCCCTGCTCCTTTTGATTCTATTGTTTGTTATCCAGAAAACCAGACTTGCTCTCATTCTTTGAAAGTTGAATTTTGTCTTACTCTGATTTGTTTGAATTGGAGTTGTTCTTTTATTATCTTTTGCAGGTGTGCTCTATTGACTGTAAGCAAAGCTTACGTTATTGGAAAAAATACTAGGATTTGAATTATTCTGTGCATTAGCATATTGGTTTCTTGCTCAAGCTACTTTGCTGGGCTGTTGGGCTTCTGGTGTCTGTCATCATTTTCAAAGGCTGGAGATAACACTTTCTTTGCTTCTCACTGTAGAGCAATTTAGCATTTTATTTTTCACATGCTTTCTTGTTGTTAAATGTTTTTCCTAGTCCCCCTCTTACATAATAGGAAGAGAAATTGAATGAATAAATTAATTAAACATATTGCTGTGGTTATGTGGCATCACATGATTTATAGAAACAGAAGCAAAGATTACTTCTACCTCTCTTTCTTGGGGGAACAGGGATAAAATAAGAATCTGATATAGGAGTAAGTCAATTTTATGGAAAAGCATCCTAAAATAAGGACCCACCTGCTGTGAAAGGTCTGGCTCTACTCTATTCTGTCCAAACCAATTAGGGGGTAAAGCACCCTTCTCTAAATTGTAGGTTTTCAAAATCATGACTAGCATGAAAGAACGGTTTCAGATAGACTGCTTTCCAGGCTTATTTCAGGTATGGCGTCAACTTTGAAAGTACCCTGATTGCCTGCATGTTTTTTTTTAGAATACTGAATCATAGAGAAGTCCAACTGGATCTTCTTAACAGACATATTTTCAATCAGCTCAAGACCCTCTTGTTTGCATCTGGGAACACAGTGGAGCAAGGCAAAAGTGATGAGCATCTTTATAATATAAGGAAGATTTTACAGTCCCTAAAGCAATAATGGAGTTAGATTATTGATGGGCTAACCTTCATCTTAGGATCATCTGAGGTCTGTCACCAGGTCACTAGAATATAGTCTCACAAACACTCTCTCAGACAGAAGACAAAATTGAGCCTCACACCTCTCTTCTTTTTCTCTTTCAACAGATCCCCAATATCCATGCAGTGACAAATATAACCCATATCAAACTGGTTTCCCTTTCCAGAGCAGTAGATTCCTAGAAGGGTACAAGAACTTCTCCATAATGCCAGAGAACCAGAAAGCCCGGGGACCTCCTCCATGGTGTAGAAAGACTGGTTTGAAGATCAAGGTCAGGGCAAACTCCACTCAAATTTGCATTTTGATTGACACATTCTTGATAGGAGAAAAGATGTCCAGATTCTTTCAAATGTGGCAGACATCCCTCATCATCTTCACAGGTCTCCTTCACTGTCAAATTCCTGGGCTAGATTCTGTTGACATTTGCAGAGAGAATCCTGTGGTGGGAGTGGGGGTTCTCAAGGATCTGTGGACATTGGATTGCATTTGGAATCACTTGTCATTCATTTTTTAGGTTTATATGCATTAGGCTAGGTTTTGAAAAATTAGTTTTTCATTTTACCCAGTTTTGCTTCTTTTTCCCAATCCTATACAACAATAATTAAGAGATGAAGGCATGACCTTATTCTACTAGAAGGGAGACTTTCTCTTCTCTCACCCACACCCTTTAAGTTGATTCCCCTTCCCAATTTGTGAAAGTTCACTCAATTTTTGTTTGATCAGCTCACCTATGTTTTTCCTCTTGTTAACTCTCAGTCAGGTAGAACTCTCCTCCCTTTTTTCTTTTTTGATTTGTTTTCTTCTTTTTTTATTTAATTTACTGTACCATTTAAAATAATTTAATTCTTTTATAGACTTTATTATTTTACTTCATTTTCACCTATCTTAGAATTTTATTATTCTATTCATGGAGTTTATACTTTTTATTACTTCTTTTGTCTCTGTATGGCATTGAGGTTTCTAGGGGTGAGGGATAAAGTTACCCTAAAAGAAATTCTCAGTGATTGGGTGTGAGCAAAACAAAGTCTATATTTACCTTTTCTTGAGGAAAAGGGCAAACTCACTGACACACCAATAGTGGAAATCAGATTGCTGTGTTTCCCCTTTAGCCCACTGACTGCTTTTTGGGGTACCATCTATTTGCATAAATCTACCATAGCAACAGATGCAAAGAAAGGAATGTAATATTTTCATAATATATTTCCCATCAGGTGGTGAAGTGACCTAGAGGTAATAATGACCTTGTTTGACTAGTGAAAGTAGGATTTTCATGGTCAGTGTCTCAGTCAGCATAAGTCTTATTGCAAAACAGGATGCCCTGGATCCCTTGGAATGCTAGGTTTTTCTTGGCATAAACATTTTTTTAATGCTGAGGGGACTTTACCATAAATTATCCAATTCATAGCTATGCTTTTTGGGGTACCTTTCCAGCAGTTTCTACTTTCTCCTTCAAGTAAAATAAAGGCTATTTCCCTGCCCCATGGTAGGTCATTTCCTGCATTCCTGATTATGGAGTTCATTATGAACCTTTATCTCTCCAAGGTAATTTCCCTTTACTTGCTCTGCTCTTTCCTCTCTGGATCCATGCCCTTCCACTTATTTGGGAATTTGTTTCCCCTTGGAGCTCTGATTTCCCTTCTCCTGAGATACAATCGATGTTCTCTCTAAGTAACAAAGCCATTCTAATCATACCACAATAAGGATCCCATTTCTCTTTAGAGAATAACTCTCTTTCCCCATTGGAGGATTCATTAGTGATCCCCACTCCCACCACTGAAACAAAATTTCCCCTCCCATTTCCCCTACTTCAGTCCCATCTGTGCCATTCTCTTGCAGACTCTCTTCTTGCCCCCCTCCCCCATCCCCAAAGAATTATTGTTGCTGTTCGTTCATTCCAGTCATGTCCAATTCTTTGTTTCCCATTAGGGATGTTCTTGGCAAAGACATGAGAGTTGTTGCCATTTCCTCCTCCAGTTCATTTTACAGAAGAGAAAACTGAGTCAAACAAGGTTAAATGACTTGTCCGGGGTGACATAGATAAGTGTCTGAAACCAGATTTGAACTTAGGAAGTTTTGGGTTTAGCTCTCTATCCATTATGCCAGACTTTTGGAGTTACTTTCCCCTTATTTTATTTTTTAAATTAATAAATTTACTTTTAAAATTACAAAAGTAGTTTTAAAATTTTATTTCATTATCCCCCAGTTACTTGTAAAAGCAAGCTTTATCATTCATTTTTATAACTTTAAGTTCTGATTTCATTTCCTTCTTCCCTTCATTGAGAAAGTAAGTTATTTGATATAAGTTAAAATGTGTAATACAAAATATTTCCATAATAGTCATGATGTGGAAGTAAAAATTGTTTCCTCTTCACCCCAAAAAGAAACCTCAAGAAAAAAAATAAAAAGTAATTTTGTTTCAATCTATATTGAACACCATCAGCTCTCTCTTTGGGGAATGTATATAGTGTTCTTTATAATTAGTCCTTCAGAGCTGTCTTGATTCAGAGCATGGCAGAGAAAAGGAAAGTTATTACCATCTGATCATCCTGTAATTACTGATACTTTATATATAAAACATTTACCCTTGCATCTGCCCATGTAAGTCTTTCCAGGTATTGCTGAGAGCGTCCTGTTCATCATTTCTTATGACTAAATAAACATTCCATGATCACATACCACAATTTGTTCAACCTTTCACCAACACATATTAGGGTATCCCCTAATTTCTAGTTCCCTGAAAGAAGAAAAGAGGTGCTATAAATATCCTTAAACATAGAGGTCCTTTTCCATCCTGGTTTTCCTCTCTTCTGGAGTATCAGCCTAGTAGTGGCATTGCTAAATCAAAAGGTAAGCATGGTTTTATAGTTCTTTGGGCCTAGTTCTAAATTACTCTCCAGAATTGTTGAATTATTTCACAACTCCTCCAATGATGCCTTAATGTTTCATTTTCCCTAAATCCCTTCCAACCTTTGTCATTTTCTCTTTTTATAAGGAAATATCTCAGAGTTCTTCTAATTACATTTCTCCAATTAATAGTGAGTCAGAGAATTTTTAAAAATATGTCCATAGATAGCATTGATGACTTCAAATGAAAACTATTCATATATTTTGATCATTCATCCATTGGGGGATGACTCATTTTTTTTTATAAGTGTTACTCAGTTCTCTATGTTTGAGAGATGAGGTCATCATCAAAGAAACCTGTTTCTATATTTTTTTTTGCTCACAGTTATATTGCTAATGGTATTTCTCTGCTTTCTATTTCTCTCACCATCATTTATTCTATTCTCTTTCTCCTTTCAACCTGTCCCTTATATAAAGTGTTTTGCTTCTGACCACCTACTTCCATAATCTTCCTTCCCATCTATTATCACCACCCAGTTTCTCCTATTCCCTTCCCCTCCTACTTTCCTCTAGGCTAAGATAAACTTCTATATCCAATTGTGTCAGTATATTATTTCCTCTCTGAGCCAATTCCAATCAGATTAAAGCTCACTCACTCCTCTTCAACTCCTGCTCCCCAACACTACTGCAACAGCTTTTTTTACTTCTTTTATGTGAAATAGTTTACTTCATTCTTCCTCACTCTTCCAGTCTCACCTTAACTCGATGTTTTTAATATATTTTCCCTTCAAATTCAACTCCCATTTGTAACTAGTCTATATAGGTTCCTTCTAAGCATTCTAATAAAATAGAAGGTTCATATGAGTTATTGGTGTGATCTTCCCATACAGGAATATAAACAATTTGACCACATTATGTCTCTTACAATTTGCCTTTCCGGTTTACCTTTTTATGCTTCACTTGAGCTTCATATTTGAAGATCAAATTTTCTGTCCAGCTCTGGTCTTTTCATCATCAGAGTTTGAAATTCCCATGTTTCATGGAATGTTCATCTTTTCCACTAAAAGAGTGGGTAATCAAAGCTCTTTTGCTTTCTGAATATCATATTCTAAGCCTTTGATCCCTTATTGTAGCTACTGCTACATCTTGTATCATCCTGTCTGTTGATCCACGATATTGAATTGTTTCTTTCTGACTTCTTGCAATGTTTTCAACCTGAGATGAGATCTCTGAAATATGGCTATAATATTCCTGAAAGCTTTCACTTTGGTGTCTATTTCAGGACATGATCAGTGGATTATAGTTTTGCTCTCACCTTCTAGAATATAAAAAAATGTTTTCCTTGATAATTTCTTGAGCAATGATGTCTAGGTTATGCTTTTTTTTTCCTGGTCGTGACTTTCAGGTGGACCAATAATTTTAAAATTATCCTTATGGAACTATTTTCCAGACCAGTTGCTGTTTTCCAATGAGATATTTTACGTTTTTCTTTTAACGTTTTATTCTTTTGGTTTTATTTTATGGCTTCTTGATTCCTCACAAAGTTATCAACTTCCCTTTGCTCAATTCTATTTAAGGAATCATTTTCTAAGGTGAGTATTTATATCTTCTTTTCCATTTGACTGTCTCAAACTTTTATTTTTTGGGGGGGATTGCAGCTGTTTCAGAGATACTTCTAGTGACCTGCAAATTTTCAATTCTTCCAAGGTAGTATGACTGAAGGAAAAGTTTTTATTTTCCTGGCCTTGTCTTTGGTCTGTGGATTACCACAAGTATTCCTTTCTCCCATTCTTCTGCGCCAGAGACCATCTCCTGATCTGCTCGGACTAGCTCTATGCCGCTGACACCTGAACTGAACTATTCTTCACTCTCATCCAGTTACAGCCATTTTCCTATTGACCTTGCAAGTTGTCCTTCGGTATGTCTGGGCTGAGAGGTCTGGAAACCACCACTGACGCCACAGACCCATGAATCTCATTGCCTATTCCTGGATTACGGGGGCTGGTTCTCTCTGGTATGGCCACGCTGCTCTGTGTTCTTCTCACCCTGATGCCACTGAATCAGTAGCAGCAGTTGTTTCCAGAACTCTCAGCCAATAGATGATAAGGGAAGTCAGAAGGAAATTATAGAGGGCTCCCTGCTATCTCTGAGGTACCAGTTCATGCAAGTCTTTCCAGGTTTTTCTGAAGTTCAGCTGCTCATGATTTCTTCCAGATTCTATCCAAAATAAGGATATTCATATACCACAATTTGTTCAGTCATTCTATAAATGATAGGCAATCCCTCAATTTCAAATTCTTTATCACTATAAAAAGAGCTGCTAGAAATATTTTTGTCCTTGTGAGTTTTTTCTCCTGTCTTGTAATCTCTTTCAGATTCTAGTTCTAGTGATGGTCTTAATGGATAAAAAAGTATGCACAATTTTATTGCCAAGTTGCTCTCCAGAATAGATCAGTTCACAACTCCACCGACAATAAATTAGTGTCCCAGTTTTCCCACATCCCCTCCAGCATTGGTCACTTTCCTTCATTGTCTTATTGGCCAATCTGTAAGGTGTGAGGTTGTTCCTCACAATTGGTTTAATGTGCATTTCTCAATACTGATTTAGAACAGTTTTCATTTGACTGTGGATGACCTTAATATCTTCATCTGTGAACTGTCTGTTCATATTTTTGACCACATTAATTGGGAAATGATATGTACTCTTACAAATTTGACTCAGTTCTTTATATATTTTAGAAATGAGTCCTTTATCAGAAGCACTAGTTGTTTCCCAACTTACTGCATTCCTTTTAATCTTGGTCACATTGCTTTTATTTGTGCAAAATCTTTTTAATATAATATGAAAATTGTCCAGTTTGTATTTTATAATGTCCTCTATCTTTTCCTTGGTAATAAACTCCTCTCCTTTCCAAAGATCTGACAGGTAAACTTTCCCTTGTTCTCTAAGTGGCTTATGATATCACCTTTTCTGTCTTAATCCTGTACCCATTTAGACCTTATGTAGGTATTAGGTATAAGACGTTGGCCTATGACTACTTTCTGACATACAATTTACCAGTATCCCCAGCAATTTTTGTTTAAGAGTGACTTCTTTTCCTAGAAGTTGGGGTCTTTGGGTTTCCTATAATAATTTATATTATTTCTTTTGGACCTAATCTTTTCCACTGATCCACAATGTATTTCTTAGCTAGTACCAAACAATTTTGATGATTTCAGCTATAGAACATAATTTTGGATTTGGTATGGTTAAACCACCTAACTTGTCATTTTTTTCATTAACTTCCTTGGTATTCTTGACTATTTGTTCTTCCAATGAATTATGTTACTATTTTTACTACAATAAAATAAGTAATTTAATTTAGATAGAATTTTCATTTTTATTATATTAGCTCAGACTGTCCAGAAGTAATTGACATTTGTCCAATTATTTGGATGTGATCTTATTTGTGTGAAAAATCTTTTGTAATTGCTTTCATATAGTTTCATTGTTTGTCTTGGCAGGTAGACTCCCAGTTATTTTAGCCAGTTTGCAGTTACTTTAAACGGAATTTCTATTTCTATCTCTTGCTCTGTATTTCTTGGTAATATATATATATATATATATATATATATATATATATATATATATAAATATATATAAATACTGATTATTTATGAGAGTTTTTTATATATCCCCAAATTTTCTAAAGTTCTTAATTGTTTCACATAATTTTTTAAGTTGATTTTCTAGTAATCTCTAAGAATAACATCATGTCATCTGCAAAGTATAAATATTTTGTTTCTCAGTGACTATTCTAAAGCTTTCAATTTGTTTTCTTTTGTTTTTTTCTGCTTTTACAATTCATTGGGGTTAAGTAACTTTCTCAAGGTCACACAGCTAGTAATTATCAAGTGTCTGAGGCTAGATTTGAACTCAGGTCCTCCTTATTCCAGGGCTACTGCTCTATTCATTGCGGCACTTAACTGACTCCTCCTTCAATTTCTTTTTTTTTTCTTATCGCTAATGCTAACATTTCTTATACAATATTGAATCATAGTGATGATAATGATTATCCTTGTTTCACCCCTGATGTTATTGGGAATGCTTTTAGCTTATCCTCATTACATATGATGCTTGTTAATGATTTTAGGTAGATACTGGTAATAAATTTAAGGAAAATAATCCATGTATTCCTATACCCTCTAGTATTTTTTTTTAATAAGAATGGGTGCTGCATTCTGTCAATAACTTTTTCAGCATCTGTTGAAATAATCATATGACTTTTGTTAGTTTTGTTTTTGAATACTCAATTATGCTGATAGTTTTCCTAATATTGAACCAACCCTGAATTCCCGGTATAAAGGCTACCAAATGATAGTGTATGATCCTAGTGAGAATTTATTATAATTTCTTTGCTAATATTTTATTTTATTTTATTTTATTTTGGTTTTTGCTAGGCAATGGGGTTAAGTGACTTGCCCAAGGTCACACAGCTAGGTAATTATTAAGTGTCTGAGTCCGGATTTGAACTCAGGTCCACCTGACTCCAGGAGCAGTGCTCTATCCACTGTACCACCTAGCCACCCCCTAATGTTTTATTTAAAGATATTTACCTTAGGGGACAGCTAGGTAGCATAGCCCTGGAGTCAGGAGAACCTGAGTTCAAATCTATTCTCAGATACTTAATAATTAACTAGTTGTGAGATCTTGGTCAAGTCACTTAATCCCATTACCTTCCAAAAACCAAAATAAAATATTTGCCTCAATATTCATTAGAGAAATTGCACTATAATTTTTTTCCCTATTTTAACTCTTCCTGGTTTAGGCATCAGTACCTTATTGGCATCATAGAAGCAATTTGACAAAATTCCTTCTTTATCTCTTCTTTCAATAGTTTATATTGAATTGAAATGTATTATTCTTTAAATGATTGGGAGAATTCACTTGTGAATCTTTCTGGCCCTAGAGATTCATTCTTAGGGATTTCATCAATGGACTATTCAATTTCCTTTTTTTTTGAAGTGGTTTATTTAAGTATTTTATTTCTTCTGTCAGTCTAAGCACTTCATATTTTTGTAAATATTCATCCATTTCACTTAGAATGTCAAATGTAGATGGACAAAATACCTCTGAATTATTACTTTAATTTCTCCTTCATTGATTGTGAATTTTCCCTTTCATTTTTTTTATGCTGGTAATTTTGTTTTCTTTATTTTTAAATCAAATGAACCAAAGACTTATCTATTTTATTGTTTTTTTCCCCTGTAAAACCAAAATTTAGCTTTATTTATTAGGTCAATAGTTTTCCTACTGCCAATTTTATTAATCTTTCCCTTGATATTCAGATTTTCTAATTTTGCATTGAGTTGGAGATTTTCCTAGCTTTTTTAGTTTCGTGCCCAATTCCTTGATCTCAACTTTTTCTACTTTATTAAGGTAAGTAAGCATTTAGAGATATAAAATTTCCCCTGATAACTCCCACTAATTTTTGTACTTTGTTTCCTTATTGATTTGGATTTAATTACAATTTATTTCTATGATTTGTTTTTTGATCCACTCTTTAAATTATTTAGTGTCTTTAAATTCTAGTTTACCTCATCATATTTCT
Source organism: Macrotis lagotis (assembly GCF_037893015.1). Classification (NCBI taxonomy): domain Eukaryota; kingdom Metazoa; phylum Chordata; class Mammalia; order Peramelemorphia; family Peramelidae; genus Macrotis; species Macrotis lagotis. The sequence continues at coordinate 3,559,088 of NC_133661.1, forward strand.
TCATTTTGGGCAATTTTCATTACATCAAGATCTGAAAATGATGCATTTAATATTTTGGACTTTATTTGATTATGAAATTTTTATGACCTAATATATATATATATATAGTCAATTTAGTGTAGGTATCATATACTGCAAAGAAAAAGGTATATTACTTTCAACATTCAATTTTCTCCAGTTTTATCATATTGAATCTTCCTAACATTCTTTTTTACTTCCTTAACATCCTTCTTGCTTGTTTTATGATTAGATTTATCTAATTCTGAGAGATAGAGGTTGAGGTCCCCTTCTAATATAGTTTTGCTTTTTATATCTTTCTGTAGCTCATTCTGATTCTCCTCTAATAATCTGGATGTTAAATTACTTGGTGCATAAACGTTTAGTATTGAAATTACTTCATTGTCTGATAGCTTTTAGGAAGATGTAATTTCATTCATTATCCCTTTTAATGAATGAGATCTATTTTTGCCTTTGCTTTGTCTGAGATAAGGATTGCTACTCCTGCTTTTTTTCAATTCAGCTGAAACATAATATATTCTGTCTTAACCTTTTACCTATACTCTGTGTGTATCTCTCTGCTTTAAATGTTTATTTTAAACAACATATTGTAGGATTCTGGTTTTTAATTCCCCTATTTCCATTTTATGGGAGAGTTCATCCCATTCATATTCACAGTTATGGTTATTAACTCTTTATTACTTTCCATCATTTCTTCCCTCCAATTGCACTTTTCTTTCTCCTTTCACCTATCCCTCCTCACCCATGTTTTGCTTCTGAATAATACCATCTCCCTTGATATACTCCCTTCTATCCCCCACTCCCTTTTCTTTCCTTTTTTCCCTTATATTTTCCCCCTTGATTCCTTCTTCACTTCTGTCAGTCTCTTTTTCCATTTCCTTTTTCCATATTTAATGCCTGAAGGATAAGATAGATTTCTAAATCCACTTAAATGTCTGTTAATCCCTCTTTGAACCAAATGCAATGAAAGCAAGATTCAAGCAATTCTCATTCCCTCCCTTCTTTCTTTTTGTTGTTAAAAAGGTCCTTTGTACTTCTTCATTTGATATAATTTGCCCCATTCTTCCTCCCCTTTCCCCCATCTTAGTACAATCTCTTTTATTAATGGCTTATTTTCTCAATCATAGCATCAAAATATATTTATGCTTTTACTTTCTAAGTATACTCCCTCTAATAAAGATACAGTTCTCAAGAGTTATGAATATTATCCTCCTATATAAGGATGTAAACAGTTTAATGTTTTGCAATAAAATTATTTTTCCTTCTTCCTTGTTCACCTTTTAATGTATCTCTTGAGCCTCCTGTTTGAAAATCAAATTTTCTGTTCAAGTCTGCTTTCTTTCATCATCAAAATTTAAAAGTCACCTATTTTATAAATTGTCCATTTTTTCCTCTGACATAATATGCTCAAAGTTGCTGGGTAGCGGATTGATTTTTGGTTGTAATATAAGCTCCTTTGCCCTCTGGAATATCATATCCCAAGCTTTTTAACTCTATAAAGGTTGATGCTGCCAAGTCCAGAGTAATACTGACTGTGGATTTTTCATATTTGAATTGCTTTTTTTCTGTCTATGGGACTTTTCCTCCTTGATCTGGCAATTATGGAATTTGGTCACAATATTACATTTTGGGACTCATTTCAGGAAGTGATCAGGGGATTCATTCAATGACTATTTTGTCCTCTGTTTCTAGGATATCAGGACAGTTTTTCTTGATGATTTCTTGGAAGGTTTTGTCTAGGCTCTTCTTTTGAGCATGTCTTTCAGTTAGTCCAATTCTTCAATTATCTCTCTTGGATCCATTTTCCATATCAGTTGTTTTTACAGTGATTCAGTTTACATTTCTTTTATTTTTTCTTTTTTTAAAATTTCTCTTGACTGATTCTTGATGTCTCAGAGTCATTTGCTTTAACTTGTCCCAAGTAGGGTATGTTCACAGAAGACTAGTACCTTGCTGTGAGGGTTGCCTAGCCCTCTTCAGGGTTGCTTTCTACCATCTGTGGATGCAAAAAGCTGTAGCATACAAAGTGACCACACCCTGGTAAACCATGTCATCAGGAGGGTTAAACTAGATTGTGGGTAGCCAAAGAAGCCTCAAACTTATCAGTGAGTAGAGAGGGATGTCAAGTCAAACATGTGAAGCCTTCCACTGGTGAAAGGGGCAGAGGAGAACAATTCATTTCAATAGTCATGAACCCAGCTGAAGCAGGTGCTATGGGATGCTTAGAACTTGGTTGAATATTGAAGATGCCAAGGTCATCCAACAGCATCTAAAACCATCACTGGTGGTTTTGACTCTGAATCATACTGGATCATGATGACTTTGGAAGAGAGAGTGAGGTGTTTTATTTCATGTAGTTCTGCTTAACTTCTATGCAATTTATACATGCAACAAAAGACATCACTTATAACCATTCCTCAAAGTCCTGTGGTGACAGGCCAGTGATAAAGCAGTGGCTGCAGATACACTGAGAGTTGTACTCACATCCCTTCACATAGGCAGCCCAGGTCATAGGGTCATTTCTCCACTGAAAGCAACAGTGAGTTTTGGCAGCCCCTGGGTGATTGACAGTCCCATTAAGGATAGCATTGCTTACCTCCTGATGTGAAGAGGGGCTAGAACAGGTACCCTAAAACCTGTCTGCTTACCCAACCCTGGTCTGATTACTGTAGCAGTCAGGGATTCCTACAGGGCAATTGAGACTCAAAAAAAATCTGCATAACTTCTTCACAAAATATTTTACTCATCATTGGTGCATGAAACATGCACACATTCATAGACAACATAAGATCCAACAACTCTTGGTCAAGAGGTATGCTATCCAAATAGCAGCCCTAAGTGAAACAAGATTGACAAATGAAGACCGGCTTATTGAAGTCAGAGCTGGATGTAAGTTTCTCTGGAATGATAGAAGTGAAAGGGAAAACCATGAACCTGGGGTACGTTTTGCAATCAAAACTAATCTAGTCAACATTCTTGAATGCCTAGCAAAAGGAATGAATGACAGGTTTGTGACAATGAGATTACCACTTCTAGGAAAACATCATGTCACCATTATTAGTGCCTATGCTCCCACCATAATGAACCCAGATGAAGTAAAAAAAACATTTATGAAGACCTGTACACCATTATCATCAATGTACCAAAAGATGACACACTGGTAATTCTGGGTGACTTTAATGTTAGGGTAGGCTCAGATAACCAGATATGACAGGAAGTCCTTGGGAGAAATGGAGTTGGAAACAGCAACCTTCTGCTGAAGACTTGTGCATCTCATGACTTTCTCATTACAAACACTGTCTTCCATTTACCTAAATGAAATAAAACATACCCTTCCAGCAAACAGTGGAATCTATTAGGATGAAGGAGAAGAGACAGAGAAGATGTGAGAGTGACAAAGACAATGTGTGGTGCACAGTGCTGAACTGATCATGAACTCATCATCTCTAAGCTAAATATTCACATTCAACCAAAGTGGTGCCCCAAGGCAAAATGAATTCTAGAGGAATTAACATAAAGAGATTAGAAGGTCTCTCTGAGTGGGAACAGTTAGTTGCTAACTTGAAGAGAAGCTGAGCCAAGACACAATTGTCAGTAGTGGAGCAGAAAAGGAGTGTACAGTTTTCAGAGATCTGGTATACAGCACTGCATTTGCTCATCTGGGCCAGAACACTCAAAAAACACTAAGACTGGTTTGATGAAAATGATGGGGAAATACAGAAGCTGCTAAATGAAAAATGAGAATTCCACAGGGTTTATCAGCAGTATAGGTCATCCATTTCTAAGAAAGCATCATTTAATTTCATCAAAAGTAAAGTCCAAGCAAAGCTAAGAGAGATGCAGGACTCTTGGCTCAGTAAGAAGGCAAATGAAATTCAATTTTATACAGACAATAACAAACCAAAATGCTTTTATGATATCCTGAAGGCTATTTATGGGCCAGACATATGATATATCTCAATTACTTAGTTATGATAGGTCCACATTGACTAACAGTAGGAATATGACCCTAGAGAGATGGGCTAAACATTTTCATAGTTTTCTTAAGAGTTCATCATCATTTAATACAGAAGTCCTTGACCATTTACCTTAAGTTAAAGTCAATCAGTCCCTAGCTGAAGTTTCAATTGAAAATGAGGTTTTGAATGCAATTAGGCTCCTTTGTGCCGATTCTATTCCATCTGAGATTTACAAGGTGTGGGAGGGGTCCCTTGCTAATCCAAAAACTGACTGAAATTTTCCAGATTGTATGGCAAGAAGAGGTTATCCTCTGAGAATTCAAGGATGTCTCCACTGTTCATCTCTATAAAGGAAAAGAGAATAGATTGTCCTTTGACAATCACAAAGGTATTTCTCTTTTAGACATTGTGGGTAAGATTCTTGCCATATTCCTTTTCAATAGGCTGAAGTTTCACCTGAAAGGCGGTCCCCCTCTCTGAAAGCCAGTATGACCTTAGAAAGGGGCAATGAACAGTTGATATGGTATTTGCTATCCAGAAAAAAAAATGCCAGGAACAGAACAGAGGTCTGTATACAACTAAGGCCTTTGAAATCATCAGTCACAAGGGTGATGGGAAATTATGTCAAAATTTGGCTTTCTGGAGAAGTTCATCAGTATCGTACTTCAATTTCATGACAGCGTGTGTGCCTGGGTTCTGGATAGTCACCAATGGAGTAAAACAAGGATGTGATCTTGCTCCCATACTTTTTAGCATGATATTTTCAGCCATGTTATCAAATGCCTTCACTGAGGAGCATGGCCTCAAGGTCAGTTTCCACACTGATGGCAAATTCTTCAACTTGAAAAGGCTGCAAGTCAAGACCAAAGTGGAGGGAGTGTTAGTGCATGATCCTCTGCTTGCAGATGTTTGTGCACTCAGTGCAGCCTCTGAAGAAAGATGCAACAAAGAATGGATCAATTCTCTGCTACTTGTTTTAGTTTTGTTTTTACACTTAACACCAAGAAAACACAGGGGAATCATCAGCCAGCACCCCATCATCCATATGTGGAACCATCAATTACAGCAAATGGAGAAGTTGTGAGAATTGTGGACAATTTCATTTCCCTTGGCAGTGTCTTTTCCAAGGACGTTCACATTGACCATGAGGTTGACACTTGCATTGCCAGAGCTAGCTTAGTATTTGGGAAGCTCTGGCATAAGATGGCTACAGAGCCATCGTGCTGACTTCATTGCTATTTGCCTATGAAATCTGGATAGTCTGTCATCGCCATGTCAGGAAGCTGAATGGCTTCCATTTAAATTGTCTCAGGAAGATTCTGAAGATCCCATGGAAGAGGAGGATCCCAGACACCCAGATCCTTTCTCAAGCTAAACTCCCTAGCACTCCGACATCACTACAGATTGTGCAACTAGGGTGGGCTGGAAACATTGTTAGAATGCCAGAGGTATGCTTGTGAAGTAAACAAACCATTTGAAGGAGGACTCAGCCAGGGCAAGCACTCCCAAGGGAGTCAGGAGAAGCAATACTGAGACACCCTGAAGGTCTCATTGAAGAACTTTAGAATTTACTGTGCAGCTTGGGAGACACTGGCACAGGACCACCCACCATGGTGGACCCTCATTAGTGAAGGAGCTGCACTCTAGGAGGCAGCTAGAATTGAAGCAGCTCAAAGTCCCCAGCCCAGGTGTTCACATGACTAATTGTGCCCAACCAGTGGTAGAGCATTCTGAGCTTGTATTCAGCTGGACACTCATTCATTCCTCTCAAACACTGATGTCATTTTGTTCTTATTTGATGAAGGACAAGAGCCAATTATTTTTTTCAGTTACCTTTTGTATCTCCATTTCCATTTGGTCAATTATGTTTTTAAAGAGGCTGTTATCTTTTTCCATTGGTCTTGGCATTCGATCAGTTATATTTTTAAATGATTTCTTTTCTACAGGGATGGTTTGCTCTTCCTTTTGCAAGATGTTGAATTTTTCTTTCCTTTCCCCAATTTTCCTGCTTGATTTTTAAAACCCCTTTTGAATTTTTCTAAGAAATATTTTTGGCTTGGCTTGGAGATCAATTCCTATTCTTCTCTGTAGCTTCACTTGTAGGGCCTTTTCTACCATCTTCTTCTGAGATGGTGTTTTATTTATCTCAAAGGTAACTTTCTATATTCCAGGCCTTCCTCTGACTTTTCTTACTAATTCTGAGTTTTGTTAATGGCTGCTGTCCTAAGCTTCTTGTGTTGGTGGACAGGCCTGTTCTAAGACTTTGCATGTTGAGACTCCTAGATGCTTTTTCACTCCACTGAGATATTCACCTTGAGATTGTCAGTGATTTGCTCACAGTGCTGGGCAGTTGGTGTTCAAAATGCCAACAGCTCACTCACTGGGCTGGGCTATCCTACCTAGTCATGGCAGCTGAAGAGAGGATCTGCCGTTCTTGTGCTGGAACCCTCCCAGACGGCCTGCTGTGCCATTGATCTGCTAAACTGGGACTCTAGGGGTCTCCATTGCAGATCTCTCCTGCAGCTGAGATCCTCTGACTGCTCCCCTTTACACTCTGCCACCTACATGCTGGGTTTCTTTGTCATGAGCAAACCCCTACTTTACTTGAGACTGACTTTCCTGGAAAATAAACACCTCTGTTCTTTCATGCTTCCTGTCATTCCAGAATCTGTTTAGAAACTTGATTAATGTTTTTTAGGAGTGAAACCCAGGAGATCTTAAGGAAATACCTTGTTTCTCTCTGCCTTCTTGGTTTCAACCCTTTCCCCTTTATTTTTTTTTTAAAATTATTTAAGGCAATGGGGTTTAAGTGACTTGCCCAAGGTCACACACAGCTAGGTAATTATTAAGTGTCTGAGGCCAGATTCTTCCTTTACTTTTAAAGCCATAGAAAATATGCTGTTATGGCTGTATCTTCTCTTGGGAAGTCACAGAGACCTTCACTTCAGCAGGTGTGGATTCATTCTCCTTGTCTTGCAGTATTTATCCATAGATGCTGAATTTATTTGGCTGATTTGGAGGCTATATTCCCTTCTGTTATTAGTATCTTCTCTGTTGATTTATCTGCTTATGTTCAAAGTGTTTTGCTGAGTTTTCTTCCTCCCCAGCTGGCAGCTTCATTCTTTTGTGTTTTTTTTCTTATGTAAGCTTCTCCTATTTTTTTATTTTCTGGGATACTGGATGTCATCTTTGGAGAAAGGTGCTAGAATTATTCCACTGGTTTGTTAGTCATTTTTTTCAGTTCATCCAGACATTAGTGGCAGATGGAGGGATTACAGCTTAGACTTTTCTGTTGTTCTTTCACCAGAAGTTTACCTTATTAGGATATGACATCAACTAGATAGTTGGCAACGTTTTATCTCTTGTCATAATTTTCAGTTTGGTGAGGATTTAGAGGTTATAAGGACCAGAGAAAATGTCTATTCTAACATTGACCTGGACCGAATATTCCAAATTAAGTTATATGGTTGATGGCAAGACTGCAGATCTGGATGGAGGTTATTCATGCAGACAGACCATTGAGTCTACTGGACACCACAGAATGGGCTCACAATGAGAAATCCAAGGCAAGCCAGATTTTATGATAGGGTCACTAAAGGGTCACAATACTTGACATCTCTATTACTGAAAGGAGACTAGAGAGATCTAAATGACAAGTCCAGTATTTGGGGCAACCTGAGAGGCCTATGTCAGAGAAAATAACTCACTAATGAAACTAGCTTCCAGAGCAACACAATCTCTCCTCTTGAAGACCGAAGTAGAGATAGAGCAGATCATTTAGTCTAGAGCCAAAGACTGTGTCACAGCAAATGAAAGTGGGTTGCCCTAAAAGTTTCAATGATGCAATCTGTCCAAGGAATGGTCAGCTCTTTGGAAAGAGAAGGAACAACATTCCAAAGACTTCAGGAAATTGCAGAATGGAGTTCACCCACAAGGTTGGAAAGGATCAACCAACCCACTCAAGAAGACAACATCAAAGCAGCAATTCAGGAATAATCTTTTAGGATTTATTAAGTGCACATCTGGAGACTGGGGGTGAAGGAGTTTCCCAGTTTCCCAGTCACTTTCTTTGTGTAGCTTACAGTGTACTGGAAAAGTAGCTTAGAATGAAGGTACCTGTAATGAAGTAGAGATCAGGAGGAACCTGAGTTCAAATTCATCACTAAAATTTATTGACTGAAACCCTGGGAAAGTCATCCAAAGTCTCTAAGGGTCAGTTGCCCTGCTTTTTAATAGGGTAATAATATTGTTGGAGCCTACTTTATAGGCTTGTACACTTCTTATGATTAGAGGTCCATGAATGATTTTCAGTTTTTTAAAATATATTCATGGGCACCATTCTGATTCCTGGGATTAGAGCAAGAAGTGGAGAGCCAAGAGATGTCACTCTCTCTCTCTGAAGGAAGTTTCCAAAGGTTCTTTCTGATTCCAAGTTGAGTGATGGATTGACTCTGACCACCTTCAGCCTGATGTCAGCATTCTCCACTTCATTTGGAAGTCTTTTAGCCTTAGGAAAAAGCTTTCCCATACCATGTTCAGACTCTGCAGCCAAACTTGCCTTGGGGTCAGGCCTTAAGGCACTAACTTGTCTAAATGTCCTAATGGTTTATCAGACAGCTACAGCATTTTGATAACCTGCCTCTGCATTGGTTTGAAAATAGACAAAAGGGGCAGCTAGGTGGTGCAGTGGATAGAGCACTGGCCCTGAAGTCAGGAGTACCTGAGTTCAAATCAGGCCTCAGACACTTATTAATTGCCTAGCCGTGTGACCTTGGGCAAGCCACTTAACCCCATTGCTTTGGAAAAAATAAAAAAGAAAGAAAGAAAGAAAGAAAGTGGACAAAGCAGAGGGTACTTTAACTGTTATTCATTGATTGATGGAGGGGGATAACAGGAAAGGAAGAGAGAAAGTGTCAAAGCCTCAAGATGGGCAGTGGCTAAGGAGTCTTTGTGCCATTTTGCTCAGTTTGGATGCAAATTTGATGCTCCGCAGGTCGGGGTAACAGTGGGAGAGTTAGTATTCTCAGCTTCTCATCCCAGGCTTTCTTTCAAGGTTTCAGCATTTGACTGCCTGAAGGTTCTTGCTACCCTGCTCCCTATCAGCATTTCAGGCTAGTTGTTTATCTACTTCATGACTATCCATCATTATCTCTGATACCAAGTGCTGGAAGCCATATTAAGATGGCTGAGGCTGGGCCCGATTTGGACCAGAGCATCCTGGAGTTGTCCACCTTAAAGTGGCAGCAGTGCCAGGAGTATGTATGAAAGAAAAGCAATATTGATCATCAAAAAGTGTGTGTATACACACTGTTTCACCAGTGACAACAATGACTCTCTCTCTCTCTCTCTCTCTCTCTCTCTCTCTCTCTCTATATATATATATATATATATGTGTGTGTGTGTGTGTGTGTGTATACATATATATATATACATAGTATAGATATCTATCTATCATCTATATATGTCTATCTAGTCTACCTGTCCATCTATCTGTGACTATCTAGTCTGTCTGTCTATCTATCTATCTATCTATCTATCTATCTATCTATCTATCTGTCTGTCTGTCTGTCTGTCTGTCTGTCTGTCTATCTATCTATCTATCTATCTATCTATCTATCTATCTATCTATATGCCTTTACATATATCTAGGGTCTGTGTGTGTGTGTGTGTGTGTGTGTGTGTGTGTGTGTGTGTGCCTAAGTTTTTTATTCCAAAAGACTGATTTTCTCCAGGCATATTGTGGGAGAGAAGCTTGTTCAGATTTTTGAGATGACCTTCATCTAAACTTCCCTCTAGTGCTGAAGGGTTGTGATCTTTTCTCTCTTGTGAAGTCCTGCCAATTGTCCACAAGCCACACACTCTGTTGTTGTCTCCATTGCCATAAAAATGATTAAGCTGAAGAAAACCAAGCTAAAATCACCAGTAGATAAACTCAGCTTCAACTGTTGCTGTGCCATGTCCTGCCCATTGGAAGATAAATAAGGCCTCCTTGAATTCCTGGTTGAGTAGTAGGATGACATCAAAGTAGCTAACTATGCACATTGCTACAGGATAATCTGCAGGGTCCCAGAATCAGAGAGTTAGCCAGAACCTCAAGGACCTTTTTGTTCAATCTGCCATCCCCACCCAAGCTAAAAAATTTTTATCTACTCCATTGCTGGCTTCTGATCATCTGATTGAGCCTGATGATGTCCGTGGAGGAAGAAACAACTGCCAGAAGTGTCTCATTATGTTCAGAGTTGCTGGATTTTTATTGTTTTCTTATCAAAAATCCTCATTCATCTTTTTTCCTACTTATTTCTCCAAATTTTGAACTCTGAAGCCTAGTCAAACAAGCATAATCTTAAAACCATTTCATTGTAGTTTAAATGAACATTGGGACCAATAAGTTAAGGCATTCAATCATTTTACATTTGTGGAAGATTTAGTGACTCATCCAAGGTATCACTCAGCTACTAAGTGTCTAAGGCAATATTTTAAGTCCAATCCTCATTATTGCATTCTTGGCACTCTGTGCCCTCTATCCGACTTACTCTGATTCCCCTTTTCCCATCTTCGACAAATTGAAGACAGACTTTATGTTGTGCCCTATGTCTTCGCTTCTCATGTCCTGTGATTTCATATGATTCTCCAAGCTCATGGACTCCAGGCCCTACCAAGTCCCGACTGCCTTCCTCTGAGAACATTTTCTAACTTATCAATATGCTTCCTGACATAGGACTTTCAGGACAGAACACGTATCGAATATGACATTATGTGCTATTCGCACAGTAACTCATGATCATAACAAAAACCATTTAATTCACCAGAGTTACCTCGACAAGATGGAGAGATAGAGCTTTCTCTTATGAGGCAGATTAAATCTAATTTTTTTCTAACATCAAAGAAATACTGAGTACCATTGGTGCTGCTTCCTCTCCCTCCTAAAGCATTTAAAGTCTTTCCCTTTGGACATTTTTTCATCCCCCTGACAAGACCAACATCTACAGAATCATTAAATCTGCTGATCCCTCTTACTCAAGCATTTGGGGACCAGAAATGAGTGAGATGAATTAAAAAAATCCATCCCCTATAATTCCTAAGGAGGTCAAATGTAGAGGTGCCTCAAAGAGGATCCCACTCCAACCTGTCCTTGGAAGCCGCCTTTCCTTCTTTAGCTAGCATCAGGGGAAGAGAAGGGTAGAAACTGATGACTACAATGCACAAGTGGACCTTCATGTGGCTAGCAGTAAGACTCTGGAGAATGCAGGAACCAAATACTGGAGTCATCAATTATGTAAGATTGATAATGAAACCCACCAGTGTTTTCTCTGGGGTGTAATCACTCAGGAAAATGCTGAGTATATAACAAGCTGAAGTACCTGAGTTTAAACTGCTAGGGCTTTGAGATGCTGATGAACTTTTTCTTTGTTAGGTGGATGGTTTGAGGATGACACTAATACCTTGTCAGCATTTAGTTTGGAAACATAAAGTCTAAGTGATAAATTTATGACTCTGTACTCTTTTGTTAACCTTTAGATTAAATTGGTAGCAAACTACTGGATTTGAAGGCATTAAATCTATAGAGTGTCAAGAGGGAATTTGTTCCCACTATTGTACGAAAATTCCATAAATAACATGAAGTCATCACGGTTGTGTTGTTCGTCTCTGACAGATGCAAGATTAAAAGGCCTGTTCTCATTTTTGTGGCTGTATGGTTTGAACTGTGTTGGCTGCTGGTTCACTCTTTAATTGCATTCTGTAGGGTCCCTAGTTGAGAAAACCAGCCAGATCTCCAATCAGATTGCCCTTGCTTCCATCCTCTATCTTTCACTTGCACCTTATTCCCTACGATTCTGTCAATAGCCAGTCTCAGAATTTTGGGTGAATCCTCACTTCTCCTCTTCATCCTGACCCAACAACTCCCCTGTATCCTCAAGTCCTATCCATGTTTTCTTGGCAATCTCACTTTTATTCTTTTCTTTTGATTCCTACTATCTCTGGGCAAGTCTAGCCCTTTTCTTCTATGATATAGATTTCTGACTCTAAGCCTCCTAAATTATAATGTCAATATGCATTTCTCTTTCATCATCTTTTGCCGCAAACTACCAGTAAATTTCCATTTCTCCAACATTGTTTTGCTTTTCTTTCTACCAAATATAAGAATTTTGCATGACTCTCCACTATTACATAGAAATCAAATATTTTTTTATGCCATTAAAATCCCTTTATACTGTGGTGTCAATCTACTATCCTAGTGTTCTCTTCAATCAAGTTTCCTATTTAACATCCTTGATCAAAATATTGCTCAACAAACCTGGAGCCATCTTGAATTTTTCACTCTTCTCAAGGAAATCCCTCTAAGAAGAATCTCCTTGATCATTTTCAATGATCATATCTATGTCAATGATGCTCAGATTGACTTAGCCAACTCTAACCTCTTTCCCAAGCTTCAGATTTATATCTCAACTGTCTATGAGACATCTAGAAATGGATATTATATAAACATCTTAATTTCTGCATGTCCAAAACTGAAGTCACTGGCTTTCACTCCAAACCTTCCTTTCTTCCTAACAGCTGTAATTGTCTAGGAGACTACTATCCTTCCAGTCACAACCTAAGTGACTCCTCATTCTTTCTCATCTCTCATATCCAATTATTGCTTTCTATTTATATCTTTATGATTTTTAATTTTTTGTAATTTATTTTTATAAGAAATATTTCTAAGGCTTCATTCACTTACATGATGGGAGAGTCAAGGTCTGAAAATTATCTTAAGGAATTAGAACATTGAACTAAAATTAAGAAAAGAAAACCAAATATGGATTAAGATGATTCCATAATCTTTGATTCAAAAGCAACTTCATAAATACAGAATGGGGGAATGGTGACTTGTTAGTTTGAGGTTCTAATAGGCTTCAAGTTCAAAATGAACATGAAGTGTTATTTGGCAGACTTGAGAACTCTGCTGTGATCTACATTGAGCACTCATTCCAGAAGTAAGGAGACAGGTTTACTGTATTTGGCTCTGAGCAGACACCATTGAGTTCTGAGTAGTATGTCATGTTTCAGGAAGGGCATTGACAAGCTGCTAGATCATTTTCTGAAGGTGACAGTCAGGAGAGGGGAACATCTGAATTTCAAGCTGGAAGGGCATAGATTCAAGTTACTGGAGATGTTTATGATGTTGAAGAGAAGGTTTGTGGGACAGGATGCCTGTGTTCATCTACTTGGATGAGCACTGCCTGTAATAGGAATTAATTCATTTAGCTCAGGTTTGTACTAGGGACAAAACTTAGAAGTTCTAAGAAGGATCATTTAGGCATTATGTGAGGACAAGTCTTCTGATCATTAGAATCATCCCAGAGTGCACTGCCCTCCCTCATTAGGTGACATCCTTCTCCTCCCTATTTGGGGATATTCAAGAAGAGGGCAGACAATTCACGTTCAAGCATAGTCTAGATACCATGACTGCTTAGGTCCCTTGGTGTGCTGAAGGCTACAGCTGAATTGTTTGACTTAAGGGAGGAATCAGTTATGGCTTTATATTCTCTTGAGTCAATAAAGTGAAGGGCCTGGTCTTGAATTCTCCCTGTGGCCCCTGGAAAGTTATAAACAGTCTAACAAACATTTAAGCACTGATTGAATGCCAAACACTTTGCTATTTGTTCCAAATATATTTTTTTTAATTTAAAAAATAAAAAGGGCTGTCATTGATCTTATATACTAAAGGGGGGGAAGATAACACTGAAGAAGATACTAAAGCGGGGGGGAGATAACAGTTAACATGTCTTAAGGAAATGTATTAAAATTTGGAGGGAAGGACAGAAGATAGCCACCGGGCCATCTTGGAGAAAGTCCAGAGAGAATTCAGAGTGGATCCTGCAGAGAAATGAAGACAAGACTGACTGTGATTTTTTTCCTTAAAGTGGAACTTCTGAGATGAAGCAGCCATTTTTTTGCAAGCCATATAAATGTCATCCAACAAAATTTGTTTACAGTGCAAAATTTTTCATAATTAGGCTTCAGCATTTCTCCTTCCAACAGGGAGTTCAGCTTAGCCCTGATTGTATTGTGCCATTGACTTTGCATTCTCATGTTCTATAACTAGGAATTGCCAAGTTCAGATGGTCATGCCCCATGGGAGAAGCTTCTATTAGTGCATCTATGAAGAACTGTAGTTCTAATAGCCACATAATTCCCTGCCTCCAATTTGTCCATGCTCCAGACTGGGCAAAAAATAAGATGATGGCTTAAGCCATTGTAACTCTTCAAGCCTTTCCTTAGTCAGTGAAAGTCAGGGGATGCTTTTGGAAATAAGGAATGGCCAAGCTGATATAGGAAAGATTCTGTGGAGTATTTAAGTATGTCCACAGGATCACTCAACTTTGACAATTGAGATGCTAAAAGATCTTGTCTCACCCACCCACTAAATATAGTAGGTCATGAAGATATAAAGAGGAAAATGGGATAATTCCTGGACTCAAAGATCTGACAATTTAATTAGGTGAATAAGATGTCACAAAACTGTACATGAAGAGTAAGCAGGGCTGAGTTCTTAGGAGCCACTAATAGGAAGGAATGAGAGATGGGGCTGGGGGAGTTGAAGTACTGCCAGCTTTCATGTACATTAATGACTCCCTGGAGGAGATGTCAACTGATTTGGCCATTGAAGGAAGAGAAAGATTTTAACAGGTGAGGACATGTAGAGAAGGCATTGCAGATGGAGAGTATTTTAGGCAAAGTTTCCAGCTGATCTCCAAGGTACGACATACATGATGGAGGAGAGATTTCCATTAGGTTGTAAAGAATGATTGGGCCCAGATCATTTGCTGTTTGCCTTATTGGTAATAGGAAGTCATTTGATGGTATAGTCATATCTGTGCATTGGGAAGTTGATTTGAGGATCCGAGTGAAAAATGGATTTTAGAAACAAGCCTAAGAGATTTTTATGGGAAAAACAACAAAAAACTTTCCTAAACTCTTTTTCAAGGTTACCTTTAAGTAATAGTGAATGTGCCTGCCCAGGTAAAGATGGAGAAAATGCTAAACTTGACATGAAGAAGAGCTGAATTTTAATATTTCGTCAGATGATAATAATGTCTGCTTTCATTTTTGAAGAAGAGCATGACATCTGGGAGGTGATGCCATGGCAAGCATTGAATTGAATTGAATTTGAATGAGAAGGTACTGTGCTAAGCCACCAGCCTCACTTTCTCCTCCAGAGCCATCTGGGTCTGGTAGTCAGATATGAATCTGGATGACTGGAGATGGCCCTGGATGGGAGGCAATCAAGATTAAGTGACTTACCCAAGGTCACATAGGTAGTAAGTGTCAAGAACCTGAGGCCAAATTTGAACTCAGGTCCTCCTGACTTCAAGTTAATGCCTCTCTCTGAACTTTGTATTTTTAATCTATTGATGGGAACTTCTGACTCTCCATCTAGCTTCTTAGGAGACTGCAAATTTTTGTACCAAAAGAATCATATACAAATGTAGGTGACTTGGGGACAATCAGTTAACATCTGCTCAATGAATACTCTATTGGTGTTGGACTTCTCTTTCTTGAAAATAGGGCTACTATCCTATACTTGGTCCTTTTCATTGGCTTGGAAAACAATTTTAAGACTACTTTTCAGATATCTTGTGCTCCTTTGGAATGCAGTTAACACATAAACTCCATGGGCTCCTAGCAGTGAGATTACACCTGAAAAAAGACCTGAGTTTACATCTATATTATGTGCATGAATTTGAAACTTTTCTTTGGCTGCATTGTGCTGTAGGGAAAGGTCGAGCCCTTGAATCAAGAAAAATGGAAATAACAAAACAGAAATTAAAAAAAATGAGATGAACCAATTTTACTTCCAGAAAATACTAACTTGAAATCCTTGACAAATTTCTGGAGCTCTAGAAGACTCAGTTTACTCACCTAGCTATTGGGTGAGTAAACATCATTCTTATCTACCATGGGTTTTGTGTGAATTTAATGAGATAGTGCAAATGTGTTCAGTAGAGGCAAGGCCAGTTGTTGCCATTATTCTTGTGGCTGGGCATTGACATTATAATCACAGAATCTCAGCAAAACAATTCTTCTGCAGACATATATTATACAACTACCATATGCCAGGCATTGAAATTGCTATAGAAAATGAAAGTTAGAATCACAAAAAAGGAAGGAATCTCATCTCAGTAGCTCTTGAGGAACAAAAATCTCCCTGTACAACTCTCCACAACAAAAATGGCATAGTTAACAAAGGGCCATGAGACTTCTCAAAGATGTACTATGGGGCCAGTGGAGTAATAACTCATTCCCCTTGGGAACAGTTGAAATTCATAACCATTCGATTCCAACTATGTACGATTCACTTGACTGCAACATTCACATTTCGCTCCTAGCCCTTCCCCCAGAAGCCAAACAGATCATGAAATAATCAGAACTCAATTATTTTCCCCCAATACTATAGACCCAATAATCAAAGACCTCAAGTCTCCCCATTCTCATATGGTCCAGGTTGTCCACATAGTATTTAGAATGGAGCCCGCTAACTCAAATATATTTTGACTAAGGGTAGTTCAGTAGGGTTACTGTATCCTTCACTCTGGAGACTCTCCTCCCTTTCTTACCTGGAATTCTATGATCTCTTCTACCAGACGTGGCACATGATTTTCTCATAATGAACCTTCTTTCCATTAAAATTCCAGGTCTCTTTTGCAAAATAATTCTATACACAAGATGTCCAGAAACTTCAGACCAGACAAATTATTGACTCTTATTCCATTTTATATGTTCAAGGTCAAATAGAATAGTTTAATGCACACACACAGACACACATATATAAAGACAGTAGTCATAGACATACACTTACACATATGCCCATTCATCAATCAATATAAAGAAATATAAATATATGTGTGTGTGTGTGTGTGTGTATGTGTTTGTGTGTTTACATACACACATATGTCTTTATTCTGCCACTCAAGGAATTAGATCTCCCACTAGGGCTCCATCCATTTTTTCTAAGATGGAGAAGCTTGCCAGTAAGGATTAGACCTAGGAGAGGATTAGCCATATCATACCTATGAGACTTCATTAGAAACCCATCCAGACTGACATTCATACAGCAATCACCAGTCTGCTAGCGTGGTCTTATTCAATTATAAGTCGAGCAAATATATTATCATTTAACCCAGAGGTGACAAACTTGAAGCCTACAAAACCCCACCATGCCATAGAAATAGATCAATTTGCAACTAAGACATATTTAACAAAATAAATAAGAAGAATATAGAACATAAGTAACAACAATAAATGGTTTCTAAGTGGATGTGTGGTCCACAGGGTTCCTGATGCCTGTTGCTTTGGCCTATCTTTCTAGGTGACATGATTTGTCAAGTCCATCTCTTCCCTGCAAGGCTTTTTGTTAGTTAGGCTGTCAGAAGTCTGGCTGAAGTGAGACCTTGCTTTGCCTATGTCTGTTCCCCACTTCTAGTAAGGACAATGGCATTATGGACAGATTCCTACTGGAACAGCAAGGGATATCAGAGGCTCTCTAGCAGAACCCTTGCATTTGACACAAGGGATTTGTCTAAGACCAGACAGTAAACTTGAGTCAGATTTTTACCCTGAGAGTATTAGTACTCTCATTTAGTGTCCCTAAATTAAACACTATTCTAAGTGTTATGGATATAGAAACTCATTAAAGAGTCGCCTTCTTCCCAAAGATCTTATATGTTGTAATATGGGAAATCAAAACATATGGGGGTAAATTGCACAGAGAAGGAAGTTTAGTTCCTGAGAGGTGGAAGGGTTTTGTTATTGGCTCTGTTATAGGGGCTTGTGTGAAAGGTACTAGTCTAGATTGGAAAGAAAATATCAAAATTCCATGCCAATGGTGGCGACTGAGTGGCGCAATGGATAGAGCACCAGCCCTGGAGTCAGGAGGACCTGAGTTCAAATCTGACCTCAGACACTTAATAGTTACCTAGATGTGTGGCCTTGGGAAAGCCACTTAACCCCATTGCCTTGCAAAAATACCCTAAAACAATCCCATGTCAATGGCATCAGTACTTTGTGAATGACAGGTGATGGATGAAACATGAAAATTAAGTATGTTCTCAAGTCAGCCAAGAAATTTAGTGGAATGAACAACTAAGGTTTGAAACCATTGCCAATCAACTAGGTTCGGCCTTAGGGTGACAATTCATTGCTTCCCTAGAACCTAAGGCCCGAGGTTCACATCTTAGGGCAATATTAATGTGACTGATCCAGAGTGAGGAAGAGCTGGTAAATGGGAGAGGGCAGATGATGGGGTGACCTGAGTGGATGGGAAGGAAGGTTGAAACCAAAATAATACTCTCTCTAAAATTAAACCAAGTTATGTTAAATGAACTTATCATGGTTCCCAACAGAATATATTGGTTTTTTTTCTTATACAACCATAAAGATTTTTACATGGAATCAAAATCACTTATAAATCTAAAAATCTACCTTCTTATGACTTGAAAAATGGAGAATCTAATAGTCTAATTTGTAACCATCATCAATTTTGAAATTAACATTTGGCTCTTAAATTATATGCCATAAATTGAAATTTAAATTCAGCTAAACCAATAACTGGCTATTTTGGCTGAATTTCAACCATCTCTGATTTCTTAACATTTTTCTTTAATTTTCACTTTTCAAGATCCATCCAAATCAACAGCATTTCTATGTATCCAGCCCTGTGGGAGACATGGAGGCCACAAAGAAACAAATAAATTACTCCTGCTTTCCAAGATTTGACCTTCTGCTGTCACTTTTTCAATGTAAAAGATTTCAGTAATAACTTTCCTTGAGTCTAATGCTGTGCTCAGTAATGTAAATGAGCAAGGTCCATATAAAATCTCTAGCAATCTAGTCAACTTTCCAAATTATTATCACCACCACCACCACCACCATCATCATCATCATCATCATCATCATCATCATCATCATCATCATCATCATTATTATTTTGCAAGGCAATGGGGTTAAGTGGCTTGCCCAAGGCCACACAGCTAGGGAATTATTAAATGTCTGAGACCGGATTTGAACTCAGGTACTCCTGACTCCAGGGCTGGTGCTCTATCCACTGCGCCACCTAGCTGCATCCTCTCCATATTATTTGATTCTCTTTTCCAGGTACTACACCTGGCAGAAGAGAAGCAAACAACTATGACAATGATCACATTTTGTCTTTTGAGGAATCCATAGATCTCAGTGGATTTTCCCCAGGGCTGGCTTTTGCCTTTGCAGAAGAGATTTTCAACTCTCTTTAAACCCATCACTTCTCACTAATTTTGGGCTAGACATTGACCTGTTTTTCTAAAACAAATGCCCACTAGCCATTGTCATTGCTCCATGTTTATTTAGGTTTTCTCATAGAAACTGTGAATTCTCAATATCTATTCTACAGAACAAAAAAAAAAGGCAAAGTTTGTGGGGTTTTCTGTTTGTTTGGAGTTTGGGGGCTGTATCTGTTGAGGCTTTTGTTTGGTTTTGTTTATTTTTTTAGCCTGCAGCTCAGATCTCAGAAAAGGCAGGGACAACAAAGAGATAGAGCAAAACATTCCATGGGCTGGTGATTCCTTCCTTTTTCAGTCTTGCAGCTAGTAAGCTCCATAGAATCATAAGCAATGCTCAGTGCTTCAAAATGATCCGAAACTGGATAATGAGTATGTAGTGAGCAAGCATCAGGAGAGATCCTTTCTAGGAAAAGGTCTCTCATTCCCCCTTCATTATTCATATCAGCAATGCTGCTGCCAAATGCTGAGCTGCAAGGCTGCATCTGATTCTTTACCCAAATGCTTATGTAGGAAGTAGAGTCCAATAAACTTGACTAGGCACTGTATCGTCCAGGAGGTTTCTTAGGAAAAATGTATTTATGTACTTTGTGAAATAATATCAGAAACAATCTGACTTTCAAATGAACAGAGAAATAGTGGAACCAGTCGTTTGAAGATACTCATTAATGCATTCATCATTAAATGGCTCATCTCATCCATGAACGAGAGCATAAGTATTCTCCATCCCTTTCAAAAATCTTAAACAGTTAGAGGAAAAAGGCTGCAGGCCCCACAGATGTCCTAATAACATAACCTTTCAAATGAGAATGGAGGGGCCTACAAAAACATGCAGACACCTGTGGGGACACACAGGTAAATGCCTGTGGGAGACTGCAGGCATTTGCTTCAAGGGTGCATTCCTGGATCCTTCAGTGGTCAGTACCAGGACTGCTGGGAGAATCTAGGCTTTTGGAAACCTGAAAATTCTGTAGAACAGAAACTTGCCTATGGATTTTTTTGTAAAATGGAGGATTGATTATACTTATTTTGTGATATCTGTTCTTAATACAATAACTAATTATTTAGATATAAGGACAATGGGGTGTTTTATAAACATTAGCTATTACTCCAATGATTTCATGGTAGGAGAAGAGACTCCTTGCACTAATATATCCCAGGCAGTCAAATTTTGGGAATTCTCTTGTATTTCAGACCTTTTGGTAACAGAGAATACTTAGGACTCAGCACACACTAATAGATGAACTAAATGGGCCCTCCCCAAGCAAATGACATGGGAGCCAAGAAAATCCTGAATTTGGCACTTTCTGAGTCCAAGGTCAGCAAAGTCAACACTTTATGCACTACCCAAGTTTACCTTATTATTCTCAACTTGTGGATGTCCAATTAATGAACCAGAAGGTTGGCTTGGCACTCAAGTGCCCAACAAGGAGAACAAGGGCTGAACGCAGCCAAAAGGCATGGCTTTTTCATCCTCCATTACCTGCTTTCTTCTCCTCCATTTTTTTTTCAAAAAAAGAATCATCCTGTGTTATTAAATTTCTTGTGCCTCTTGCCCATGTTCTCTTTTTCTTTTCATCAGAATTGTCTTTTGTTGTAGCATCAATATTTTGTTTTTGCAAAATTTCTGTCATTTGCTGAGAAGTATCCTGTAGAGCTTTAGAGCATGAAATCATTACTCTTCTTTTTCTGAACCTTTTGCAATAAGTTGTCCTAAAATATAGAATGTGAAGCAGACTACCTCTCTTTCCTCTTTTTTCCTCTGCCAAAAATTCAAAAGTGGTATGATTATTGCCTCCAAGAACTCCATCATTTCTACACAAACATTTTTTGGGGCTTCTTTGTAAGGGAATGGGGTTAAGTGACTTGCCCAAGGTCACACAGCTAGGTAATTATTAAGTGTTTGAGGGTGGATTTGAACTCAGATCCTCCTGACTCTAGAGCCAGTGAGCTATCCACAGCACCACCTAGCTTCCCCTACAAGCATTTCTTGTATGTGTGTGATTCAGTCAGCAAATAGAGACTTATTAAGTACTTATTATGTGTCAGACATGGCATGAAGCATTGTGTGTAAGTGTCTTTGTGTTTGTGTGTGTGTGTGTGTGTGTGTGTGTGTGTGTGTGTGTACTAATCTAGATATATGATTTCCTTGTTTGGGAGTTCTTAAGAAAGATGACTCAGGGGAGCTAGGTGTCCCAGGGGATAGAGCAACTGTCCCTACAGTCAGGAGGACCTGAGTTCAAATTTTAATAATTACCTAGCTGTATGACCTTGGGCATGTCACTTAACCCCATTGCCTTAAATAAATAAAATTCAAAAAAAAGAAAGATGATTCTTCGTGCTAAGGCAATGTACAGGGACAGAATTTCGCACTCCTGTCTGTCAGTGTCTCTCTTCTTCACCCTCTCTCTCTCTCTCTCTCCCACTTCTCCCTCATTTTCTACCTCTGTCTCCCTACTTCTATTTCTTGCAATAATAAAATTTTAAGCCTGATCTGAAACAAAACATCAGTAAGGACCACAGCCAAAGCCAAGGTCCCATTGAAGGAGGTATATTGACACCAGATGGCAGGGAGTCTGTAAGGCCTTGTGTCTCCTGGGCCATGGGAAGTCTTCAAGTTGTCAAAAAAGGACTGTCTCATGTTCTAGGACATGGTTGAGGAGCAGTAACCCTAATAATGTGCAGGATGGATAAAAGAAAAGAGATTGCTGCCTCTTTGTGGTGAGTAACATGGGCTATCCATTCTGCAGTGACTTTGGGGAAAGTAAAATCTAAACATGTGTCATATATTTTACATTATCTCTAGAAAAGATGCTGATTTATGTCAACAGACAGAATCCCCACAGTGAAAGTTTCCAACCCAGGGAAACCACACATCTACACCAACAATGCTTCTTGGAAATTTTCTTTCACTGATTCTAAATGAGAGACTTCCTTTTCAATGCCAGCATTCTTCAAAATGCTTCTATTTATAGGCGATATACTAATTGCATTGAGTCTTGGCACACTGAAAAGCCTCTTCAGGGAAATCCATACATTATTCAAAAGACATCCACTTCATCATTTGTATTAGTGGGGAACAAACTGAGGCAGGAGGATAGTGTGTCTTGCAGATTGCCAGCTGCAGCTGGATGGATCCACCAAGATAAGACCTCCCTGTAACCATCCTAGACAAGATCTACATATGGGTATTGCGCTGGGCCCACAGAGGAGTGGGAGGAAAGATGTCAGGAGGCCAGATGGTATAAGGGAAAACTGGAAGACTTAGGAAGGAATACAAGCTTCTCACTGCTGCAAAAATGGATCATTTCATTTATTTTCCTATTTGTTATCTATCATATCTAATGTTCTCTCTAGCAATCTATGTATCTTTTCACATCAACTTCCCCTGTGTTGTCTGTAGCTCCAAATCTTGTGATTCCATGATGCATGAAGAAGTCAAAATGCAGTACACTAGAGAGTGAGAGCCAAGATGTCAGAGGAAAGCAACGACCTGACTGAACTCTTTCAATGTTCCCTTCTACAGTTTTTAAGAAAAGTCTCAAATCAAATTTGGCTTGGCAGAGACAATAAAATGTCCAGGTGAGACCTTTTCCAACCAAAAC
Source organism: Macrotis lagotis (assembly GCF_037893015.1). Lineage (NCBI taxonomy): Eukaryota > Metazoa > Chordata > Mammalia > Peramelemorphia > Peramelidae > Macrotis > Macrotis lagotis. Next base: position 3,581,969 of record NC_133661.1, read on the forward strand.
AAAATTCAGATGAGCAGGAGAGGTCTATGAGACCAGTTCAGAATGCAAGCAGGAAACCACAGTAGGAGCATTGGAGTGCTTGCTACAGTGGCAGCAACGAGAGCTTAGCATTCCCAGGCCAAAGGGGTCCTAGGTCATAGTGCCATGATAGAGGAGAGCACACATACAGGATTCCTGGTCTCAATTCCAAACCAGAGAAGAGCACAAAAGACCAAGATATTTGGACATAGTTTTAGGTCCAAGAGGAGTAGTGATACTTGTGGCTGCTGGGGAGCCAAGTCCCTTCCTGGAGAAAGACCAGAGGACAGCTCAGTGGAACAGTGGTCATCATCTTTTCCCAGGTCACCGCACTTTGGAATCATTGAAAACCTGTACAGACCCAGAATTGCTTCTGAAAACAATGGCATGGAAAAGCCTGATAGCTTAGCACCAGTAAGCAAAGCCCCTCTTTTAACACAAAATTCAAAGTCAGGAAATAGGATGAAAAGAAGGAGAAAATAGCAAAAAAGCAATTATGTTTAGTTGTTTTTCAGTTATGTCCAACTATTTGTGACCCTATTTGAGACTTTCTTGACAAGGATATTAGAGCATTTGGCTATTACCTTCTTCAGTTATTTTATAGATGAGGAAACTGAGGCAGACAGAGTGAAGTGACTTGCCCAGGGTCACACAAACAGAAAGTATCTCAAGCTGTACTTGAACTCAGGAAAAAGAGTCTTCCTGGCTTTAGGTATTATTGTAATATAAGAAATGACCATGGGAGTGGTCTCAGGCAATCCTGGCCTGCTTATATGAACTAATGCAAAGTGACGTGAGAAGCTAAGTAGCAGCCATGTTGTGATGAAGACTTGGCTACTCTTCTCAGTCCAATGATCCAAGATAATTCCAAAGGATTCAGAATGAAATACATTATTGGCCCTTGAAGAGAGAACTGATGAACTCTGAAGGCAAATTAAATGATAATTTTCTCACTTTATTTTAAATTATTTTTTGCAATATGACTAGTATGAAAACATAATTTGCATGGTTACACATGTAGAGTTGACATCATATTGCTTGCTGTTTCAGAAGGGTGGAGCGAGTGGGAGGAAGTTTGAGAATGTACAACTCAAAATTTAAACAGGAAAGAATGTCAGAAATAAATAAATAAATAAGCTATATATTTTTAAGTATTCAAAAAGTATGCCAGAATATCACCTCCTGGACCTAAGCAATGTTCAACACATCACAAATACTGTCTCACCTGCGAGAGATGCCTTATAAAGTATGTCAGCCAGATACATGTGACTAGTATAGTTTGGTGGTCCAGGAACAGAACTGGCTAGTCATGGCTAGTGCCATGTGGATGAGTCAAGGGCTCCATTGAACCTGGTGACTATTAACAAGCAATTAACTGGAAAAGGTCTTTAGCTGACTGAATTGTTTGTCCTTCATTCTAGTCAAAGACCATGACATTAGGGAGGTGATGTCATGACAAGGATGAGAACTGAATTTGAGTGGTGGGGGGAGGGCTGTGCTAAGTCACCACTCCTCCAGAGTCATTTGGGTTTAGTAGTCAGACATGAAGCAGCATGGGAGGTGATTGGGATTAAGTGACTTACCCATAGCTAGAAAGTGTCTAAGACAGGATTTGAATTTAAGTCCTCCTGATTCCAAGACTGGTGCTCTATCTACTACATCACCAAGCTTCCCCAAGGCAGTTGCCCCAAGTTGGCATCCTGTGCCATTGCTAGTCATCACTGATTCATATCTGGCATTATCATCAAGAATGAAGGTCAAAGCAGCAGCCCTGGAGTCAGGAGGACCTGAGCTCAAATCCAGACCCAAGCCCTTAATAATTCCCTAGCTGTGTGACCACGGACAAGTCACCTATTGCCTTGCCAAAGCAAAGACAAACAAACAAACAAAAGACTGAAGAACAAATAACAAAAGCTATTTGGTTCATTTTCTACATAGGTTTTGTAGAAGGGCTTGTATTGTGTAAGGTGATAATATATGAAGTGTTTACCAGCTTTTTATCACAATTAGTTGGCTAATGTCCATATCAATAACATATAAATGTACATATATAGCTTGGGTCTGTGAATTTTAAAAATACCAACATTATTTGGGATAAATAGTGTAATTAAACCAACTAGGGATGGGACCACTATTCAAGTGCTTAAGTTTTAACAACATGCGCCTGTTATTCTGTTTTAAATTCTTTGAACAGAAACATTCTGAGCCATATTGCTTCATTTCCATCCAAGGACACAACATCAATGAAAGTCAATAGTCATCAGTCTGCTCTGGTTTATGTCTCATTGCTCATGATGAAACAGGTCAGGGCACCCTGGAAAGAAGACTCTTGGGTACTTGCTGCTGTTAAATGGCTGCTGCCCTAATGAGAGGACACGGCATTTACAGTTTTTAGAGTGTCATTCTAGAAATAAAGGCTTTTAATTTCCCATCTCTGCACAAGTCTTCCCCTAGCAGCTCTGCTCCACTGCAGCTCATGGGCACAGCATCAAATACTAGGGATCTGAACACAATATGAAATACTAATGACTCCTAAACTGACCCAAAGGGTTGGAAAACTCTATCTCAAAGCATGAATAAAGTGAACATGACTAAATGAAAACCAGACATTGTCACTCCAAGAACTTTTAGCTTAAAAGTGACTTTTCCAGTTTTACCTAAAACCCCCAAGTTGGTGAGCTAAGGTCCTAGCTCTCACACTCCATGTCCAAACTTTATGATCTTTCTAGCCAGGAAAATTATTCTTTGTGGTTGTTATATACTATAGGTGGCAAATGAAGTAAATCTGTAATGAATGGATTGCCATGACTTAGGTCATATTTCAGATATATTATGATTTTTAAATGATTTCAAGAATACAAAAATAAAGTCAAAATTGGTATATAATTTAGATGTATAGAGTGATACCATAAGTAAATTAAGAGAGCAAGGAATAGGTTATCTGTCATATGTATGTAGAAGGGAAAATATATGGCCAAGCAAGATACCTCTATGAAATATAAAATTAATCATTTTGATTACATTAAAGTAAGATTTTACACAAACAAGACCAATGCAGGCAAGTATAGAAGGAAAACAGAAAGCTGGGAGGGAGAAAAATGAGGTACTCAGAATCTTATAGCAATGAATGTTGAAAACTTTATGTAATTGGAAAGGGTAGTAAAAATTCCATTAAATGGAAAAAAAATACATTTCTATTAAAGGATAATCTAGCAGGCAGCTAGGTGGTGTAGTGGATAAAGCACTGGCCCTGGAGTCAGGAGTACCTGGGTTCAAATCCGGTCTCAGACACTTGATAATTACCTAGCTGTGTGGCCTTGGGCAAGCCACTTAACCCCATTTGCCTTGCAAAAAAAAAAAACAAAAACCTAAAAAAAATCTAGCTAATAAACACCATATGTTGTTTTAAAATGATTTCAAGTAGCAATGCAATGCCAGAGTTTGATGACTCTAAATACTAAAGTGCTCTACCTTTAGCAGAATTCAATGAATATCAGAAAAAGACAGGGTAGGTTTAAGTGGGAAGCAAAAATGCCTAGCGTGAGTTTTTGAAAAATAGAGTAAAAGACATCAGCTTCTATGACACCGAATTCAACTCAATATGTCTATATTAAGTTTATAGTAGGTGCAGAGAACTCCTCTAGAGGCTAGCGATCCTAATGCAATAGTTCCTGCCCTCCAGGGACTTCTAGGAAACATAACACATTGACAGATGCATAAATGCAACATGGAAAGTAATTTCAAATGGTGCTCAAATTCCAGTGTGTGCTACTACTTCCCTGGCTGGACTGACCTTATGTAGGAATTGGCACCAGAATTTTGCTTTGATGGAAGCTGAGAAGTCAAAAATGTTGAACTGAGCAAGGAAAGTAAACATGAGTGCAAAGAGGGACTGACCCATCCGTTATTAAAGATCAAGGATCAGAGATGAACATACTGTGTCCCTGGTATTCACAAAATATTAAATTCACTCCAGTATGTTGGAAAGATGAATACCTAAGGACAGTATATAGAAAGTCACAGGAAAGAATACCAAATATTTTCAGTGTTAAACATAGTGGATCTGTGTCCTGCTACTATTTGCCCTAGGGAAGCTAGTCCTCATTAATAAAACCAAAGAAGCCATATATGTGGTCAATTGATAGACTCATAGATGGAATAGACCCCCAAAGTCCTCAAACATACTGTCATGTTATATATGAGGAAGATGAAATCCTGAGAAATTAAGGATATTTGCCCAAGGTCACATAGGGTGCATACAGTTTCCCATTCTCAAACCACAAAATTCTCTAGACCAAGCTGATCTGCTTGTTTTGGAGCTTTGTCTCCTCTTTTCAATTCTTGCCCTTGGCTTCGGTAACTCCTCTGTCAGGATATATAAGTACCCATGACCACAATAAGCTACTGCTGTGATAAGGAAGGAAGAGATCAGTTCAAGAAAGGTTTCCCTATTTTCCTTTTATGCCTTTGCTGACTTTTCTTTCTTCCTTCTGAATCTCTGACCTGTCTCCACATACTCCAGCCAAATTCTGATCTTTCCTGGGTGTATGAGCTTGTATGAAGGACCTTGAAACTCAGTGCTGTGGTTGGATTGACTGTTTGGTAGCTGTCCAAGCTTCTGTGTTGGGAGCTGAGCAGACAGGTCACTAATCCCAAACCCCAAGTAGAGAATAAGGCCCTTGGGGACAGGCATTGTTCTCATTTCCATATCCCCACCTTTTAGGAGGATCCCTTTCATGTAGTAGAAACTTAATAAATATCTTTTTGGTTTGATTGAAATGTACTATTGACCCTCATTATTTTTTTTAGGTTTTTGCAAGGCAAATGGGGTTAAGTAGCTTGCCTAAGGCCACACAGCTAGGTAATTATTAAATGTCTGAGATCGGATTTGAACCCAGGTACTCCTGACTCCAAGGCCGGTGATCTATCCACTAGCTACCTAGCTGCCCCAGGGCCCTCATTATTTTTAAGTTAGGATGAGAGTATAAGTATTTGCATACTTTCCCCCTTCCCATTAAGGAGAGATTTGAGGATTTTAATTTTGGACACAGTGCAATTGATTTTCTTTAGAGAAGGAGCTACTGCGCTGTTTTGGGGGGTAGGACTTGATGTGGGGCTAGTGCACAGGAAGATGGAAACAAATCATTCTCACTTAGAATGGTTTCACAGATGCTGATCAGACCCCATGAAATGTCTTAAAATGTTTAGATGAACTTTAGCTAGTTCAAAGTTCTCACTATTTATTTTTAATTTGTTATTATAAAGTTATTAACAAGCATTGATGTAGACTGTTATTTCTGAAATAATTAATTATAGAGGAGTATAAGGAATCCCAATGAGGCTAACTCTGATAATACAACCTAATGAATTAAATGAGATAATTAATATCTCTTATAGAATCTCTTGCATTTCTCTCTCACATTTAATTAAGTCTTACCTGACACTCTTTTCTAGTGTATGATGAGGCGACAGTTTTATGCTTCCTACATTAATTACAGTGAGTCTCTTGTGAAGGAGGCTTCGGACTTCTCACTGACTCTTCCAAAACATGAAATTCATTGAGTTGGAATATTTGCTGTCCTCAGCTTAAGGCAATGAGACAATATGAAGTCAGTTACATAAATCAAATTCCACAGATCTAGTTTCAAGTCACAGGATTTGAATGCGAGCATTTTTATTTTTCAGGCCAAGGAACAAATCTCACTTTTTCCTCTTGCCAAGATAATAAGAAAAAGATGAACTTGGCATGACATGTTCCTTTTTCCTATACTTTGATATGGGTAGATGGCAGGGTGGGATTGGCAGAGAAAACAGATCTGCTGTATCTTCTCCAGATGTTGGTTTAGAGTTAGATGATTTTGTTGCTGGCCTCAACCCTCTCCTCTTGTACATTACATAGCTTCCTTAATTTGGTGAAAATCAACCTGCTTGAATTTGCATTGCCAGGCAGGAGAAGAATGTTGCTGAATGATATAAGGATGCCTAGGATTCTCAGAAAAACACAACACCTTGAAATAAGGACAAGACTACTTTGGTTACTCTAAATATTATGACTTTTCTTTTGGAGAAGCTGTAAAATGATGTCAACAACTACAGTAGTGCTGAAGCGAATTAGGTTCATGTATGATAATGATGATGATGGTGATAATGATGATGGTGGTGGTGGTGGTGATGATGATGATGATGATGATGTTGTTCTAAAATTTACAAACACCCCCAAATTAAAACTTGGCCTTTTCTCAAGTATCATAAGAGCATTGGCATTAACATCACTCTTGGAACCTTGGTAGGTAACATAGTATATTACAAAGTGAAAGGACTGAGTATCAAGTCAATCTGTCAGTCCATCAGTTAAACAAAAAAAAATTATTAAGCACCTACTACATGGCAGGTACTATGATAAGTGCTGGAGATGCAAATAAGAGTAAAAATATAGTCATTTCCCTAAAGAAGCATATAATTTAATGAGAGAAGGCAATAGTCAAAAGCAAACAAGTAGGGGCAGCTAGGTGGCACAGTGGATAGAGAGCTACACTCCTGGAATCAGGAGTACCTGAGTTCAAATCTGACACCAGACACTTAATAATTGCCTAGCTGTGTGACCTTGGGCAAGTCACTTGACCCTATTGCTTTAAATACAGTTTTAAAAAAGCAAACCAGGTGAATTGCAAGGAGTTGGAAACCACAAGATCAAGAATTGAAATCTACACTTAAATTGTTCTGTATTCCTGGGGACTTCATCCCCCTTCCCTTCCCAGTTTCCTCATCTCTAAATCAGGTTTATACTTTCTAGTTACCTTGAAGAGTTGTTAAGAGAAAATAAGCATTGTTCAATTTAAAGTGCTACCTAAATATGAATATTGAGTATCATAGCAGGTATGACCTTCTCTTATTTTCACTTCATTTGACCTTTTCATCATAGCCTTTCTTTTTATTACTATGGGTACTCTGTCTCCAGAAATACATCATAATAGGGTCCCACCTTCTCTTGAAGGACTCTTTTCTATGTCCTTAATGGTCTCTCCAAAGAAAATTCACTGAATAAACTGAGGACCTTCTTCTGTCTCTTCTTCTGGAACCTCTTCCAGCAATTTTTAGGATACCAGTGTATCAGCCTCCTTCCCCAGGTCATTCTTTGTATATGAACAGTTCACTTTTTTTGGACTAATTCTTTCTTTGACAATGTCTTTAACAATACTTCTCATAAGGAAAAATAGAGGTCTAATGGTGCAACCAGTTCTTGCCTACCATTCATCATTCTTTCAATCTTCCTTGATATGTATTATTTCTGCTTTCATTTCTTCTGATTAGTCTCCGAGTTTTAGTCATGCAGCACCATTGGAAAAATCCTGGCAATAGGGATGGGCTTTTGTGGTTCCTAGAAGTCAATGTCCATGAAAAGTGTTATTTCCCAAATGAGACTCAGTCTCCCTTTCTCCTTCTAGTGACTTCCTGATTCTGCTCATTGTTCACTTGCAGTTCATTCTCCTGTGACAGTTCTCAATGGACTGCCTAATCAACTTGGCATGCTCCTATTGGAGCAAGATATATAAAGAGACCTATCAATATCTATCTATGTAAACATAAAGATAAATAGATTAGACATCTATGTGAGTGTGTACGTATGCATTCTGCTGCTGTTTGTTCTTCATTCACAAGGAAAACCCATGACATCAGGGGGGATGAAAACATGACATGCAAGTGAATTAGTTATGTGAAGGAGATTGTGCAAAGCCACCTATTTCACTTTCTCCTCTGGAACCATCTGCATTCAGGGGCCAGATATGGATCAGGATGACTAGAGATGACCCCAGGTACAAGGGGAAACCTTAACATTTCGGCACTAAAGTCTTTAGCAGATCTGAGTTTCACTGAAATAATGTTTATTTGGTGATTATGGTATATATCTACATGTGTGTATGTCTATTGGCTATGCATATACATGCATACACAGCATGCATGCATACACAATATTGTGATTTTTCCCTCATGGATTGCTGGACTGATAAGTATCTTTTGTTGATGTCATTTTTCCTGAGGTTTGGAATTTTCTTGCACTCTAAAAAATTATGAGTGCAAGAAGAAGTATTTTAAGGCCCTGCCCATCCCTAGGGATGAATCTTCTTTTTGATTTTGTACAGGAATCCACCCTGAAACAAGTGTATGTCCACAATGACCTCATCCTGCATTACATGCTTCAGGACCCCTTCAGTCCTTTCAGCTGCTGGTCCAAAAGTTAGGTGACCACATCCAGTTCTCCCCAGTGCTTAACTCCTGAAGCCTAGTCAGGGTTTCTCACAGTGGTTTACCTTCCCTTGCTCCATTCTTTTTCTTCTTGTTATTTGGTTTCTCTTTTGCATTTTTGTCCATGAAACTTTGGAACAATTTTTGATTCTTGATAATGAATAGTTTGAGCCTCTAATGTTTGATTTGGAAAAAATGATCGATACTTTGTCCAATTCTTAGCACACTTTTTTGAGAGCCTTATGAATAAAGCTTCTTTCTTTCCAACATAATAAGAAAACAGGTAACTATGAAAGTAAAGGTTCTTCCCATATTTATTTTGGTGAGATAACATGAACATTGACATTTCAATCTAATTGTTATTTGGGACATTTCTATAAATGTCATTCAGAGTTGACACATTTCTCCATGCATATCTTTAGCTTCTCTGTTAACAAATTGCTTGTTTTGTTGTTTGCTTGTGTATGAAGCAGGAGATAAAGAGTTGCTCAGTTAAAGGTTCAAAATTACATTTCAAACTGAAGACTCCCATCAAGTTTCATCTTCAACAGAATGTACATGTTTCTGGACTGTACACTCAGAAAATGGGAGGTTTTGTGATGTACAATTCTAGAACTAAACAGCCTTTACTGTTCTAATCTCCTGGAAGAGGATGCTGGGAGGTAGAGGAGGGGAGCAAATGCCTACACTGTCTAGCATGATGGACCATGCACATATCTGGGATTGTTTGGTATAAGATCATCCTCCTCCAACCCTGATAGTAATTGCCAAATGTGACTATAACTTAACTGGTTCTAGGACTAGAAGGCAGGGCTCTGCTACTTCTTAGCTTCTAGGATGGTAAGTCACTTTTCTTATCTGGGTCTCCCAATTCCCATCATAAAATGAAGATGTAGACTAAGTGAACCCTAAGGCCCGTACTAATAAAGTGTATGATTTCCTCTTTTGGGGAAGGGCAACAGGCAAGGAGAGTTTTCTGGCCCATGCATTTTCTTCATTTTACTGAATCTCTTTCCCTGCTTTCCATAAAACAGACTCTTTTTCTAACCAAATGGGCTTCATCTCAGTTCTATTTTGCTGCTTTAAGTGTTGAAATAAAAGGGTGAGTTTTCTAGTTGAATATAGTTTTTGATGCAGTCAAATACTTATCAGTTGTAATGAATGCTCATGCAAAGGTCATGACAGAGTAATGCAGAGAAAACATGTTGGTATGTCTGAAAAATCCACTTTGGAAGTCATAAGCAGAGCAGAATTTTTCTCATGTTGGTCAGATCTCTGCTTCCAAATGAAAGATTTATAAAGCACTTAGAGCTTAGTTCCTGGTGTGTCCCTCTTTCCTTTGCCCCCCCCCCAAACTGACAGAAAAACTGATCTGATTTGTGGTCAGTGGCAGGTTGGTCTTCATTATCTGATTTGAAGGTCATCTTCCTGGACAAGTTTGGGACAGGATTATTCCCTGCTCTACATTGGAATCTAGAATTGGACCTACCACTTCATGGAATCTCTTGTTGGAAGGGAGATCATATCATTTTACCTGTAGTCAACAAGAAATTCTATCTGGGAGTGGAGCTTATGTCACTTCAACTTTTAGACCTTTAGTGAAGAGGATTCCAGCACCTACAAAGGCCATCCATCCCCTTTGGTTGGCTAGAAGCCTTCTCTATTGCAAGCCTGACTCTTTCTCTTGGAAGTATCCTCCTAATGGAGTAGAACAGATCCTCCATTGTCCAGTTTACCTTTCAAAGCTTGAGAAGTCTTTTTTTTCTTTTTATTCATTTCTGGCAAGTCCTTTTTCCTCCAACTCATGCATCCTCCCTTGGTTCTCTCATAATGTGGGATCCTGGTCCCTTATGATCTGTTTTTCCTCCTCTTGCCAAACTCCATTTAATCGTTCTCTTTCCTAAAATGTAGTGGCCAAAAGAGAGTACAATTCTTCATGTAGCGGTTTTAACCAGGGTCAAATAGAGGAAAAAGAAGGCCTCCTTAGTCCTAGAAGTACTGTATTACTGTGAACTCTGCAATTCCATTGGTTAGCCTACTGCCAAAAATGGGGTTTAATCCTAGAGAGGTTGCAGTCCACCAGAACCACCAGATCTTTATCACTGGAACTTTGTCTTTCTTTTCTTCTCTTCTGTTTATTGATTGAGCTTAATAGAAAGTGCTTTCATTTTCATTTTTTTCCTGGGATTAACTTTCAATTTCTCAACTTGACATTGAAATTCTTCCAGAGTTTGCCTCTGATTTACCTTTATTTCATATTGCTCTCATTCATTCCCTTTACTTTTCAATTCTTTTACCTTTTCCTGTCTCTTTGTATTTTGTCTCTAGTTTCATTGTCTTTGACTTAGTATCACCTCTAAGTGTAGAATTCTTCAGGTCTTTCACTCTGACAGTTCATAAACCATATTTCTGGAGAGGTGAACTAATTTTGCTTCTCTTTTTCAGTTCCAGCCATTCCAAACACTAATGGGCCCCAGGCCTTCCTCTCACACTTTCATAGCCTTGAGAATTCTCTTCTTTCACTGTAGGTGCCACCTACATGTTTGGTGAATTCCATTGAATTGGAATGTTCAATAAGAGAGCCACAATCACCAGGAAGCCCTCCCTCCTTTCAAATCTGAAGATGATCTTTCTTTACTCACATTTTCTTGTATAAATTTGTATTAATCATTCCTGGCCACACAGTCTTTCCTATTTCCTATACATCTGGGTACCTCCCTCAATTTTATTAGAATGTTTTCATCTACCATCTTTATATAGCCAGATCGCCTTTGAAAGGTGCTTTGAACTCAATCTGGGTGGCTCAGATTGTGTTTGTGTTTGTGTGCCTGTTCATGATTGTTCATTTTCTGATTCTCAAATATATTTTATATAATTGAGGTTAACAGATTGGTGCACACTCAAAGGGGTATGCTTGCAATTTTTAAAGCAAAGTCCTTTTCCTACTCTGTAACCCCAATCTTAAAGAAACCAAGCAGATGGCTGGCAGGAAGGGACTCCTAGATGCTTTTAGAAAACACACCTAATACAAGCACTATATTTATATTTATATGTACATAAAATTCATATATTTGTGCATGGTGTATATCTATGTAGCTATGTATCTATTCTCATATATATACACTTAATGATAATGACTTCTTTAGGATAACTAATGTCTAGGTTCCTATGTCTGTAGTTTGTACATGTAGGGATACTGAGATTTTTGATATCTGGAGTGTAGTCTTGGCTCTTCCTACTTAGTCATTAAGGAGAAGTTCCTTTACCCCTTTGGAAATAGGTTTCCCCATATGTGGACAGCTCGATAGTGGTGTGGATAAAATACTGTACATGTTAATCCTTTGAAAATGTCTAAAAGAACCAAAAAAGCCTAATATGTGCATGAATTGAAATAGGAAAGTAGATTGTGAAAGACACCTTCCTTGTAACTTAACTCGGGAAGGTCATCTTCAATCCCAAGGTGACAGATAAACAGAGTCAAGTCCTGTAAGAATGTTCTGGTTCCTCATTTCTCCCTTCTTTTCCAGAATGACAATAGATAATTGAAATGATTCTTCTGGGGCAAGTCCTCGATGAATTCTTCATCATCCGAGTCTCATTGATTTCAAAAGGTCAAGGATTTCATTGCAGATCCAGACAGGACATTTACTCATGGAAGCTAAGTCATTGCTTTAAGTTTCAACATCCGTCCCTCTTGTCACAGGCTTCAATCTTTTCTTTTGAAGAAAAGGTGCTGCTCAAATATGATAGCAAGAGACATCAGACTGAGAATCACGCAACTCAGTTTTGCAAATGGTCCTTGTTTTTAAAGTGACCCATGTAGTGGAGCACTAATTTATTTTAAAAAAGTGAAAAAAAAAGATCATTCATCATTAAGGAATGACAAGAAAGGAGAAATGCTGATCTGTGGCTTCTATTTTCTCACATTCTAGTAGCTATGGACAGAAGCTGCTTCGTGTTTGCATTGACATGACCAATGCCCAACATGGTGGTCCAACTATCAGAGACTCTTCATTGAATATTTATTGTAAATAACTTAAGTACGAATCAATTAAATTATTAAGATGTAAGACATAAACTATTTTACCTTAGATGCTTCCTAATAATTACCCTGCATAGATAAAGAAAATTAACTGCCTTGGGAAGTGATATTTCCCTGATATTTGACTTGAACCAGAAGTAAGATATTCATTTTTTTGAGGGTGCTGGGGCAAATATTCATCATATTGATGATAGAGTTTGGAGGAAGGCTAGAGTGAAGAATTCTCCTAGGCTTAGTATATGGAAAAGAAAAAAAAGATTAGGAGTCTTCCCAGGGGGAATTTCACAGGCTTCTATTTTGTTTAAAGAAAAGCTACCCAAGAAAATAGAATTGTCTTCCAAGAGATTCAGTGGCACTTCTCCCAAGTTCCAAGTCCCTCATTCAGCTTCAAGTCTGAGTCCTCAGTCAGGAATCCGGTTCATCAATCAGCCAGGCAGTCAATTTGTCCAATGCTCAGTCAGCTATCAGGTATCTGGTAAGACCTACTATAGGACAGTGAAGTGGAAAAAGTCCCTGCCCTCAAGAAGCCCTCATTCTAATAAGAGAAATATTATGCCAACAAACAGGTACAAAGATTATATGTGTATATCATATGCACACATGATATTGATGTAGTATATTATTATAATATGGAAAATGTATAAATATAGAAGTATAAAGAAATATATCACTATGTATGCATTTGTATTATGGATATATGTTGCAATTGTATATGTATAAAGGTGTAGATCTATATGAATATGTATGTATTTATGCATGTATGTTTACAAATGTGTAGAACAAATCTCAGCCAGAAGGCACAAGCATTGAGGGAGACTGGATGAAAAAACCTCTAGAAGGGAAGATTTAAATTGCATCCTGAAGGAAGTCAGGAAACATTTTCTGTTAGACCTATTGGACTTTTGGTCAGGTGCTAATGACAGGTTCGAATCTAATTCTATTATTTTTTCAAGTAATAAGAGTCTAAATGCACCACATTCACAGTTTACTGACATTAATCATTTTCATTTATTTCTGGAAAACAAAATGCTGGAGGAAGAGTCATCTCTTCTGACTATCTTATTGGTTTTCCTTTTGTCTTTTTCCTTGATTGGAAGTTTCTAGAATGGGTGCTTTCTCTGTAAATTTCCTTTAACTACACCTAGGAGAGCAGCAACTCCCTAGTGAAGAAATCAGGGGTGGTTTGTGTCTTTGGAGTTTGCAAATTCCTTCCTCTGTGGGATTCTTTAAGACAATGCTGGGTGATAATTGATTTAGATCCTGTCCAGCATAGTCTCTCTTTACAAATGTTCTAATTGGAGATTCTTAAATTGTGTCTAGTTATATCAGTTTTTAAATTTTTTGGAGGGGCAAGGGACTTACTTAGTGAAAGATTGGGCAACTTATTCTAATCTTTCAGGGAACTCTTGGTGAAGAGACTATCTACAAATGCAGATCATTCATTTTCCTGCAATTTCCAGTTTTAGAAAACATTGAACCATCTGCTCAGGGTCACATAATAAGGGTGTATCATTGGCAAGACATGGATTCAGATCCTTTGGAGAAAAGGCAAGATCTCTGTTAGGGGATATTCCATTCTAAATGTCCCTTTTATTATTCAAGTTACAGTATTAAAATGCTCTGAAAGCAAATTTCTTCTGAGCTTCTCAGCATGTTGATAGTTGATCTTGTCTTCAAAATTAAATAGAAATTAAAGAGGGAAGTAAAGAATTTCCCCCAAAAGAATCTCTTCATTTACCAAAAACACCACAATCTTTGCAGTAATTCAATTTCCCAACCTCAGAGTCAGCCTTCCTCTCCTTCACTCGTGCATCCTGTCTTCTGCCAAAGATTGCCTATGTCTCCTTGCACAGAATCTTCCAGCTTCATCCCTTTTTCTTCTTCTCCCAAGCTCCATGACTCTATCTCAGGCCATCTTTACTGTCTATTTGTTGCTTTCTAATTAAGAACCTATTATACAGCTTCCTAATTCAGAACCTCCTTCATGTCTTTCCCATGTCCAATTCATAGACACGATTTTAAAAATGGCAATCCTACAGAACAGATCTAATCACATCCTTCTCTTACTACATAAAAACCTAAAAACTAGTGATTCCCTATTGATCTATGGTCAAAATCAAATTCCTCTGTTTATCTCTTAATGTCCTTCCAGAACTATCTCTTGCCCATCTTTCCAGTTCTCCACTTCTCACATTCTAATATCTAGTCAAACTGACTTCTTGCTGAGTTTAAAACAGGGTACTCCATTTCCAATCTCCATATCTTCCAGTCTGACTCTAGTGTCTGCAAGATAGCACTCTGTTCATCTTTCCTCTCTGAATCACTAGATCTCTCCAAAACTCAGTTCATCCACTGTCTCCAAACTGGAACTTTTTTTGACACCTCCTCCCAGATACTAGTCCCTTTTCCGCAACGTATTGGACATTTACTGTGGACGATCTCAAGGATGACCCTGATGCATCTCCCTCATTAGAATGAAGGTTTCTGGAAGGCAAGGACTTAGTTTCATCTTTATAATCCCAGTACCTTGCACTGCTCTACAATGGAGTAGTGATTAAGAAATGTGCATTTATTGCTGCAAAAGACAATATCTTTAGGTGTTCTATCCATGTATAGAGCAGATGATTTATTAAGTACCTTTCCTCATGTGGCAGCATTCTTGGCAGTGCAATGAGATGAATTATAGACATAGCTGATGTTTACTCAGTAATATTGAATTGATGATTTGGGAGTTGATTTGCTTTTTATGGCGATCATCAAATGGTTGATTTGATTCAGTTGTTTTCATCGACAATGCAGTGGGAATGAGGACCTGAGTAACTTTACAAACAAAGGCATTATTTTCAGGGTCTTTCAATTAGTTCAGAGGCTAAGCAGGAAAAATTGCCAAAGATGGACTCATGGGACAAAGAGAGTCCCCAGTCAAAGAAAAGAGAAATCCTGTGTATAAGGAGATGGAGGACACTCTAGTGAGCTATGAAGGGAAGAATGCAGAGTTTTTGGCACCAGTAAATTTAGGATCAAGGGGAAGAACTCTACCTCTGCTGTTCACTGAGCAAAAGGTTTTGCTTAATTAAATGATCCAGTGTTGTCAGTGGGCTCTCATTGGAGTAATTGCTTATACAGGAGTTGCATTGATATAATTCACTATGAATGAAACCTTAGAGTAGTGTTTTCAAAGAGTTTGGTTTCTTGCTAGGTTAACTGTTTCCTTTCTAATTTTGATGCCTTAGCTGCCTTAGAAAATGTATTTGTTCATAGATCCTTATTCTTGCCACTGATGGCTACTGGGCACTTCTCCCTGTGGCAAATTGGAGGATAATAGTGGGACAGGCTATTGTGGATTTACCTGTTTTTTTTAAATTATTTAAATATTTTATTTGTTTTCTAATTATATACAATGATAGTTTCTATCCATCATTTTTTGCAAGATTTTGAATTTTACAATTTTTTTCTTCCTCCCTTCCCCCTCCCCCCCACAGAAGGCACTCTGATGAAGTATTTACACTTGCTTCCATGATAAACATAGATCCAAATTGAATGTGGTGAGAAAAGAAACAAATCCAAAAGGAAGAAAGAAAACATTAGAAATAGCAAAATCATATAATACTTATGACAACTTTTAAAAATTGAAGATGATCATCTTTGATCTTCCTTTAAATTCCATAGTTCCTTCTCTGGATACAGATGGCATTCTCCATTACAGATCCTCTAAAATTGTCCCTGATTATTGTACTGATGGAGTGAGCAAGTCCATCAAGGTTGATCATAGCATATTGTTGTTAAGGTGTACAATGTTCTTCTGGTTCTGCTCATCTCACTCAGCATCAATCCATGTGTCTATCCAGACTTTTTTTGAAATCCTATCCCTCATGATTTCTTATATAACAATAGTGTTCCATGATATATATATATATATATATATATATATATATATATATATATATGTATATATATGCCACAATTTGTTCAGCCAATCCCCAATTGAAGGACATTCACTCAATTTTCAATTCTTTGCCACCATGAACAGAGCTGCTATTAATATTTTAGTAATTATGAGGTTTTCACCCTTTTTCATCACCTCTTTAGGGTATAGACCCAGTAGTGGTATTGCTGGATCAGAGAGTATGCACATTTCTTTTGTCCTTTGGTCATAATTCCAAATTGCTCTCTAGAAATGTTGGATCAGTTCACAACTCCATCAACAATTCCTTAGCATCCCAGATTCCCCATATCCCTTCCAGCATTGATCATATCCTTTCTGGTCATATTGGCCAATCTGAGAGGTGTGAGGTGGTACCTCAGAGATGCTTTAATTTGCATTTCTGTAATCAAAAATGATTTAGTAATTTAGCTTTTTTTAGGGTTGGTGAAACATTTCATGGATATCATCTCCTTTGACTTCCTTAATTTTACTGACACTGAGGTACTTTTATTAGGCCCATTTTAGAGATGTAGAAAGTAAGGTTGAAGAGTGCTAATATTCATTTGGTGAACAAGGGTTTATTGAATATTCCATACCAATTCTTTGTTAGATGCCAGAGAATTGAAAATGACTAAAGTCAAGTAATACCTGTTTTCAAGAAGTTGGTATCTTCTAGGGGATGTAAAATATGGATCGCTAACATGTCAGTGTAGAAGAATCAAAAGATGATTTAGGGTGGCTAGGTGGCACAGTGGATAGAGCACTGGCCCTGGAGTCAGGAGAACCCAAGTTCAAATCAGACACTTAATAATTACCTAGCTGTGTGGCCTTGGGCAAGCCACTTAACCCCATTGCCTTGCAAAATCCTAAAAAAAAAAGATGATTTGGATGTTAGTGCCTGAGTAGGAAAGACTTGGGAAAGAGGGCACACTTGAGTTGAGTGTTATTGAAAAAAGGTATTCTTAGAGGCATCAAGGAGGAAAGAGTATGTTCCAGTAATAGGAGACAGTCATTCAGTGTAAGGATAGCCAGGCAGGTGATGGACTGTGAGAGCTAGTAAGAAGCTCATTAAGAATAGAGCACAATCCATATTTGTAGGAATAGACATGATTTTACCAATGTAACAACTGGGACTGTAAGAGTCTGAGACATTCTTTGAACTCGGGTCTTCCTGATTAAAAATCCAGAGTTATTTGCACTACAGAATGCTAACATAAATGGGGCAGCTCCTTTGAACAAGAAATCATTAACTGTGCATGTCATTTGATGTACCGTTCTATCATCAGGACCAAAAAGCAAAGAGATGGAGGAAACAGAAGAGGGTCCATATGTAGAAACATTCAAAGAAACTTTTTTGTGCCAAGGAATTGGAAATTAAGGGGAATAATCACTAGTTGAAAAATGCAGAACAAATGATCATATATGAACCTAATAGATATTATTACAATATAAGAAGACAGTTTTAGACAACCCTGATACTTGTGTGAGTAATGCAGAGTGAAGTGAACAATCTATACAGTAGCCAAAACATCGTAAATAAAGACATCTGAAATATTGTAGAACTCTTTTAAGTGAAATGATCAATTAGGATTTCACAGACTGAAACTAAATTTTTGGACATAGTCAAAACTGGGAGCTATGTTTTGTTTGATCCTGCATAAACACCTTCCCCCCTCCAAAGATGGGTAGACTAAAATAACAGGTTCTAAAGGAATTATAAACAAGCAGGAAATTTTTGAAGGTTCACTATTGAATTTATTATTTAATTAAAAAGAAAAATAGGTTGTATGTAATAGAGTTTCAAAGTTTTTTATACAATCATCTTATTTTGTTCTATCATATAGTTGGAGGTATGCTCATTTTACTTGCTCTTTGTTAGCACCATTCTCATGGGAGCTAGGTGGTGCAGTGGATAGAGTACCAGTACTAAAGTCAGGAGGATAGGAGTTCAAATCCTCAGATACTTGATACTTACTAGCTGTGTGATTCTGAGAAAATCACTTAACCCTGATGACCTTACACTGAGGGCCATCTGGTCATTCTAATTCACATTTGGATCCAGATGGTTTCAGAGGAGAAACTGAGTGACATCAGACTCATTCATATCCAATTCATCTGCATGGCATGCATTATCTCCCTGATATCATGGCCTTCTTTGAGAACAAAGGACAAGCAAAAGCAATATTATATATGAAGATGTTCATTTTGATTCCTTTTTGTGAGCCCCATTCATATATATATATATATATATATATATATATATATATTTATATGTATGATCTCAATTACTTATCTTTTAGACATCTCCAACTGAATTGCCTACTGGCACCTTTATGCTTAACATTCCCAGTATTTAATATGTTCAGTCCTGAATTTGTCACTTTCTTCCCAAGTCCTTAACTCTTCTCCACTGATCTCCTTCCAGTGCAAGTACTGTCATCCTCCTAGTGAAAAGGCTTTCCATTTTACTATCTTTCTCCATCACCTCTTACAATCATTTACCATGTCTTCTTGTATCTATATCCAAAGCCTGTCATCCATCTGTTTTCATCTCTCCAATAACTGACCCAACTTTCCCTCAAGTCACAGACTAGAGACTAAATAAATAGCCCCCCTTCTCTTCCCTTCTAGCTCCAACTATCACAGTGACCTCCACATTGTAGGATGCTAATCTGCCCTTTTGTTGCTCTATGCATCATTTAGGTTTTTTATTTCTGAATTTATATTTCTGAAACACCAGTCTGAACATGTTACTTCCTGTACTGTTTCCCTACTGGTTCCCAAATCAAACGCAATATCCCTTGTTTAGTGCTATGACTCTGCTGGGGATTTTCCAAGCTTATCACCCATTCACTTGTTTTGCACACTCCACACACCAGACACACTAATATAAACATATTAGCTGGTCCCTAGATCCAGAATTTATTCTTTTTTTTCTCCATGACTCTACACAGGGTGAATTTCCTGGTGGGGGAAGTGTACCCCATCCTTCTGTCTACACTATACAGTACCTGATTTTCTTCAAGGCTTAAAGGTACATCGAGAAAAGGAAACTAATCCTGATCCCACTAGTTATTTATTGCACTCCACAGAAATCACTTGCTATATATTTTATATCCCATTGATTATGTATATCAGTTTCCCCAAAAGAATATAAGCCCCTTATGCGCAATGACTATTTTATTGTTTCCCATTTCCCTGGTCGTGAGCACAGTACCTCACATGTAGAAGACGTTTTACCCATTTTGTTGAATGACCAAGTGATTGATGCAGCGGGACCCCAAATACAGCCTGCTGAATCAATGATTAATGGGATCTAGGAAGATCGCATTTGTATAACATTTGGGCAAGACAGTTGATATAGCTTTCACCATTTAGGATGATTTTCAAGTTCTATCACATCTATCTGTGTGAACTTGTACCTGCTACATCCTCTGGGCCTCAGTTTCCTCATCTGTAAGATGACATCTTTGACTAGATGATCTCTCAGCTTACTTCCAGCTAGGGATCTTTGATCTTTTAATGTTTGATCATCCTCATTTTAAAAACAGGGGAAGTTTAGGCTCACTGAAGGGAAGGCCTTATTTCTGATTCCTTAAATTATATTAGAGGGAGACTTGAGTCATAGATATGTCTGACTATAAATCCAGCAGAATAAGAAAGTGTAGATGCTGAGGCATCTTAGTCGATGCCACATTCAATTAACAGTTGGGAATGGAGAATTTTTCCTCAAGTTGAAGCAAGAAACCTGAAGAAGATGGCAAAGAATGAAGTTAGACAAATCAGATCTGTGGAAAGTTTATTATTTAATGTGTGGAAAATGTGGTAATTCACTTTACATACTGATTTACATTCAAGATATTTTTGACTAGTGAGTTTCCCTAGTGATTTTAAAAAACTGTCTGATCTGGAGAAATTCATTCCATATACAAATTTATCTAATCATTTCCATTGTATAACACAAGATGTATGATGTAAGAGGACTCACCTAAAGGTGAAATTTCTTGGTCCTCTCATAACATTGCCCTGTTTTTAAAAAATACCTCAGATTCTTCTTTATTACTATCTCTTTCTTTATACTTGTCTCCCATGGCAAACCTCTGTATGTGTTGAAATTATCCCATTCTATCCTATCTTTTTCCAATAGATTGCCCTATCACCTTCAATCTCTCACTCATCCCCAATCTCTCCATGTCTTTTGACTGCTTCTCTATTGTTTAGAAACAGATCTGCTTCACCCATTCTCAATTTCTTTCATTTGATGCCTCCATCCTCATTAGCTATTGTTCCCTTTCTCTCCTTGTTTTTCTTGAGAAAACACCTAAATTTCATGTCTCCACTTCATTTGGTTCTTCTTTTCTTCTACATTCTGACATTAAAATTCATTATTCAACTGAAACTCCTCATTCCAGAGATACCAATAGTCTCTTCATTGGAAAATTGAATGATCTTTTATCAATCCTTATCGTTCTTGAGCTCTCTGCATCTGCTGAAACTATTAATCACCCTGTTTTCAGTGAGACGTCTTTTTTCTAGGCTTCTATAACATTGCTCGTTATTGCTTCCCCTCCTGTTTGTGATCACTCCAATTTAGTCTACTTCCCTGTATTTTTTATGTAGCTCAAGTCTATTGGCATTTCTCAATATTCTGCTTGGATCCTCTTTTCTTTTGAAGTTTTGCTATTTTGCTTAGTGATCTCATCAGGCCTCATAAATTCAATTATCATTTCTATGCAGTTGATTCTCAAATATATTTTTCCAGCTTCAACCTCTCTCCTGAATGTTAATCTCCCTTCTCCAACATGTCCACAATTGAGCTTATTTTTTTCTCAAATGTTCCTTCTTCCTGACTTTCTTTTTACCATCGGGGTACCACCCATTCTTTCTCCAAACATCCAAGTTCATCACTTTGGTCTCATCCTGGACTCTTCCTTCTTTCTTAACTCACCCACATCCAATCAGTTGTCAAGGGCCTGTCATTTCAATATTTATAACCTTCCTTTTCTATGCTTCCTTCTTTCCTTTTAAATTGTCCCCTACTATGCTGTAGGCCCTCATCACCTCATGGCTCCTTTAGTACCTCTGTCTGTTTCGAGTCTCTCCAACTGTAAGATAGCCTTTCCTGAGCCCTCTAATGAATCTTCCTAAAGCACACATCTGGCCAATCCTACTAGTCAGTCAAGTCCACTGACACCCACTTGACTTCAGGATCAATTATAAAAAAAGCATCATTTGGTTCCCTTTTAAAGCTCTTTTGACCCTTTTTCCTTTACACTTTACTTTTTGTCACACTTTATCTTGGCCACCTTTGAACATTTCCATTCTTTGCTTGATCTGGGTTCTTGTGCAGGAAACAGAAAGTAAACCTATATATGACAGTTTCTATAAATGAATAATGTACATGATTAATGACTTAATTTTAAAAATCAGGACCTTATTTCCAATGTAAGGCACCAATCTAAATGAACAGCTATGAAAGAAAAAGATGAAAATTATCTGAAGTTCTCTGTGATGAATGGGAATCCCCTCTCTCATAATCCAACTTTTTTCCTAGACCATTTGTCTGTCACTTTTCCCAATCAGGTCACCAATTTTGACACAAATTGTTGCTCAGATCAGGAAAAAAGAAAATTAGAGTCAAGTCAGCTACAGCACTCAGTCTTCTGATTCTGTTTAATTTCTTTTAAATTCATTGACTGTTTAAAGGCATTGAGCAATGAGTTCAAGCAAGATGACCAAGCAGGCTATAAAGGCTACAAAGAGCCCCAGGCTTACCCTTTCCCAACTGCTATAGGTTTTGTTCCCATAGAAATATAACAAAAATTGCAGAGGAGGAGCTGAATTGCCATTTGACTCAATATTCAAAATTAGTGAACATCTTAGATTAGTGAATGTTTCCCGTGTGCACTGAAAGAGGAGAGAGGGGATGAAAAGCTCAGGCATAACTCCACTAATCTGTGTAGCCCAGGGAGTAACCCAGCCAATGGGAGGAAGAATTGAGTCTCCTCAGAAGCCACAATGGTACTGTCAAAATAAGGAGTCACTCATAAATCCTAAGGCTTCAGATATCTCTGCATGAATATATTAAGAATATTAAGAAAAATAAGACATTATTATTTTATGCAAATAACAACTTTCTGCTTGGTTGCCAGGCTTTTGTTGTTGCTGCTGTTGCCATCTCCCACCAGGTTTTCCAGTTCCCTCTTAATATCATGAATTTCTAAAGGGCCGGGGTCCACAGTATTTCAAACAGAGCTCACCCTTTCAAACAGAGTTCCATTGTTTAATATTTGTTTTCTCATCTGTTAACTAATTAGAGTTGATTGCCACCCCTAAAGGATATGCCTCTTTAAAAGGGCATATAAACTGTGAGTCAGCCACCATGATGGTCTTTGGTCTAAGAGATAACCAAATGATCATTCTTTTGTTAAAATGTTGGCATTATTAATAAAATGATTAAATTACCCAGAAATAATGTCCCTCAAACCTTTTAAAATGTCACATTGAGTGTTTTTTTCTATGAATCTATGTTTCTTATGACTTCCTCCTTTTCCTACACATCATTGCTCTTACCAGGTTATTTCTCCCTGTTAGAATGTAAGCCTCTAGATGGTAGGGGCTATGGTGATTTTTTGACTTTGTGTTTTTGTAGCTTATTTTAGTGATTGGTTGTGCAAACCTGCTTAATGTATTTTAATTAATTTATAATAAGCAAGAGGAACTACAAATACTTATATAAGGCATCAAATTTCATCTCCCAAACATGATAAATGTAAAGGAAACCCAGAGTCATGAAAAGGATGAGATGAATTTCCTCAAGCTGGTAATAGGCCCATGCTAGTCAGAGTCCTACTTGGTGTGGTTCAAAAATGGCTCGAAATCATGCAGCTTTGAATCAGTGATCTAAGAAACTTGAGAAAATTAGGGCCTTTCTGGAGTAAACCACTTACAGTAAACTGACTCCTGAAAGGCTTCCCTGAGATAAGAAAAGGGAAGAAATCATGAAAATATTGTACATGTTCATATAAACATGCATGCATACATATATAAACAATGCATGCATATTTGCTTATTTCCCTGACTGATTTTTGTGGACAAATCAAGCCTCTTCATTTCCTCTCCACTGAAACTTTGCATGCACATATTAAGTTGGGGAATTGTCTTTGACAGTTTTCAATTCATGTGTGAGGAACAAGAGTCCAGATTGATTTCTTCCTTGGATTTTGAAACTTGACTATTGGAACACATGCCTTTAGTATATAACTCAGTGTTTTAGAAAGGAATTGGGTGGATTCATTTTCTCTCTCTCCTTCAAACTTTCTATTTCCCTAATGCTTTCTCACTTACTAAAATTATTTCTTTAATAACACTTATCTTTGATGGTTTATCTTCAGAGCAGAAAATGTTTCTTCTGTAATAATCTTTATATCTAGAATCCAAATTTCTTTTGGGAACTATTAGATATCAACAAATCCAATCCACTTTTTCCCTAGAAATTTAATGACCTTGAAAGACATGACAAGTTTCTGACTTCCCAAGTAATAAAGCAAGTCAGACTGTAAAGAAGCATTGTCCAAAATGGAAAGTGTTTTTAAGTCCAAGTTATTCACTGGAATTTCTTTGTCACAAGTTGTCTCACCTGGATTTTTACTGAAGAAGATGATAAAAAATATTCTTCCTTTGGCACTGGAGATCCATTAGTTGGGAGGCTATATTTGCATATATATTTATGAAAGCATCTCTCACATAGGGGATCGCTAGAATGTCAAGAATTTCAATGACTGACATGGCTTCTTTTTGTTGCCCAGTTCCTGAAATCCTGGGACATTCCCAGGGTGGGGGGTGGGGGGGGGAACAATCTCAGAATTGATTTGTGCATATGGTAAGCATCATAGAACCAGCCTCACTTGGGATGTCTGTTGCAAGGAACATTAGAATTTGGGATCAATTCTCATGTATTCCTTTTGACCTGAGATGAAAACAGTCATGAGTGTTATGGGGACAGGTGAAAAGAGGATTCCCACTTATATCAGTTTTTATGAGGTACTCCTCTATAGCCATGAGATGCAAGCATTTAGAATTCATAATTTACCTTATCCCTTATGTGGCCAAAACAATTTGCTTATGTAAATGATATGTAATTATCTTGTCCACTCATTTGCAAAGCCACTTACTGATGATTAATTTTGTGAAAATGTTTTATTTTTCCTAACTGATGATGTTTGGAGCCGAATGGGCTGTTTTAGAATTATTAGAGAGGTCTGCAGGCTACCCAGTTGAGCACAAGGGAGATGTTATCATTTCAATAGAATTATCCTGGGAAGTTCCTGACCCCCAAATTAATGCAAGGATAAGACCAAAAAGCATCCCCACTCATCCAGGACTAATCATGTAGTATGCAAAGAATTTGTTAGCTATCACAATCTAGTCCATCTTATACTTCAGTAATAGTTGTACATATATGCATAATGTACATACCTATCTAGAGGCATATTTAGTTTAAATGTGCATATTCCATGGCTACAAACATATGAATAGATGGCCTGTAATATATCTATATAGTATAATGTATGCAATCTGATGGTATCATCCACCTGTGAGGTGGTAAGGGTTGCATTCAACAAATGAAAAGACTTTAATGAGAAATGTTCTTTAACCCTTAGAATCATATAGCAACTAAGTATCTGAGTTGCTATAAAACTCAATCTTTTGAATATTAACATTCTAGGACATTCAGTTAACTACTTCACTACAGAAGTTTAACGTTATTTAATCTGAACATCCAGACCCCAATCACTTTCTTATTCTGAAGCTTCTTCATGCATTGATAAGGATTTATTCAATATATATGCATCAAGCACTGTGCTAGGGGTTTTGGATACATATATAAGGACAAAAAGACAGTCCTTACCTTCACAGAGACTACATTGAAATCAGGTAAAGCAACACTTGACAGAGCTAGAAGAATGGCGGAGGGGAAGTAGTAAAACTGCTGGAGGTCAACTGGAAAAACTCATAGACTAAGCACTGGAGCCCATGTTTAAGTGAGCAGAAGCTGGGTCACTCCATACATTGATGATCTGGATCAGGAACTCACTTAGCAGGAGATCAGGTCTCAGGTAGAAGGTATCTCCTGGGAGGGTTGCTGGAAAGCAAACTGGACCGTCAAGAGAATGGGTAGGAAAGCCCCAAGGCAATTCAAAGTAAGTCTCTCTGAGTTTGCAAAATCATGCCAATGGAGCCAAAGCTGTGAAGAGTCTTTTCAGAGCACAAAGTCTATGTGATTATTTGGCATAGAAAGACTCATTGGTACAATGTAGATACCAAGTTGACATGGTTTTTCTTGCTTGTTCATCATTTCTTTGTTTGTTTTTTATTCTCATTTTCCCATGAAATGCATAAAAACCAAGAAATGGAAAAGGAACTTAGTGACTTCAGGGATCCCACCTTCCTTTCTGTAGTGTAGGTCAGAATGGGTGCCCAAAGAGGGGCAAAGGTATTAAGATTGCAGGATATTTTAGACTAACTGGCAATGATTTAAATGTGTATTCTTCCCTCAAAGACCAAATGAGGATATTCCCTGTGGAAGAGAGAAATTCAATCTGTCAAAATTTTCTACCAGACACCAGGGTATTACTGCTAAATGGTATCCTGTTTGCAAAACAGGAAGTTGACTCCTTGTTGCAACTTGGAGAGTAGGAAAAAGGGACTCATGCAATAATTTCATATGACTTCCCAAGGTCACAGGTTGAATCTTCCATGAGTCCCCTGTTCACAGACGCTGCCAATGGTCACAGTGACTATGATTAATCAGACTCTTTGTAAGTTAAATGTTGTCTTTAGGACAACAGGTTTTTCAGTGGATGAAGACATTAAGGGATTCTAGGAAGCCTTTGGAAAATTTTCCCAAGACAAGTCAACATATACTGGATGACTTTCCAGACGCTGTGACTGCAGTGGAGGGTAGAGGAAACAGTGCTAGAAAATACAACTCAAAAGAACAGAAATGGAACAACAGCAGAGTTATGAAACTTAAAGTTGCCAAAATTTTCCCAAAGAAGAAAGGCCCTTTATGGCAAGTTGATAGGCATTGCCCAGTATATTATACCTGTATCACTGAGCATTGTATATCATACAAGGGTTTGGCCAGTGCTAAACAGTGACTATATGTTTCAGCACTGGGTACAGGAGTTGTTGGTGTATTGTTCCCTACCTGCGGAAGGAGAATTAAATGACAACATCAATGTCTTTGTAGAAGTGATAAATCATGGTGAATACTCTGAAGAACAATAGACAATTTTGATTTGTTTGTGAACTAGGTTGAATTACCTCTCTTTTTATAAGATATGTTTCTCTGAGAGGGAAAGATGAGAAGGAAATGTTGGGTAAACAAATGCAAAATGTAAAAATAAAGAAAAAATACAACATTAAATAACTCTTGTTAAAAACATATTTTAGATAAATTTGAAAAAGCCCCCAAGAAGAGATGTTCTGGAAGCTTTATATCACTCTAGCCTAGCTCTTTACTTTCAGAAGGCACAATGAAAGGGAAGGGCATTACAAGCACGTGGGAATATAAATCACAGAACTGAACATCCTTTATTGGGCATGAAACACCTAGTTGCAGATGTGTGATCCCTTTGTGAATAAGCTACCTTTTGGCAGTGTGATACTTAACTGATTGGAATTAAAGTTGAATTCAACATCAAGTTAGAAAAAAAGGATGAGGATACTGTGTACAGTTATTACTAAAAATATTTAAGTGTTCCAAAGTAAAGAAATTGATCTCTAAACATTTCTTAGAGAAACTTAAATTCAGTAAAAGGAAAACACACAAATTTCTTATGAGGAAGTCAAAAATTCCCAGAAAACAATCCATTGATCATTTCCCTAACAAACATATCACTATGAAAGCCATTCAATTAAATAAACAGGCACATTCTCTAACTCTTTTGGGAAAAGAATGAAGAGAGATTGATTTTAGTATTGGCTCACAAAGAAGTTTAAGGCAGTGTGATGTGGGGTAGGTGTGGGGAGATAAGTATGTAGTGTGATAGTGATACCTTCTTCTAGCAAGTAATGTAAGAAATAAATATGATGACAAACTAGTGCTCTCATCAAATTTGTGAGAATAGTAGAATCACTACATTTGGATTTTTTCAGAGCAGTATCCCTTCTTCTTTTGGATAAGGAAGTAAGGGAACTTTAGGTAGTGATGCTATAAGGAGTAGAGGATGCCAACTAAGCTCATGCAAAACAATCAGGCTACAAATTGTGCAGTTGTATACACTTCCCATCAAGTTTCAAATTATCAAATAGAAGGAAAAATTAAAATACGTTGCCCCTAATGGATACCCAAGAAATGTTCATTTATTTGATTTCCAAAAGGAAGGAAAAGATCACAATGAATACAATCATGAACAAGGAAGATAAAGAAAACCACAATTAAGTACAACCACAAGCAAGAAGGTTCTTCTTGCTTTCTGAGTCTACATTTGATGATTGTAGAAATCTTACACATATCCTATACATTCTTAAGTGATGAAAGAGTCAAGTAGACCAATTGCGGTCATTACTCTATAGTTCTCTTTAACACTGTCAGAATCTTACAAGGGATGCCAAGTGGACACTGGTCAAGACACTTACAAGGGTCTTTTCAAACTCTCTGACAGAAATACATACGGTCACATACATAGGCATTTCCTTTGCTCTCTGTGCTTCATGCTGAATAATAATTGTTATCCTTGTGCACTAGGTCTTTTTAGACCAGGTAATAGCAATTGCTTGGACTATTATGCATGTGTAACTGAGAGCATTGCATATCATTTATGAGTTTGACCAATGGGAGCTGATGGCTGTGTCGGTTTTGACCCTGTATGCAAGAGATGCTGTTGTGTTCTGATACATTGTTGAGGAAGGGGAATTGGATCACAGAAACCTGCAGAAGAAATGACAACGAGTCTGCTTGGCATTTCCCATTAATTAGACACTGAAATAACCTTGGTTCTGGCTGCCCAGTAAAAGTGGTCTATGAATATCACTGAGCATTGAGCTATTTAATGTCAGTGACAGAGTATTGGCCAGATACAAATGAGCCTCCAGTTTTTTCCAGGGGAATTTGAATTCTGTAATAAAGTTTCATCCATGAAAAAAAAAAGAGATCGAGCACAGTCTCCTTATTTGGTTTTCATTTCTATACTCACTAAGTCCCAGAGTCATTGAACAGAGACTCTGCCAGTTATGAGAAATAGTGCCAAGGAAGTTCATTCCGTTCAGTACTATCATCTGTTTTTAATGAACTGTAATCATGAGGATAATTTCCAACATATGTTCAGCATATTTAAAAATGTATTATCATTTAAAATGTGGCAAATTTTTCAGATGTATTATATAGCATAGATACATATAGATGCCCATACACATGACTATGCATAAACACATGTGCATTTAAACATACTAATGCACATGTATACATTTATATATACACACTCTTTCACATACACATACATACAAGTACACATATATCTATATCTCAAAAGATATAATCGCATAATAGATAGAAAGTGCAGCCTCAGAACCAGGAAGACTTAGGCACTGTTTGCTGAGCTTCTCATCACAGAGAAGGTGCCAAGATGGAGTTTCCTTACTAAGGAATTCCCTATATTAGTGAAATCAGAAGTCTAGCACAGAAGCTTACACTCCATGCATGTATATATGCAGGCAAAAATTTTTTCTTTTTTTTTTTTTTAAGTCAGTGCGGTTAAGTGATTTACCCAAGGTCAGACAGTAAGTTTCAAATATTTGAGACTTAATTTGAACTCAGGTCCTCCTGACTCTGAGACTAGTTCTCTATCCAGTGCCAACTGTCTGACCCTGGCAGAGTGTTTTTGGGTAGAGATTTTACATTTATTCATCCCAAAGATGGTTATGAGCATTGTCTTTATGTTGAACAGAATGACAAGACTTTCATTCAAACTGACTATGAAGTCACTAGCTAGATGAGTGCATCCAGAAATTTATATGAGATTGGTTCCATTTTCCTACATCCAACCATCTGTTGATTGTGCCTCATGGCTCATAGACACTCATCCATTCATTGTTCAATAAAATGAAAATGGTTGCCCATACTCAGATTAAATGAATAAGGAGAGGAAGAAATCTAGAAATCCTGTTGATGTAAAACTCCAAGAAGAGCAGACTAAAGAGTCTCCGGAGAATACTTCAATTGAGTAGGTAAAGGAGAAATTATTATCAGAGCTTACACTGGTATGAGAAATGACTTCCTTCAGGAGATTCTAAAGTCTCTTTATTGGGAATGTTTCTTTAAGAATAACTCTTAAATTCTCTCTCTCTCTCTCTCTCTCTCTCTCTCTCTCTCTCTCTCTCTCTGTCTGTGTGTGTGTGTGTGTGTGTGTGTATGTGTTTAGATTTCCTATAAACAACAAATGATTTGGAATCCAAAGGACTAGATGTAGATCCAGGTTTTACTAGGTATGTTCCTGAGATGACAATGGACCTCTCTTGTTTTATTTTATGAAAAGAGTGGTAGTAATGGTGCTGGTGTTTTGGAAAACAAAATCCGTAAAACTCCTTCCAATTCTATAGACAGTAACCTTCCCCTTTTAATCCTTCTCCACTTCACTCCATTCAGAAAACAAATAATGAAATAAAGATCATCAATGTTTAGAGATAAGCAGTTAATTCACATTTACTCTTTGTTCCTAAATAAATAAACTCTTTTTCCTTGCTGGAGCTTGTTGGTGGCATAAATGGTATGAATTTTTGTGTACATGTTCAGACATGTTTGACTTTACAACACCAGGTCCTTCTATCCTCCACTACCTTCAGAAGCCTTTCCAACTTGTGTTCAATATTTTCATTACATTACTCAACTAATCTTTCAATTTTCAACTGAAAATTTTTAATCTTGGTGGGGGGGAGCCAAGATGGCAGCTGGAAAATAGCCTTTCTTAAGAGCTCTCTCCAAAATATTTCAAAAACCTTAAAATTATAATTAACTAAAATTTCAAGATACAGAACCCACAGAAAGATCCACTGAACAATTTGTCATCCCAAGGTACCCTGGAAAATAGTGGAAAGGTTCTGTTCTATGAAATTGGAGTGGACAGCAGCAGGCCAGAGTAAAGGAGCTTCAGATTTCTGGGAACAGCCCCAGGGCACCTGGGTCTCTGGGAGCCCTGGCTCCTCACAGCAGAAGCAGTTTCCTGACCTGCCACTCCAGGGAACACCAAGCATAACTTGGAAGATCAGCAGGGAGACCTCTGCCACAGCGAGAGCGAAGCCCAAGTCAGTGTGACCCTCCTTAGCATGGCCGAGGCCCTCAGTACATCCCAGAACACAGGAAACTGAAGCAGACCCACAGAACTGCCCAATAGGAGCTGCCCAGCATCTGCTCCTTAATTGCTCAGCCCATGAAGGTAAGGGAGTAGAGGGAGACTGTCCAGATCTCTCCTCTATCCCTGGGACAGAACTCTGGGGCTTTGACCATATTCAGACCCTGGTTGCGGTCTGGGGGCCCCATAGAGCAGGGTCCTTCCTCACAACCCCAGGACAAGGAGGTGAGCTTGTGCACATTCACAGACCAGGAGAGCAGTCAGAGTCTATTATAAGACCTTGAAGGAACTTCGATTCTGGTGGGGGTGTCCCAATAATACCCAAAAGCTTGAGAAGCACCCCCAAACCAGTGCACAGGCTGGGGAAATGAGTAAACAGAAAAAAAGGAACTTGACCATAGACAATTGCTTTGGTCCCATAGAGGACCAAACTACACAAACAGAAGATGAGAAAGTCCAAGAATCTGCATCAAAAGACTCCAAGAAATATAGAAATTGGGCTCAGGCTATGACAGAGGTCAAAAATGATTTAAAAAAAATCAATGAGGGGGGTGGCTAGATGGCATAGTGGATAAAGCACCAGCCTTGTAGTCAGGAGTACCTGGGTTCAAATCAGTTCTCAGACACTTAATAATTACCTAGCTGTGTGGCCTTGGGCAAGCCACTTAACCCCATTTGCCTTGCAAATACCTAAAAAAATCGATTAGGAAGATAGAAGAAAAATTGGGAAAAAATGAGAGAGATGCAGGAAAAACATGAAAATGGAGTCAACACCTTAATCAAGGGGATCCAAAGAAATGCTGAGGAAAATAACATTAAAAACCAGTTTATGTCAAGTGGATAAAACAGTTCAAAAAGTTAATGAGGAGATGAATGCTTTAAAAAGCAGAATTGGTCAGATGGAAAAGGAGATAAGAAACCTTTCTGAGGAAAAAAAATCCTTTAGATGAACAATGGAGCTAAAGCTGATGACTTTGTGAGAAACCAAGACAATAATTCAACACCTAAAGAATGAAAACTAGAAGAAAATGTGAAATATCTCATTGAAAAAAAAATCTGATTTGGAAAACAGATCCAGATGAGATAATCTAAAAATTATTGGGCTACCTGAAAGTCATGATCAGTAAAAGAGCCTTGACATCATTTTTGAAGAATTGCTACAGGAAAATTGCAACGTAGACTAGAAGCAGAGGGTAAAATATAAATTGACAGAATGCACTGATCTCCACTGGAAAGAGATTCAAAAATAGAAAAAGAAAAAAGGAAAAACAACCCCCAGGAATATTTTAGTCAAGTGCCAGAACTCTCAAATCAAAGAGAAAATATTACAAGCAGCCAGGACACAATTCAAATACCATGGAGCCACATTCAGGATTATACAGGACTTAGCAACAACTATATTAACGATTTGTAGGGCTTGGAATATAATATTCAGAAAGGGAAAAGAGCTTGAAATGCAAATGAGAATCAACTCCCCAGCAAAACTGAACATCCTCTTACAGGGGAAAAAGATGGATTTTCAATGAAACGGGAATTTCAAATGTTCCTGTTGAAACAACCAGAGCTGAATGGAAAGTTTGATCTTCAAATACAAGACTCAGGTGAAGCACAGAAAGGGTCAATTAGAAGGGTAAATTATGAGGGATTTAATGATAATGAACTGTGTCTATTACTGCATGGGAAGATGATATTGATAAACTCATGAGCCTCATTTAATAGAGCAGGTAGAAGGAGATTTTATACATGAGACACAGGAGAAAGCTGAATTGAAAGATCTAATATATTGTAAAAATGGAGTCAGTGCATGAAAAGGAAATGTACTTGGAGTAAGAGAAAGGAGAGGCAGAATAGACTAAGGTATTTCATGTATAAGAATCAAGAAATAGCTTTTTGCAATGGTATGGAAGGGGGGGAAGTGAAGGAGAATGAGAGAGCTTTTATGCTCATCAGAAATGGCTCAGAGAGGAAACAGCATACACACTCAATAGGTTATAGACATCTAGAAGAAAAAGGAGAGACAGAGGATGGGGAGGATGTGGGTGATAGAGGAAAGGGTAGATCATGGGAGAGTATAGTCAGATAAGCTTATTTTCTTTTTTTACATTTTTCATTTTGTGATATTGGGTGGTCTGTTTAGGACCCCAGGGCTGGGTACTTTCTAAGTCTCTGTGGTGGGAGGTAGGGTTGGAGCCTCTTGGTTCCAGGGCCAGTGCTCTGTCTGCTGCACCACTCAGCTGCTTCACAGAAGAGGGACAGAGTGAAAGGAGAGAGAAAATATATAGATGGTAGTAGGGAGGAATGGATGGAGGGAATTACAATCAGCAACTGTGGAAAATATGGAAGTAGCTTCTGTGATGGACTTATGATAAAGAATGTAATTCACCTGAGAGAGAGCTGATGGTATCAGAACACAGATTGAAACACATATTTTCTCATTCACTTTATTTCTCATGAGGCTTTATATTTTTGTTTGTGGAGGGGGTATTACGTTTACTCTTACCAGAAGAATATTTTAGTAATATGTAAATAAATTAAAGAAAAGTTAAAAAAAAAAGCAGTGGGTGCTAAAACAAAAAAGAAAATTTCAATCTTTCCCAACATCAGGGTCTTTTCTAATGAATTCTCTCTTCTCATTATGTGGCCAAATTGCTTAAACTTTATCCACTACTTCCAGGAAGTACTTTGAATTAATTTATTTAAGTATTGATTGTTTTACTCTCCTTGCTATCCAATGGATTCTCAATCATCTTCTCGAGAGCCACAATTTAAAAGTTTTCATTTTGTTTTGTTAACTCTAATTTTCATAGTCATCCATTACAACTTGAAAAATCATAGCCTTAACTGTGTAGGCCTTTGTTGGCCAGGTGATGTCTTAGCTTTTTACTGTGTTATCCAGATTTTCCAGAATTTGCTTTCCATTTTAATTTCATGACTATTCTCATAATCAGCAGTGATCTTTGAATCTAAGAATAAAAAACATTATGCTGTCTCCATCTCTTCTATTTCCATTTGCCAGTTAGTGATGGGACCAGTTGCAATGACCTTATTTTTATTCATGTTAAGCTCTCAGACAGTTTTTACCATCTCTTCTTTCACATGCATCAGGAGGCTACAAAATTTCTTTCCACTTTTCACCTTCAATATAATATCATCTGCATAACTGAGATTAGTGATATTTCCCCCAGCAACCCTAATTCTAATTTTTAATTACTCCTGTTTGGTATTTCTAATGATGCAAGTTAATCAATATCTTTCCGAATCTCAAGCCAGTTGGTGGTTCCATGTTTGGTTCTAGCTACTGCTTCTTGACTCACATACAGGGTATCTCAGGGGACAAGTAAGATGACTTGGTACTGCCATCCCTTTGTGGATTTCTCTCATTTTGCTGTGATCCACACAGTCAAAGACTTTAGTGTAGTCAATGAAGCAGAAATAGGTGTTTATCTAAAACTGCCTTGGTCTTTCCATAATCTGACAAATGTTCACAATTTGTTCTCTAGTTCCTTTGCCTCTTTGAAAACTTGGCTGCTCTTTCATGTTACTGAAGCTTAACTTGCAGACTTTTAAGCATAATCTCCCTGCATGAGAAATTAGTGCAATTTTTCAATAATTTGAACAGTTTTTGGCATTGCCCTTTAGGACTAGGATGTAATCTGATCTTTTCCAATCCAGTAGCCACTGCTGGTTTGTTTCACAACATCATTATTTAAGGTTTTAAATAGATCAGAGAAATTCTGTCAACTCCACTGGCCTTATTGTTAGCAGACTTTATGAGCCCTTCTTGGCTTCATTCTCCAGGATGTCTGACTATAAATCAGGAAACATAACATCAGAGTTGATGATACTCTTAAGAGCTTTCTTTTATAATTCTTCTGTACATACTTGGCAACTCTTCTTATCTCTTCTACTTCTGTTCAATTCCTACATTGTTTTTTCTGATCATGCCCACTATTTCCTATGAATATTCCCTTGATGTCTCTAATTTTCTTGGCTAGATTTATTGTCTTTCTTATTCTCTTGTTTTCTTCTTTTTATTTTCATTGTTCCTTTCTATCCTCTTTAATTTTGCATTCAATTAGATATATCTTTCCTGGTCTCCTTTCCTTTGGATTTTCCTTCATTCCATAGCTACTTATAAAGTCTAATCAGAGCATCATTTTGCTTTCTTGGTCTTTTTCTTTGGGAAATTTTTTTGTTGTCATTGCTGTTGCCTGTACAATATTATGAACCTTTAATGTATCCTATCAAACAGAGCTATTTCCTTAAATTTTTAAGTAGATTTAAGAACCTCTTGAATCCATAAGGAATTTCATTTGCATCTTGCAAACATTCAACTCCAATTTTTATTTTAACTGATTGTATAGAGCTTCTCTATTTTATGCTACAAAGGATAAAATCAATCTGATTTTGTTATTGACTATATGCTGTTTTCCAGTTGTAGTGTTGTCTTTTGGGAAAGAACGTTTGTAATGACCTGTGAGTTATCATTATCAAATTCTTCTAGCCTCTGTCTTGCTTCACTTTTTACTTCAAGGAAGGACTTGTCTATTATTTTAATTATCTTTTGATTTTCTACCCCCTTTTGATGAATGGGACATCTTTTACATTAATATAAGACGCTGTTGTAACTCTTCATAAGACTTAGCAAAATTGGCATCTTTAGCATCAGTAATTGCAGTTTAGACTTGGGTGACAGTGATGTTGAATCTCTCCACTACATAGATCATTGAAACTTGGGTTACTTATTTAATTGATTTAAAAGTGCTAATATGCTTAATGATTGAGTGATTGACAATTAGTTTATTAATTTCTATGAACTGGATACTGTTTTAGAAACTGGTATTATAAGTTGTGGAATATGGAATGGTTGGGGAAGAACTCTAATTTCTGAATCAGAGGATCCTTGTTTAAATTCTACTTCTGGTTTTTACCTACCTGTGAGAAAATGGGAAAGTAGTTTAGCCTCTCTGAGGCTTGATTTTTTTTGCTGTAATGTGATTGAACTAGATGTTCTCTGAGGTCCCCTCCATCTTTCAATAAAACCACCTCTATTTGTGGTTGTCCATATCTGAATTATTTCTGATCATTTATGCAATTCCATCATAAGTTATAAACATCAAAATATACCTCACAACAGAGGTCTCTAAAATTGGGACTAGTCTCCATCATGCTGAGGGTCATATTCTGTCTCTAAGAGATATGTAGCCAGTCAATCAAATGTTGGAACAATGGGTGACATCTTTCCAATAGTTAATCATGAAGCTAATGATATATCTACTACAACCACACCTAGCTTTATGCCATACCACTGAGACTTTGCTACCTTCCCTCACTGTACACATATCTCCTTTTCAATACTTAGAGCCAAGCTCCCAGGGCACTATCCACAGCAGCAATCCCACATATTCTTTACGTTAATATACCCCTTCCCCCAGAACATATCTAACACCCTGCCCCCAGATCACTCCAGGGCTATACACAGCATCCCTTGAAGATGAGTCAGGATTATCTCCTCCTGAATCCTGGATACTTTCCTTTGAAGGAAAAATGACATTGAAATAATTTGATGAATTTGAAATTTACCTTCTGACTTAAATGGAACACAATCTCTCAATCACTATTAAATATTATTGTATTTAACATATTGGGATCTTGTTTGACCCTGGTTGTGGTTTGCTATCTGTTAAAGAACTTTCCTAGCCTTGGGAAATTTTCAAATTAGTAAATATACTGAAGTAGGCCAGGCCTGCCCAAGGTAGCCTCAGTTTCAGGTTCAAGACTAGAATAGAATGAGCCATTTTCCTTCTTTCTTACAATTAAACAAAAAAGATAGACATAGTTTTAATAAGGGCATTGATATTTGACTTAGTCAGTTAAGTACTGATTCAGTTAAGCCCAGTGTTCCCGTGCCTTAGTTAGTCATGCTCTTAGTCTGCCATTTAGATGCCACAGGTACCTACCCAAGTGGCTAGAAAACAGTGGCCCTTAGCCTTGATTCTCCTGCAACAGCTAAGTCTCAATAATGTTCTCAATCCATTGAAGGAAAAAAAATAGCCCATACTACATCACAAAAGGCATAAACAGTGAGGATGGAAGTGGCAAGAGAAACTAGCTGCAGGGAGGATTGAAGAAGAAATTGACCTTGGAACTGAGTATTGAAAGAAGCCAAGAAAGTCAATGTTGGAAGTGCAAAGGGTGATTGGGAAGATGGAGTGTTGTGTGGGAGGGATAGTCAGAAAGGCAGATCCTGGAATCCATAGAGGAGGGTAAAAGAGAAAAAGAAGATTGATAAAAGTCAAATTATAGATGAATTTAAGGTAAGATTTTATATTTGATCCTGTAAGTTTTAGGAAGAAACTGGAATTGAATAAATGAAGCCTTCCTCAAGCTTAGTTGTTTACTGGTCATTTCAAACTGGGCGGCCTAAATCCATCTCAAATTCAACAAGTCTAAAATCACAAAGCAGGATGTTTCCCAGAAAAGTTATTTTCATCAAAATGTCTCTAGTTCTTCCAAAGACATTATTATATATTCAGTCATCCAAGATTGTAACTCTGACATTGACCTCAGTTCTGTCAGTTGACAGATAGTGTTATTACCACATTCCAAATAGACATTGTATACACACCCTTCTCCTCAATCACACAAACAGGAGGACACACACATTCATTACCTCTAGTATACACATTCATTAACTCATTCATTAATCTATTCCAAGAGTTTCATAATTGGTTTTTCTTCTCTTAAGTCTTGCCCTATTCCAAACCATCTTCACATAAAAAAAATCTTTTCTTAAATCTAATTCTGCCAAAATTATTTTCTTAAAGTTAGCTTAAATTCATTAAACACAAGACACTCCTTATTATATGTCTATATGTGTGTGTGTGTGTGCATGTATAACTATATGCATATAAAGCCTTTCCAAACTGGCTTCTTCCACACCCTACAGTTTTATTATTCTTTCTTCCTCTCCACACACTCTATTAGCCATCTGTCATGCTCACTTGCATTTGTTTACATTGTTATCATTCCATCTCTCATCATAATGATAATTCATCAAGCCCTGTGACCATAAGATCTTGGTTCTCAACACTTCTCCCAGAATTTGTGCTTTTTCAAGAATTTGTGTCATTTTATTGATGAAAATTCTCTCTCAATAGCTCTCTCTCTCTCTCTCTTTCTCTCTTTCCCTCCTCCATCTTTAATTCTCTATCTCTGCCTCTATCTCTTAACCAAACCTAGAGGTACACATACATCACTCAAGTTATCTTTTATTTAATTTATATCTACATATTTTATTCTCCCTAGCATATATCTTTGAGGTAAGGGATTCATTTTGATTTTATCTGTCATATTCCCAGAACACAGTACAGTACCTTCCATATGGTGGGAATTGAATAAATGTTTGGAGTATAAATGAATAAATTAAGTAATTTACAAAATAGCTTTCCCAGGGCATCATCTGTGGTCTACTTAGAGAAAACGTAAAAAATCAGCACTGAGTTAGAAGAATGGGTTGAGCCATCATGTCTGTTGCCTCCAATCTGACCTATTTTATCAAGCTATTAACCTTGAAATTGATAAATGGATAAGAACAAAGATATTTATAACAATTACCCTAATTGCTTACAGCAGTGTGAATGTCGTAAAACAGTAGGTATAATGAGGAGGCCAAAAGATCCTAGAAAACATTAGGACGAGAAAATGCTCCACTGGGGGAAACATTAGGGATTGTATCATTATCAAATAGAACACTGAGATCTCAACAACTAATCCTTTGCTTGCCTTTATCACATTTCCAGAATTCTTATAAGAAAACTCACATATATCAGATTATCATAGCTAAAAATGTGAGAAGAGACCAGACAGTTCTTTGGTGATAATGGAGAGCAAGCCTCATCTTTATCATCACACAATAGGGGAAGGGGCATAGAAGTGTACCTTGGGTTTAGGCTTGCTGGTTACAGAGAAAATTTTGGAACTAATAAAGTGAAATTCAGAATCTTTTCCACCCAAGATGCTACCAATGTCCATGTTAAGATGGTGGAAGATCCAAGGTAATACTCACCTGAAATGAGCTCTATTGACTAAAGAAATGATGATTCAAAATTTCAAGCTGGAGAGGAATAAAAAGGCATTTTTCCCTTAATTATTTTATCAAATACAGAACTGTGACACAAAAAATTGGGTAACTTGTATAGGATCAAAAAGGAAGGAAGTGACACAAACACATTTGAATGCAGGTCATCTGAATAAAGAAACCCAGCTCTTTTCTGTTGTATATTGCTATCTCTCAAAAGATTAAATGACTAAGAGAATAAATGAATGACAGTCACTTCATAGTGCATGAATGATACTGTAGTATAATATCTGGCACATAGTAGGTGCTTAAGAAAACCTTATTGCCTTAGCTACAACTACTCTTTGATAATAGAGTCTCATTTTAAAAATCAGGCTTATGGTATAGACCTCCTTTGTCTTCTGTTTGTATACTACTACTGTTCTCCCAAATATTTTGAAATGAGTACTTATGAAGAACTGGACAGGGGCCACTTATGTTTGCTAATTTTTCCTGCTCACATCTCCATGAAGAGAGAGAAAACAGATGTTACCACTTGTTTTATTTGGTATTTTTCATTTTACACACCTCGTCCAAAGATGTTTCCTTTTCTCCACTCTATTTGGATGGTCCCCGTGGCCTGTAATGATGTGGAATGAATGACAACAGATTGTGTGTGTGTGTGTGTGTGTGTTTGTGTGTGTGTGTGTGTCTGTGTGTGTCTGTGTGTGTTGAAGGGGAGTGAGAAATGAGGATCTATTTGATCATGACAATTTTATCACATTCTCCCATCAGTTTTAAAACAAGAATGAAGATAAATATGTTGCTTGGAGGTTGACTAATATGTATAATTGTTTTAATGCTGGAAAATGCTATACACATATACAATCCTCTTGGCAATCTTGGATATAGGTGATAATATCAACCCACTTCAGAGATGAAAACTGTAAGGCTGGGAGTTCAAATGACTTACCTGAGATCACATAACTAGCAATGGCTAATGCAGCATTTGAAGTCAAGCATTGCTGCTCAGGAGACCTGGGGATTCAGAAAATGAGAGACAGGTGGAGAGTGAAGAAACCTAAGACAATTTAGATACAGACAGTTAATCTGACTCAGCATGAGGCTTTCCTTTAGTGTCCCAGAATTCCCTCCCTCCAGCCCTCCCCCTCCAAAGTCTAAGGACTGCTTTCCTGGAAAGTTCCCTTTTTCTCCATGATTTTCATGCAGTAGTTTTTCAGGGGGTTGGTATGAGAAAATCACAGGATAACATTTCTAATGTTCTTTGAAGGCTAAAGTCATAGGTTAGTTATTTATATTTTACCTGTAAACTTCATCCTGAAATCTCCCACTGTGTGTCCTCTCCTTGTCATGTGGTTTAACCAGAATGAAATAGTAGGGAATCTGGTGCAGTTGCCCCAAGGTGACATCACGGCCAGATTTCCTTCCACACTAGAGCAAAATTCTAGTTCCCTTCCTCCGTCTATGGTTCTGATAGCCTGAGCAGTCATTCACTCTGCACCTAGGAAGAGTTATAGCATGATGGCATTGCTCCCAGCCATGGGGTTTGGAAAAGTCTGACCAATGGCCATAGAACTCTACACACATGTCTTAGAGATTAGGGTGAGCTGGGACAGAGATGACCATGTCCAGAGGTCTGAATGCTTTCTCATCTATAAAGCTGCTCACAACCAGTCCATATAAAGTGGGCTGTGAGAAATAGGAATGACTGGCCCTGAAGGAGCTCTCAGAATAGAGAAGCTTTTCCCTCCCTCCTTACCTAGGAACAGGGGTTCTTTATCACTATAATTTAGAGATGGTAATTTGAGTAGGACTGAGAAGCTGAAGTGAATGGGAACATTTTCTTCTCTCACCCAGAGACCAACTCTGAGATTCAGGACTGGGGCTTTTAGTCAGTCCCTCCTTTCTTCATGCTTCCCCACTTTGTTTCCTTGCACATACCCCTATCCCTGCTAGGAACTGATGAACCCAGAATACCAGGGCCTGGTGAATTGTTTTGCCCAGAATGCAAACAAGTAATGCATGAATAGAATTCCAACAGAGTAGTAATGGATTTAGTTCGGTCCTTTATTATTCATGAGTAAATGTGCAAAGAAAGAAGAAAACACACTCTTGATTCTCCCTGCCTATTTGCTCCTTTCTCACTTCCTATAAGAGGCATGGACTTTCCCTGAACTCCAAGTGTGTATGTACCCCAAGGTAATTGTCACCCATGAAAATGAGTCCCTGTTTAATCAAACCTAAAGACTTTGTGCTACCCACACTGGGTCTACCCACACTGACCCAGATCCCCACCCTACCAGGACTTGGGATGTGGGGGGGGGCTTTTCAAGATTTTGTGGACAAAAGTCATTTCTCTCTCTCTCTCTCCCATGCTGCCCACTTCCATGGCTAATTTAAAATGCCTAAAGATGTCCTTGCCCCAAAGTCCTCAGGTTCAGGGGTCAGAAAAAAGGGTGAGTGGGAGGGTATGGCACAGTCTGACCTGCCTGACAGTAAGAGCAGTGGATTCGAAATTAGAAGACCTGGGATTGAGACCAGCTTTACCATTGACTACCAGGGTTACTTGCAAAGATTCTCTTAAACTTCCTTGGTCTCTGTTTTGTTTCTCTCCCGCCCCCTCTCTCTTTTTCTCTCTCTCTCTTTCTCTCTCTCTCTAAAGTGAGGGGAGTTGAACTAGATCATTTCTAACGTCTCTTCTGTTAGGTGACTCAGTGAATTGAGTTCTGGGCTTGGAGTGAAAAAAGCATCTCCCTGAGGTCAAATTTGGCCTTAGAAACTCACTAGCAGTGCCACCCTGGATGAGTCACTCAACTGTCTCAATTTCTTCATCTGTAAAATGAACTGGACAAGGAAATAGCAAACCATTTCCGTATCTTTGCCAGGGAAATCCAAGTGGGATTATGGAAAAGTGGACAGTATTGAAAAGCAACTCATTAAGGACAAATGTCCTTTCCTGCTCCATAACCTCCATGGACTCCCTGATACCTCCAGGATCAAATTCAGACTCCTCTAATAGGTCTTTAAAACTCCCCTAAATCACCATACTACAATCCCAGACTCATACACTTCCCTCGTCTCTTTGTACTCTCAAGCCTAGCAAGACAACCTCTCTGATTTTCCTGCCAGCTGCCACCTCACCTCCCATCTAGTGGCCTTTGAACCAGCTGTCCCTCATGAAGACCACCCCAGTTTTATCTGAGATACAGAGGATGGGAAGGAATTCTATAGGAAATGGAAAGAAATAACATTCCAATCCTAGGAACCATCTGAGCAAATGGATGAGCACAGGGTGGGTTAAGGGACAGGATTCTTTTCCTTTAGGAGGAGTGTGAAGTTAGGACACGAGGACAGCTTTTAAGGGAATGATTAGAAAAGTTCATTTTAATACTTCTTTGGGTGCATGATTTAATTATAGAAGAACTGGTTTTAATAACATTAATGTGTTTGTAAGATTGTTACAAGAAGGAAATTGCAGAGTGCCCGGACAGATAATGACAAGATAACTGTTTTCTTAGAAAACTGGGGAAAGGTATCAACATTTAGGGGGAAAATGCCCAGAAAATGCATTGAACAAGAAGTTGAAAATATTCTAATCTCACCAAATAGGAAAAATAGCAGTCACTTTTCTCTGAATAAAATCTGATTGGAATTCTCCCAGTCACTTGTGTTTTTGGGAAGTGTTTATCTTGCCCAGGTTTTTCTCAATGTCACAAGCTTATAAAAGGATTTATGAAAGGACTCTGTTATTACTAAAACCATATTTTTCTAAATCTGCAAATTTACATGAGTTTAAGTGCATTCTCTGTCTGAAGAAAACACTCCCAGGTATGCCAGACTGTTGAAGGCTCTAACTGTGTTAATAGTTCAGAAATCTAACAGAATAATCCCCTGTTTGCTGGGATGATTGGCACATTAGTCAAAATTTGCAATTTGATTTGACTTTTCAGTAAGTAGCTGCTGCTCAGGTCAGCTAAAATTCACAACATTGCAATTATAAAACCTTAGTGTTGGGCATCCTCTCAGTCCATCTTACCAACCCTCTAGTTGACTTAAGATATAGATCTACAAAATGTTTGACAAATGGCCTTCAAAGCCTAGAGGAAAGAGCACAACCTAGCTTCCTGAAGCAGCCCATTCTTTTTTTTAGGGGCAACTCTAAAGGTAGAGGTTTATTTAAAGCCTCAATGCACTGTCTAGAAAAATAAGGTTAATTCAGATTCCATGGACCAGTCTTTCAAATCTCCAAATACCTTCTTTTATTTTTTTGCAAGGCAATGGGGCTAAGTGGCTTGCCCAAGGCCACACAGCTAGGGCATTATTAAGTGTATGAGGCCGGATTTGAACCCAGGTACTCCTGACTCCAGGGCCGGTGTTTTTATCCACTGTGCCACCTAGCCACCCCCTTGTCTGACCTTCTTAAGGTTTTTCCTTCTCAAGGTTAAACATCCCTAGATCCTCTAAACAACTTCTCAAGACCCTTCATCCCAGTGTACATGACAAGGGGACTCTTTTATCTTTGGTCCTATAAACTATGTAGCTTTTGAAGCAGTCTATTGTACTTTAATCGTGATGTCTAAGGGAGACTAGACTAGCCATTATAGCATGTTCCAGACTCTCAACACATCAGGTAATCACCTAATCATGAAATGTAAATTATTATTTAAAAGAATGCTCTAAGGAGTGGCTAGGTGGCGCAGTGGATAAAAGCACCGGCCCTGGAGTCAGGAGTACCTGGGTTCAAATCCGGCCTCAGACACTTAATAATGACCTAGCTGTGTGGCCTTGGGCAAGCCACTTAACCCTGTTTGCCTTGCAAAAAAAACCCTAAAAACAAAAGAATGCTCCTTAATATATTCAAGGAATAATTCTGAGGACTAATTCTATGCTATATTCTTCTGAACTTTTCAGATTCTTTCCTATGTAGCCTAAAAGTCAACATGTCACGGTTCAGTAAAGACAATAAAGGCACCAGTAAAGACAGAGAAAAATATATTTATCAAATCTTCATGACTGGGAAAGATGTCTCTTCTAGCTCCCAGGGAAATTTATGAACTCTACTGTCACTTGGTTTTCCTCACATGTTCTGGATTATTTTCCAGGAATCTCTTTCTAGTAATTGTCTTTTTTGATTCCATATAAAGCTTGCAATCTTCTTAGGGACTCAGCAAAGAGTAGTAGCTAAGGGC
Organism: Macrotis lagotis; assembly: GCF_037893015.1. Classification (NCBI taxonomy): domain Eukaryota; kingdom Metazoa; phylum Chordata; class Mammalia; order Peramelemorphia; family Peramelidae; genus Macrotis; species Macrotis lagotis. Next base: position 3,625,821 of record NC_133661.1, read on the forward strand.
ATGAGTTGGAGTCAAGCAGTCCCAGATTTGAATCTTGTCTCATTAGCTTACTAGACATGGGATATGAGGCAAGCGACTTAAAATATACATGTATCAGTTTCTTTAAAGCAAAATGCACTAAACTAAGAATCTGAAAGCGGTGTCATTTTATATTGTATATTAATTTAATTTCTAATTTGAACATCATGAATGTGATTAATTTGTCTGATTTCAGAATCAAACTGTAGTTTACCACAGTATCAGCAGAAAAATTCTAGAAGACTATATATATATTTCTATTTATCAGGTCTTTCTCTGGATGCAGATAGCATCTTTATTCATAAGACTTAAGTAGTTAATGTGGGCATTTATATTAGTCAAAATGTCCTTAAAACAGTATTGTTTGTTCTGTATGCAGCATTCTCTTGGTTCTGTATATCTCACTCTCCATTACTTGGTGTAAGTCAATCCATGTATTTCTAATATCATCAAACATCATTTTTAACACTGTAGTATTCCATCACAATCAATCAATATTTTGTCATTTCTTCATCCTTTCCTCCCTCCTTCTCTTTGTCTGTCTTTCTTTCTTTCTCTGTCTCTGCCTCTGCCCTTGTCTTTCTTTCTTTCTCTTTCTTTTTTCTTTCTTTCTTCTTTCTCTTCCTTCCTTCCTTCCTTCCTCCCTACCTCCCTCCCTCCCCTATTTCTCTCTCTCTTCCTTCCTTCCTTCCTTCCTTCCTTCCTTCCTTCCTTCCTTCCTTCCTTCCTTCCTTCCTTCCTTCCTTCCTTCCTTCCTTTCTTTCTTTCTTTCTTTCTTTCTTTCTTTCTTTCTTTCTTTCTTTCTTTCTTTCTTTCTTTCCTTCTTTCTTTCTTCTTTCCTTCTTTCCTTCCTTTTATATTGTGCATTTGGTATGTTTGGTCTATGGAGATCAAAAATTTTCATTACCATTACCTGAATAAAAATGTTGAAATAGGGATCAGTAAGAGAGTTCATGATAAGACAAGAAGAGAAACAGGCCCTCATAGGGGAATGAGTTATATACAAGTTGAAATCCAAAGATCTCCCTGCATTTGTAAAAAGATAATAAATCTTATGCTCTTTATTGAATTTGAGTAATTTTTAGTCATGTCTATGTCTTTGTGACCCCATTTGAGGTTCTCTTCGCAAGGATACTGGAATTGTCTTTTCCTTTTCCAGTTCATTTAACAGATAAGGAACCTACATCAAATAGGGTTAAGTGACTTGCTCAGAGTCCCACCGTTAATTATTGTCTAAAACTTGATTTTAACATAGAAAGATGAATCTTCCTGAATCCAGGACCAGACATCGATGCATTGTACCACCAAGCCGCCCTGTAGTATTGGACAGTTCCTGATATTTGGGACAGCTTCATCGGAGTGTAAATTGGAATGGATGATCAATAATGATGCAGGATTAGAATATTTTATTAGGGAATGATCTGCAATAGAGGAATGTGCTGAATGGATAGGATTTAGCTTCTACTAGAGTATGAAAAAAGTATCCAGTCACAGAAAGAATAAAAAAACTCTGGATCAATGATTTGATTTGCAGGGGTAATTGCACCCCCAAGATGGTGTTTGTAGCATGTAAAATGGTTTCAGTTATCTACTACACATTTGTTTCCCAGCTTCCCTGCTGACTTTTTCAACTTATTCCATTGTTCGTAGTGAGAAGGGAAGGAACCAAATGTGATTCCCCAGCACAGAAATCATCCTGATGTTAGTTTCCCATTTAAAGCCAATCACATCATCAGGCAGTACAGACAATCAGCTCTGCCTACATTCATGGTTGCTTCATTTCAGAAGGTAGTGATTTCCTTCAGTGCAATATTGCTCCACAAAGCACTCTATTGTTAGCTGTGTGGCCCCAGGATTTCTTCATTCTTAGTTTTTTTTCTGAGGACAAAATTAAATGATAGACTATATATACAAATATATGCATGCATACACACACATATGTTTGACCTTTTACTGCCAAGGATCTTCCATTCCTTCAATCCACTCAAAATCAGACTAAAAAGATGGCACTTTATAATTTTCTTTATTTAATGATGTCCATTTTTACATTTTAATCTCTCTTTATTTATTTTGTGAAGCATTTCTCAATTACATTTTATTTTATTTTGGGGTGATGACTTTTGTTCTTAGTTTTATTTTTTAAATTTTTTTGCAATTACATGTAGAGATAATTTTCAACATTCATTTCTGTAAAATTTCCTTCCTTCCTCCTTCCCTCCCTCATCCCCAAACCGCAAGCAATCTGATACAGATTATACATGGAGATGATTATGTTATCAGTTCTCCCCCAGTATCTTCTTTGCCCTAAACCTTTTTTCTGTTAATTTTGCTCCATGCATTCTGACTTGAGTTTACACTGTCTCCCATTTTCTTGTTCTCTTACAAGGAATCACTGCCCCTCAAATTCAGAGACTGTCGTTTCTAGTTATGCTTCTATTCCACAAAGGTTTTCTTCAGGACACTTGTGTTTTAAAGTGTATCTGGACTTGAATTCACAGATAAGTCCAGAACAGATTTCAGCAAGTTGCCTCTCGGGCTATTGTTGCTCTACTCATTTCCATCTCTATGCAGACAACCAGAAAAAACACCAAGGCCATATTGTGGTATTTTGTCTTCAAGACCTAGGTTCTAGCATGTTTTCTAATCGCTTATATTAAATTCAAGTCAAAAGAAGTCAAACTTTATGTATTTGACATCTTCATTGAAAATTTATTTTATTCTGTCTCCACTGAAAGGAATCAAAAAGGGAACAATCTTTTTATAACACTTTTTGTATTGGGCTAGGCATTTTGCAACTATTTTCTCATTTGATCCTCACAAGAACATTCCTCAATTGGTCCTATAATCTTTTGGGAGGCAGGGTTATCAATCCCATTTTACACTGGAGGAGACTGAGGCAGTCAAAGGCTAAATGGCTTTTCCATTGTCACACAGACAGTAAGTGAATAATGCAAAATTTAAATTCAAGTACTCCTGACTCAATTCCAGCACTGATCCATGGTGTCCTCCTCTGATGCCTTCATGTGAAGTAAAAATACTCTGTTTTCTCAAAGTCTATCCTAATGGATCTATCTCTGGTTGACTCAACCAAGGTAAAAGAAAAACACAAAAATAAAAAGGAATCTTTTAGCATAGGATCAATTGTTTGCTTATTTTCTGTGAGAACAATCTTTACCAAAATATTTTCCAGCTACTGATGATGATGTTGGTGATGATGATGATGATGATGATCATGATTTTGATCACAGCAGCTGAGGATGAAGTCACTGGAAAACAATAACGAAGTGTATAATGTCAAGAAAAGAGCTAGAAAAACAAAGAGGGATTTGCCTACTTGGAGAAACCTGGGTGAGATGAAAGGGAGTACTACTTTATCATAAAGTCTTCCAGTAATTTAAAGGTTGGGAGGATTAGGAAACTTGCTCTACTCAGGACCACCACAAAACACAATTGCAAGGAATAGATAGAAGTAGCAGTGTCTAATTGGCTTGAAAGTAGCCATTCCTATCAGTGATCTCTGTGGGCACAGAGGTGATGTGATAACCAGGGAGGTGATGGTTGCCTTTCACTGAAGCTCTCCAGGTAACAACAGCAATGTATACTATCTAGCAATGCCCACCATAATGTCAGGTTCTATGGTGCTAAGTTATTTACAATAATTATCTCACTTTATCCTTACAACAGCCCTGGGAGGGAGGTGCTATTATAATTCTTATTTGACAGATTAAACTCAGGCAAATAGAGGTGAAATAACTTGTTCTGGATCTCACTAACTAGGAAGTGTCTGAGACCATATTTGAACTCAGGTTTTTATTTCTCCATGTCCAGCACTTTAGAAATTTTACTACCTTAGTTGGCTAATTAGTTGTTAGGGGCACAGCAGAGAGATCTCTCTTCAGGCTTAGAATAGAATAAAACTTTGAAATCCTTTTCCATTAGAAGAGCATGGGATTCTATTTATGTTGAGGATGGTCTTAATTGATCTCAATTGGAATACTGCTGAGTCTGATGAAATATCAGCCCCTTTGAAGCTTCAGAGTATTGAAGTAGTTCATTTTCCAGCCATTGATTTATTCCTTGAAGAATGACATTCCCACCATTAAAATGTTACTTACCACTTTAACATAATTCAAATTTGCTAAATGCTTTCTTTATATTCTTCTGCTCATATATGAGCTGTCCAGATTCAAAGAATAATTGTGTCCTGATTGCTAAGTATTTTGATGAATGTAGATTGAATGTCACCTTTCACCTTGTTTCTTTTACTTCTATAGTTTAATGAATGGAAGAAAATACATTTACCTGGTCAGTGGATATAATGCTCCCTGCAAAGTAGCCATTAATCTACCTTTTTGAGTCTGAAAATCAGGGAGAATTATCACTGTTCATCTGAACATTAAAAGAACTTAGTCATGGGGGAGATCTTCACAACAATGAAACAATCAGTCTCTGGGACAGTATGAATCTGAGTTTACATGTCAAAAATTGTACCATATCATTCAAAGAATAACAATGTTGGCTACCTCCAAAATGGCAGAAGGTGCAGGCCTAATTTTGATCCATAATCATGACCCAGAACATCAACATGCCCAGCAACATAAGCGAAGGAAGTGTCTTGACTTAGGACCATTGACAGATGGACTATCATGCCTTCTGACAAAAGCAGGTCATAAAGACTCCAGGGCCGGTGCTCTATCCCACTGTGCCGCCTGGCTGCCCCCTGGTCAATAGGTCTTGTCAAAAGTCTCCACACACATGCACATGTATACAACAAGTTAAGAAAGATTCTTTAAGATCTGAGAGATTTTCAAATATTCATTGGCCATCTATTTTTCTTATCTCTTCCTTCTTGAAATGCCTATATAGAATGGAACAATTTCAGACAATCCCAGAAGTCTCTCTACTTTTTTATGCTGTTTATAGATGTCATCAGAGTGGAGACAGTGACCTGTACCTGCCTTTTGGATTTTAGAAACAGATGCTCTATTCTTGACTTACCAAACACTCCCTGAGAATTGACAATTTTGTATAGATACTTCCTAGAGAAGAGGGGAAATCCCAGCCTAGCATCTTTTACATTGTTTTTGCTGAGCAGGATAGCTAATCATGCGATACATATGTTATTTATCCAATGAAATTGCTTATACTCAGAATGCAGGTCCATTGTGATAAGTACCATATAGTCTTGGGCATATAGAATTGTAAGTTTATTTATAATAATAGGTGAGCTCTGAAATGATTCAAGAGAGCAAAATGCAAAATTCAAAAAGAAACAACTGGAAAGCTTTATATGAATTAATCATACACACATAAATAATATAGACATACATATAAATATGTGGGCTTATATAAAATTATATAAATATATAAATAAATATATACTTATATAAATATATGTACACATTTATTAACATATATGCATACATATATGTTATATAATAACATAATATATAATAATATGATAGTAAACATTTTAAAAATATATGTATGTATATTTATATATCCTGTGTATATGTATATGTATGCATATATGTGTGTGTATATTTATATATATATATATATATATATATATATATATATATATATATATATATATAAACATATACATCCATACACAGAGAGGTAAATGACCTAGTATTAGAGCACTTGGACCTGGAGTCAGAAAGGCGCATCTTCCTGAATTCAAATCCAACCTCAGAATCTGGTCTACTTGACCATCTGATTGTTAACAAGTTTTTGGGACTTCAAATTTATATTTGTTATTTTGAGATCCCACCCATGGGTCCCATTTCTTCCCTCTGGCATCCCAAGTCTAACTCTTTCCTCTTCTCCTTGATAGTCTTTCAAATACTTGAATGTAAATGTCAACTCCCCCCAACCCATACACCTAAACAACCCCTATCTTCTTCTGACCAGGATGGCCTTCAAGAGATTTAGACCATCTAGAATCAAATCACAGTAATCAATGTGGAATACTTAGTCTACTGTGTTCATTCCTGTCCCTTTATTTTTAAAATACTAGGCTATCTCACAGAACTCAAAATCATTAAATATTTTATCTATTTTATGCAACACTGTCACAGAAACAAATACTCACACGGATCACCTTTTGCCTGGTCTCCTGAGGCTCAGTTTATTTGTATGCAAATAACTTGGTTTCCAGACAGCAGATTTTGTCTGTTACCAAACCCAAACCCTTAGTTTGATGGCTAGATAGAATCTTCCAGAATTCATTTTCTACTGGTAGTGACATCAAGAAATTAAAGCAGAAATCTAAAGCAATAACTTAAATGGAATTATCTATGTTGTATTTTAAATTATTTTGAAAACATTTCCAAGTTTTGCTTTTTTTAATGTGGCTCCTGTGACCAACTAACCTTCAATTTGAGACCTATTTTTCAAAAGTAAGGTCCATACAAAGACTGAGGTGATCCAGGAAGACTTGGGTAGATTTATAAATATATTAGATTTACAACTGAGGCACAGTGAATAGAACACTGACTCTAAACAAGAAAGACCTGAGTTCAAATCTAAAGCTCTCTAATATTTAGTAGCTATGTGATTTTGAGCAAGTCACTTAACCTCTGGCTGAGTTCCTTTCTTTCTTTTTTTAATCTTTAACCCATTGTTTGATTACCAGAATTCTCTGAAGCTTATACATTCAAGGAAGGGCCACAGTCTATTTGCATAGTAGAAGAACAAATATTAAACACGCAATTAACTCCAACAATAAATAAAGGCAATGATATATAATGTCCATAATGCCAGCTTGTTTTTCCACCCTATTGCAAGGAAGAGTATTATCATTATTGTTGTTGTTATCATTTTGGCATCCTTATTTTATTTTGAATTTCAAATTCTCTTCCTCTCTTTAGCCTCCTCCTGTGCAGACATCAAGCAAACAATATAATACAGACATACCTCATTTGTTACCCAACATTTTATTTTGCTTCACAGAATTTTATTTTATTTTATAATTTAAAGGTTTCTGGCAATGTTGTGTCAAGCAAATCTATTGGCAGCATTTTTTCAGTAGCCTGTGATCAAATCCGGTCTCTGTGTTGCATTGTGCTAATTCTCACAATTTTTTTATATTACTATTAGATATATTATAGCTATCTGTGATCAATAATCTTTGGTGTTACTAGTGTTTGTTTTGGGGTGTCACCAAGTGTGCCCTTATAAGATGATAACCCTATTTTATCAATATTGTCTGGGTTCTGAGTCATTCCCCTCATCTCCCTCTCGTCAGACCTATTTCCATAACTTATTGAAGAATATTTCACAAACTTGTTTTGATAAAATAGAAGCAGAGTTTTGAGAATTGGCTCCAGTGTTGAAGGTACTACTGTGGGTTAAACATTATCAACCAGCATCACATGCTACAGAGAAATCTTTTTGTGAAAAAAAGTCAATGGATGTGGCAACTTCATTGTCTTATTTTAAGAAATTGCCCCAGTCACTCTGACCTTCAGCAATCAGTAGCAGTCATCACTCATGCAGAATGCAGTAATCAGTCAGCAGCCATCAACATCAAGGCAAAACACTCCACTAGCAAAAAGAGTTTATTTCACTGAAGGCTTATATTTTTTCAATAAAATATTTTTAATTAAAGACTGTAGATTTTTTACATTAATGTTATTGCACACTTAATAGAGATGGCAAAATAGTGTAAATATAATTTTGTATGCACTGGGAAATCATGTGACTAGCTCTCAATGTTTGCTTTATTGCAATGATCTGGAACCAAACCTCCAATATCTCTGAGATATTCCTGTACTCATTATATATGTGAAGTCATGCAAAAACTAATTCTATATTAGTTAAGTTGTCAGAAAGGTACAAAAAATAAAATGGAAGGATATTCTTCAATCTGTTCTCAGGGTTGATCAATTCTCTCTCTGGAGATGGCATTTAGTTATATCTGGAGTCTTTTGGAATTATGGATAAGTGCATTGAACATAGCAGCTGTCTTCCACAGTTGCTGAACTTCAACAATACTGCAATTTGTGTACAATATTCTTCTCAGTCTGCTCACTTCACTTCGCATCTGTTCATTCAGGTCTTTCCAGGTTGCTCTTTTTTGATATCTCCCCTCCTGTCATTCCTTCTAGTCTAACAGTCTTCCATCATAACTATATACTGCAATGTCTTCAGTATTCCCCAATGATGATCATCCCCTCCATTTTTCATTCTTTGCTACCACCAAAAGAGCAGCCATAAATATTTTTGTTCATATAGATTCTTATACTTTTTCTTTGATCTTTTTGGCATAGAGAAATAATATTGGTATTGCTGGGTCAAAGCCTAAGCACCATGGATAAACGTAATTTTGTAGTACTATGGATGTGGCTCCAGATTTTTCCAAAGTGTTTAGACCAGTTCAAATGCCACCAATGGTGTATTAATGTCCCTATTTTTCATATCCCCACCAACATTTGTCATTTACCTTCTACATCATATTAACCAGTATGATAGGTTTGAGTTTGCCCTACAGAGTACTTTTAATTTGCATTTATCTATTTACTAGTTATTTAGATCATTTTATGTGACTTGATAACTGATTTGTTCTGAAGATTGCTTGCCCATATCCTTTAATGATTTATTAATTGCAGAACAACTTTTATTTTATAAATTTGGCTCAGTTATCTGGGTAATGAAGCATTTATCAGACAAAGAGTGTAAATTTTCTTTCGCTTCCTGATTTCCTGCTAATTTTGACTGTATTTTTTTGTTTGAAAAAAAATAATTCCATGTGATTGAAATTATTAATTTTACTCCCCAAGATCCTTTATACCTATTGCTTGGTGATAAACAGAGAGATGACATGTAAGATTTTGGTAAATAGTGTGCAGGCTGATACCTGGATTCTGTAAGAGTTCTTTCCAGTCATTCTAGAAATTTTTGTCAATGGATTCTTGCCCCAAAACTTGTTTTCTTGTGTTTATCAGAGTCAATTTCTGCAAGTATAGAATGGATATCTCAGTAACTATCTTACAAGTTTCTTATGAAAATCAAAAGAAGCAAGATGTGTACAGTATTGACTGCAATGACTAGAAAAAAGACTAATTTTTTTCTCTTTCCTCCTTTGTCTTATTTAGATCTGGCAAACAAATAATATATCAAGAACTTTCTAAAGGCTAGTTTCATTCTTGGCTAAGCACAAGAGAAATAAAGGAGAGATCGAATACAGAATTTATTTTATTACTTGATTGTTGTCCATTCTCTAAGAGGCCAAAAATGAATTCATCACTATGTTAGAATTGTTAGAGTGCTTCTGACTGTGACTGATCAGCCCAATGAGGTCAGAATGCTTTACCACAGATCACACACAAATAGTCCTCGTGAACTTTTGGAGTAGAGGTGTTTTTATATTTGTACATCTCATGAATCTTTTATGCAAATATAATTCTTTGCTCAGAGAGCACACTACCTTCTTTGATGTGGGCACACCATTCTGAGGAGTCCTGTATCCATGTCTCCTATGTATCCCAATTGATTCCAAAATTCTTGTCATTCAAACAACATGGTCACCCCACTGTGCTCTCTCTAAATGGGTTGGAAGCTTGGCAATGCAATTTGAGAAAGGACTTCCTTGTGCAGTATTTTATTTTGCTGGTAGATCTTCAGACTCTTCCAAAGACTATTCAAATGGAAGTAATCCAGTTTCCTGGCATAAAGCTGGTAGACTGTTCAGGTTTCATGGGTATACAACAAAAAAATCAACATAATAGTTCTGTTTTGTAGGCAACCTAATACCTCATCTCTCCCACATTTTCTTTGGAGCCAGATAGCTTTGGCAATGTGTATGTCAACCTTATCACCTGTGTATAACCCTGGAAAGTGTACTGGTAAAGTAAGTGAACTTATCCAAATAATCAAAATTTCTCCATTTGCTGTAACAGGTACTTCCAGATATCAATGTGTGATGTTAACTGGTAGAGATCCTATATTTTCCAGGTATTAATTGTCAGGCCCCAAATGAGCACAAATAGCAGAGAATTGATCCAGGCTTTGTTGCATCTCAGTCTCAGAGGTGGTGTGGATTATATAATGATCTGCAGACAAGAAATCATTCACCAACTCTCCATTTTATTCTTGACTTAAAGCCTTTTCACATTGAATAATTTATATCAGTATGGTAGTTGACCTTGATGCCATTTTCTTCCCACTGAAGGCATCCAAAAATATAACTGAAAATACCATACTAAAAAAACATGAGAATAAAGCAAACCATTCTACTTCACTGCATTGGTAACTGGGAAAATTCAAGAGGTTCCTTTATCCAGAAGCTATATAAGCATGCCATCATAGAAATGGCAATAGAACTGATGAAATTCTTTGGGCAAAAAGTTTGCCATGATCACCCAAAATCCCTGATGATGGACAATATCAGAAATCTTGGTCAAAGTGATGAACATTATGTATAGTTGCTTTTGGAATTTTTGGTAGCAAATACCTTATCAGTCATCCATTGGCCCTTTTTCTATCCCCACTGGCTCTCAGATGGATGACCATCGTCCACATGGCAAAATGAGACTATTAAGGTGGCCTCTGACAAGAATCTTGCCAGAAATGACAAAGAGACAGATGGATTGTCACAGGACAATTGACCTTTTTTTATAGATAGGGACAATGGAGGCATCCTCGAACTCCTGGAGGATAACCTCTTTTTGTTACAAAACCCAGAAGACTTCAGTCAGCTTTTGATTGAACAATAGACCCTCTTCCTTGTAAATCTCAGCTGGAATAGAATCAGTACCAGAAACTTTGCCACATGAAAGAAGTCTATTAGTATTTAAAACTTCTTCAGTTGAAAGTTCAGCTAGAGAGGATGGACTTTAACCTGAAATATATGGCCAATGATTTCAGCATTGGTTAATGAATTCAGCATTGGCTAATGGCATCCTGTTGAGAACATTATGGAAGTGTTTAGCCCACCTCTTCAGGGTCATGTCCTTATTACTAATCAATTTAGCTCCATTGGAATGGAAAATGGAAAATGGAAAAATAAAATAACATTTAGGGCATCATAAAACTTAATTTCATCAGCCTTCTTACTGAACCAAGAATTCTGCTTCTCTCTATGCTCATTTAAAATTTACTTTTGATGTTGCTAAATGCTACCTTCTTTAAGACTGACAAACTATTCTATCAATAAATCATGTGGAGTTCTCATTTTTCATTGAGTAACTTCTGAATTTCCCCATCATTTTCAGCAAACCAATCCTAATTTTTGCAAGTGTTCTGACCCAGATGTGGAAAATGCAGGCCTGAATCTCAAATCTCTGGAAGTTTCCTCACTTCTTTTCTACTCCAATTTTGACTCAGCTTTCCCTCCAAGTTAGCCACACACTGTTCTCACAGAGAGAAGCACTCTTATCTAATAACTTGGAATCTTCCCCAGTAATCTTGCCTTGGCACTGCTGCTTTTCTTGAATATTAATCTTTAATTTGTAAAGGATAAGTCTATATAATTGGTCAAGCACTCTGTGTCACACATTGCCTTTCTCACTCTCACATCATCTCCTTCTCTTCTCCTTACCATCAGTAGTCTACAAGATACCAAAATTTACTGTGAGGGTGTATCTGCAAAGTTTTATTGCATTTAGGTCAATGGAAGATATTGTTGGTAATGAGAAGCCCATAAGATACCAAAGTTTTCAGTAGGAAATGATCTTTCTTGTGCTTTGATTTGATTCCATTCCTCCCATGGACTCCCTGCCATACTTTGGAGTCTGTATCTCCTCTGACATTTAAGTCAGCCAGAATTGGAAGCTTGATATTAATGAAGAGGGTCTTCAGCTCATTATCATTTTATACCACCTCATCAGGATTCATCATGCTATGATCCTACACGCTGATGACGGTGGTGTGATACTTTCTTGCCAGAAGCAATTGCATTGGTGTGAGCCTCTAGTTTCTAGTACAGAAAATTGTTGACTTAAGTAGATAGGATTGGGAAATCTAAACCAGCTTCACAGTGCTCCCCACTATGTGGCCACTCCAGAAAAATGTATATCAAGTGCCAACTTTGGAAAGCTGCCTTTCATTTACCAGTCTTGATTCACTCAAGGCTGTTATTTTGATACCCCTGCTGAGTTCTCTTGCACAAAAACTATTCATTTTTCATGTCTATTGGATTTATGGTTTTTCATCAGTATGTATATATTCCATATACAGAATCATCTTTGGAAAATGTTTTTTCTTTCTTTTTTTCTTTTCTTTCTTTCTTCAGGATCTTTGAACATAGGCTATGGTTTTTACATGCTACAGTAAGCAGATTAAGTTAAGTGAATCAGACAACTTTTTGATCATCTTTTATAGGCCTTTTCTCATATTGGCAGTAAGCATTGCAGTCCTTAAAAAAGGCTATTTGGATACACAGGGGGACTGCCATGTGTATCCATCCAGCTCTCAGTATATCCACACTAACTTCTGTATCATTTGACTGTTGCCACAGGCCTTTAAAGTAGTTGAAATCATAAAATGGTCTGGATGATGTCTTTTTTGACTTCTGCATAAACTGGATTTAAGTGAAGCCTACTTGAGCAAAATCCTTAGCCAAAAAATCAAAATGACTGGGGATGATTTGGGATTCAGTGCTTGGTTTTACCCTCTTTTAAGTCTAAGCAAGCTCCAAATGCTCTGCAGTGACTGCTTCTACCACCTCCAAGGCCTCTTGGACCCAATTCCTCATACCTGCCTACTTCATTGAGGAAATCTTCACATGCTTGTGGTAGACAACTCCCCACCCCCACCACATCCAATTCACTATCAATACTGAAGACCATCAGTTACCTTCAAACTGCTTTAACCCATTTTTCAAGATGCTTGTTTTTTAATCACTCCATATATCACTGTAATATTAAGAATTGATTAATAATTAATATTATTTCATTAGATCCCCACAACAAGGAATTGGGTACTAGATGATCTCCATTTTAAAGAAAAGAAACTGGAGACAAACAGAGGTTAAGTCTATCACTGAACTAAGTGTCTGGAATCCAAAAAAAGCCAAAACCGTCCCTGCCTTCATGTGACTAATTTAGTCTTTTAATCTAATGAGGGAGAAAACATGGAAACAAATATATGCAAAGCAAATTATATTCAAGATAAATTTGAAATGATTGACAAAAGGAAGGCACTGGAATCAAAGAGAAGAGTTGGGAAAGACTTTCTATAGATGATGAGGTTTTAGTTTGGACTTAAAGGAAACCATAGAGTTGTATAATCTCAGCCAAGAAGAGAGGGAATTCCAAGTATGAAGGAAGTCCTAGAGAAAATACCCTAAGGTTCTTATTTGAGTGTCAGTCATGGAAATACAACAATAACAATAGCCAGTTAGTGAGGATGGGGGGAAATGTGAAGGTGTTTTGGTTTTCTTGGGAAGATGAAGGGTCTTGTTTATAAGAAGCAGGGAAAAGTGCCTCAAAAAGGAGAGAGAATATTGGTGAATTTGGATGAAAGAAGGGACAAGCTACTTTATAAAGGAGATGAAATAGAAGACATATTGAGGATTTTGACTTGGCAAGGAGGAGTACCTCTTTATCTGAGATAGAGGTGAGAGAGGAAATTGTGGGGAAAGACATCTGAATAATGTTACTTGGAGTGGAGGAGAGAAGAGGGAGCCCTAGGTGAATGCTCTCATTTTATTCAGTGAGTTATGAAATAAGTTTTTGTGCTGAGGGGAAATGAGGTAAAGAAGTGGAAAACTTAAGATTTGAGAAGTTAGGTGATGGGCTGCTATCTTGAGTAGCATAGTCAGTCAAATAGTAATTGCCTAACTGCAGTGAGGGACCAGTTGAGATTATATAAGTTTGTAATGAAAGAAGTCTTCATAGTTACATGATTTAAACACATTTTAAAATGAATAGAGTTGTACCTAAGTACAATACAGAAAGTTTGGATGATATTAAATAGGCCTGATTATTCAGTTATGCTTTCTCTAAAATGCCAGATTCTTCTATGATATGTGGAATGGGGCCTTATATTCATATGTATTTAGAGAGAGACATATATGTAGATGATGCATATTTATGTACAAGTTTAATTCTGCTTATTTCATGTTGCAAGAGTAATGAATACCAACAGTTCCTCAAGTCCCTCAATCTTGCATCAATTGAAGTCTTCTAGTTCTTTCTTCTCATGTTATCCTCCAGAGGCAAGAGGGCATTTCATCCAAGCTCCCAGAACCTCAAGGGAATGAAGTCGGAAGAACTCTGTCTCTGAGACAGCGCTCCTGCAAAACCCTGAATCATTCACTTAATCTTGCCCATCTTTTGATTATGAGGATCGTTTTTTCTTTTTAAATATTTTCCTGCCTGATTGAATGATTTTACGAACTGATTCAAAATTAAAATCTTCAGAATAAGCCCACAGTGACAAGACAAAGCAAGTCATTCTCTGCAGGGTATCAGTTAGAAGTCTTTTGCAACAATTTTTAGAAGGATGGGCAACACTTTTCATATTCAGCTACTGTTAATTATGATTTATAGAAGGAGATTAAAGCACAGGTGACTGAGAGTCCAATTCATAACAACTTCCACCTTCAGCCTTCACACCTCTCATTAAAGGAGTCATTTGTCTCTATGGTTACTCAAAGGCCCTTATAAATTAATGAGTTATTTGACAATTCCTTCCCAGGAGGGTGCCCACTCTGGGAGGTTAAGGTATAATTAAACATTCTCAGGTTTGAGCATTTGTGCATGTGTAAATGGAGACCAGAAATTCAAACAATAGTCAGAGACACTAAATACACCCTCACATACACTCACAGTTTAGCCATGTACATTTCTGAAATTACTTGTAGCTTCTCCTATGTTTTTATTATCCTTGGTGATAAGTGTTATTGTTAGCATCTATCCAAGAGACTGATTTTCAGCTCTTTGTTTTCAACCTTTACTTGTCTTTGTTTTCAACTATTAATGTCCATTGTATACTCTTTAGACACTGAAAAAAAAAAAGCTATTTGATTGTGTGTGTGTGTGTGTGTGTGTGTGTGTGAGAGAGAGAGAGAGAGAGAGAGAGAGAGAGAAGAGAAAGTGTTAACCAAAAATGTTTGCCAATCTGATAAACTCTTTGATCTTTGACTGAATTTATTTTTATGCCTAATCTTTTAAAATGAGATAACATTAGTCCATGTGAGTCATATAAAGGATTCCTGACCTTGAAGGACTACAAAGATGGAGTTTATATAATAGTGGTGAAAATTAGGAAGGCTCAGGACTAGTCAAAAAAGTCTGCCTTTGCAAGGAGTTTTGGGTAAGGATGAACATATTACATATCTATATATAGAGATAGAGATAGATAGAGATAGAGATAGAGATAGAGATGTATGTAAGTATATTCTTTTTCTTTCCCAGCGACAGAGAAAAACCTATTTACATAGAAAATATAACATTCTGTAAGGATATTTATTTATTTCTAAGGTCTTCTGTTTTATTGTTGCTCATATAATCCTTTCAAAGGAATAAAGTTTGATAGCTAGCAGATATCACAATGCCTCTTGTTAGTGGAATGCTTGGATAGCACTGACTTAATGATCATGAGGTGTGATATAATGGGGACAAGAAACTTTTTTGGTCCACAAATGAACCTGATTTCATGATACTTTATACAACCTCAGCCTCTCAGGACTGGAAGAAAATTAGGAGATTATCCAGGTGACCCCATAATTGCACGAAAATCAACTACTATACCCATAGTCATCCAACCTTTGTTTTTAGCAACCAAAAGAGGTAGTTCCTGATCCCTTTGGACAGCTGCAGTTATGAGGTAGATCAGTCTGCTCATCTGCTCCTTCTATCCATTGCTTCCTCTGACTGTTCTCTGGACACAAGCAGAACAAGACTAATTCTTCTACTAGTTCTGCAAGCACTGCAAGACATAATGCCACCACCCCAAGTCTTCTCATTTCCGTGAACCACATTCTCTGGTCCTGCTACCAATTCTCATTGAGGAGGTTAGGTGGATAATGCACCAGCCCTGAAGTCAGAAGTCCCTGAATTCAAATCCCTTAACAGACACTTAACCCTTAATTGCTATATGACCATAGGCAACTCACTTAACCTTGATTTCCTTACATCCAGACCAATCTCCAGTCATCCTGATTCATATCTTTTTATTTATTTTTTAGGGTTTTTTTTTTTTTGCAAAGCAAATGGGGTTAAGTGGCTTGCCCAAGGCCACACAGCTGCATAATTATTAAGTGTCTGAGGTCTGATTTGAACTCAGGTCCTCCTGACTCCAGGACCTGTTATCTATCCACTGCACCACCTAGCCACTGCCTGATTCATATCTGATCAATGGATCCCAATAGTTCCAGAGGAGAAAGGGAGCCTGGTGACAACATAAATCCCCTCACTTAAATTCAATTCATTTGCTAGTCATGGCATCACCTCTTATCATGGCATGGTCTTTTTTGAGAATGAAGGAGAAACAATAGCAACATCAACAAATTCTCATACTCAGAATAATGGGAAGTGGGAAATGAGCTTAATTTCCATTTTATGCCATATATGTGTGTGTGTGTGTATATATATATATATATATATATATATATATATATATATATATATATATATATATATATATATATATATATATGAAACCAGCCCCTTAAGAAACAGTTTTTTTGTCACTTTTAGAAAGTTTTTTTTAGACACCCAATCTTCATTTGGTCACACCTTTACTCCATTACCTATGGTTCTTATTACTCTCTTTTGTGAAGTTCAATTCCTATCTCTCTTTCAAATGACATCCCTTCAGATGAAGAAAGTTGAAAGTTGTGATGTCTCTCTGGAAATAAGTGTTTTCATGTTGAAAATGACCATAAATATGAATTTTCCACCATTTATGTTTCCCTCCTCTGGATGTTCTCTAGCTTATCAATGCTAATCATTTAATTTCTTTTAATAAAATTATTCATTAAATACCTTCTATGTTCCAAGCACTATTGCCAGAAGGTTAGTTTATGAAAAGATAGAAATACACTAGTAATACAGTGTAAATACAATGTAAAGTTCAATAGAAATACAATGTCAGCAAGGAGCTTACATACTATCAGAGAAAAAACATGTTCAGGAATAATTTTGTATAGAAAGTATGGAATTAAAATCATACTTATTCTGAGTTAAAGGTGCTGGCAGCTGAGGAAATTGTAAAAAGCTGTTTGGAAAAACTTGTGCTTGAACTGAAGCTTAAAGAAAATATAGATTTCTACAAGGTAGCAATAAGAAAGAATTAAATTTTATGACTGAAGAATAACCTTTACAAAAATATGTATGGAGATGAGAAATTCAATGTGCGATCATCTAGTCTATTCAGAATGTAGATTGTATGATGTATGATGGAGTGAATATATTCTGCATCTTGAATTTCTCATCTCTGCATTTTCAGTCCTCTGGAGTCATGGATGGTCTCTGAATTGATCAGTTCTTGAGGCTTTCAAAGCTATTTTTCTTACAGTAATGTTACTATATAACTTTTCCCTCTGGTACTGTTGAATTTACTGGACATCAGTTAACATAAGTCTTCTAAGGTCTCTTTGATTTAACCCCTTCCTTATTTCTTACACTACAACAGTATTCTCTTAAAGTTTAACATCCAATTTTATTCTGCCAATCTCACATTGCTTGTTTTTTCATACTCAGATTCATAGGAAGTTGGAAATGAGCTTAATTTCCATTTTATGTGACTAATATATGTGCTTTATGATAACTAAAAGTATTTTCACAAATATACGTATATATTTATCTTTGTTTTTATTTTTAGCTATCTCAGTTTTACCTCTTTGATCCCTTTGGAGTATAGCCCTAGCAGCAGTATTTCTGAGTCAAAGTCTATATACAAGTTTATTTAAGCTTAAGGGCACTTCCAAATTATGATGAATTTCACAAAGAAGATGCTCTCCCATTTCATCCATACATTAACTGTGGAAAGGAAAAAGTTGAAACATTTTTTCTTCTCATTTTATAGAAGAGGAAAATAAGTCTTTGAGAGATTGTTTGACATAGGTAATATAAATAGCAAGATTGGACCTCAAGCCCAGGTACAAACTCTGGCCCCTTCCATTGTACCTTGTGGTCTCCATTATACATAATGCTAGCATATCCATGCATGCTGCATCTACTTTTCTGGCAAGTAATAATTTTTCACTTCTGAATTTTCAACACTCAGTGAACATTTTCTTTATTCGGCACGCCAACAGAGATGCTCTTTGACACTTAAATTTCCCCTTTTGGAAGAAATGCCTTATAAATATTGCTCATGTTGGAGATTAAATGATGTTTAGCCAGGTTTTACACATTGAAGTCAGACATCTAAGATCTAACACTTGCTATATCATTAACTAGCTGAAGTTGGGAAATTCATTTTTAAATTTAATTTATTTTTTATTTCAGTTACATGCTAAAGTCTTCAATCTTCATTCTTTTGCAAGCTTTTGTTTTCCACCTTTTTCTATAAACCTCTTTTCCTTCCCTCCCCACTATGGCAGAAAGCAATTCAATATACATTGTAAAATTGTGTTCAACATAGGTCCATAGTAATTATGTTGTAAAAGAGGAATTGGAACTGAGGGGGGCGGAATATGAGAAAGAAAAAACAAAAAATGTATTTTAAAAAGTGAACATAGTATGATTTGCTTTGCATGAGGATCTTATAGTCCTTTCTTTATGTATTGGCATTTTCTTTAACAATTTTCTCAGAATTGACCTTGTCACTGAATTGCTGAGAGGAATTACATCCCCTTAGTTGATTCTCTCACAATGTTGTTAATGCATACAATGGTCTCCTGGTTCTGTTCACTTCACTCAGTATCAGTTCATGCAATTCTTTTCAAGCTTTGTTAAGTCCATGATATTTTACAGAATAATAGTACTCTGTAGCATTCATATACTATAATTCATTCAACCATTTCCCATTTGATAATTATTCCCTCAATTTCCAGTTCTTTACCACTACAAAAAGATCTGCTAAAATATTTTTGTACATGTGGCTCTTTTTCCCTTTTTGGAATCTCTTTAGTATACAGACCTTGTATTAGTATTGCTGGATCAAAAGATATGAATAATTTTATTGCCCTTTAAGCAAAATTCCAAATTGCTCTCAAGAATGATTGAATCATTCACAAGTCCACCAACTTGCATTAGTATCTTAGTTTCCATACTCTTCTCCAATACAGATCATTTTCCGTTTTCTTTTTTTTTTTTTTGGTCATTTTAGTCAATCTGATAGGTATGAGGAGGTACCTCAGAGTTGTTTCAATTTGCATTTCTCTAAACAATATTAATTTTAATATTTGTTCATGTGACTATAGGTAATATAATTTCTTTATCTAAAAACTGCATGTCCATATCCTTTGCTCATTTGTCAATCAGTGAATGACTTGTATTCTTATAAATTTGACTTCATTGTCTGTACATGTAAAAAATAAGTCCTTTAGCAAGAAATCTAGCTGTTAAAAATTATTCCCATCTTTCTGCTTTCCTTCTGATCTTGGTTGCTTTCTTTGTATTTGTGTGAAAACTTTTTTTTAATACAATTCAGTTAAAATTATCCATTTTGCAAACTATAAATGTCTATATCTCTTGTAATAAACTCCTCCCCTCTCCATGGATCTGACAGATAGATTATTCCTTATTCTCCTAATTGGCTCATGATATCACCCTTTATGTTTAAATCCTATACCTTTTTCAACCTTCTCTTGGTATAAGATAGGAGATGTTACTCTAAGCGTAGTTTCTGCCATGCTATTTCCCAGTTTTCTCAGCAGTTTTTGTCAAATAGAGAGTTGTTCATCCAGAAACTAGAAACTCTGGGTTTATCAAGCAATAGGATATAATAGTCATTTACTACTGTTTCTTTTGAACATAAACTTATTCCACTCATTCTCTTCTCCATTTCTGAGCCAGTTCCAGACAGATGTTTGCACTATGTAATGTTGTTTTAGATCTGGCATGGTTGGACCGCCTTTCTGTGAATGTTTTTTTTTTCTATTAATTCCCAAGATATTCTTGACCTTTCATTTCTCCAGATCAATTTTGCTACTATTTTTTTCATCTTTATAAAATGATTTTGGTAGTTTGAGTGATGGAATTTAAGTAATTTAATTTAGTTAGAATTGTCATTTTTATTCTATTAGCTCAGTCTATCCATGAGCAATTGACACTTTTCCAGTTTTTAGATCTGATTTAATTGTGTGAAAAATGTTTTTTAATTGCGTTCATGTAGTTTCTTGGATTGTTATAGTTAGTAGATTCCCAAGATTTTTATCTTGTCTACAGTTACTTTAAATGGAGTTTGTCTTTCTGTCTCTTACTGTTGAGTTTTTTGGTAGTATTTAGAAATGTTGATTGATTTATGTGAATTTATTTTATATCCTGCTCCTTTGCTCAATTTTTTCAAGTAGATTTTTTTTTAGTTGATAACCTAGGGTTCTCTAAGTGTACCATCATATTATCTGCCAAGAGTCAGGGTTTTGTTTCTTAAATGCCTATACTAATTCAATTTCTTTTTCTTCTCTTATTCCTTAAGAAATAATGAGCATCCTTGTTTCAACCCCTGATCTTATTGAGACTGATTCTAGTTTATCCCCATTAAATATAATGCTTGCTGATGGTTTTAGATAGATACTGCTTATCACTTTTTTTTGTTTGTTTTTGCAAGGCAATGGGAGGAAGTGACTTGTCCAGGGTCACACAGCTATGTAACTGCTTGTCATTTTAAGGAAAACTCCATTTACTCCTTTGTTCTCTAGTTTTTTTAATAGAAAGGGGTGCTGAATTTTTTCAAAGACCTTTTCAGCATCTATTGAAGCAATCATATAATTTCTGTTAATTTTTTTATGGATATGGTCAATTATGCTGATTGTTTTCCTAATATTGAAATTTCCTTTTATATCCTGGTAAAAATCCTGCCTGATCATAGTGCATTATTCCAGTAATGACTTGCTGTATTCCCTTTGCTAATATTTTATTTAAATTTTTTTGCATTAATATTCATTGGGGAGATTGATCTTTATTTACATATATATTTTTGGTCTGTTTTGCCTCTTCCTGATTAAAGTATCAAAACCACATTAATGACATAAAAGGAATTTGACAGAACACCTATTCTTTCAAATAGTTTAAATAGAATTTTATTAATTGTTCTTTAAATGTTTGATAGCATTCATTTATCAATTCATTTGACTTTTGACCTTTTTTCCTTAGGAAGTTTATTGATGGCTTGTTCAATTTCTTTTTTTTTCTTAAATGGGGCTATTTAAGTATTTTCTTTTTTAAATATTAAGTATTTTATTTCCTATTCTGTTAATCTGGGCTGTTTTTATTTTTGTAAATATTCATGCATTCCACTTATATTGTTAGATTTCTTGCCATACAGTTGAGCAAAGTGACTCCAAATTAATACTTTAATTTTCTCTTCATTGGTGGTGAATTTACCCTTCTCATTTTTTATAATTTTAAATTGATTTTCTTCTTTCTTTTTTTAAGTCAGATTAATAAAAGATTTATCTATTTTTTATAAAACCAATTCTTAATTTTATTGATTAGTCAAATAGTTTTTATACTTTCAATTTTATTCATTTCACATTTGAATTTTAGGATTTTTAATTGAGTATTAAATTGGAGATGTTTAAATTTATTCTTTTTCTAGCTCTTTTATTTGCATGACCTATTCATTGAACTCCTTTTTCTCATTTCATTCATATAAGAATTTAGAAACATAAAATTTCCCCCAATAACTGCTTTCACTGAATTCCACACATTAGTATGATGTCTCATCACTGTCGTTGTCTTGGATGAAATGTATAATTATTTCTATGATTTGTTGTTTGATTCATTCATCCTGTAAAATTAGATCATTTGGTTTGCAATTAAATTTGCTTATTTTTCCATCTTGGACCATCCATGTATTTTTATATGCAATGTTCATTGCATTTGTGATCTGAAAATATGTATTTAAAAGTTTTATCTTTCTGCATTTGGTGGTGAGGTTATGATCTAATACGTGCTCAATTTTTTTGTAGATGCCATGTAGTATAGAGAAGATGGTATATTCCTTTCAATCCTCATTCAATTTTCTCCAAAGGTCTATCATATCTAACTCTTTTAAAATCCTATTCACCTTAACTTCCTTTGTGTTAACTTTTGTGATTAGATTTATCTAAATCTGAAAAAAAGAGAGGTTGAAGTCTATCACTAATATAGTTTTCTTTTGTCTTTCTTATATCTCTTTTAACTTCTCTAAAATTTTGGTTGTTATTACACAGTGCTTTTATATTTACTATTGTTATTACTTCATTGTATCTTTTAGAAAAATGTAGTTTCTTTCCTAATGCCTTTCATGAGATCTCTCTCTGCTTTCTGAGATCAGGATTACTATCCATGAGTTTTTTTTTCTTTGACTGAAGCATAATCTAGTTTGCTCCATACTTTCATCTCTACCTTGTATGTGTCTCTTTGCTTCAGATGTGTTTCTTGTAAAAAATCATATTGAAGGAGTTGGCTTTTTAGTCCACTCTGCTATCCAGTTTTATTTTATGGGAGATTTCATCCTATTCATATACACAGTTATGACTGCTGCTTCTCTCAATTTTTCTTCCTTTCTATTAATCCTCTTACCTTTGTTCTCCTTTTTCACTTTTACTTTGCTTTTCCTTTTCCCCTCCTTGCTAGATGGTGCAGTGGATAGAGCACTGGCCTTGGAGTCAGGAGAATGAGAGTTCTGATTCAAGCTCAGACACTTGACCCTTACTAGCTGTGTGACCTTAGACAAATCTTTTCACCCTGACTGCCCCATATCCAGGGCCATCTCTAGGCATCCTGATTCCTATCTGGCCACTGGACCCAGATGACTCTGGAGGAAAAAGTGAGGCTGGTGACTTAGCAGACTTCCCTCACTGGAATCCAGTTCACATGCTTGTCACTTTCCTGATGTCCTGGTCTTCTTTGAGAATGAAGAACAAAACATCAGGCCCTCCTTCTCCTTTCTTTCTCCTTTCCCCTTTGACTTCCATCTACAATAGGATAAATGTCTAAGCCCATAAGGTATTCCCTCTTTGAATCAAATCTGTTGAGAGGATGATTTACTCAATGTTCACATTGTCCTTTCTTTTCCTCTACTATAATTGGCCCTTTGTGCTTCTTCATGTGGTACTATTTATCCTTTCATATTTCCACCTTCTCCAAAATAATTCTTTTTTCATATTAGTTGTTTTAAACCTATCTTATACCCATATTTTCTGTCTAAGCATAGTCCCTTTAACTGTCCTGATAGAAGTACAGTGCTCAAGGATTATAAGCATCATCACATCCTAATCACTTCATACCCACACCCTCTATCTAAGTATGCTCCTTTCAACTGTCCTAAGAAAAACAATTCTCAGGAGTTTCAAGTTTTATCTTCCCATATAGGAATGTAGACAATTTAGTCTTATTGACTAACATTTTTTCCCTTTCCATTTATCTTTTTTATGCATGTCTTTGTTCTCTTATTTGAACATCAAGTTTTCTGTTAAATTCTGGTCTTTTTATTAGTTTAGTTTGAAAGTCCTTTATTTCAATGAAAAATCATCTTTCCCCCTTAAAGACTATGCTGATTTTTCCAAAGGAGTTGATTCTTTGTTATAATCCAGGTTCCATTGTCCTCCAGAATATTCCAGGTCCTCTTATTCTTTAATGTTATAGTTGCTAAGTCCTGTGTTATCTTGATTGTGGTTTCCTGCCATTGAAATTGCTTCTTTATGGTTGCTTACTGTATGCTTTTCCTTTAGCTGATAATTCTAAAATTTGGCTACAATATTCCTAGGAGTTTTTATTTTGAGATTT
Organism: Macrotis lagotis; assembly: GCF_037893015.1. NCBI lineage: Eukaryota > Metazoa > Chordata > Mammalia > Peramelemorphia > Peramelidae > Macrotis > Macrotis lagotis. Next base: position 3,649,673 of record NC_133661.1, read on the forward strand.
CTTTCTGAGAATGATTGATGGATTCTTTCAAGAACTAATTTATCTTCTTCTCTCAAGATATTAGGGGCAAGATATTAGGGCTTCTGAGCTGGGGCCGAGTCCCTCTTTGCTGACCTCCTCTGTCACTAGCCTCTTGAGACACAATCTGAGCTATGCTATGGCTAAGATTCTCATAACAACTCCTGCCAACACTGACTTCACTTCCCCTTTGTCCACATGATACAGAAATTTTCTGAAGTTCCTACAAAATATATTGAGTTGAAAAGTTATTTCACTCTGTATTTTTGTGGGTTCTGTCACTTGGTCTGGTTAGAGGCTTCATTTAAAGTTGTTTCAGGAAAAGTTCTGGGAGGTACCCAGTTTTGTGTCACCATCTTAGCTCCACCAGAAAATCCTCCAGAAAATCTTATTAAACTTCATTTTCCTAAGGTTCCTGTTTACTCTTGAAATACTTACATTTATTTTCCTGTATGTCACACATCTTTGATTTTTAAATTTTGATTCCAGTATTTACCCCCAATTTTTCACTCTGTTGGTTTCCCCAGTCCTAATCCCCACTCATTCATGACGTCTCCACCAATAATAAGTCCAGTAGTAGATGATGATGATTACAAAGTGACAAACCTGGGGAACGAGAATGATGAAACTGAGCTCTACCAGACAAGAAAGTTATGAAAGGAGAGTATGTGAGTTCATATTGGAAGGGCTGATTTCTGAGGACAAGAAGTTCATTAACAGGGCAGTATCATCATTGAGCCAGATCTCTATACCTTCTCCCAAGTGGGATTTGGAGTTTTAATTTACTTAGAGTATTTGTTTCTACTAAGAAATATTTATTTTCTCTCCTAGCACCTCTTCCAAATGAGAGAAAGAAGGGGGTGGAGACACACACACACACACACACACACACACACACACACACACACACACACACAGAAGGAGAGAAAGACAGAAACAGAGACAGAGAAACCAAGAGAGAGAGAGAGAGAGAGAGAGAGAGAGAGAGAGAGAGTGCTTGCAATGAATATTCAAGGTCAAGAAATGAAAAGCCCAGGGTTGCCATATTCAAAATATGAGTTTCATTCTGTACTTGGAATGAATGACTTTTCTATCAGTTAGTGGGCAGCATTGACTCTCCTTCAGTTCTCTGGAATCACAATTGGTCTTTGCAGAGATCAGAACTTTTAGCTTTTTCATGACCATTTATCTCTGCAGGATTGTTAGCATATATATTGCTCTAGTCCTCTTCATTTTACTCTGAGTCAGTTCATAGAAATTTTCTCAATTTTTTTGGTTATTTTCCCTCCTGAAATTGCATGTCATTTTATAAAGCACAATAATATTTCATTACATTCTTATAATCTTAATTTATTTCATTATTCCCTAATTTAGAACCATTTCACAATTTCCATTTATTGGCCACAAAATAAGCAAAATGATTAGTGGCTTCACTTCTAGTTCCTCTCTGTCTGGAGTTATCTTTCCTTGTCTCAGCTTTTGAATATTTAGCCTTGCTCTGCTTCACACTTAAAATTGATTGAAAAATCATGTTAAAATGAAAGGATAAAAAACATTCTGAAGTCGACTGAGGCAGAAGCATGCTCTTTGTAGCTCCACTCTGAATTTTAAAAGTTCTCTAGTTAAGTCAAGTAAGCAAGCATACATGAAACCTTTTTATGGTTCAGTTCTTGTTTCCTAAAAAGAGACTGAAACTCCTAAATAAGTATTGCCCAACCCCAATAGTTTGTAAGCTTCCTGAGAAGAGGAATATTTCCTTTTTGTCTTTACACCCCCCCCAACCCCCGCTTAGCCTAGCATGCTTTGACACATAATTGGAGCTTTATGAATACTGATGGAAAGATAGGTGGATACACTATCCTCCTGCTTTGCACAGTGCAAGATTCCTATTAAGCAATAAATAGATGTTTCCTGGATGATGTATTGATTGTTTAAGTCCATTTTAGTTAAGCTTATCAAATCTTAAGCTAATCAAACCTTGCCTCCCCAATTAAATAAATAATACATGGTAAGACTGATTGAAGTAGCAAAAGGGATATTACTAGCTGTCTTCCAACATTTAAATTATTGGAAAAGGCAAGATCTGTTAGACTTGACCTGATTTGGCCCTGAGGGAAGAACTGGAAACAATGAGAGTTACAAAGGAAAGATTTCACATTGATAGAAGAAAAGGCATTTTATCAATTAGAAGTGTTTCAAGATGGGGTAGTTTGTCTCTGAGGGTCTTCTAGAAAAGGCTAGAGGAGTTATCCAATATGGTATAGCATCAGGTGACATAGACCAAAGAGTCTGGGTGTTGACCTAAGATGCCCTGTCTTCACATTTCATTGCAAACATGACCTTTAGGAAGGGTGTGAATAGTGGCAAATTGTAAAACTGCATTGAATCTCAGTTTCCTGTTGTGTAATATAGGGATAATAATTCCTGGAGCACTTACTTCACAGGGTTATCTTGATACTGATAAAATAAGTACTAAATATCTCACAAAATTCCAAGGGTGACCATTATTGGTAGTTGGAGGACACATTGGTAGATTAAATGCTCTCCAAGTTGTCCCTCTCTTTTTAAAAAGATTTTTATTTATGTTGTGTTTTACAATTTTTTCCCCTAATCTTGTTTCCCTACCCCTATTCCCCCCACACACACAAACAGAAGGCAGTCTGTTAGTCTTTCCATTGTTTCTTTTTTTTATGTTTCTTTTTTTAATTTATTTTTTATTCTCATTTTGTACAAATGTTTTTCTTTACATTAAGAAGATATACTTGTTTACAGACAAACAAAATACCCCTCCCCCATTGAATATAGATAGACTTGCTTGGGCAAAAAAGTAAAGGGGGGGAAAATTAAAATTAAAAAAAAATAGTAATAATTGTAGGTATGGCCAGGTGGTGCAATGGACGAAGCATCAGCCCTAGAGCCACGAGCACCCAAGTCCATATCCAGCCTCATAAACCCAATAATCACCCAGCCATGTGACATGCAAGCCACCTGATCCCCACTGCCCTGCAAAAACCAAAAAGAAGAAAAAAAAAGACCCAAAATAAAATAAAATAGTAATAATAGTAGGGGTGGCTGGGTGGCAGACAGAGCATTGGCCCTTGAGCCAGGAGCACCTGGGTCCGAATCTGGCCCCAGACACCCAATGATCACCCTGCTATGTGGCCCCAGGCAGGCCATCCAGCCCCACTTGCCCTGCACCCTCCCCCAAATAATAACAAAAAATGTGTTTTAGTCTTTCTTCCAACACCATCAACTCTGTCATGAGTGGATCACATTCTTTATGATAAGTCCATCACAAAAGTTACTTCCATATTTTTCCAACGTTGCCATTGCTGATCGCAACTCCCTCTCTTATTTCTACACTACCATGTACTATATTTTCTCTCTTCTTTCACTCTGACTCTGCTGTAGGGTCGCTGGCGCAGCAGACAGATCCCTGGCCCTGGGGCCAAGAAGCCCTGAGCCCCCAAACCACCCCTTAGGCCCAGAATCCACCTGGCCCTATGGTCCTGGGCAGGCCATCCAATCCCAGCTCCTTGCAAGAAGTAAAAAAAGAAAATGTGTTATATCTGACCACTGTCCCCCCATGGTCCATCCTCTCCTCCTTTATTTACATCCCCATCCCTTCCCCCTGCTCCCCCCTCCTTCTTACTCCAGTTGTCTATACCCCATTGAGTAAATTTGCTGTTTCCTCTCCTAGCCATCTCTGATGAGAGCAAAGGTTCCCTCATTCCCCTTTGCCTCCCCCCTTCCATATCATTGCAATAGCTCAATGTAATTAAAAAAAATCTTATTATGTGAAATAGCTTGGACTATTCCCCCCTCTCCTTTTTTCTTTCTCCCATTACATTTCCCTTTTTTTCTTATTGACTCCATTTTTACACCATATTTTATCTTCAAATTCAGCTTTCTCCTGTGCTTCAACTATAAAAGCTCCCTCTACATGCTCTATTAACTGAGATGGTTCATATGAATATTATCAGTATCATTTTTCTATACATGCAGTTCATCCTCATTAAGTCCCTCATATTTCCCCCCTCTCAAGTCCCTCATATTTCCCCCCTCTCCTCCAATCTCCATGCTTCACCTGAGTCCTGTATCTGAAGATCAAACCTTCTGTTCAGCTCTGGCCATTCCAACAGGAACATTTGAAATTCCCCTGGTTGATTGAAAGTCCATTTTTTCCCCTGGAAGAAGATATTCATTTTTACTGGGTAGTTGATTCCTGGTTACATTCCAAGCTCTTTTGCCTTCCGGTATATTATATTCCAAGCCCTTTAAGCTTTTAATGTAGTTGCTGCTAAGTCCTGTGAGATCCTGACTGCAGCTCCATGATATTTGAATTGTGTCCTTCTGGCTGCTTGTAATATTTTCTCTTTGACTTGGGAGTTCTGGAACTTGCTATAATATTCCTAGGGGTTGATTTTTTGGGATCTTTTTCTCGGGGGAATTGGTGGAGTCTCTCCACTTCTATTTTGCCCTCTGCTTCTAGGATATCAGGACAATTTTCCTGTAGTAATTTTTTGAAAATGATGTCAAGGCTCTTTTCCTGATCATGACTTTCAGGTATTCCAATAATTTTCAAATTATCTTTCCTAAGTCTGTTTTCCATATCAGTTGTTTTTTCAATGAGATATTTCACATTTTCTTCTAATTTTTCATTTTTTTTGATTTTGAAGTATTGATTCCTGATTTCTGTTAAATTCATCAATCTCCCTGAATTCTATTCTTTGTCTGAAGGATTTATTCTCCTCAGAGAGTTTTCTTATCTCTTTTTCCATCTGGCCAATTTTGCTTTTTAAAGCATTCTTCTCCTCAATAACTTTTTGAACTGTTTTATCCATTTGACCTAAGCTGGTATTTTCTTCACCATTGTTTTTGGATTTCCTTGACTAAGCTGCTGACTTCATTTTCATATTTTTCCTGCATCTCTCTCCTTTCTTTTCCCAGTTTTTCTTCTAACTCCCTCATTTGATTTTTCAAACTCTTTTTTGAGCTCTATTATAGCCTGAGCCCAATTTCTGTTTTTCTTGGAGTCTTTAGATGCAGGAGCTTGTGCTTCTTCATCTTCAGACTGAGTATTTTGATCCTTCTTGGGCTCATTTGCAAAATATTTCTCAATGGTCTTCCTCTTGTTTCTTTGTTCATTTTCCCAGCCTAAACCTGTTTTTTGGGGGTGCTTCCTGAGCTTTTGGGACACTCCCACAAGGGGCTGAGTGTGTGAGGTTCTGTCCTCCCTCCTGGTCTGTGAATGACCATAAGCGCCCCCCTTTGCCATGGGGCTGAGGTGGGGGGAATGCTGTTCTATGGGGGCACCTAGACTGGGATCAGGATCTGAATGTGGTCAGAGCTCCAGAGTCCTGTTCCAGCAGCAGAGGACAGAGCTCTGTAGTCTCTCTCTCTCTTCACTCCCCTCCCTCAGCTCAATGGGCTCATGCCCTGGGGGCACCTGCTTACCAGCTCCACCTGCTTCTGTTTCCGGATCTGGGCTGCTGAAAGACCAGGCTGCTGGCTGTGTGCCCTGAGGGCTGGGCTCCACGTGCTTGCTCTGGCAGAGGTCCCCCACTGTTCCCCCACTTTGTGCAGGTGCTCCCTGGGGTGCAGCTCAGGAGACTCACCCGCTGCTGTGAGCTGAGGCTCCCAGCGCCCTGGGGCTGCCTCCGGGAGGCTGAAGTTCTTTGGCTCTGGAAGGCCACCCCTCTTCCGGGCTGCCCCTCCAACCCCGGGGAGCAGAGCCTTTCTGCTCTTTTCCAGGTTACCTTGAGTAGGAGAACTGCCTCACTGGGTCCCTTTGTGGGTTCTGTCTCTTGAAAGTTTAGTTAGAATCCTTAGTTTATGAGTTTTTTCTCAGAGAGCTCCTAAGACTGGATCCCTTCATGTCACCATCTTGGCTCTTCCCCCGCCCCACAACTCCCTTTCCATTGTTTCTATGGTATACATTGATCTAAATTGAATGAGATGAGAGAGAAATCATATCCTTAAGGAAGAAATCCAAGGTCTCTTTTTACTGAAATTCACTGATCTTCTATGATTCCCTGAATCATTTTGGTTCCTTTTATCTGTTTTCCTTTGACCTTTATGGTTGGATTGGTTTTATTCCAAAAAGAACAATTTTGATGATTCTTATCTGTAAGAAAAGCAACCTTCAATATCTATTCTGTTTTTGGAAGGCAGGACAATGGAGCAGAGTTAGCCATATTGAGGTTGGGTTTCTTTAGGGAGTGAGAAGGCTTGGCTAGTATTAAGGTTCAACCAGGGAAGACTCTGCCGCTACAATAATCACTCAGAGACCTTTCATTTATTATTTTTAATAAAATGTCTTTATAATATTAGACCTAATGCCAAGTGAGGCTATTTCAGGGTATGAAATCTGTGAAAATAAGTCAAACTTTCCATTGGTTTCATGGATGAGGCCATGTGTGTTCCTGGAGGGTAACTTTTATTCCAACACTTTTTAGTTTTATGGCCATTTCTTGACATTAGGAGAAATTGAATACCTGTTTAGCTTCAGCAATTCCACATTTTTGTAATAAGTGATGCTGGCAATGGGCCTGGTGCTTGTAAATCATGCTTCAAGAGGAGGCAGTCACTTTATTTCTTAATTGGATATGCTTTCTGAGAGAGGTTCTCAAAAGATGAGATCAGCCAGCTCAAATTAAAATTGGCTTCTATTGGTTTAAGGTAACTCATTTTAAAGTAGGAAGGGAAACAGAATAAGATTTGATCGTATGAGATGAAAAAAATATGATGGCTCAGAGAACAAGAGGGGATATTTAGCTGCAAGTCGATAAGGAGCAGAGTATCGAACTGTGGGCTGGGAGAATGTTTGAAATATGAAAGTTTCATCTATATTTTATTTTGAGACTTCATTTCTCCATCTGTAAAATGAAGAGATTGTGTTTCATGCCATTGGAGGGTTCTTCTTCCTCTTATAGCTTGTGACAGACAGATCTGGTAATGAGTTAGAAGAAAGAGGAAATGGTTTTTGACTTATTTATTGAAAATTGTATTTTATCTTTTCAAATTTCATGTAAAAATACTTAACAATATTCTTTTTGATAAGATTTTGAGATCTAAATTATTCTTCCTTCCTCCCTCCTGCCTCTTCCACTCTCCAAGATGGCATGCCATCTTATATAGGTTAGAGGTTCACAATATTATTAAACCTATTTCCACACTGGTTGTGTTGTAAAAGTAGAATCAGAAAAAAGAAATGACAAAGAAAGTAAAGGGTTGGCTTTGATCTTCATTCAGACTTCATAATGTGGATAACATTTTCCATCATGATATTATCTTGGATCATTGTGTTGCTGAGAAGAGTCAGTTTTGTCATAGTTGATATTTAATGAGACACTTTTCAAGAACAGTATATTTCTTCTAGGTTGGTTTTTTTTTTTTTGCAAGGCAAATGGGGTTAAGTGGCTTGCCCAAGGCCACACGGCTAGGTCATTATTAAGTGTCTGAGACCGGATTTGAACCCAGGTACTCCTGACTCCAAGGCCGGTGCTCTATCCACTGTGCCACCTAGCTGCCCCTAGAACAGTATATTTCAGTGTCCTGTGGGCATCAAGATTTTTAGTTCAGAGAGACATGATTCCACATTAACTTTAAATAGGTGGGCAACTTATAGAAACTGAGATTCAGTATCTTACTTTTGTTAGATATACCAAGAAAAGGCCAGAAAGAATATGTGTGAGTGACCTCTGGGATAAACTCTACTGCCTTCTAAAAGTCCTTTTCCAAGGGATAGTATTCTATGATCTAGAAGTCAAATTAAGACTGGTATAGTAGAGAAGAAATGTTCATTATTTTTGTTGATATTGTTTTGTCATCCGATAGTAACTCTTTTTTGAGCCTAAAGGAAGAAAGAATACTCTGAACCTCAGTTTCCTCATCAATGTAATGAAGATTAGTATGAATTTAGATTATGTTTTGATTGTTGTTACTTTCTTTGATGATGACCTCATTGATCTTTAGACAACCTTTAGCTGATTAACTCTAACCAGTACCCAACACTCAGACTCCTTTTTTTTGCCAAAGAAAATAAGATGACGAGAAACATTCTCTATCAAAATTGTTATAAAAATGAGTGCTTTGCAAAATGATAAGAATGCTGTGGTTTTCTGCTACTTTGAAATCGGATACTTCTGACTCCAGGGACGATGCTAAATTCACTGCGCCACCTAGCCACCCAAAATAATTATATTTTAAAAAAAATCACCTCAGGCTTAATATTTGGTAAAAACTTAGTAGACTTCTAATGTATACAGTGCCAAATAATGAGTACTGGGAGAGAGACCCACAGTAGGATTGCCATGATCCAGGTCAGGCTGCCCAGTGGGATGCCTTTAGACATCAGGGAAAAAGAATGTTCCTCCTTTGAAATTTCAAAGGTGAATTTGAATTCTTAATCTTATTTAAGATCTCTGCTTTCTGGTCATTTATCCTGACTCCTCTTTACCCTGATCCAGGCTGCTGTCAAACATAAGCACATTTGGGATGCATTGGGGAACTTTGGGAGTATGTAGTATCTTTATTGTTATAGGTTTAGAGACTTATTAGAGCTCTATCAACAGCTTGGGAATTGTTTTTTTTTTTTTCAAAATAAATGTTTTTCATTATTTTTAAATCACAAAGTGGATACAATTAATAGATAGAATCAAGATAAAATGTTCTTTAACAATGCCAACAGCAAAAAGGGGGGGATTATTTATTTATGTAACATACTGGAAACAGCTCCTGGGTTAGTCTGCCCTTAGACCTAATGAAGAAACTAAAATGAAGACAATTAAGAAATTACAATGACATTTTGTTCTCTTGATAAAATATAAGGAAAGCTATATTATTGTTTTAAGTAATTAATTACTCAGCTGTGTGATCTTGGATAAATCACATGTTCTCTCTGGATTTTGCTCTTTGATAAACTGAACAATTGGAGGTGATGCTCTCTAAACCTTTCCAATTCTTCTCTGATTTGATGCAGTTTAACCATTATTAGGTACCTATGAAATGCAAAGTTCTTCAGTGTTATAACCTGTTCTGGATGTGGTTCATGAAAATGGAAGGAAATATGGGGACCATAATGAAGACACCACTATCCTTGAAAAAATTTAAAAGGGAGTCAATAAAAGAATTAATCATTCTGATGCTGAAAGACCCCAGGGCCATGGGACCAGGAGACCATAGCCTGCTAGGAATAGGCAAATGTGATCTGATCATTTCCAATATTGGTGTTGGAAACCCCATAGCAGTATAGAACATTTGATTAATGTAGTTGCAAAGATGAGTAATAGAAATAAAAATATTTGAGTTATATGCATAGTCATATAGTTCCCAGACTGTTTGTTATGTTAGAACCATATATATGGTATGATTTACATTGACTACTTATAAACTTAGTATACTAATGAGACCAGAACAAGACACAATTATAATACTTTCTACCAAAAACTCTGTATCACAATACTTTCCATACAGTTGTGCTCTGAGCTTCTGGGGGAAGTGTATGTTGGGGGTCAGATCTGAATAAGCACATTCAAACTGACATGCAAATCAGATTTATCAAGATATTCTGATCAGAGTCAATCCAGGGAGGCTAGATAAGTGGAGATAAACACAGAGTAGATGCTGTCATTCAGCAAAGATAACTGTCCATCTCAACTTTGGCTATGGAATTTATATCCTGTGGCCCTCATTCTAAGTTGACTTTTAATAATTCACTACTACTGTCACACAGAATCATAGAATCTGAGATTGAGGATTAGAGGCCATTTAAACCAACTATCATCTTCCTAAACTGAGAATACTCAGGCCCAAAGAAATGTTTTTCCCTCTCTGAGGTTGAATGTTTGTCTCCCACCCAATGGACCCTGTTGACTGGACATTCCAGACTGTCTGACTACTATTTTAAGTCTCTTGCTGTGCTGGTTCTTGCCTCAGCCTCTCCAAAATCCTAAACCTAGAATCTTACCTTAAAACTGCAGAGAATCTTAGAAAGTATCTTCACTGATGAGTAAACTGAGACCCAGGGAAATGAAGGGCTTTCTTATGATAACATCTGCAATAAGTGATAATTTCAGATTTAAACCCAAAGCTTCTGACTTGCAATCCAGTGTGTTTGTTTTTCTCTCACTAGGCCATCCAACCTCCCACTGTTTACTCCATAAACCCTTATAAGAACCAGGATGAATAGTTTCTTGTTCCTGGTATTTTAAACAGGAAAAGAATTTATGCCTAGTCCTCAAGGACTCTGTAGTCTAATCAGAAATGGAAGATACAACTAGCATTTGAATTAGTATGATAAGAAAAAGAACCCAGAGGGGCAAAGGGGAGTCAGACAAAAGGTTGTGTAGGACAAGAAATATGAAAGAATATATCTGAGTTGGGAGGAAGGAAGTGGAAGACAGAAAGTGTCCCCTAGCAAAATCCTGAAGGCAGCAATGTGCTCCTACAGATGGAAGAAATGGAAATGGAGAGTGCCAATCAGGAAGCACCAATAAGGAAACTCCTTTGTTTCAGACTTCATGGGATCATCCATGCATGGGAAGACAATTTCTGGGACCTGAGAAGCTTCCTTCTGAAGTCCTGAATATAATATCACTCTGGTACTTTGGACAAGTCACTTAAACTGTCTGAGACTCACTGACTCTTAAATACTTCTCAATTGACGTAGAGTTAATTCATCTAAGGGCATAAAAAAAAACAAAAGAAAACAAACAAAAACAACATCAGCACTGTCTTGCCTAACTGGCACTTGCCTAAGCAGATCCATAGTAGAAACAGTAGATGACAGTTGGGGCACATTTTTGCCAAACATGGACAAGACAGAGAAAAAGAAATGGGCCACCAAAGAAGGCAGGATGAGTGCAGGGTAGAGTTCATTTTTCTAAGGAGCTAGAGAGGAAGACCAATCAGCTAGAGAGGAGGAAGAAGACTCCACAGAGATAAGATGGGAGGGAAGCTCCAATGGATGGTCCTGGACATTGGTCAGAGCAAGAAGTGACTCTTGGTTTTTGTACTTTTGCCTTAGCAAATTGGAACAAATTAATATTTCCATTAGAGAATGAAGCCTAACACTACACCCACACAATTCCTCTAAAGGATGTAACTTTTCACCTCAATTAGCAATAATGTGGGACCAAGGTCCATTATCAAAATCATCCACAAGTAGGGTGAGCATGCCCATGGCTTAATTAACATTTTCTTCTAACAATTGTCCAAATTGCTGAAGATGACATGGCAAGATATATGAATTATATCTTTTTTGAAGAATGACTAGTGCTATAATTTAGATTAAACATTTCAAATAATATGAAGTTGACTTTTTAAACTGTATTATTGGTTTGTTAACTTTTTAAAATCTTGAACAACTTACCCTGTTCCCTAAATATTCACATTAGGCCTTTTTTTCCCTAAAACTGATTCCTTGGTATGGATCTTGTCATTTCAGTTTAGATAAAGGTTAAGAGTAACATAGGCAAAAGATGAACTGTTTCTCTTGTTTTCAAAAATAAATAACAAGCCTTTGAAATGATAGCCTTAACAACCTAGGCTTAAGAAAGTCTCATTGTGCTCTGTTGACTTTGCTTAGGTAAGCGGCTATCTTCACTCATCATCCTTAGCTTTCAGGAAGCTAATGGTATTAGCAAGGGTCCTAAAACGTCATTAGCATTCACAGCATAGAAATAACAGTCCCAATTAATTCTGACACTGCAACCTCTTCTGTCTTCCTGTCCAAAGTTCTAGGAGAGGTGGCTCATTGAGCAAAGAGTAAGAACGGACAAGACTACCTCGGTCACCTAGGGGCAAGAAAAGGTGGGAAAGGATGCTGCTCTGGCTGAGTCAAGGGAAGGGGGAGTCATCCAATGGCAGACTGGCCAGCTGAAGAGGAGAGCCAGTCTATTGCCCAATCTCCTCCCTCTTCCTTCACAGGTTCTTGCAATAGATCTTGCAAACTGGAGACAGTGCTGAGGTTGTTTTTGTTTGTTTTCTTTTGTTTTTTTTGTTTTTTTATGCCCTTAGATGAATTAACTCTACGTCAATTGAGAAGTATTTAAGAGTCAGTGAGTCTCAGAGAGTTTAAGTGACTTGTCCAAAGTACCAGAGTGATATTATATTCAGGACTTCAGTTCAGGTCTAATACTTCTCTCTTACGTCTCACACTAATTCAATAATAAAAATTGACTCATGATTTCTAAAGACAGAGGACATCACCGACTAGCTACCCCTAATGGCTAAGAGGTGGAGTCTCTCCCTAATAGAAGATAAACTCTTGGAGGCCAGGGGCCACCTCATTTTTATTTTTACATCTCTAGTGCTTTGCACAGTGATACTGGATTGAGGTCCACTTGAAAGAGCCATGAAAGGACTATAAGCAGCTCCACTATCAGAGTTGAAATCACAAAACTGGGTTCTGATGTGACCTCCTTTGGCACATAGAAATTCTTCCTGTGATTCTTTGCAGAATTCATTCTAGCTTGTTGTCAGTTGTTCCATGGGTTCAACACCATTACAGGAGGCATTTGTTTCCTAGGAGAAGGCATAATAATGAGCTGAGTTTTGGGGATGAGAGGACAAGATCCAAGATCCCGCCACGTACCATACTGGATCTGCCAATCCTTTTGTGGCAGACAGTATGGCAGGTGGGGTCTATTTGGCGTTTTGTCTCCATATCCCTAAATCTCAGTACAATACCTTGCACCTAGCATATACTTCCTGAAGGTTCTTTAGATCAAACTGAAAACAATAGGGACATGGTGTCCTTAATTCTCCTGACTGAAGAATATCCCATAGGATCATACATCTAGAATTGGAACAGAGTTCAGTGGTCATCTGGTCCCCTCCCTCCTTTTGGCAAATGGACAAACTGGTTGAGTGATTTTTTCAAGGTGACACGGAATAAGCAAGAGTCTGAAATCTAACTTGGGTCTGTTGCTACTAAATCTACCCTGTTTCTTATGCACCATGTCATGATACCCAGTGTCTCTGGGGGAGAGAAAAAATGTTATAGACAGCACTAAATATTCATGAAGAGACTACAGAACAAGTGGACATAAGGGACTAGAATTTTATAGAAGAAGAAAAAACAAAGAAGAGTCATAGAAAAAATAATATGGCTTTAAATGGCATTCAGGGTTCTTCATGCTAAGTAACTGTGAGAGTAATAGGAAAAAGAGTAGGAAGGGGCCCTAGAGATGATCTAGCCCCATCCAATCATCTTCCACTTAGAGAAACTGAGTCCTGAGACTCTTCATGATCAGCCCACAGCCCTACAGATGACTCCTGATTGGAATTTTGATCCCTGGCCTCTGCCAGCAGATATGGCACTGTTTTTAATCTTTCTTGCTGCCTCAATTTATTGATGATCCATTTGGCACAGTAGGAATAGAAACAAGAAAATCTTCCTTATTAGACTTTTAGATAAAGGGTCTCCTCTCTCCCTCTCTCCCTCTCTCCCCCCCCCACTCATCTCCCTGTAACCAGATATTTTCTGGTCCTCAGAGGATTTTCTTTTAATTTCTGACTTCTTGAAAGAGAAATATACATTAAATTACCCTCATAGATGGCAGAGATATCTTTCATGTGACTTGCAAATGAACCATTTGACTTTGATAAAACCAAAGAATAGAAGAGTAACCCAGCTTTCCATCCCCCCTCCCCACTTCCCATGATGCAGGAGAACATGCCCTTAGCCTTGGAATTCCCATTGGTTTTCCTGTGTGTTTGTGTTGGGGGGAGTTGAATGAGGCACATCTCCTACTTTCTAATTATCCCTCAGGTGGTTAGCCAACAGAGACTTATAAAACACTTACTATGTGCTGAGGACTGTGTTAAGATCTATACATTAAAAAGACCAATAATAGAAATCCCTGACGTCCAGGAGCTTCCCATCTATCAGGGAAGATAAAGTACAAATTCCTAGATACTTTCAAGATACTGATAGAGTCAAAGGAAGGTTATCTCAGGGTGGGAGATATTCAGAGTTGAGAAAGGGAACAAGATGCTATCTGAGCTAAGGCTTGAAAGAAGCCAGTGAGTCTAAGGGGGAGAAGTGGGGAAGGAGAATACCTGGGGCATGAGAAAAGCCTGTCTAAAGGCCCAGACATGGAAGATTGAATGTTCTGGGCAAGGAGGAGCAAATAAATCAGTATTGTTGACTGGGGATTGTTTGGAGGACAGGAGCAACAACCCAGGACCAGTTATGCACACTCCAAAGATTTGGTCTTTGCTGTAGTAGAGAATTGAGTATAGGCAGATGACATGGTCAGACCTCAGCTTCAGGAAAATCCCTATTCAAATGAGTAGAGGATGTATCAGAAGAATGGACTTGAGGCTGAGAAAACAATCAATAAATAGAAGCCAACAAAGGAATCACAGTATTCTAGGGAGGATTAGGTGATTAGGTGATAGAAAGGGAGCAATGACCAGAAGTGATGATGGATTGGATCAGTTCTTACTTCATACTTAAACTTGAGCTCTGGGCAGTGAACTAGCAGAGCAGAGCATCCTAGACCTCTGAAAGACAAGCTGGCTTTGTTCTACCATTGAAAACTTGCTTGGAGTCTAATACCAAACCTATCCCACTGCTGAGTAGCATTAAAACTACCATTTGGACAATTAGTCCATTGAGAGAGAGAGAGAAAGGCTTGAATAAACCGCTTTGTCACTAGGTTGTCTCCAGGAACTCATAGGCTGGCATTGCCCAGTGTTTCTGGAGAGCCATGGAGCCTCCTTCATATGAAGGGAAACCATGTCCAAGGCCAAGGTCAGCATCCCAACATCACCCAAAGTCCTGGGTGATGTTCAATCAGAGTGCAGGATGAAATGGTTCCTGAAAAGGCAAATGAGAAGTGTATCTTTGCACAATACTCCCCTCACTATCATTAGCACAATGTGAAAGTCATGGCATCAGGTATATGATGACACGATCCTCTTCAGTTACAAAGGATGAACATCAAACTTCAAACCCTAAAGGTGCTAATGTAGCCCACCCCCCCCCCCAAGGAAAATACTATTTGTTGGCTTGAACTTTATTTATCTCTTGCAACATTTTACCATCCTATAACATCTGCTATGCCCCAAAGGTTATCAAACTGTGCATACTCTTTAACCCAGCAATACCCCTCCTGGCTCTGAATCCCAAGGAGATCATCAAAAATGAAAAGGGATCCACATGTCCAAAACTATTCGCAGCACTTCTTTTTATGGTGGTGAAGAACTGGGAAATTGAGGGAATGTTCATCAGTTGGGGAATTGCTGAACAAATTGTGTTATGTGAATATGATGGAATACTGTTTGAGAAGAAATCATGGACAGACAGACTTCAGACAAATGTGGAAAGACTTGCATCAATGAACCTGAGTGAAGTGGGCAGAATCAGGAGAACAGTACATCTTTACACCAACGTTGTATGGTGGTGAACCATGATGAACTTCTCTCTCCTCAGTAATACAGTGATCAAGCAGGAATCACAAAGACTTGTTCTGGAGAAGGCCAACCTCCTCCAAGAAAGAAGTATGGAATCAGAATGCAGAAATTTCATTTTTTGGTTTTTCTTTTATTTTTTCTTTTTCTTCTGGATTCTTCTTTCACTAATATAGGAATGTTTACCTCTGTTCATGCATGCCTAATCTCTATTAGATCACTTGCTGTCTTGGGGAGAGGAAAGGGAAAAAGAAGAAGGGAGAAAATTTTACAAAAAACGTATGTTGAAATATAGATTGTGAAAAAAATAAAAGAAAAAAACTGAAGGAAAAAACACTTTAAAGTTCTAAACAGATTCCCTCTCTTCCTCCATCCCTCCCGTGGCTCCATTAAAAAAAAAAAACTAAAAAAAATTATTTGTTTTTTTGTCAAGGGTAACCCAGTCTCCCAATTTAAGATTCTATCCTTTAGGGCTTCTATCTGCCTTAAGTTAATTTGTATCATATGCATCTATTTTTACCATGTGACTGGAACAGCTTGTTTCCTGAAAATAAAGACAATGCCCCAAAGATTGGGAGATTAAAAAAACAAAACTGTCCATTCATTCCACCCTCCAGGAAGAGAATGCCTCTATTCATTTTATTAGATTGAAGCAGGAAAATGAATCTATTAAGTAAGGGCTGCCTTTCCCTATGGAGAGATCCTTTGCTAAGGGAAAAGATAAAACTGTGGGTGTACATGACTCATGATGTTAGCTGTCAGTTAATAGGTAGAGACACTCAGGAGGATATTTTTTCCTAAATCAATCCTTCCTTTTCCTTCCAAAGCTACATTTAGTTAAAGGAAATGTACCTAGTTCCCTGGATGTCCGCTTCTCTCCATTTCAGTGGTCATGGCCCTCGTCCAGGCCCTCAGCACCTGCACCCTTCCTCTATCCTCCTAATGGACTGGCTTGCTAGAGCTCTCTCCCTCTCTAACCCATCAGCCAGACAACTTGGTTGGAGAGTAACAATTCTCCATAAGAAACTTCTATTCTCTTTACACAATTCTCCTGTTGTAACCGTGTCCTCATAATAAGCACTGGAAACGTTGTTCTCCCCATTTTAAACATGGGGAAAGTGGGGGCACAGTGGATAGAGCACTGGCCCTGGAGTCAGGAGGACCTGAGTTCAAATGTGACCTCAGACACTTAATAATGACCTGTGTGACCTTGGCAAGTTGTTTAACCCTATTGCCCTGCAACAACCAACAAAAAAATGCAAAAACTGGCATTCTGAGTAGCCCAATAATTTACCCAGAGGGATACAGCCCATCAACATCACAACCTGAATTTCAGCCAGCTAGGTGGTGGTAAACTAATGCCCAGTGGATAGATCTGGAGTTAGGAACATCAGAGTTCAAATCCAGCCCAAGAAACTTTCTTAGCTGTGAGCCCCTATGCAAGTCACAACTTTTGACTGCCTCTGTTTCCTCATTTATAACCTGAGGATTCTCACAGCATTGGCTTGCAAGATTATTGGGAGGATCAAGGACATGCTATTTGTGAAATGCTTATATGTTTTGTCCCATTGCTTATAAAGTTCTCTCTCTCTCTCTCTCTCTCTCTCTCTCTCTCTCTCTCTCTCTCTCTCTCTCTCCCTCCCCCATCTACTAAGCCTCCTTTGTGCCAACTGTCATATATGTGTTGATGGTTCCCAGATCTGCATTTCTAGCCATCATCTTGCTTTTTAAAAATTTCTTTATTTTTTATTTATTTTTGCAAGGCAAATGGGATTGAGCAGCTTGCCCAAGGTCACACAGCTAGGTAATTATTAAGTGTATAAGGCCGGATTTGAACTCAGGTACTACTGATTCCAGGGTCAGTGCTCTAACCACTGCATCACCTAGGTGCCCCTATCCATCACCTCTCTTAAAAGCTTCACATTTCTACCTAGAATTTCCATAGATGTCTCCACTTTGATGTGTCCAAAATAAAACTAAAATCTACCCCCCCCATGGCTGCTGATGGGACCATCATCTTTCTAGTCATCTCAGTTTTCACCCTTAGAGGTCTTGCTAGGATTTCCTCTCCCCCAGGCCACTACCTCTCTCACCCATGGCAGCAGAAATGATAATAACTAGCATTTATGTATTTCTTTAGCAGGTATAAATCACTTTACCTAACCTATCTCATTTCATTTTCCAAACAACTCTGTGAGGTTAGTGCCATTATTTTTCTCATTTCATGGACAGGGAAAGGAAGGCTAAGGGGGATTAAGTGGCTTACTCAGGGTCACATAGCTAGTTAGTGATGGAGGCAGAATTCGAAATGAGGCCTTTTCTCTTCCAAGTTCAGGAATATATTGAATAGGTCACTAAAAAGAACTTAGAAATCTTATCAATTCTGCCTCCCCCACACTTCTCATATCCAGGCCTTTCCCTCCACTCACAAACTCCCAAGACATTCCATTCCATTATTACCCTTCACTTGGAAAATTACAGCAGCCTGTTTATTAGACTCCTTAATTCATAACCCGTTTTTCATTTAGTCATTAAAGTGATTTTCCCAAAGTACAAGTCTGACCCTGTCACTGCCCTAGTCTGTAAACTCCAGTGGTTTTCTATCACCTCCAGAAGCAAATACAAAATGCTCTTTGACTCTCAAAGCCCTTATCACCTAACCACTTCCTATCTTTCCATTATTCTTGCACCTCTGCCCTGGTTTTCTCTTTAATCCTGTGACATTGGCCTCTCAACTGTTCCACAAACAAGACTCTCCATTTCTTGACTCCCAGTAGTTTCTTTGGCTGCCAAAATGACCTGGGAGACTCTCCCTCCTCTACTCAGATGATTGACTTCCCCGTCTTCCTTTAAATTCCAACTAAAATTCCACCTCCCATAAGAAGCCTTTCCCAATCTCCCCTGATTCTAGTGGCTTGTTATTGTTGCTGCTGTTGTTCTTCAATCATGTCCAACTGGTAATGATCTGATTTGGGGTTTTCTTAGCAAAAAATAGTGGAATACTTTGCCATTTCCTTCTCCAGTCCTTTTTTGCAGTTGAAGAAACCAAGGCAAACAAGGTTAAGTGACTTACACAAGGTCACACAGACAGTCATTGTCTGAGTCCAGATTTCAACCCCAGGTCTGTTGCTCTGTCTACTGCACTGTCAAGTAGCCTGTGATTCCAATGCCTTCCTTCTATTAATTATTAGACATGTACAAAGGACTCAAAGAGAACTAGCACTTCTGGAATGAGGGTTTGCCAAGGCTTTTTCGAACTCCTCACCCACCTTGGGGTTCTACTTGGTACTCAGCTGTCACCTGTGGCTCCAAGAAGCTGAGCAGGCCCATTGGCCACACTTGTGTAACTCATCTTGGCCAATGGGCTAAACCAAGTTGTAGGTAGCCAATGAACCCCAAACCTATCAGTGGGTTGATGACGTGTCTGTCTACTCCAGGTAGAACAGGACATCCCTTGGTGAATAGGGTGGATGAGCAAATTTGTTACAACTTCCATGAAGGCACTCGAAGGGGAGTGCTTTGGAGCTCTTAGAGCTTGGATGGACATTGAAGATGCCACGGTCAATGACTGCATCCAAGGCTATGCCCATCTTGACTTTCTCTTGCCACTGGCCTTTGTCATTGGAAGAGAGAGTGAGGATGACAGCTTTGTGTAGTAACTCTGTCTCCCTTAAATCCAATTCACTCATGAGTCAAGGCATCACCCTGAAGTGTCATGATTCCTCTTTGAAAATGAAGGACAAATCACAACAATTTCTGTTTCTCCAGTGTAGAGATTGTGCACCCAAATGTCTCTGCTTCTTGCTTCACCCATTAGATTGTGATCTACTGGAGGACACTGACCACCCTTTGCCTCTGTGTGCATCCCTGGAATACAGCGGGTGATTTAATAACATTGAATGATTTAGCAATGGATACTCATTGACTAAATTGTCAGAAGATTAATCAAGCAAACTGTCAAGGGGTTCAACCCCGGACTGACTGTGGGGAAGTGGGGCAAGAAGACAGGAAACTAAGTTTTAGGATGCTTGGATCTAGTCTAGTGGAGTTTAGTCTGGTCTACACTGCTGAAGCCCAGACTATTGGAAATACTGAGGGAAGGAGATAATGAGCCATCCCTCCAAAGCTATAAGCCTTTCTTGGTCTCTGCTACCACCGTCATTCCAAACACAAAAATTCATGATGATCTTTTTTCCCTCTTCACAAAATATTCTTGAAAATATTTTCTATATGTGTTGTGTGGAATGTATCTGTATATTTACATGTTCAGTCCCTCAGGAAAACATAAGCTCCTTGAAGGCTTATAATCTTTGTATCTCCATTGCCTGGCAAAAGTCCAACCACACATTATTTTGTTTATTTTGTTTGTTTGTTTGTTTGTTTTTTGCAAGGCAAGGTGGTTAAGTGGCTTGCCCAAGATCACACAGCTAGGTCATTAGTAAATATCTGAGGTTGGATTTGAATTCAGGTCCTTCTGACTCCAGGGCCGATGCTCTATCCTCTGTTCCATCTAGCTGCCGCATACAATATTGCATTAATGAATGCTTATTAATTGAAGGATGAAATAAACAAATGCCTATTGTTTAACAAGTTATTGGTTCAGTTACCCAACAATCTCTCGTGTGAGTGGTTGCCTTCGCTCTTACAGATGGCAGCCCTTCTACACTCTAGCAGACCATCATCCAGAGAGATTGTAGCCCCAAAGTTTCTTGAATACTGTATTTATTTCCATTTATGTAAGATGCCTTGCTGTACTTTTCGAGATTGTTTCTAGAATACTACATAGTGCATAATCTTAGATGGTGCAGTGGGATAAAATTTTGAATTTGATATCAAAAGGACCTGAATTCAAATTCTGCCTCAGACTAGTAACATGTGTTAAGTGTGTGACCTTAGGCAAGTCACTTAGCATCTTTCAGCCTCAGTTTCCTCATTTGTAAAACAAGAATAATTATCTCACCTAGCTTGTTTTGAGTTTCAAATGAGTTAACATGTAAAGAGCTTTGCAAGACTACAATGCTCTATAAAGGCTTATTATTATTGAATGGGTGGGTTCAGCATGGGACCACCAATCAGTGTTTGCATTAGATGAGCAGAGGTCCTCAGGGTCCAAGGCCACCCAAATTATCCAAGTGGGGATCACAAGAGGGGAACATCTCTGAAGAAATTTAAAAACTAAAGCAAAAAGAAATGCAGACATGCATGCAAAGCTCTGTTGACACTTGGGATGTGAGAGGCATCTGCCACATGGGCAGGCTCAGCATGATGGCACCGAAAGTCTGGCATTCCTTGTCTTGGGTCTTGTTGAAGTTCTTCTCTGAGGTTGTGGCCAATAGGACTTCCAAGCCACACTCTTTTCACCATTCTCTGTCCAACCTCCTCAGTCTTAGTGCGGCATTGGGAGAAACTAATTAACATATTTGGAGATTTATTTATATTTTTTTGCCTTTTAATGAAGATAATAAAGATTTTGGAAACTGCTTTTAGCTCATGTCTTGTCATCCTCCCTGTCTTACAGCATCAGTAGAAAATCCCCTTTAATCTCTTGCTAATATAATTAGTTTAATGATCTTGTTTTAAATGAATAATCCCCTTACAATAAAATAGGCAATAAGGAGGCATGCACATCATCCCTTCTTAGAGCCCCTTCTTGCCTGATACCCAACAGTAGCTCATGGCCCAGACCCTGTGTACCAGCAGCTCACTTTCCAAAGACAGTTTCCAAGCAGCTGACTAGCCCTCAGTCACCCATCAGTGTTAGAACTGAGCAAGGGAGATCATGGCAGATGGGAGAGACAGAGAGACAGAGAGACAGAGAGAGAGAGAGAGAGAGAGAGAGAGAGAGAGAGAGAGAGAGAGACAGAGACAGACACAGACACAGACACAGACACAGAGACAGAGACACAGAGAACAGAGAACAGAGACAGACAGACAGAGAGAGACACAGAGAACAGAGACAGACAGAATTTAGAGCCTATACCAAATTGCTTACTTTCTCAATGGGGGATGGGGTAGAGAGGGATGAATGGAGAGAATTTGGAACTCAAAGTTTCAAAACCAAATATTGAGAGAAATAAAGAGGGACAGAGACAAACCTGAGATAGAGAGAGGACACATATACACAGGAGTCAGAGAGAGAAAGAGACAAGAGAGGTGACAGAGAGGCAGAGGCAGAGACAGAAGAGTTAATATTTTGTTCAAGAACATGGAACCTTCTTAGATTAAAAATGCCCTTCTCCCCAGACAAGAGAAGAAGAGGAAACAGTGTTTAAAGTCTAGCATGAAGGACTTTAGCTAGGACAAAATGTTGGAATGTAAAGTTAAAAAGGAAGGAATGGAGAAGTGTCTTTGTGTGTTTGTGTGTGTGTGTGTGTGTGTGTGTGTGTGTGTGCATGCACAGATATGGTCCATGTGGAAAACCTGCTTCCCAGGGTTGCTGGATTCCTGCCTGCATGAAAAACTCAGAGAGAAGCACTGGGATGGGGGCCAGGGGCTGGCCATGAGCCAGGCCAGAGGGAGTTCTGGGCGATCAGGAGATAATAGGGAGGCCAGACCATGAGGTGGATCAATCTTTTTGACTGCCTACCTGCTGCCCTGGCCTACCTGGGAAGGGACCATCTCTGGTAGGAGTCCTAACAACCTATGCCCTTGTGTCTGTGTCCAGGGTCACCATCTGCACTGGAGAGCCGCCTGCTGCCTCTGCTCCCTGCTCAACTCACAAGAGTCACTACTGTGTCGACTCCGGCTGTGACCCTGATGACAGCCAATCTCATGGAGCAGCCATCACCAGGTAGGCCAAGATTCTTGAGCCCTGTGGTACCATTATTCTTAAGAGGATGGAGCTCCCACCTTTGGTCCTATCTGGGGCAGAGTCCTGGTGAGGAGTGTCTTTGGTCTATGAGTCCCAGTTGGGGTGGTCAGCTCAGCCATCAAGGAATGGGCTGGAATGAGTTTGATGAGCTTCTGGGCCTTTTCCCCCTTCCCATTTTCCATGCTAGGAGATAGTACAGGGCATTTCAACTTTTGGAACACCTGGGTCTTTGCCATTCTAGAGATTGATTTCTTTTGGGGGGGGGATCTGCTGCCACGTGGCTCTATAATGATCTCATTTGCTGAATATCCTTCAACATGCCTACAGAGTAAGTCAGCTTCCTGGGGAAATCAGCATCCTCGGGAAAGCCTAGCAGAAGGATTCCACATTGAAATCTCCCTCTAGCTTAGCATCCTGGTAACTGCCTTCATTATGGACACCGGGAGGGAGGAAGATGCTGTCTACTAGTGACTTAGATATTTCTAGGGCAGCTTGTGGGAAAGAATGAATAGAAGACAACAGAAATCTTTCTACACATGATTGTGATTGAAGAGGTAGAGAGATGGGGAATCTGGTAGAGCATTATACTAGAATTCCAAGTTCCTCATTTCTCCATTCCAATCTTTTCCTTGCTACAATATTTTATGTGCATTTATGATGTACTTCCCTCCTCTGGAAACTGAGGAAGTAGACTTAGATTATTTTTATTTAATTATGTATTTCCCAATTACATAAAAAATTAAAAATATTTTTGAAATTAAATTTTTTGAAATTTTTGAAATTTTAAAAAATTTGAAATTATTGAAGTTTTAAAATTTTTAAAATTTTGAGTTTCAAAATCTTTCCCTTCATGCTATCCTTCCCCCATCTTGAGTTGTCTAATAGTATTATATCATTATACATGATAGGTTATGCAAAATATATTTCCATATTAACCACATTGAGAAAGAAAACAAAAGAATTAAAAAAATTGCTTCAATTTGCATTCAGTTCTCCCTCCAGAAGTAGATGACATTTTTCATCACGGGATCTTAGGAACTGTCTCAGGTCATTGTCTTGCTTGTAGTAGCTGAGTCTTTGTCTGTTTTCATTGATTTCTTTGGGATACAGACCTAGTGGTGGCATTGCTTGTAAAATGGAATATACAGTTTTATAACCTTTTCAGAATTATTCCAAATTGTTTTCCAGATGATTTGCCTAGTCCTCAACTCCACTTTTCCTTTTGGCATTTTCTTTTTTTTTATTTTAACACAATTGATCAGTTAATTTATTATAAAATTGTTTTAATTTCCATTTCTCTAATAAGTAGTTCTTTAGAACATTTTTTCATATAACTATCACTAGTTTTGATTCCTTCTTCTGAAAATTGCCTTTTCATAGCCTTTGGCTGTTGAGCACAGGATGACTTTTATTTTTAAAGATCAGACCTTTTTCATTGCATATTTAAAAATATGAAACCTTTATCAGAAGGACTTGTTCTAAATTTTTCTAGTTTTCTGCTTCTATGTAATCTTGAATGCATTAGATTTATTTATGCAAAAGCCTTTTAACTTTAGGTAGTCAAAATAATCCACTTTGCATCCTATAATTCTCTCTCTCTCTCTCTCTCTCTCTCTCTCTCTCTCTCTCTCTCTCTCTCTCTCTCTTTCTTGTTTAGCCATAAATGCTTCCATTATCCAAAGATCTGACAAGCAAATTTTCCATTTGTTCCAAATCATCATTAATGATGCTTCTATCATGTTGAAATCATTTATATGTTATTGGGTGGTCTATGCCTGGTTTCAGCTAAATTATTTCCAGCTTTTTAGTAATTTTTGTTAAATGTTGAGTTTGTACCCCCAAACCATGTATCTTTGGGTTTTTCACCTACTATCTCATTATGGTCATTTATTACTGTGTATTTAGTATCTATTCTATTCTATGAGCCCACCATTCCATTTTTTAAAGTGCCAGATTGCTTTGATAATAACCACTTTGGAATACAGTTTAAAATATGAACTACTTTTCTTGGCATGTTTTCAATTATTCCTGTAAGATTCTTTACCTTTTTTTTTCTTCCAGATTAATTTGATCACACTGTTTTCTAGCTCCATTAAATAGTTCTTTGGCAGTTTGATCCAAGATGATTTCTAAGGTCTCTTTGGGATCCATTACCTTTCAAGAGATACTATGATGTGATCCCCTAGCATCAATCCTGGATAAAAATAGTCAAGTGTTTTCTTTGTCCTACTTTCTTCCTTCTTTATATGGTCTCCCTGAACTATCTCATAAGAAAATTATTGCTGTTTTCATTCATCTATGTTTCAGTCATGTCCAATCATGACCCCATTTAGAATTTTCTTATCAAAGATACAGGAATGTTTTGCCATTTCCTTCTCCAGCTCATTTTGTAGAAGACAAAATTAATCAAATAGAATGAAGTACCTTGTCCAAGATCACACAGCTAGTTAGTGTCTGAGGCCAAATTGGAATTCAGGAAGATAAAACTTCCTAACTCTAGGTCTGATACTCTATCCATTGAGTGACCAATTTGTGCCCATATATGTCACCAATTGGTTTTTGGTTTTTTGATACTACCTAGAGGTTCATTTGAGGACAATAACATCATCTAATAAACAAAGGTCAAACTAATTCTAAGGAAGGAGAAAGGAAGAAATGAAAAAATTATAATTATAATTGAAATGACTTATTTGACTTGGTTAAAGAAGCTATTAATCCGGGGAAAATAAATAGGGAATAAGAAGTAAAAAAGCATACATCAATAAAATTGTCTAATTTTGTATGACTTTAAGTCATGTAAATCAACCAAATAAGAAGACAAAGGAAGGCTAAAAATCTCAGCCATCAAAATGTTGTTCTTGATTTACTGTAGAAAACTTTAGAAATCAAGAGCAACACTAGTCTAAATTGGAAACTCCCTTGGAATGTCTGCTGTAACAGTGAAAAGTAAAGAGAATGAGATTCCTGAAAAACTTTGATAAGTGGTGCACAAAACCAGAAAATTTTGTCAGTACTCACGGAAATATCTTGAAGGAAATTCATAAATTGGTAGGAGCTAGCAAAGATCTATTAATGTTAGAAGTATAACTAATTGCTATCTCCATTGATAAGTGCTGTCACATCATTTCTAATACCATATTTCAAGAGGAAATAGAAATAGACTAGAAGAAATGTCTTTGGGGAAGATAAACAAATGACAAAACTAATAATAACATCAACAAAGAACAAAAATAGCAGTTGTGCTATAAAAAAGGAGGACTGTGTTGGAGGAGACACAATTGTGAGACTACAAGATTTCCAAGTGACTTTGGCTGGATCTTGACACAGTCAAAAAAACAGCTCTGACTCAGCAATCAAAGACTCTTCATTTCAATATTTCCTGTGCCATAGGAGGCAATTTATTGTATCTTCCTGAGCCCTGGTTTGCCCCTGTGTAAAGTGAAGGGTGTGGAACAAATTGTTCACTGAGAACCCTTCCAAGTCTAACTTGGTGATGGAATGAGTTCCATGTATTGCCTAGTTCTGCAAATACTTAAATAAGGACAATATATTTGACGAGTGATCTAGGCTTTTCTGGAAATCTGAGATTGTCCTTTTGGATCCTGTTAATTGTTAGAAGGATCTGCCTTCTCAGCCTAAAATGTTTTATTGTAACATCACAAATGGAAACCATCACTGTGGCATCTAATGACATTGTTTGTTTGTATGTGTGCATGTCTGTGTGTGTGTGTGTGTGTGTGTGTGTGTGCATGCGTGCATGTGTGTGTGTGTGTGTGTAGGATCCAGTCTACTTGAATATCTCCCATCTTGATTTAGGTACAAACAAAAATGATAAGCCAGGACATTACCCTTTGGAAAACTTCCAATTTTAAAGTGTTTTCTTCTTTTTCCTTTCTTTTTTACTGACATCTACCTTCTTCAATTACTTTTTTTTTGGGGGGGGAGGCAATGGACTCATCCTGTTTTCCTGTGCAACCAAATAGAATAAATTCATTATATTTTCTTGTTGATTTTTTTCTACTTTTGTCAAACCTTTTCCCCGACGTGCCCAGAACTGAACACAAGGTTCCACGTGAGAAGCTTTTACTTAGGACAGAAACAAGTTGAATGATCATCTTGACTGTTCAAGCCACCAGATCAGACAGTCTAAGAATATTTGCTTCAATCTGGGTGCTACCATGGATATGATCCTGGCATTCCCTAAAAGCCTTATATCATCATCAGAAAATCTGTCTATGAATGTCCCACTCTAAGCTTGTGGGGTGTGGGTGACTGAACCTTGTTACACTCACACATTTTTTTGAGGCATTCTCATCTTCCCTTGTTTCTCATGGTTCTGTTTGAATCTTGACAGGCTTCTTTTCGGTGAATTAACCCTCCTCACTTTGTGAATCCAAATAATTGTTAGCCATGTTACTTATAGATTGATCCAAATGATTGAAAACAATTATATATATAACACAATATCATTCCCTGTTTACTGGAACACCACAATGGAAACCCCCTTCCACATTCAGCCTAAAACATTAGTGAGTACAATTCAGAATCAGTCATTCCAGTGATTCTGAAACTAAGTGTTGATATAACTAAACATCCTGCCTTCATATCATTCAGAAGAATAGCATGAGAGACATTAATAAATGGTTTCTTAAAATCTAGATAATTTACATCTAAAGTATTTAAAAAACTTTGAGGAGTAAATTCCAAAATTGTCTGCAAAAGGAGAAAATCCAAGTGGTTAGAAAAAAATGGTTTGAAAGTAAATATTGCATCTAAGATATAACCAAGAAAACAAAATGATCTTTTTGCAGTAATTTAATGACAGAAGTAGCTTTTGGATGACTTTGTAATTATAAATATCTTTGAGCATGACCTGGGAATGTATCCTGACAGAACATTTGTATGATCAAGGTCAGTGTCCATCATAGAAGCCAAATGGAAAAGGCTTTTCCCATAGACACAAGGAGCTGGGACCAAGGCTCACATTCATTTTCTGCAGCTATCTGTGAAAGGACAAGTGATGCTTTGACTGTTATGTCAAGTGTCCAGAGAAAGTTATGTGTTAGAATTTATAAAATAAGAAAACAGACAAGGGTGTTATCAGTATGGTTGGCAGGGATATCCAGATAAATGTGATCACAAATGCATCCAATTCTTCAGCATAAAACAGGCATTTTGTTTTTTCCTTTTCTTCTCTTTTCCCCTCTCCTCTTTTCCCCAACTGAAATAATAATTGAGCAGCCATTTAATAACCAAAGATATGAACCATAAGTGATATTGTTAGAGATTCATCAATGAATTTTCATGTTCAGAGTTGTAGAATTACCTTAATCATTATATATATATACACATCAATGTTATTGATTGTAGAGCATATATATATATATATATACATATATATATATATACACACACACATATATATATACATATATATATATATATGCTCTACAATCAATAACATTGATGTTCTTGTCATTTTTTATTTATCTGTACAATGCATGATTTTGTAAGTATTTTCCATAATTTTGATTGGCCATTTTGTTAACATAGAGTTGGGCAAAATAGCTACTAATTATTGTTTTAATTGTATTTTCCCTATTCATTTTTGAAACTAGAAATTTGGTTTTCTACTTCTTTGCTTTAAAAATCAGATTAGTCTATTGATTTTAGTGCATATCTCCCCCCCACATGCACATATAAAAATCTTTTATTTCTTTACTTATTTTTTTTGCTTTTTGCAAGGTAAGTGACTTTGTCAAGGTCACACAACTAGTAAGAATCAAGTGCCAAAATCCAAATTTGAACTCAGATCTTGATATCTCCAGGGCCAATGCTATATTCACTGTACCATCTAGCTGCCCCACAATTCCTATTTTCTAGTGAAATTTTATTTTCACTTTCAATTTTATTAATCTCTACTTTGATTTTCAAGATTCTTATTTTGGTGCTTAATTGGGAATTTAAAATTTGCTTTCATTTCATGTTGATTAGTTGTGCATTTACCCTCTGCATTTCTGAAACTAGGAATTTGGTTTTCTTATTTTTCTTTCTTTTTTTAACCTTTCCATATCTCATTCATTGAACCAATATTTCATTTGTTGATGAAAGAATTTAGATATATTGATTTTCTGCTAAGCATTAGTTTAGTTACTTCCCATATATTTTTGTATGTTGCCTCCTCATCATCTTTTTCATGAAATTATTGATTTGGTTTCAATTCAATATCCTCTAGAGGTCTTTCATAACTTTTCTAAAATTCTATTCATCTCCTTCACTTCTTTCTTTTTTATTTTATAATGATGTTTACATTTGGCCTGAGAGATATACATTGCATTTCCTCACTAGTAGAGTGTTACTATTTCCTCCTATAATGCATTTATCTTTTCCTTCAAGAATATGAATCCTGTGCTATTTGATGCAGATGTAGTATTGATATTGATATTAATTCACCATCTAAGTTACCTTTAAGTAAAATATTTTATTATATCTTTTAATTAGGTCTTTTTGCTGTTTTATTTTGTTTTGCCTCTTGCATTTCTAGTTTCAATTGAAATAAATGATTTGGCTCAAGTCCTTTATTTTAGCTCTGTGTGT
Organism: Macrotis lagotis; assembly: GCF_037893015.1. NCBI lineage: Eukaryota > Metazoa > Chordata > Mammalia > Peramelemorphia > Peramelidae > Macrotis > Macrotis lagotis. The sequence goes on from NC_133661.1 coordinate 3,678,522, forward strand.
GTCTTTCTTTTTTAAATGGGGCTCATAAAAACAATAATAAATTATTGATTTCTAGTTTCTAATCCATTGTGTTATCTTCTTCCATTTTATGAGGTCATTCCATTCACATTCACATGTATTATTGTGACCTTTGTTTCTTTCTACCCCATACAATATCTTCTATTAATTCTTCTCTTTATTACCCTGTCCCTTTCTCAATTGTCTGCTTTGCTCCTGACTACTGTCCCCTTTAATTTACCCTCTGTCTGTCTCCCGCATTTTCCTTGTTTCCCGTCCCCTTATTCCTTATTGGGTAGGATGAATTTCTATAGCCAAAAGAGCATGAGCTTTTAGACTTCTTTCCTTAAACCAGTTCAGATGACTTTTAGGATCAAACATTTCAAGCACCCCCCCAACCAATTTTCCCCCTCATTGCAAAAAACCTTTCCTTGTGTAGCTCATTAATAGAAGATAATTTTTCTTCCTTTCTACTCTCCTTTCTGTACTTTCTCAGTATATCCTATCTCATTCTTTCATTTGTCTTTAGAGGTCATCCTAACATAATTGAAACACCTTTTCTCCGTCAAGGTAGATTCCTTTTAATTGCCATAATGATGATAAGGTCCTTAGAGGGTTCATGTATTATCTTCCCATATGGAAATGTGAACATTTTAACCTTATAAACTCTTACAATTTTTTCCCTCATATTCACCTTTTTGTGCTTCTCTTGAGGCTTATGCTTGAATGTTGTGGTTTCTATAGACTTCTCATCTTCTCATATATTCCTAAAAATTCTCTATTTCATTAAATATCCCCCTCCAACCCTGGACTGCCTCTTCCCATGAGATTACACTCAGTTTTGCTTATTGGGTTAGCCTTAATTATAATTTTAGCATTTTTGTTTTCTGGTAAATCATATTCCTAGTCCCCAGCTTTTAGATTTTGTAGGATTCCGATTCTGATGGCATTTGAATTTTTTCATTCTGACTGTTTGTAGTATATTTCCTTTACCTGGGAGCTCTGAATTTTGGCTATCATACTCCAAGGGACTTTTGTTTTCGGGTTTCTTTCAGTACATGATGGATGGATTCTTTGAATATCTACTTTGACATGTCATTCTAAAATATGTGGACAGTTTCTTTTCCTGAAATTTCTTAAATTTCTAAAATTTAGTAAACTTGACATCTAGAATCTTGTTTATATCTCATGCTATTGGATTTTCCTATAATTGTTAAATGCTCTCTTCTTGATCTGTTTTCCAGGTTAGTTGTTTTTCCCCATGACATATATCACAGGTGCTCAGTCTTTTCTTTATATTTTATTGTTTCTCTATGTGTCATAGAATCATTAACTTGTATTTGACTCATTCTAATTTTAAGAATTATTTTATGCTGTGAAGTTTTATACTTTTTTGCTTTTTAGGGAATTAATGCTTTAGTATTGCTTCACCTTCTTTTACTAAGCTGTTAATTGTCTTTAAATTTTAATTGATAGTCCTCATTTTCCAATTTTTCTTCTATCACTCTTACCTTATTTTTAAACATAATTATTTTTGCTTTTTAAAATATCTTTCTTAAGTTCTATTAATTTTGTCTAATCTATATTTTTTCTTTCAGATTTTATAATCATAGCATCATAATCTAAGAATATCTTATCTGAATGCCCAGATGTATGTATGTATGTATGTATGTATGCATCCCAACCACTGGTATTTTCTTCTGAGTTTATGTCTGGAGCTTTCCTGAGACATTAACTTTTATAATTATCTTCTTGTTAAATTTTTTGCTAATTTTTCAAACCTGTCCCATGACTTGGGACTTTTTGCTAGATTGCAACTCTGTTCACTTTTGAGGGGGGTGCAGAGAGATGTGTATCTTGAGCTTCAAAATTTTTCCAAATCATTATCTCAAATCAGGACCCTCCTGAGTATGAGGCTGCTTCCTGAAACTGTGACCGCTTCTGGGGTTGCTTCCACCATGTTGTATTCCTCACCAGGCCTCACTCTGCATACTTCTCTTTCTGTCTTCCCAAGAGGTTCTGGACTGCTGAAAAACAAAAGCAAACCAACAAACAAACAGAAACATGCCACTGTGATTTTTTTTGGTGTCCTTTTCCACTCAGAATTTTGTTTGGTGGGTTTTTTCAAGTCATTGAGAAGGGCTTCTGTTGGGACAGCCAGCAAAACTGCTGGCCTCCCTCTACTATCTTGGCTCTTCTGCATTATCATTACAGGAAAATACTTCTGCAGCATCTGAATCTTATGGAACTATTATTGCAAACATTGAAACTGTCCCTTTTCAAATTCATAAGTCATTGCAGAGGTGGCCTGATTGTATTTGTTCCCCAGAAGGATTTTGACTTATTACACCATTCTAATTTTTATCAACATCAACAATGCTAATGATAATATTAACAATTAATAATATTATTAACATCAACCAACCTAGCTACATTCAGACACTGTGTTAAGCACTTTACAAATATGTTATCCTCACAACAATGCAGGGAGCTAGGGGTATTATTATGTCTATTTTACAGACAATCAAACTGAGGTGACAGAAATTGCCCAAAGAATCTGAAATCTGACTTTACCTGAAATCTTATCCGGGCTTTGGCTCCATCCAGTTCACCACTTAACTGCCGAGTTGCAGAATTTCTAGTGTTGAGTGATTTGATCCTAGAATCTCAGAAGTGGTGGAGACTTCAGAGAATAGCTAATCCAAGTGGTCCTTGTATAAAATAGCTAGCAGAGGGTCATCTAGACAGGCCTGCAAAGATGGGGAAACCACCACTCCTAAGCAGGATCTGGAAGAAAGGCATCAGGGTACTGGAAAGACATAAAGTTGCTTATGGTCAGAGAGAAGGGAGTGAAGCCAAACAAGACTGGATCTTTCCTGAGATAGTGGTCCAGTAGAAGTTGCCTCTCATCAGGACTAATGACTCAGAGAAGAACTGCCTTGAGAGCCTTCCCTTGCCTCTACCATGAGGTGTCACATGGCCATCGAGGCTCTGGAGCAGATTATGAGCAAAGAAAAAGGGAAGGGGAGAACTTTGAGCTGGAGTTCTAGGGGTTTTCTTTTGAAACTGGGATGGATGGAATGAGACCTTGTCATCCATCTAACAATTAACAACATGTTTATTTGGCTGTAGCAGCAAAGGAAAATTTAAAATCAGGCAAGCAATATCCATTTAAGTTAAAGCACTAATTTAGCTGCTTAGAGCTTCTTGGCATGGTTCACCAAAGTGATTTGTGATCTGAAGCCTGAGGAAGGTACTCCAATCCCTTGTATCTTCACAAGTTGATCTGCTGGTTAGAGCAATGGCTAGAGCACTGGACTGGTAGCCAAAGATCCAAGTTCAAATGCTGCCTTAGACATTCTCTTGCTGGGTGACTCTGGGTAACTCACTCAACCTCTTAGCTTCAATTTCCTCAACTGTAAAACAGGAATAAAAATAGTACTTGTTTAACAAGATCATTGGAATATTTCTTTAAAAAATGAAAAATCCCATAGTAGGCATTATTTTTATACTTATTTCTTTCCCTTCTCCACTTATGAAAATAGGAAATGATGCTAATGACCTGAACCTTTGTTCCTTGTGCTAATTAGATTTTAACCATAATTTCAAGCCTTACTCACCTTTATAATGTTTGTGTGTATGTGTGTTTGTTCATGGGGGAAGTGCAGTTGTGCATGTATGAGTGTGGGTATGGGTGTGGGGAGGAGCTTGAGACATGGTTCTCCCCTCCCCTCCCCTCCCCACCATGGAGAGAAGCTGCTATTTTCCCATAATATAATTTCAGGGGAGTCAGTAACTGACCAGCAAAGTAGGAGTGCAAAAGTCCATGTTCATCCCAGACTTGGTCTCCAGCATGGGAAGCAAAGGGTTTGGCAGAAGTGGGGAAGAGATGGAGCCAGGATCGAGCTTCTGCCTCTTCACTAGGGAAAAAAGCATGCCCAAGGCATTTGTCAGTTCTTTATTGTCTTTGTATAAACATCGTGGTGCCCAATGACTGGAGCATGGTGGGAACATCATCAATATAGACTGAGTAGCTGACATGCTCTTCTCTAATAGATTTTATTGGTATCTATTGTTCTTCTATTGCCTAAATTTCCCCTTGTATCCTGATATTCTCTCTCCCAGACAACCCCCCCCAGTATAAAATAAATTTCAAAAGAGACAGAGACAGAGAGAGAGACAGAAAGAGCAAGAGAGAATGAGAAAAGCTAAAGAAGACATGTTTGAGTCCCAATTGAGAAAGAATTTTCTTTATCTGTGGAGTATAACTTTGTAGAAAAAGAGGAGGAGGGGGTGGTGAAGGAAAGGGGGTGGGAAGAGGTGGAAGAGGAGGATGAAAAGGCTAGGAAGGCCATTATCCTCTATCTCTTCTTCAGGCTCAAGCTGCTTCTTTAGCATTTCCCAACCTTCTTCTTCCATTGTTTTGTGGTTGCTGCTCTTTACATTACTAAAGTAATTGCACTTCTTGCTTTTTGTGTTGTGCAGTGTGTCCTTAAATGCTTTTCTATTCATTGTTTTCATAGCATCATAATCTAATAACATCTTCTCTGGATGCCCATGATATATGTACGTATGTCCCAACCACAGGGCATCTACTTCATTTCCACTTCTTTGTGACCACCCTAAAAGCTGCTATAAGTACTTGAGTCTATAATGAGCATTTCCTTTTACTCAATGGTTGGCCAATTATTGGCTGATCCATGGAAAGCTGAGTGTGTAAAACTGACTAGCTATTTATATTGGACTGATATGCAAGTTATCAGAAAACAATTCTAGCTCTGCTGGAAACCAAGTTGACTTTTTGGTGCATGGTACATTTTAGTTGATAGAGGAATTTCCTATCATCCCTCAACTGGATGGAGGCAATGACCCAATATCCAAGGGTTTGGTGACAGTTTGCAAACCATAATTTCATTGCATGCCCATGAAGTACTTGCTTATGTCCAAACAAAATATGGAATGTCTTCTTAACCATTTGCATTAACATTTTTTAAAGAATTATCACATGAATTTACAAATAAGCTGATGGCAACATATCCAATTGGTAGTTACCAACAGGATGAGATGAGGAATACCTCCATCCCTGGCACTGTCTGACTGTTACTTTAAGTTTAGTTTCCCTCCAGTGCTAAATCCTTTTGGACAGCAGTTAATGATTCATCTGACAAAAGAATGTCTTCTATTCACCCACCAGGATGAACTGGAGAAGTGGTTCTTACCAACTGGGTTAATGCTCATTCATGGACCTATAAAGCTAAATTTATTTTTACTATTGTATTAGGATAATTGCTTTCCATCTACAATTCTTGTGGCAGTTGTTATTAGCATCATAAAGTTGAAGTTGGCAAGTCATGCCCACTCCCCTTGCTTCTTTTGCCTCTTCAGGGGGTGACTCACACTGTTTAGTGCCCTCATTTGAATATAAAAGGAGCAATTTGACTATTTTTCACCTTGGCCCTGGTGCTCCATAACAAGGAGCATCTGGGTGGTTAGACACAGAGAGAATAGGATATAGGATCATAGAATTGGGAGCTGAGGGATCTTGGAGAGGGAGAGGATGAATAATTCATAATTTTGGTGACTACTGTTCATCCTCTGAGTGCAGGCTACATCACCACCTATTAGAGAGGAGATTGGTGCAGAGTGGGAATGCTTGAGACAAAATGGTGCAATACTTCCTCAGTTGACTGGCCAATGAGACTTAGGTACACTGAGTACTGTGGGACTTCTTCCATAATACAATGGCTCCTTGCTTTACTCTTACATGGACTGAAATAGGATGCAAAACAAGGATGGGCACATGGTCTGCCAGAATGAGGCTCAGAGGAATGATCCTCCAGCTCTGGAGCTCCATCCCTTCTTCCTGCCTTAGTTTTAAATTCCCCATCTTGTCCTTTCTTGGCTCCAAATCTGTGCTGTCAAAGTCCTCCTTTTTTCAACATAGTCTCCTTTCTCCCTAATCACCACTGGTCCTTGGAATTTCAGAGTCCTGGGATGAATCAGACACATGTTAGTTTTTATCTAACCTTGACATAAGAAATTCATATGGCTTTTAGGATTCTTCTTTTTCATCTTGAGGACAACCCAAGAGAAAGCCCTCACTGGCTGCCAACCTGCCTCTTAATATCAGCTCTACTCACCTAGAAAGAAGTAGGCTAGTTTCCATCAGACAGGAGTTTGAGGTATTACAGACAGTTTTACTGTGCAATCTCTCAAACAGCACGGTAACATTTTTACAAGAACAAATTCTCTCAGGATATGAATGCCCATCCTGATGGACTGCCTCTGAGTTAGAGAACCATTATCCTCTCTTTAAGGGGGTAAATAACTATAGGTTTCCTGTGTAGGAAAGTTCAAATCTGCCTCTTGTCCTGTGATTCAATTGAGATCTTCGTGGGAGGGCAGAGATGGGGCAATGAGGAAATATCTCTTGTTTTGAATGTTCAAATTTTCTGTTTCTGATTCATTCCTCTTTCCCCTTCTGCATCACTGCCCACATGGACTCTTCCAGATGAGCCATGGAAGCAGCTATTACTATTTCTATTCAGACTTGAAGAGAAATTTCTCAAAAGAGGTCAGAGGATACAAATAGTTTTATGTCTACTACACAGTTGAAGAAACTGAGGCTGAAAAAATGAGGTGGATTGACTAAATTTGTAGACTCATTGATCCAGGTGAGGTTTGAATGTGATGCTTCATGGACTCTTAGGGAGTTCGAACATACTGATACTAATGCCCGCTCTATTCCCCCTAGAGATTGGCTCCTAAATAAGGAAAAAGGAGGAGAGTTAGGAATAAACGTCTCAGCAGCATTTCTGACTTGTGTCGAGGGTTTTACAACTATATCATAACAGAGGTACTGTTTATTATCTTCATTTTATAGTTTGAGGAAATTGAGGTAAGCAAAGGTCAATGGACTTGTCCATAGTCATACATTAGGTGTTTGAACTACAATATAGGTAATAAAAGCATTTTTAAAAAACCTAGGCTTCTTGACTTTGCCACTGAATCCCAGACTACCCACTGGCCCTGGAACCAGTGCTAGGTCCTCAAGGAATCAAAGACCTACTGTTGACCCTGGGTCAGGATGTTGGGAGTTCGAATCCAGACTCAAACACTTGACTCTTACCAACTAGGTGACCTTTGGCAAATCACTTAATCCTGATTGCTTCACATCCAGGGTCATCTCCAGTTATTGTGATTCCTATCTGGCCACTGGACTGATGACTGTGGAAGAGAAAGTGAGACTGATGACTTGGCCCAGCACCCCTTCACTCAAATCTAATTCATATGCTTGTCATAGCATCATCTCCCCTGCTGTCATGGTCCTCTGCAAGAATAAAGGACAAAGCATCAGCCCCTTCTTCTCCTTTCCTCCATAGCCATCTCCACTGGTTCCCTTCCCTTCCAACATTAAAAATAATCAGGAAGTGAATATAACACAACATGTCCAAACCTGTTATCTTATTTAGCCATACCACAAGGCAACTTTTCTGTGCCTCCTCATCATACAAACTCTAGTTTATGCCATCCTATACAGAGGTTTAATAAATAATCAGATATTCAAATAAGCAATGAAATAAACCAAGGATGGTATAGTTACCACACTGTCAGATGTGCTAAGCACCTTTCATGTATTTTCTCATTTGATTCTTACAGCTTTCAAGGTAGATACTGTTTTGCAGATGAGTCAACTGAGGCAAATAGAGGCTAACAAGTTTGGCTAAGGTCAAACAATGAGTAAGTTTGTAAAGCAGATTTGAACTCAAGTTTTTCTGAGTCCAACACTCTGCTCATTTATTGCAGGCAACAACCTTCCTCAAGGTCTTTTTAATATATTGGAAGGACCAGTCAGGTGCTAGGTCCATTCCTAACTCTCCTCCTTGTCATGTTGGGCTCTTGGTCTCTTCAGTTTTGCTCTGATCCCATGTCCATTCTATCTCCCAATAGAAATCTCCAACTGTTTTCTACTTCTTCTTGCAGTCAGTTTGTCCTTGGAATTATAAGACAGACCCATGGTGGGGTGGTCTCCAGCCATGTGCCTGCTTTAGTTTCTTATGTCTGAACCATATTTCCCAACATGTGGTTTTTGTTCCCTCTTCTTTCTCTCATATAGAACTTTGCTTTGAGGTCTCCTGGTATCATAACAGCTTTTTATTGAATATTGAAATTCCTAAGGACCTGATGAAATCTATCTCCAAGCTCCTTCATCTTCCTCTTCAAGGAGAATTTTTGAGTCTCCCTTACCTTTATGTGTCTTCTTTTGAGAACATCAATAAAGACCGGCTCCTTTCCTCTTGGATCCTGTTGTTCATTGCATAACAATATTGAACTCAGCACTGACAGTTACATGTATTTATATACACATGTGTGTAGAAATGTACATGTGTGTGCAGATATATGTTTATATACCTGTGGATACATATTTGTATGTACATGTAGAGGAGACAGTTTCAGAAAGACGAGATCAAATCTGAACTCAGACTTCTATCAGCTCTTTCTGCCTCAGTTTCCTCACCTATAATTAGGAATAATCATAGAACTTCCCAGAGCTTTCTCAAGGATAAAATGAGATATTTATGAAGCATAGCATACACTTTAAAGCAATAGATCAATTATATTATAGATATAGTAGATATTATGTATGAATTCATGTATCCACAAGCATCCCTAACTACCTAGATGGCCTTTCTCAGACTCAACAGACTCTTGGATAAATTGGAGATTTCCTTCTGCCCTATCTTGTCTCTATTCTTTTTATAATTTAGTTTTTTTCATCCACATGCACATGTATATTTTTAAGTTACAAAGTTTCCTTCCCCCCTCCCTTCCCACCCCCTCCCCTCAATGACAAACAATTAGGTTAGCATTGTACATACATATTTTTGATAAACATATTTACAATTAGTCATTTTTGGTATGAGCAATTAGGATTAAGGGAAAGATACACAGAAGAGATAACTTATAGATTCATCAGATTCTGAAGAGTTGTTTTTTGCTTTGTTTTGTTTTCCTACCTCTGGATGGGGATAACATTGTGCATAGCCAGCCTAATATGGTTGTCCTAGCTCCCTGAACTTCCAGGAGAAGCTGCTTCCATCAAGGTTGTTCATCTCATAATGTTGCTGATGTGTACATTGTTCTCTTGGCTCTGCTCCCTTTCTTCAACATCAGATCTTGGAAGTCATTCCATGCTTCTCTAGAGTCAGACCATTTAAGTAATGAACATAATATATCATAGTATTCATGTGCCATAACTTGTTTACCCATTCCCCGATTAATGGGCATTGCCTCAATTTCCAATTCTTTGCTAGTTTTCTTATCCTATCGACACAGTTATGACCGTGGAAGAACGTTCCCTCTACTATACATTATAAAAAGGAAAATCCATTTGTCTCCTAATTTTTTCTCTAATTGCTAAATCCTCAGAATTCTGCCTGCTTGATGGTTCTTCCATCCCTCCAACCATGGAAATTTCTATTTCCACAGCTCTAGTGCAATCTTCTGGTACTTCTGTGCATCTTCCCACCATCTTCCATCTTCCATCTCCACTTTTGTCTTCTCTGTGCTGATCCTTGAGTAAGACATTTTATCTCCAAATTCTGGATGTTTTAGCAGTTTGTGCTCATGGTTCTAATGTTTCTCCTCATTTTTGAATTTCATCTTCCACAAGAAGCCTTGCTCTTTCTCCTTCATACTTCTGCTGCCTTCCTTCTATTCATGCCCTCCCATTTATTCTGTATAAGTCTTGTCTATCTAGGGCTCTTTCCATGCTTTCTTTTCCATTTGCTTGTCAGCTTCTAGAGAGCAAGGTCTGCTTTTTGGTCTTTCTTTGTACCTCATCACTTGGCAAAGTGATGCAAAAAATATATAAATACTGAATAAATATTTATTAGCTAAATGAATATGTGATGCTGGAAATTCATCCTATTGTTCAAATAAAATCATATTACTCCATCCAAATGGTTCAGTGACTCCCTCTGACCATTTTGAGAATGGTACAAAAAAAGAGCAAAATTAATAAGATCCTGAATTATGGCTATGGAAGAAAAATTTAAGAGAAGGAAAAGAAAGGAGAAACATGAGTGTATGTGGAGTCCACTGAACTAGAGAGAGGAATGAATTAGAGAAAAAAATGAAGGTGAACTCCTTAACATGAATGGGCTCTAGCCAAGCTTTCTGAACCTAGACCAAAATGTTCTACTTCCCATACCTCACCTGGGAAGTTATTTTTTTCCCTAAGTTATGCAGTTCTTTCTGGACCTTTGTCCATATGGTTCCTATATCTGGAATGTTCCCCTGCTCTCCTCTCTATATCAGAGGATACCTCAAAGTCCAACTCATATTTCTACTCTCTGAAAAACTAACCTTGATCTCTTTCTTCTGCAGAAATTATTTCTTCTTCCTGTACACACTAACAACTTGTAATTTTAGCCTTTTTAGGCTTTTTCAAATCATTTGTTTTGCATCATATGTCTGCATGTCTTCCTTCATTCCCCCAATAGACTATAATCATCATGGGACTAGAACCCATACTGCATTTAACTCTAGTTTTCCTGGTTCAGCACCTTCTTCATCTTGAGTGTGGATTCTGACCATAGACAAATCAGTGAGGGTGTGGGATGTGAGGAGCAATGGGCAAGGATGCGAAAAAGCAAACAATGTGACATCCCACTTGACTCCTCCTGGACTCACATGAGACAGATCTACCTCTGGTTGCCTCTAAGTTCTGCATAAAATTGTCTACAAAGTAGGCAGGAATGTGGACCAGGAGACTGTAGGGCACATTTGAGCAGGAGCTCAAGAGTTGGGAGCTCTTTATATAACAACATGATCATCAAGTCTGGAAACTGATGTAGTAATAATCATGAAGATAATAGGAATGATGATAATGCTAGTGCTCACAGCTGGCCTGTCCCTAGCTTTTACAGGTACACAAGGGGTTCCTCATTCATGTTCTTAAAAACTGCCAATGCAGAGAACTTGAGGGCTGCGGCAGATCCAGATCCAACTAACCCTTTGTTAGCTGCATTGCCCATTGGAGTGGGAGGCAGTCAGTGAGCTCTAATTACTTGTTTGTTGAATTTAAGTCCCAACCTTCTGATAAAAGTAAACATATGCTGCCTTCTGTCGACTTGAAATGATGGGCAGTTTTGATAAGTCTGGAATAGAACTGGTGCTAAATGTATTTATTTGTTTCTTTCTCCATTTGGCTGGCTTCCAAGAAAGGATCTGAAGAAGCTAGAAACTTAAATCAGATAAAAAAATGTCACCACAAAAAGGCAGAAAAGAATCCAGTGAAAACGAGCTGAGCAATGTTTGGACAAGGGCTCTGGGATTAATTCATCATGTCATTCAGGCAGTCAATTGGTCAAAAAAGATTTATTGAGTGTTTTCTCTGTGCCAAGACCTGGGGAAAGAGATATGAAAAAAGAGAGACAGTCCCTGCCCTCAAGATATTATAATCTTGGGGCAGCTAGGTGGCACAGTGGATAGAGCACCGACCCTGGAGTCAGGAGGACCTGAGTTCAAATATGACCTCAGACACTTAATAATTACCTAGCTGTGTGGCCTTGGGTAAGCCACTTAACCCCATTGCTTAGCAAAAACAAAACAAAACAAAAAACCTAAAATAAAAAAAATATTACAATCTAATGGGGAAAGGCAGTACACTGAAAAGTGAAATACAGGAAGCAGGACTAGGAAGAAGAGCCTCAGCAAGATGCTGAACCAGATGTGAAAACTGGTAGGAAATGAGCACAGGATTAGGAGTCAGATCTTGGCTTTCAGATGCCCAACAGATATGGCTAAAGGGAATAGCATGACCCATTGTTCCTTTGCCCAGCAGACTGTAATCTCCTTGAAGTTAGAGCTTGAGTTCCATTTTGTCTTTGTATTCTGGGTGTCCAATTGCTATTGGGGTTTAATACTTGTTTCTTGCATTGAATTGGTTTACCCAACTGTCAGTTTTGAAAAAGGACAATAATTTTCTTAGCTCAAAATTCTCAGAGGGATTTATTATACAGCTCCTTCTCTAATGGATGTGGGGAAACATAATGGTCTGTGTTTTCAAGTACTTCTTTAAAAATACTGTAGGAGCTGTCCTTCAATAGGCATTTCTTCTATCAACCCTCCATGAGTGCTGAAAGTGGAACGTTAAATTGGAGATCCATGAAGTCATTTATTTTTTGCGGGGAGTAGAGAAAAGTTGGTCTGCTTTCATAGTTTTCTCATGATCCAGCTTAATATAGGCATAGTCTGGAGTGAAATAGAAGCAAAGATAGCTGCTTTATCTATCAGCCCATAGCTCTTACATACCCATATCTCAACTTGGGTTTGGTCAAGTGCTGGATGGCAATTAACTCTTATTTACATTTTCTGATGAGCATTTTAAATGCTCCTTCCTGATAGCATTGACTCAAGAAGGGTCTTTCTTATCAATACTACATTCATTCATATATATATATATATATATATATATATATATATATATATATATATATATATATATATATATATATATAATTTAGGGACTTGAGCCCTAAACTGAAGTTCATTCCACTTTTTTTTGTTTTTTACAAGGCATTGAGGTTCAGTGACTTGTCCAAGGTCACACAGCTAAGTGAAGTATTACATATCTGAGGCCAGATTTGACCTCAGATCCTCCTGACTCCAGGGCCAGTGCTCTAGCTACTGTACCATCTAGTTGCCCCCTCTTTCCAATTCTGCATGAAACTGAGTTTGGGGAGGATGGAATAACCCAGGCTAAGATTTTTCTTTGAAAGGTCCATCTTACTGACATGGAGAATCAGTCAAGGAGAATCAGTCAAGAGCAGCAGAATGAAGGTGGCCCAGTAGAAAGTGCTCAATGAAGAGTAGAGTAATGTCTGTCAGATTCTAAAGTTTGGGGGAGGTTTAGCCAGCCTTTGTCTCTTTGCTCAAGAGCAAGATATATATCGTTTAATACAAGCTCATAGGAGGCATGCATAGTTTTGAGATTATTGATATTTATCAGAATGATGACTCACGGGAAATACAGAAAGTGAAATGAGCCTTTGATCTTTTTTCATGAAATCTATGCATAAATTTCAGAACACTCAGGCATTCTGAGAGTTTTTCCAGAAAACAATTTCTCCCTCCCACTCTGAGTTTCTTCTTATGCAGATAAAGGATTTAGATGTCAACAAGCAGTGGAATGGAAAGAAAGTAAGACTCAATGCTAAGAGAGACATGGGTTCAGGTCCCATTTCTACCACTTAATGACTATGTGATTCTGGGAATGTCTTTGATTTGACCTCTTTGTACCTTATTTTCTTCATATATACAATAAATTAAACGTAGGAAGACATCTTAAAGCATTGTTGTGGGGATCAAAAGTGATAATTAGGGGTGGCTAGGTGGAGCAAAGAATAGAACACCGGTCCTGGAGTCAGGAGTACCTGAGTTCAAATCCGGTCTCAGACACTTAATAATTACCTAGCTGTGTGGCCTTGGGTAAGCCACTTAACCCCATTTGCCTTGCAGAAACCTAAAAATAAAAGTGATAAATGATTTCAGGACTAGAAGAACCTTAAAGTGTTCTATAAATATGAACTATTCTACCTAGATGGTCTTCAGCCCCTCTCCACTCTAGATCCTGTGACCCGTGACTATTCCACTGACTTTGCCCTGAATAATAAAGAGAATAAATCCATTTTATTTGTGAACATATGAAATAGGAAGCATAGAAATAAATGAGGTCTAAATATCCCTATCACTCTTATTTATATCTGACTCAAAGGAAAAATCCCTTTGACAGGAATTGTCATGAAGATGGAAAAATTAATCGTGGAAATTTCATACTTGAGTAATAAATACAAAATAGAGTATTAGATAATTGTTGGTGTGTTTTGCTTTATCTCTTTTTTCCATCCCTTCTACTTTGTTTCTTATATATTTTGTTGTTTAGTCATTTTTGTCTGACTCTTCAGGACCCCATTTTGATTCCCTTGAAAAAGATACTGGATGGATTTTCCATGTCCTTCTCCAGCTCATTTTACAGATGAGGAAACTGAGACAAGCAGGGTTGAGCTACTTGTCCAGGGTCACCCAGCTAGGAAGGATCTGAGGTAGGGTTTGAACTCAGGATGATGAGTCTTCTTGAGCCAGGCCCAGGACTCTGTGCTGTATGGCATCCCATGGCTGTCCCTTCATAGACTTATATTCCTGTAAACATGAGTTCCATACCCATTCTTGAACTGACCAGCCCTTCCCTTCTCCTCCACATTGAAGGAGATCACCGCCCCAGGATCCGGACCTCTGACCTCCCTCTCATGTCAGCATGCATCACCACCCCTCTCTGAGCCCTTGGCTGGCAGCAGCACTTCTTTTAGATGTGAAATACTTGTTGACTAACTGACAAGTCTATTTTCTTGACAAGCTTCCAGGTCCCCTCTCAAATTTCTGGGTGACCTTTCCACTGTTTTCTCATTCTCTCAGTAGGATCATGAGGCCAATGGGCAGGGACCCATCTGGAGGCCCTTCAGATTAAGTCGTTGGCATTGATAAATCAATAAATTTGAGGAAGAGCATGTTAGCATCCTGTCAGTTCTGGCCAGGGGCATTTTAGGTATTGGTCTCACTGGCCTCAATCTTTTTGCATTGACGTCCCCCAAGTAGTTGATTTTTCACTTAAAGTATTTCCCATCACTGCTCCAGGGATTCTTTTATGACAACATTACTTCAGCTTGAAGGTGATTGCAGACACAGCAAGATATAGGGGAGGGGGAACCATCCCTCAGGGGGCTAAGGCAGCCATGCCCGTGATGGGGTCCCTTTTCTATCAATTGTGGACAGAAAAGACCGCAGTCTGTTTTGACTCATCCAACACTGCCACACTGACTGCACAACCAATGGGTTATAACAAATAGTCTCTATTAATGGAGCCATTCATGGGATGCCACAGATGTTTGCTATTCCAAACAGGAATTCATAGAGGGGAAATGTGTTTATGTGTTTGTGGGAATGTGGGGGTGATGAGTGTAAGTGTGTATATTTATATCAGTAGGCACATCTATATAGAGGAGGTCCAGATTTATGATTAGAATGAAGGCAGCTGGGTAGTTCAGTGAATAGAGCACTGGATCTAGAATCAAGAAGACCTGAATTCAAATCTGTTCTCACTTAACCTGTCTGTCTGTCTCAGTTTGTTCAAAAGACAAATGGTGATAATAATAACATCCATCTTCCAGAATTGTTGTGAGGACCAAATGAGATAATATTTGTAAAGCACAATGCCTGCCATATAATTGTCTTGTTCAGTCAATTTTCACTTGTGTCTAAGTCTACATAACCCCATTGGGGTTTTCTTGGTAAAGATATGGGAATAATTTGCCATTTTCATCCACAGCTCATTTTAGAGATGAAGAAACTGAGGCAAATAAGATTGAATGATTAACCCAGGGTCATTCAGTTAATAAATATTTGAAGTCAGATTTGAACTTAGGAAGATGAATATTCCTAGTTATGGCCAGATAATAGATGTTTAATATGCACTTATTCTCTCTTTCATTGTTATAGGCAATTCCCATCAATAACCTCATTAATGGAGAAGAACATCTATGATTTACTGTCAAAGAAAGTTCATGGAAATTTGAGAGCAAATAAAACTAGATGAGAGACTCATGAATCTTTAATTCCCAGAAAGAATGCACCTTGAACCCAGGTCTTCATGATTCCACAGCTAGCTTTGCCCCCATTATGCTATGTGGTCTTTGGTATATGTTTATATCCGATTAATATTTGAGGTCAGTGTGAGTGTTTGTGTTTTTGTGCATGTGTATGTACAAACATTTGTATTACACAATATAGTCAGCCTCTGAGTCAGGAAGATATAATCCAAATTCAAATTCCATCTTTGAATATATATATATATATATACATATATATATATGTATATATATATGTATATATATATATATATATATATATATATATATATATATATATATATACTGTATAATCAAGTGATTGGCACATTTTAGAGCAATCCTATTTTCATTTGAGAAAGGAGTTTTATCACTTGGAACTCTCTTCACCAATATAGTCAAAGGACTAGGTCAAAAATGAGATTACCTTTTCCCTTTCCAAACATGTGTTTATTTTAAAGATGTAGAGTTTGATATTTAGATATATTTTTGATCTCTATGTCAATGCTTCCTCCAAGAATAGAGACAGAAACTGAAGACATCTCTTTTCCACATCCCTTCCAAGATGGCATTAATGGTCTGCCTCTAGATAGAGGTGTGGTATCTTGCTCCTCACTTAGGTGACCTGACTAACCCACCTCATTGTCCAATGCCACATCTCTCTGATGACAACACTTATGTTAATGTTTTTGCATTGCTTTGTTGGCAATAGCTCAAAGCCCTGTACTGAAGATATCTATTCTGCTATAGCTCTGAGGGCACATGAAACTAGATTTGGTTTTAGGAAGAACATTGGGATGTGTCAAAGCATCAGACAATCCCCCCAAATCATTTATCTTCCTCCCCCTCCTACCGCAAGTTCCTGAATCCATGTCAATTGAGTTTTCCTTGTTGATGGACTTCCCCTCTGAGTTATTCATCCAACTACATGCCATCATCCAAAGAATACACCTCCTCCACCCAGTTCTCCCCAAACCAGTAAAGAATCCAGTCTAACTCCTGATTCTAGAACTTATTTAGCAGATTCTGAAATGTCTGGAAAAGTTTCCTATGACTGTCACTGCCTTTTGCATTCCACACTAGGAAAGCCATCAGGGTCTGAGCAAACTCTTTTGGCAAGTGAACAACTCCTGTTGTATTTCCCACTTAATATTTTAATCAAAAAGTCTTAGCACGGTGAACCCTGTTTTCCCCACCTTTCATGAACTATTATAGAATTCTGGCATGTGCAAGGGAAACAAATTGTAGAGGGGGCACTGAGGCTGCATTCTGACTAACAAAATCCTTCTGCTTTGTTTGTAAGAACTGAAACAAAGTAAGTATTATCATGTGTTCTCTAGATCTCCTAATCATTTGTGATAGTCACCATACCTTTTTCCTTAGAATTGCATCTGGGCAAGTCTCCTTGGGCGCTGACCACATGTTCTTCAGGGATTTCTTCAATTCATCTAAAGGTTTTGTAGATAAGGAGAAATAGGCATTTCTTCCAACAATTTATTTGGAGAGAGGTTCTAATGACCTTCCAAAAATGTCTTGATTAGAATTGGATGTCACCTGAGTCAGGTTAAGGAAAATGCACCTGTTCATTATTGTTCACTATTTCTGGAAGTTCTATTTCTCTAATGCAGCCTAAAATTATATTAGAATTCTTGGTTAACCACATGCCGCAGTTAACACAGTTCTTGTCTGCAAAACCCCCACCATTTTACCAGCAAAATTTCTGATTAATTTGGCCTCAACAATCTTTCATTTGTGAAGTTAGAATTTTTAAACTCATGGAAAATGCTATGTTGATTCCTGAGAAATCAACAATTGATTGATCTAACTCTCTAGACTGTCAGATATTAAATTGTCCTTAGGATACTTGCACTTAGATCATTTATCTAGCTTTCCATAATCCTATTTTGTACTCCTTGGCTTCCTATTGATTTATGAAATGGTACAACTCATGTGTTCGGTTTTAATATCTTCCTCTAAGATTTTTCAAACCAGTTTGTGAGTCAATATTGTTTTGATCTGCTAAACCTCTTTGATTAGCATGTAAAATTAAGTCCTTCATGTCTTGACAGTTTTTAGGCATTTCTGGTCTAATGGTGATTGAATTATATCAGTTAACTGTCTTAAGGAATGGATACGATCAAGGTTGATGTCTGTTCTTTCATCCCTTTTCCATTTTTCAATGTCATCATTTATTTTAATATGTCAGGACTTGTCTCACTCGTGCAGATAGATTCCTATTTTTGGCAGGGAGGAGAGTTTATTTGGTAACAATTCTTGCTTTAACTAGTCATTGTCCTTACTATCTGGAGGCAGCTAATTGAAATATGTCTTCCCATAACTAAAGTAAATAATTTCTTTTCTTAAAATAAAAATGGTGTATGTATGAATGAATAGGTGAATGAATAAATAAAACAAATATATACTTTATCACGGACAGTGTTTCATACTTTGTGCTAAGTGCTAGGAATGCACGTTCACAAGTGAGCTAGCCTCTTTCCTGAAGGGATTTTAGAATGAATGGTATCTAGGAGAAGGTATTTGTGTTCTGTGGTTCACAAGTTTGGGTAGTGGAGTCTAAGGACAATCAATTTCTATGACTATTCTAGAAGCTATGAGGGTGTTGACTTGATCATTACAACTAGAGCTGTAGATGGGGAGGGGGACAGGGAAGATAGCAAGACTATGCACAAGAACAATTGGATTTGAAGTGAAGTGTGGTCTGGTGGGGCCTTATTAGATATTGTGGTCTGGGTGAATTTGAATGTACTCATGGATCCCCACCTACATCTTAGCTCTGACTAGCTCCCCCTCCTGATTCTCTTTTTAAAGGAAGTTGCCATCTTCCATATAGGTATTTGTTTTTGTCTAGCCTTTTAGGTTTTATATTCTTGAGCCATAATTGATATTGATTTCATTTGAAGGATCTTTATAGAATTTCCCTTCTCACCCTCTGTCATTTGGTGTCAGTGTCTCCACTGTCTGATGACCTTTGGACAATGTTTAAGATGAATATGCATTGGAAAATGACCAAGTTTTTGAGAAAATGTTATTTCTTGTTGCCATCAGACCCAGAATAAACCAAATTCCACCAAGTCTAAGTTCTCCCGAGGTAACTTGTGGACTTTCTTTCCATCTGGCTGCATCTTCTTTTTGCCTTCGGTTTCTATTTTGAATGAGTAGACAATATAACTCTAATTTGGCACCTTCGATCAAACCCTCTCTCATGGGTGCCTGACCCAGGATCTGAAATTTAAGCCAGTTCCCCTTCTGTGATTGAATGCTGTGTTAGAGCCTCACTGGGATAATGCGGGTGGAGTCCCTAGAGAAAACAAATGGCTTTTTCATGAAATTTCCAGCTAAAGGTTTTGCTGTGATCTCATCAGCACTTTTACATGCTGAAACTTTCCTCTATTAATGTAAAAAGATATTCTTTCCAGTGCAGAACTATGAATTTTGCCTGTAAAATATGTATGGAATAGGCATGTAATATATAAAGGTTTAAGGAGCCTCTTTATATTTGAAATGAGGACACTGAAGCCTAAGAAGGTTAAGTGATATAAGGTCCTTGCCCTTTTTATCATGCCATGCTCCTTCTTAGCAAAGGAAACAAAGCCAATCCTGGTCCAGAAACATGATGCTGCCAATATTTATCATAAAATTCAATTTTCAAAATAGTTTTTGCATCACATCTAAGTAAAATGGTAGGACAGCATTTATCAAGCACCTACTGAGTGCCAGAAAGGAGCAAAGACAAATTCAACAGGAAGATCACTGGGAAGACAGGGAGGTGGAGGGGCTGGGGTCGGAGCTGGCAAGGATCACCGATTAAATTGTATCTTCTTCTCAGCTCCGAGTCCAAGAAGAGGTGGGAATCATGGCTTGTTTGAAGGCATCATGACTTGTGTCTAGGGACATAGTCTATAGCTAGGCAATTGTTTCAAGTGCATTGCACCCAGATCATTCAAACATCTTTGTATTTGCATGGCTGTTCTTTACAGACAAAGGCAAAGAGTCTGGGAGATCCTCTTGTGGCCCGACGTTGATATTGCACACAGACAGACCGCTTCAAACTCAAGACCATGAGGACAAGGTTTGTTTATACACCCCTCAGTTTGAATTTCTTCATTTCTTTGGGAAATATTAAATTCTTAGCTTGTAGAGTCAGCAAAGTTCATCTTAAAAATAATCCTTATCTTCCTGGGGCCAAATAAATAAATAAATGAATAAACACAAACAAATGAATAAAGAAAATGATTGGATGAACAAATAAACAACTAAATAACAACAACCACCCTTAAGCATTCACTCAACATACAGAAGAAGAACCCTGGTGAAGAACATGGAGAAGGGGGCAGGATGACAGGAATTTCAGGTGATTTCAGGAAAAGGACAGACATTTTTTTTCCCTCAAAATATTGAGAATGGGACACAGGGAAGGTAGACAATTGAAGGACCCACAAACTTGGCTTTGGCTCTGGTCAATCACTTGGCCATTAGTGCCACCCCCTCCAACCCACCTGGGCAAGGATGATTTGGATATGGACAAAACAAACTTGACCAGATTCGAATACAGATCCTAGGGCCTTTAGAATCACAGAATAGAAAAAGAGTTTAGAGCCTAGTTCTTCCACTGATACCTAGACAAAATCCCCTTATAATAACTGATATTAGCTCACATTTATAATCATTTCCCATGTGCCAGGACCTATAGTAAACACTTTACAATTATTATCACAATGACCCTGGGAGGTAGGGGCTATTGCTAGCCTCATTGTACACAAGAAGAAACTGAGTCAAACATGTTTAATGACTTGCTTAGGATCACACAGTCAGTGGCTGAAGCCCAATTTCTTCCTGACTTCAGTCATAGGACTCTTTCTGCATCAGCTAGAATTCACCTGAAAGATCACCCTTCCCCTTGAGGGAACTATTGCATTACAGAATCTCTAATTATTAGGAAGGTTCCCCTACAGACACATTTATCTTCTTAATACTCTTTTCTGAATGTTTCATCTGAAGGGAAGAAGTTGGCTTCTTGGAAGCCAGGAGAGGGGTGTGCAACTGTGTGGGAGTAGCCCGTTGGGAAGGATTTGGGGATGCTCTGAGCCCAAGCCTGAGCCTCTTCCTAAACCAAGCAACTAGTTGACCATTTTGACCAATAAGTCAAGAGGAAGAAAAGATCAGAGAGGAAGAAGAGAAAGGAGAGATCCACATCTCCATCTCTTTGTGATTATTCTTCAGATTTGGAGGTGTTTTTGGAAGTGTTTTCATCATCATATTTGGAACACAGGAGATATGGCACCCAGTTTTATTTGGCCTTCCTTCTTCCTAGCTGTTTCTAAGTGAGCATCACTTTTCTTTTCCGAAGTTCATATCATTTCATGTACATATTTTACCTTTCCAATTCACTTCCTAAATATTTCTGTTCTCACTGGTATTCATACACTTCCCTAATTTAGCTTCATTTGTGCTCATCATTACTGCACACTTTATCTCTTCCAGATCATTAATGTTGATGTGAAAGGACAGACATTGATCACAAACATTAAAGCAAATTATCCCCTTTTTTCTTTCTCTCTAATGGGTGATTTCTCTAGAAACGATGAATGAACAAGTCGACGCACATCTCGTGTTAATTAAAGCAAATAACCTTTCTCATGCTTTTAATAAATAATTTCTTGTTCATTGTATTCGGGAAGACTTTTATTACTTCATAATGAAGCAGTATTTTGATAATGAGTTTAACCACTTTGATTACCAATATGTCGAAACAACATCAAATTGCAGGCAGCCAGACCTCTTGTCACACAGTACCTCCTACCATTTACTCTAACTAAGAAATTGCAATCCTCTCTGTATGATTTGTGTCCTTTGGACCCTCCTGAGATATGTATAATGAAAGGAATGAAAAGAGGAAGGAAATAAGCATTTTTTAAAGCGACACCTATAGTCTATGCCAGACCCTGGATTAACTTCTCTCACAAATATTCTTCCATTAGTTCATTTGACCTCCCATCAACCATGGGAAGGAGGTGCTGTGAAAATCTTTATATTGTAATAAAAAGAAAAATCTCAAACAGAGAAGTTAGGTGATTTGCTAAGAGAAACAAAGCTAGCATGTGTCCCAGTCTGCTTTTCAACTCAAATGTTCCTGACTTGGTGCTCTATCCGCAATGACACTGCCTATTTTTCTGGTAGACCCTCGATGATTTCTTTTTATTTTATAAAATAACCTTGTTTTATAGCTGATTTTAGGTACCTCCCTTTTAGGCATTAGATTGAAATATGTCTGGATCTTATCTCTTTTTTCCTTTTTTTTCTTTTCTTTCTTTATTATTTATATAATCACACAATGAATTATAAAATAAAATAATAAAAATAAGAAATAACATTATTTAATGTTCTAGAAAACTTGGATGTTTCCAGTCCAAAAGAAAAATTTAAACTGTTATTTTCTTTGTTTTTAAGAACCTTGAATTATTCTAAATTTAGAAAGGCATTTCTTTTATCTTACCTAGAAAGTTAAATACATTTTAACATCTTTTAAAAAGAAATGGGTTATTTATGCTCTATGGACCTTCCATGTTCCCTGGCCTAAAATATCATTTATAAAATATTTAAATGAAAATCCATTTCTATGCTTTTTTCTGGGCTAATAGCAATGCCAGAAACTTTACTGTATATATATATATATATATATATATATATATATATATATATATATATATATGTATATATATGTATGTATATACACATATACGTATATATATATATATATTCCTTATTAAAGATTCCTTTATCATCCCTCCAAGGCCTAGATCATCACCTGCATGCCCTTTGATAGTAAGAGTCTTTTACTGCAATCTGGAACAAAAGTATAGAGATCTCTAAGGAAGAAGTTATTTCAATGTGTTTATGGTTCCTTTCAGAGCCAAGCTTGGAATGCAATTCATTTTGATGGCCCTTCCTTTGGTATTATTCCTTTGGCATTTACATTTCTTATGCTTGTCATCTTTTAGAGTTTTCCCCTTCTTTTGGGGATTCTCCTGAAGGGCCATCAGGAGGGAGGTGAATGGTGCAAGTACATTAGCCTTGATGGAGTGACTAATGAGATTTTGAGTTGAGTCTGTGTTTTCGTTTGGTTTCCTCTACACTTTTGACCAATTTGCTTTGGAGTGGTGACTTCACTTTGTTTCTGCCACTGAGATCACTTCAAGTCCATCTCCCCATTCATTTTACATTTGTATCATGGCAGCCCGGCTACTTCAAGGCTGAACATCTAGTCTCACATTCCAGCAAGTCTCATTTCCTGGGCCACTAAACTCATGTCCTTTTGAGGCTGAATTACAAGTTACTTTTAGTTCTAAAGGCATTAAGACATCCCCAGAGTGTCTTAGGGTGGCAACAGCTTTGGGTTTAGATTTTTTTTCCATTTTTCAGTGAAATATTCCTAATGTTACACTGCCAATCCAGATAATTCATGGTGATAAGTTAAATACCTTTGTCTAGAATGTCTAGAAGGAGCTGTCCCATGGATGGTTGAGAGGATCCTGATGAATTGGGCTTTCCAATTTGCTGTGACTCTGCTGAGACCCGTGATTTCACATAGGCTCCTCAGCCTGTTTTAATGGAAGCAAGACATTAGCCTTCAGTCGTAGCATCACCTGTATTTCTGCTTCTTTTTCCTCTTTACTGATATCATTCTGTTTCTGTGCAAAGGACCCTTCTCTGCTAATCCACGGAGATGAGAGCTCACCCAGAGGCAATAAACCTGTGGCATCCACACCGGTTCCAGGATCACCTTGGTAAGCACATTCTAAAATTCAGGAAAACATAAATTGTCCCATTTCCTGTCCAGGGAAGTAGAGTTGAATTTAAAGACTGGCCCATGGAGTCTCTGTGGTCAAGCTTTATGAAGCCTACCAAGAACAGCATTTGACAATTTTTTAATGTTTATCAAAAGAAGGAAAGCAAATTTACTATACTCCTATTCTGACCCTATCTAGCTGAACATTCTTTTCCCAAACTGTAATTTTTCCAAAACATGTAATGGAAGGCCAGGTGTGAGGAAAAGACTGTAAAATGAAACTATTTATAATTCCATAGAGGTTGGAAAAGATTTACTGGGTGGATTTTAATTAAAGGATAGTCAATTAGATATTTCATATCATCCTAAGGGAATTTCAGAATGTTAGGTATGGCATGCTCTGAGCACCTTCCTTTGGGGAGCCATATTCTCTGTGTTTTAATGATGTCTTTTATAATTGTGCAGTTCTGAGTCAGAGTAAAGAAACAGGTTATTATAGAAAATTAGATGCCTCAAAATTAGAGCCCAGGACATACCTGGAAGGGTGTCAAATTTAGAAAGCAAAGATTATAATCACTAGTGTTGGGTAAATATGTTGTGTCACTAAAGAGACCCTCAGTGCTTTTCCAAAAGTCTTTTTCAATGTTTAACAGGACTCATTTATAAGTTCAGGATATTGGGGGGATTTCTGAACCTTTGGATATTATGCTGATTATGAATGTAGCTAGCATAAATAAGGTTCCTTTTAAATGGAGAAGAAAAAGTTGGGGTATTGTAATGGGTCAGAAAATATGGGTTTCTTGTCATTTCTTCACTATTGATCTGGATGGGTAGCTATTTTTCCACTCATTTATTCTGTCTTCCAAAAATAAACATTCTAACTCGTTACAGGAAAAAGACATTATAGTCTCCTTCCAAGTATAGCTTTCAAATGTGGTTGCAAAGGCACTTGACTGACAATAGAGTCTGATGTTGATTAAAAAATCAGTAGCCAAAATACCTTTGCTAAGAGTCTGAAGCAAACAGTATTCCCAGATTCCAAGGGAAAGCAGCACCAACAATAAGAAAAGTAATCCTTAGGAATTCCTTCCAGTATTCATGGTAGGAACTTGGTCCTGGGGCATTGTCTAGGCAATGCATGTACTGACCCAGAGGCTTCTCTCCGGAGCTCACCCACCCCATGAGACAGATATCTCACAATCACAGAAAAAAGCACTTCCAAGGCATCTCTCAGTTCTTTATTGTCTTTGGATAAACATCATGGAGTCCGATGACTGGAGCATGGTGGGAATATCATCAATATAGCCTGCGTAGCTGACATGCTCTTCTCTAATAGATTTTATTGTTATCTTTGGTTCTTCTATTGCCTAGATTTCCCCTTGTACCCTGATATTCCCCCTCCCAGAGAAGCCCCCCCCATTATAAAATAAATTTCAAGAGAAACAGAGACAGACAGAAGCAATGAAAGAGTCAAACATTGAGAAATTACTCCCAAGGAAGCCTACTTCGGGTTATTCTTAATTATTAAAAAAATGTGTTTCTTATTTCAAGCTCAAATCTTCCTTTCAAAACCCTTAATTATTGCCCCCATTCTGCCTTTGGCAACAAAAAAGAATAAGTGTAGTCCTCTGTAACGAGGCAAACTTTTGGATCCTTACAGGAAGACATTGAGTCCTCTGAGTCTTATTCTCTTCAGGCTAACCAAGTCTTAGAGAGGGTTTTAGTAACTTGGTTGTCCCTTCTCTTAATTTATAAACGCCTTACCTAAAAGGTGGTATCCAGACAGCAAATAATTACCTAGATGATGTCTGTTCAGGAGAGTTGCACCATTATTTTGCTGGTCCTGGCTATTCTACCTGACTTATCAGCCTTCTTGGCCTTCACATCAAATGAGCATGATATGATGTTCATCATATAGTCCATTAAAATCCCAGCCAGATTTCAAATAAACAGCTATCTCAATAGGTCTTCCCATCTTTAGTAGGAAAATTGATTTCTTGAACCTAAATGTTAAACCATCATTTACCTCGTTAAATTTCATTTTCTTCAATTGATCAAAATCTTCTCATCTGCTGAAAATCATTTCAGATCCTAACTCTGATATCTAGTACGATAGATTTTGTTCCTACCTCTACGCCATCTACAACATTGAGAATTAGGACACCAATCTCTTTATCCTGGTCAATTATTTTAAATTTGATAAACAGCCTCATCATTGATCCCCAAGGAACTCACTCCACTGAAATCCTTATAGAAGGAAATTGATCTGGAACCATGGATAATCTTTCTTTGGTTTTGAAAATTTAATCACTTTCAATGCTACTATTGTCTAGCTCATAGCTTTGCCACAGGATAATGGCAAATATTGACTTTCCCCTCAATAAAGTACACTTGTGTCATTTCCTTGATCGACCTCTTGGTATGCTCTGTTGAAATAGAAAATAAAGTGACTCTGGCATGAAGAGATGCCGATAAGGTCATGATGGCTTTTGGTAACAATGGCTTTCCTTTCTATATCCCCCAAATATTTATTAGAATATTCTTTGTTTCTCAGAAAGTAAATTCAAGTTTCATGACATTTTTACAGGTTCAATTCTCTTCCCTTTTTTGAAAAGTAAGTCATTGTTTACTGAGGACCAGGTCTGTAATAATATCCCAATTCTCCTCAGCCTTTCAGAGTTTATATATAGTGGCTCAGAGATTCTATCTGACCTTTCTTTTAGTATGAAGAATGTGACTGATTGAGTCATGTGGCTTTTGAACTCAAGATTATCTTGATGTCCTCTCATTATCTATCATTTATCTATCATGGATCTGATTTATAGACATTTGTTCTCTATGCTATTAGTCAAAAACATATCATCCTTTGCAAAATCAATCAATAAATAAAAGATTTAAGTGTCCATACCCTCTCTTGTTACAAGAAGTATGGGAATAATGGGTAGTGGATCCATCCTTTCTTGGCATCCATCTTTCCCCAATATAGTAGAAGGAAAGAAAGAAAGAAGCAAGGAAGCAAAGAAAAAGGAATAAAACAAAAGAGATGCTAAAATGGTCCTTTTCATTTACTTTCTCAAAATCTACTTTTTCTGTGTTTTTGTGTTGATAACTC
Organism: Macrotis lagotis; assembly: GCF_037893015.1. Taxonomy (NCBI): domain Eukaryota; kingdom Metazoa; phylum Chordata; class Mammalia; order Peramelemorphia; family Peramelidae; genus Macrotis; species Macrotis lagotis. The sequence continues at coordinate 3,705,124 of NC_133661.1, forward strand.
CTTTATAGAACCAGAACTAGAATGCTTTTACCTCTTTATTCTATATTTTCTCCTTGTCTATATAAAATCTACCTTGATCAATGAATTTTGTTTATATTCCACTTGGTCTTTTTAGAGAGCTGATAACATTTTTTTTTTCAGAATGATTTCTCTTAGTGTCTTCAAAGTTTCATTTTTGAGAGTTTTCCATCTGTCCTGGGATGTCTTGCAATTGTGGACAATGGCTTCTCTGAATCTTTGAAATCTCCCTGTAAAAAATCTAAGCATTCATTTCATGTTCTGTTCAGTTTGACTCTATTCCCTATTACATAACCCTTTGGATAAAAGTATTCTTCCCCATGAGAGTTCCTGTAATTTCCACACCAACAGCCAGATTTTCCTTGTGGGTAGTATTCAAACCCAGAGAAGAATTTTTCCCTTGTTGGCTTCTCTCTTTTTTAATGATTCAGAACATTATTATTTTTTTGTTTTGCTTTCACATAAAAAACTTCTCCAAACGAATGTACAGACAAACTTAATCATGGAAGTTGATCCACGTTCACTGAAGGGAGGAATAAGCTCTTTGATATTACCAGTATGGTGCTGACTCTGACATTCTTATTTGACCTATGGTTCATTGAGTTCCCTGTTGATTTGACTCATTCACTATGGCTATTTCACATGCTACCCTCTGAGCTCCCTTTTTCATTCTGCCTCACATCATCCACAATCCTTCATGTATCTCTGAATTCTTTATATAAGGAAAGCTTCTTGAGACAAGTCCTGTCAGTGGTTGTTGTATTCATCACAGTATTCTATTCTGCCTGCTTGCTCAGCAACTGGCACATCGCCTTGCTTATTGGAGCCATTTCTAAATGCATGAAGAACTGAATCCTACTGTAATTGTTAACCAAGCTTCTACTGGATGTTTCTAAAACATCGCTTTGTGCCTTTTCATACCAACTGCCCGTGAATCATTAGAAATGAGGAGTAGCCCTGCAGAAATGGACATCCATAGAGAAAACAATGATATTTTAATATAAGGCTACAGGAGGTTGAATGAGAATTAGTTTCTAAAAAAATACATAGCAAATTGCTCTCAGTTTAATAGTGGTGAGATGGTCTTGTCAGGATGGGTAGGCCCAAATTAACATTTCCCTAGGAAAATAGAAGATGAGAGATGGAGGCAGGCCAAGCTGCTTTCAACCCAAAGCACTTTTTTGGCTAAAAGTTATTTCTATAAGGCAGAGATCCATGGAGGATTTCTGGGAGAAAATGAAGAGGAGTTGGGTAAGATTTTAGGTGGGTTTATGTTCTGTACTGGGAAGGATACTGTGACTTTTGCATATCTATATCTATCTATCCATCTATCTATCTATCTATAGATAGATATAATATCTATCTATCCATCTATAGATGGATAGATAGATAGATATTATATATTGCACCCTCAGTCTTTGCTTTTTAATGATAACAAATGTTCTTTGTCATATTTAAATACAGTTGGTTCATGAGGCCTGCCTGACCCCCATTTTCACACCATTGAGGGTCTCTTTGCTCCACTGAAGATCCTTTCTGCTCCATATTTGTTTCTTTCAGAAACCACATTTCCCCTAGAAGTGGTCCCTAGATTCTGAGGTGCTTAGACCTCGTGGCAAGGTGGCAGAGTCCTCAGAAATCTTAACTTGATGTGCCATCCTTTTGATTATGGTTTCCCTTGTTGTTGTATTGTCCTCCTGGAAAGCAACATTACATGCTGTATGAGATGACATTTTCATTAATCTTGGCATCATACATATGGAAACCTTAGTAATAACTCACTTCACTGACATTACAATCTGCTACCATAAAAAAAACCCTGCTGCCATGGGGAGCTATGAATTTTTCACTCAATTAACTTAAATCATTCCACAGTTCTCCATTTGAGTGTGCAATGATTATTATTCAGCCTTTACTCAGAGTCAACTGTGCACAAAGAGGACCGAGGAGCAAAAAGAAAATGTTGGCAGCCTTGGAGCAGAACAGTAGCAATATTTCCTCAATCACCTATAATCCATATGATCAATCTCTTCTTAAATTCATGGGATGATATTAGCTAAGATTTTTAATATCAGCTGAGAATCATGAGGTCACAAGTCACATTTTTGGCCAGCTGCTTTCCCATCTAATCTACCAAAAGACCAATAGGATGGCTTAGTCTAGTCTCGGTATACTCCAGCTGCCTCATTCCTTTTACAGAGGAAGCAATGAGGTGAGTGTGGGATCAGGTTTAGGAGAGTCAGTCAATCCTAAGCAAGGTCAGAAGCTGTAACCATTAGCAGCTATCCACTCTTCTTTTCTGGTTATTCACACCTTTGAAGATATTAAAAGTTTTTGGTTGTTTGTTTTTCCACTGGGGACAATTTACATAATGGAGGAGAATATTCAGTAGATCAACATATTTTCATGTCAAGGGACAGCTTTCTGAGTTAGGAAAAAAATCTTCATAACAAATAAATGAGTGTGAAACTTCAATCAATGTGCTGAGGGTTATGACATAGGCTTTGGAGATATAATTTTGGTGGCCCAAGCCTCTGGTCTAAAGAACAATTATTTTTCTGGTGATATCTACCTTGCAATATAGAACTGTCCCATCAGAATGATGATGAGATATTGTCTTCAAGGCAATGTTAACATGAATGAATAATTTGTTATTTTAATGGAGACTTTACTCTTTATTTTTCATTGCTGGTAACACATAGTATCTCTTGTGTATTTGAAGAAGTTGTACCAGGGTCTCATTATTTATCATGCAGCTCAGTGATGACTGGCAGTTTTTCAATCAACCAGGAGATATCAATTGACTTGGCATTTTGCCAATCTAGACACAAAATAAGTTTTGATGGAAAGGCGGTAGGAATACTGTCAGATTCTTGAACTGATCACCTTTTTTTTGTTAATCAATTAATCAATCAACCTATAACATTTATTAAGGATTACATTCATGTCAATATGATGTCTTATTTGTGAAACAGGAGACCAGTGCCATTGGATTGAAGAGGAAATGTGGGGGTTGCATACGTAGTAAATTTTTCCATATTGTCATAGAATGCATTATTGTGAAACTTGTCCATTGTGCAGGTTGGATATAAAACATGTCTGATCATTATGACACCATTTTGTGTTTTCTTGGCAAAAATGTTGGGATGGTTTGTGATTAAGGAACCAGAAAATGAGCTCCAATCTGAACTAAGCTTCCGAGCATTTAAATTCTGCTACAAAGAACGCGACTTCAATGTGTAGCCTCTGGTTACTTGAGTTCCATTCTGCCTGTGAGGAATCACTATTCAGAGCCAAGAAAGCGAGAGTAGAAAAGAAAAGAAAAATTCATTAGAAGAAGTTACAACACATAAGAAAATGGTAGATAAAGAAAGACAAAGACAAAAGAGCAGTCAAGCTGAGTTTGACTGGGCCAACTTTACTTTATAAAAGTTTGTTCTCTTCCCTATTCCTTTCCCTAAAGATGTCACAATCCAGATCTAATAACTTAAGTAGATGATGAAAGTAGATATCAGATATCAGATAATCCAGTCCTCTGATTTTTCATATTTGCAAATTGAGGCCCATGGAGGATAAGTGCCTCTCCAGAAGCTGTAGAAATGATAACAAATCATGAATATGGGATACTTTACAAGATGAAAAAAATGTTACAATCCAGATTAAGACTAAGCAGTCAAGTTTAGGGAACCTGGGTTTAGCTTGAGAAACTGAAAATTAAGGAGGGCAGTTGGCCAATTATTTGGAGAGGAATCATAGCTTGGTTCAAATGCTTGAAGGATTCTCTTATGGAAGTGCATTTATCTCTAATGGGAAAAACAAGGAAAAAAAGGGGAAAAAAGACAGAAAGAAGAAAAACAGATGGAATCCCAGAAAGATAGAGTTTACAAAAGGGTCCTGGTCTGCCTCAAGAGATGATGGCCTTCCCCCCATTGTAGATTTCTAAACCGACTATAGATTACCACTTACTAGCAAGATGGTAGTGTATATCTGGGTTTCTGATCAAATAAGATGAGAAAGATACTCCAGGGATGCTGGGTAAATCTGCATTGGAGACTGTCAAATTTCCCAGTACAATCTTGTTTGGGGTCATTAACAATTTGTAAAATATTTTCTTTCCAAGTATTATGAACACATTTTCAATTGTACATAGCTCATTTGAGAAGGGGAAACACACATTATTAGCCATTTGATATTAGTGGCAGGTGAAAAGAAATCCTTTCTTTGGCTCCTGTTTCCTGGATGTTAATTGATAACACAGGAAGGTGAATAGAACAACAACATATCCAATTTAAAATGAAAATCTCTTGGTCTAAATCAATATAGATTACAAATTATTGGAGAATGCATTAAAGATGAACATTTGAATGTCATTGTTTTAGTGAATAGTCAAAAATAGGCTTTTTTAATGGGATATTTTCCTAGGTGTTTCTCATGCTTTGTACTGAGGATTTGTAATAAAATTATAATTCAAACCATCTTAACAGGAAATTTGGTGACACAAATAGGCTACTACAAATTATTAAAGGGAAGTTGTGTAAAGATGCCTATCAGCAATAGACATGACCAGAGAAAAAGAGACACAAGAAAAATGAGGTTGGCTATAACTAAGAGATTTCCTCCATGCTACATTGATATTATCCTATGTCAGAAGTAGAAACTTAGGACCCTTTTTGGTACTATATGGAAAATGAATAAGGTTAAGTATATCTGGGATGCATGGAATGAATGGGTCAGGAATCAAAACACACATGGGGTTAGATTGAAAACTACATTTAACATGCTTATGATCAGAAAGATATAAAAACAATTATAGGAGGTAAAAATTCCATAACAAAAATGAAAACAGAATTTTCCTTCCAAATGCTGTCCCTTTTAAAGTCATTTATTTATTTGTTTGTTTGTTTGATTATTTAATTATTCATCATTTATTTCTAATAATAATGCTATAGCTTCATCTTGGGATTCGATGTCCTGAGCTTTATCAGATGCACAGATCAAAGTGCAGTTTACCTGTATTCCTTTGCAGGGTAGGATTTTCTTCTTCCATCACACAGTTAGTTATGAGATCAAAAGGAAATGAGCAGGGATGCCAGAGCCTAAGTATCCTGTTCCCTTGTCATGGAGCTTATCTGAGAATTTTTGCTTTAGAGTTCAAGTATTTATTGCAATGAGGGGAGAAGGAAGTCTACACAGGCATAGGCACTAATATTATATTATCCTGGGAAGGAGCAGAAGTCTTGGAAATGTCCTAGCCACAATTGTTGGACTTTTAGAAACATTTTATGAAAACCAATGGAGAGGAACACTTTTGTCTTGACTTTTTCTCCTTCTGTGAACATATCTGATAGTAGAGCCCTTCATGCTTCTTGCCTTTCTATTACATCAACAGGAGACCTTCCTTCTTGTTGATATGTCCTCATCCTCTGTTGGCTGAAGTGTACACGCATGTATTAATGCCTGCTCTATGCCTGACTGCCTTGAGTTTTATAAATTCATTTCATTTGACCCCATTATAGGAGACATTTTTAAAGCTGATGTTTCTATATAGTTTTAACAAATGATAATAAACAGGAATGACATTAAAGATTGAGATACCTGCTCAGCATGTGCTCTGGGAATGAAGGAGGAAGAAGGGAAATAATGTTACCTTTGTTTTATATATGGATGGCAACTAGTGAGAACTAAGAAAAAAAAAGATCAGAAAGTTGTATTGTTCTTCTTGCAAATATTCAGATTTTCTCCAACCTGAAGAAGTGAGATGGAAGTTTTTTGATTAGTTTAGGTGTCAGAAAGTACTCTGTTAATTATGCAGAATTTGCCAAGGAGCTTATGATGCCTTTGTTTTATACTATTAGAAGAAATGCAATGCCACATGCTCCCCGTTGGATAATTAAGATATGTTCCATGTCAGAGAACAGTGTGTGTGTCCTGTGATGGGGAATGGGGCAACAAACAGATGTTAAATATCTAATTACCTTCAGTTGGCCACTTGGTTGAGGTTTCATTAGGCCACTGCCACACAGATTCATGTCAAACAGCCCTCTGGAGTTGAAAGTCTAGCCTTTAGCTTATGACTGGAATAGGATCATGTATATTGTCACAGGCTGCTCATTTTGGGTGATAATTCCCTAGGTTCAAAATTCCCTCCTCAGCCCCTGGAACCAGCTCATGCTGTGAGTCTCCTACAGAGGCCAAGTTCTGTCCTGCTTAAAATCTAGAGAGACTCTAATGTAGAAGAAATGTAGCTATTAGTATTGTCTTTCAATGACTTCCACTGAGAACTTGAAATAAAGATTTACGTACACAATTTGTGGATGGTTTTGTCCTAACTGCGACAATTCAATATGTAATTGAGGACCTAGGAGTTATAAGGGAATCATGAAGTCCCATTGAGTTTAGTCATCAATCACTGATGCTCAGAGGCCTCCTATTTTGTGCAATTTACGGAAAAACTCCAGAGATCCATCTGAGCAATGCTAGCCTACAAAGATCCTTTTTCTGACAAGAAAAACGAGATTATCTTGGACAGCACCTTTTTTTTTTATTTTCCTGATATACTCAATTTGTATATGAAATTATGCTGAATCCATAATGTGGTTATCCTTATCCAGCTATCGAGCTATTTAGCTATTCATCACATAGCAAACCATAACTCAATATTTTCCATGCTCAGAAAGTACCCAGGTCTTCATAGTGGGTATGACTGAATGATACTGTAACCCAGTTTCTAGAGCAGGACAAACTGTTCAACTTCCAGGCCACATGTACTTATGAGATACCAACTGTGCCAGACCCTTTGTGCAAATCTGCCCTGATGGTGAAACAACATGAAACACCGGATACAAAGAAAGTATACACAGAGTAGATGGAAGGTAATCTCTGGAAATCCCTCTCTCCCAATAATCCCTTTAAAGGACAAGCAACACCTCGCCAGTTTTTGAATACTTCTAGGGAGGCAAACCTTCCTCCCTCTCAAGAGAATACTGTCCCCTTTGGTGCAGCATAGTCACTATGGAAAAAGAGGCCTATTACAATGTATACCCATTGGTGCTAATTGTAAACTTCCAAGACCTTGACAGCAATCACAGCACCCTCTCTGGAGCTCTCACTTCTCCAGATGTATTTCCCAATTGCTATGAGTGAGCCTCCTATACAATACAAAGCAGATAGCTATTACCATTATTGTCTCTCTTCTCATAATCCTTCCTAAAATAAGATAACCAAGGTGAATATAGGCCCCTCCAAATGGGGACAGAGGAGAGAAGAGAACAGGCCAGGAGAGGTAAAATACAATGACCACTCCTTGGGCAAGTCATAGGAAAGTACTAAAGACAAAATGTATCACTCATTTCCTCAAGAAACAAAAGATGCTGAAATATCAGTGTTTAGACCAAATGACTTTATATAACAAAAAGTTATGGACTTTCACTTTGTTTCCTAGACCTTTACAGCCATATGTCTACAAGATTTTATGAGGAAACTATGAGAGAAAAATCAATACACATACATACATTGACAGATACAGTAATGTCCAGATATGTACCGTGCTTCTCTTTTTGTCTTCTGTATAGATTATATGGTGCTAGATATAGATTATTAGATGTCGACTATATGGATCCCAGAAGTCATCTTTGTTGAGTTAATGTGAACTTTCAGGGTGGTCTTCAGGATGTTTTGTTGAGTATGGAGTCTTAAGTTGGTTTTTTAATCATTCTTAACTCTTACATGTTTATCATTTCTCATTTATTATTTACATAATATTTTCTATCAAACTTATTGAATTGACAGGGACAATAATAAGGAATATCATTAAAACATTAAAATACTGAGTAAGAGGATTCAGAAAAATCTTGAAAACTAGAATGTTGGACTTGACCTAATCAGACAGAGTGCACTTGAAATAACTATAAGGAGGTATATGTGGGAGCAAATAATCCTCAGCATGTGAGCAGGTATCAAACCATCAATTCACCAGTAAAATGGCCTAGGAGCTATATTGGACCGCAAGCTCCATGGGAATTAGCAGTATGAAAGGTAACCAGAAAAGCTCATAGGATCTTTGACTGAATTGAGAGACACAGCCATAGCAAGAGGCCCTATTAGATTCTCTGGTCAGGAACCATGGACATAGAGACCCTGGAGAACTCTGAGAGAAAGGCAGCCAGGATCCTGAAGGACCTTAGATGACCACTTAAAAAAACTGGGTTCTCTCTATCCTAGATAAGAGAAATTCTAAGTAGGTTATGATTGCCACCTTCCCACATGGGAAAGACTGCCAAGCAGAATGAGCCTTCTCATTCTTTGCTAGAAGGGAGAATCAGGGGCAATGAATCCAAGTGGAATGTGACAGTTCTGATGTAGGTGAGAATGAAGGAGGCAGCGTTCTCCAGATTATACTTGTCCAAAAGTACAGGGAATTGCTGAAGAGTTATAGATTCCTTCTTTCTTGTTGTATTAGCCAATGATCATATAACTAACTGCTTAGCAAGCAAGAGTGACGTGAGGGAAATTTTGTCCATCTACTACTTCAATTAGAGGCTCTCTGAGATTCAGTCAAGTGACTTATAAAGTTTGCCTTTTATTGCAGAAGGAAACTTAGGGTCATGCTCAAATGAAAGTTATTCTCAGATTATCTCCCCCTCCCCAATTTATTCTGGGGTCCAGCTCCTGGTTTTTCTGTAACAACCTGCTCAAAATCTAAATCTTAAGAGCCAAAACCAGTGGAATTCCATCCACTTGTCTGGGAAAAGGGGAGCAAGAGATGGAGATATACTTTGAATTTTTGTTCAAATTCCAGAAAATAATTGGTAATATGCTGACATTTACATATACACACACATATATATTTTTATTCAAAAAATATTTTATCTCTATTTTATAGACTAAGCCAAGAATTTCTATAATATAATAAAAAATGTTTGCACATGAAACTTCAAATAAAATATGGAAACCTTTCTATTTTTACATAGATGTATTTATATTTTATATAATTGAAAATATAAAGATATATTTTCATACCAGGTTTTTATAGTATCCATCCATTCATCCATTCATAAATTCAACAAGACTATAGCAGGTCTTTACTACATGTGAAAGTATTTATAATTACTTATATGGCTTAATTTATCTTACAGAGTCTATTGTTCATCCCTCATTCTTAGCAAATTCTGTGTGTAAATAGATGCTCTGGGCCCACTGGGGAGTTTTGCCATTAGTCTCTCCTAGCACTGGTTGGAACTTTAGAAGCTCAGGCCCTGGCCCAGTCCCAAAGAACCATGCAAGGGGCTCTGGAGTTCCCTGAATCAATTGCTCTTCATGCTTATGAAGATTTCCTGGCTTTAACTAATCATCATTTAGGGCACAATTTCCTGCCCATAAGATGGGGCTGTCAGGAGGCACAGCTGTAAGTGGATAGTCTCCTTTTAGCCACTCAGGCATTTTGTGAATCTGCTGAATTGAGAGAGGAGAAGAAAAAAGAGAAACAAGAGCCAGGGAACAAAAATTAAAATTGTCTATAATTATAAAGAAAGCAAACATAAACATATTATTTTCAATGTGCATAAAAAGGAGATGCAAAATTAACTTTCCATTATACAAGTGGCTAGAAACTAACCATAAGAAAAGATCCCAGCATCTCTGGAGGATCACTCTTCTTTTCTGCAGTCAATGCTCCTGTTTTAGCTCTTCAGGGTGCCTGGGGCCCAGTGACATGATGATTTGTGTTCCTTCTTAAAATGGACCTAAGTAAAATGTTGACCCTCTAGTCTCCCTGTTGTAATCATTGCCCATCACATCCCTCATTTGCATCCTTGATCCTCATACCTGAGATACCCTATCCTAGTAATCAACATACAAAGATTTAGACTGAATTTATTTCTTTCAAGCTGGTTTGTCCTAAGCTTTTCAGGCTCCTAGGTGCCATCAATAGTAGTCTGAATCAAGGTCATGAGGACTTGAGAATGAAATGTGCCATTCAGAGGACTTCAATTCTTACCAGAGTTACCTGAGGCAAAATCTGACTCAGTATGCCACAAAGACAATATGTGTGTTTGTGTGTGTGTGTGTGTGTGTGTGTGTGTGTGTGTGTGTGTAGGTGTGTGTGAGGTAAAATGTAGTGAGGCTCAATTCCCTTCTCTCAGACTCAGTTTGCTTATCTGTAAAATGAAAGTTTGGTCTGTATGGCTTCTGCCATCCTCTGCATGTCTAGGTCTATGATCCAAGGCACTGTATCAGTGGAGCTGGGATCTCCCCAAGGTAAGCACTTTTCCAGTAGTACAGATCATCATTCATCTAGATCTTCTCACACCTATGTGAAATAAACCATGTTTTCCTCAAAATCTTACTTATTAAATCCACCCATTGTGCCTGTCTCTTTCTTCTTGGCCTTTTAATATTCCATGACGATCAGGGCAGCTCTTTACCTGTCAATTTGATATCTCTCACTCTCAAGGTATGAACAGCCTTCTTCTATTCAAAGCAGAAATTTATTGGATAATATATATATTTGTCCTCATTCTTGCATATATGTCATCGTTGAAAATCTGCTGGAGCTGACATCTGCCCCCCATATCTCTTCAAAATAACCCATCAATCTGATGCTTCAGTGCCTGCTGTGTTCTGTGATTTGCAGCCTTGCACTCTCCAGAATATTAGTACTAAAAAGATGGTAGTAGGTCAGGATTGTTGACAGTGCTGAACAGTTTCCCAGACTTCCCTCTTGTTGTCTTCCATTGCAAACTCCCTGGTAGGTGCTTCAGTCCCTCCTATTCACTTTCCTGCACTCCTATGCCTTTTCCTTATTACAAGTTTCTACTTCTCCATTGGGCAACTAAATGGTACAGTAGGGAGAGTGAGAGGCCTGGAGTTAGGAAGATTTGAGTTCCCATCTGGTCTTGGATATGTAAAATCTGTGTGACCCTGGGCAAGTCACTTAACCCAATTTGCCTCAGTTTCCTCATATGTAAGGTTAACTGGAGTAGGAAATGGCAAACCACTCCAGTATCTTTGCTAGGAAAATCCCAAAAGGAGTCATGAAGTGTTGGACATATAAAAGACTCCACAACACCCCTTCAATGCCTTGCCTCTCCTTCATTTTCATGCCTCTTTCTAAGGTCACCTGCCCTAACCTAACCCCTGAGACTCTGAGAACAAGAGATCTTGGGGAGAGGTAGTGAGGGCCTAAATAAAGATAAAAAGTATAAGAATAAGAACCAGTTTATCTGAAGCTGTCCAATAGTCAGCCTTTGGATTCTCCATAGGTGCACATTCATTTTCTCTCCTCCAAGTTCCATGATGGTTGATGTGGCACAGCCCAGAAGATAGACCGTATTCCCTGGAGGATGGCATTCTCATTTGTCTCCGAATACATTAAGGCTCAGACACCTCAATTTTTCACAGAATTGGTGAACTTTAGAAAGTCTGTCACTCTCTTACCTAGACCTATCTTGCATACATCCCACAAAAATATAATGTATATGGAATAAATTAAAAGTAGTTCTCCCCTAGAGTGGCACATTTTTTTAAAAAAGAGAAATGTATATTGATTCCAGCAGCAACATAGTCAAAAAGGCTAATTGGGAGGGTTAGTTCAGCTTCCTCAAACCCTGTAATGTATTCCAAAGCCCAGTGGGAGAGAGTTGGGAAGGAGCCATGCCTTGAGCTGGCTTACTGATACTCCTTCCTTCTCAAGCCTAATTAAGAGCTGACAGTATATATTTTTCTATGTGTACTCAGAACTGTAGCAAGTTTTCCTAGGCAATGAGGTTTTTTTTTTTGCTTTTCCTGATGGTGTCTTTGAGACTTTTCATATGAATTTTCTCCTTTGTCGCTAAAATGAAAAATAGGTTTCCCAAGTTCTCTTTGAAAGAAGTGTTATTGCTGCAATGTCCTCGTTCAGGAGTTTAAACACAAAACATGCTTTCCCACCTATCCACCTGTGACACTAATGGTACAAATGCAGATTTGTGCCATTGGGACTGAAAAATAAATACTATTAGTGCCTGAAGATCACTTTGCATCCAAAATATTTAATTTTAAATTGTTGCAAAATGAGAGATTCAGAGAAGAAAGAGAGAAAAACAGGAGGGGAGAAGAGAGGGAGACAGACAGAGAGAGACAGGGAGAGAGAGGGAGAGAGAGACAGAGACAGAGATAGAGACAGAGGAAGGGGGAAGAGACAGAGCAATAGAGACAATGAAGCAGAGGCAGAGACAGACACACAGAGAGAGAGACAGAGAGACAGAGACAGAGACAGAGAGAAAGACAGAGAGAGACAGAGACAGACAGGAAGGGGGTAGAGACAGAGTAATAGAGACAATGAAGCAGAGACAGAGACAGACACACACAGACAGAGAGACAGACAGAGACAGAGAGAAAGACAGAGACAGACAGAGGAAGGGGGAAGAGACAAGAGACAGACAGAGCAATAGAGACAAAGAAGGAGAGAGAGAGAGAGAGAGAGAGAGAGAGAGAGAGAGAGAGAGAGAGAGAGAGAGGCAGACAGAGAGAAAGACAGAGTGAGACACAGGGAGAAAGACAGAGACAGTGATGCAAAGACAAAAAAAGACAGAAAGAGAAAAAGAGAACTAAAGAGACAAAGAGAGAAATGGGGGAGTGGAGAGAAAAGAAGGAAGGGTTAGGGTTATAAACTGAGAGAAATAGAGAGAATATGTATAACACAAAGTCACTGGTCTAGAAAGGGTTAGAAGGGTTGGATCAAAATCAAAGCCCAGAGATGTGTAATGGCTATTCCAGTGTCTTGAGTTTAAACAATGGTTAGACCCCATGTGACTAGACTGCTCATTCATAATCTCTTTGCGCTCTGATGAGGAGAGATATGAGAAAACCTGCATCACAGGGTCTCTGGTCAAATAGGAATTATCTCTGGCAGATCCACTATGCCAGAAATCAGCAGTCTGGATAAGTTATGTGAATTCAGTAATTAATATTTACAGGAAATCTTTAATTTATTGCAAATTTTCAGGGTCACAAGAGAGATGATTCCATTGTAATGAAGATGGCTTGCATATAGGATTGTGCATGTATCCCATAAATAAGAAATACCCTCAATTTCTTCCTCCCACTCTGGATAGAATATCAACCAAAGACAGTGGTAAGGTATTTGGTCTAAAGGAAAAGCTCTTGGGATTCAGTCTTGGCTCTATTACTGATCCTGTCAGCAGACATAAGAGAATCACTTGAAGCTGCCAGATTTCTATGTTTGCACCAGATGACGACTTTGGGCCCTAAACCCCCTGTGATCGACCAGTGATGTCTTCTCTTTGTTCATACTGAACTGTCCAAGTGACTTGTCATGTCTACACTTGACATGACTTGACCCGTCTTTGACTTGTGCCTTCTCCTAAGACAGGTTCCCCAGCCACACACACACACACACACACACACACACACACACACACACACACACACACACAGACACCCTGAAAAATCTGGGGAAGCAGGAGGGTTACTCAAATATTCAGTTTTTCCAGACAAAGTGAAAATATATCAATATGAAAATCACTGCAGGAACATTAAAAATGTATCATTCTGATGGACTGAGGTCTCCTGGTTTGCCACGGCTTTCTGCAAGCCCAGCTAAATCCATAGAGGACTGCTAAGGATTGTCAGTCTCCAATAGTGTGTCACTGCTTCCTCATCTCCATGGTGAGCAGAATTAGATGCTGAGTCAAGGGGAGAAGCAAACTTCCCCAGGTTTCTGGGCAGCACCTTCTGATTCTTATGCCAATCTATTTGACCTCTGAGGAATAGATTGGCGCCAATAGCACCTGCCAGATTTCACCTGGGACAAAAATCCAAGTCTTATAGCCAAGACGATAATTTTCATTGTCTTCCAATAGCATTCCTTAGTGATACTAGACTATTAGAATAAAATGTAATATCTTCACTTTGTTCTTGGAGAACTCAGCTGCTAATCTTGGGACACATTCCTTTCCTGATGCCTGAATCTGAAAGGGAAATAACCAAACTCTTATTGTACATTTTATTTTCACTTCCAGCCCTGGCTTCCACCAAGGGACTTCAGGAAGTAACTGAATTGTGCATAATTCACAACCTTGTATAATTACCTTCAACTATGTTATATGCCCCAACCGTGTCTGCTGCCACACTTAGCATCCATGACCAAAGAATACTGGTCCCCATTGGGCAGCCAGAGAGGTTACTATTTCTTGAAGTCTAGGCTGGTGTGAATCCAGGCCATGTTTTCTGAGAGTGCATGCAAACCAAATCATTTGGGAGCCCACTGCTTCTCCAGCACAGTGGTCTTGCCTCTGACTTTTCAGTTCTTTCTAGACTCATGAAGACTACAAAATGGTGCAGAATTTACATGGAGAGATTGCCTCTGACCTGAGAAATTCTCCAGCTCTGATTTTTTGATCTTGTGATCTCTGAATAAGATTTGAGATTTGTTGATATCTAGAAAGGTTTTCTAAAAGTGCCCACACTTGAGTGTACACTGACATGTCATGACCAAGGACAGATGAGGAAACCTAGTCATGCTTTCTCAATGTTATTTTTATTTGTTTGTTTGCTTGTTTTTTTTTCTTGAGTTTGGCTTGAAAAAGTCACCCAAACCTGGATTTCTAAACATATTGGTCATCTTTTTTTTTTTAGGATTTTGCAAGGAAAACGGGGTTAAGTGGCTTGCCCAAGGCCACACAGCTAGGTCATTATTAAGTGTCTGAGACCAAATTTGAACCCAGATACTCCTGACTTCAGGGCCAGTGCTTTATCCACTATGCCAGCTAGTTGCCCCAATATTGGTCATCTTTTAGTGTATGGAGCAGGAATAGCAATCTCATAGCTTTGCCTCTCCAGAGTGTGTTGGACAGGACTGTCCTGAATTGGACTGGTTGGGACTAAACTGTTTTCTCTCTCTCTCTCTCTCTCTCTCTCTCTCTCTCTCTCTCTCTCTCTCTCTCTCTCCCTATATGACTAAATTGGTCCTTAATTATTAGACATGGGTTGAAGGTTTGGGAAGAAGTTTTGGATGTCATAACATCCAGTATGAAGCTAAATTATCTTAAGAGAAATAATCTATGTTTAGATTCATTTACTCCATGGCCAAGAGATGGGCTCCTAACCCATATATAAATATGCCAAATATGGGGACCACCAGTAACTCAGGTTGTGCACAGAGAACTTCCCAACAATATGTGATCATACTTATCATATATGATTAGTATTGCTGCAGGGATCTCTGGGCACAATGGAAGGAAATGTGGTGGGGGGGGCAGCTGCCATGCCCATGGATTAGAAAATGCCATTCAAGATCTCCTATCCAGAGACTGAAAAACTTCCATAAGACCTAGTGGATTAAAGTTGTGGATTCAGTACAACTGACCCCCTCTACATTAGGAATTCTGACCATGAACCTGAGAATATATCAATCCCTATGCCATCAGACAATTTTTTCATTCAACCCAGCACTGTCTCCATTAGCCATTGTAAAGATGCACAACTTTGCCATTCACCACTCCCAATAGTCAATTTTCATTAACCACTTTGCCCATTCACCCCTGTGTCCATTAAAACCATGCCCATTCACCCATGTTCTAATTAATTAACTTGTCCATTAAACATTATATTTATATGCTACTGTGCCATTTCACTCTTGAATCCAATAATCATGGAGGCCATTTACACCTACACCCATTAACACTATGCACACTTTCTACTGTGTACATTTGCCACCCTGATCATTAAGCACCATACCTAATAATTGCACTGATCCTTGTTCCTTATTTCTAATCAAACTTGTGCCCATTAATCCATTTCATGGATTAGTAATTGAAATTATTTCCCCTTACACCATTGAACACTGTACCCATTCTCTGTTGTGCCCATTTGATTTTGTGCTATATTTATCATATCCATGAGCCACAGTGCTCATTAGTGGCCATTAACCACAATATCTATCCAGCACCTACAATGCAGAAAGTCACTGTCAATTGAAACTAGCATGATGTTGGAACTGCAGTTGGTGATTTCATCAACCCCATCCACTTTTCTCTCACTTTCCTTTTCCAAAGATGCTAGCAATATTGTTTTTGACTGAGATAACTGAGATTTTTTTAGTGATGTATATCATGTATAGTTCTGCTACTACATTACTCAGGATTCCTTTTAAAATCCACCCTTTTGGTATGACTTTAATGCCTGATGGACCAATGTGACTTGTCTTGCTAACAAAGATGATTCAAATCTATCTTATCCAAGGACAATGAAATCTTGGGATGTCTGGATGAGTTTCTGAAGCAGGAGTCAGGGACCTGATCTGAACTGGAGAAGCGAAGTGACTGGTGAAGAAAACTGGCTTCAGTTTTTATCTGAAAGATTGTCTCTGAGTTCCTACCTCCACCAGATTTTATGCCATCAAGATAGTGGTGCATGCGTCACATTACTGGATGAATCTATAAAATTGATTAGAGCTATGCATCTCAGTATAGACTGCAGGAAGGGATCCAATTCATTTGGCATGAATCTACCATTCTTAGCCCTTTCATCTACTCTGCAAGTGTAGTAAAATGCAGCCATTTCCCAAAAGCAGAGGAGAATTTCCAAATGTGATCAGTGAAAGTGGGGTTCCTTACTCCACTCATTTATTTAATGTTGAGGAAACTGAAACCAAGGAGGAGACATGATTTTCCTTAGATCAGTCCAGTAGTTAATATTAGGGAAAACACTAGAATACCAGTCTCCTAAGCCTGATATTCTGGTTCTTTTTGCTTTGTTTTCTGCTTTCACAGATAAACTTCCAAAGAAAAATAATTTTAAATATAATTTTAATCATTTTAATCATTTTCTAATTTTTATTTTTTAAAATCTATTGGGAATTTTTATTACCATTAATTAAGATTTTCTCTTCTAAAATGGGCAAAATTTATCAGTTCCAAAGTCCCTAATGAAAAGAATAAGGATGAACCTTTGCTACTGAAATATGGCATTTAGATTTCTGTACTCTACTGTAATGTTTCTTAATTTTCATAATTTAATTTTGGTTAATATTAATTAAAATGTTTAATTAATATTTAATTAAGAATAAAGACATAAATGTCTTTATTATGCAAATATATAAATTTTATTAACTGTTGCAATCCTAGAGACTTTGAAAAGATAAAGTTGGGCATAGTGGTGTGATGGGATACACGTAAAAGTATGAATATGACTTTTATTTGATGGTGAATTTTAAAATTAAATTTTCCAAATGTGATCTATCCTATTTTTCACCCAGATTCAGTTCTTTATATACGATCCTTACTATAAAGACTCCTTGTGGTCTCATTAGGAAGGAAAATAATATCTGGAAAGCAGAATCTGAATTCTATTCAAGATTATGAGAGATGGCTTCTTTGATCAAATTCATTTCAATTTCTTTTTCCCAACTACATTCAAAGATAGTTTTACATGATCATTTTGGTAAGCTTTTAGGTTTCATATTATTCTCCCTCCCTCCCTTTCCTTGCCCCCTCCCCCAATAGGGAACGATATCATATAGGTTTTACATGTACAGCTATGCTAAACATATTTCCATATTAATCATATTGTGAAAGACGGATCAGAATACAAAGAAAAAATAATAATAAAAAATGACAAATTGGGGCAGCTAGGTGGTGCAGTGGATAAAACACTGGCCCTGGAGCCAGGAGGACCTGGGTTCAAATCCGGTCTCAGACACTTAATAATTACCAAGCTGTGTGGCCTTGGGCAAGCCACTTAACCTCGTTTGCCTTGCAAAAACCTAAAAAAACCCCAAATTTTTAAAATTGAAAATAGTAAACTTTGGTCTGAAATAAGACTTCATAGTTGCTGTTTTGGGATGTAGATAGTATTTTACGTCACTAGTTCTTTATAACTGTGTTTGATTATTGTAGTCTTGAAATAAACAAGTCTATCATAACTAGTCATATCACAATGTTGCTGTTAATGGATTCAGCTTTCTGGTTCTGCTCACCACACAGCATCAGTTCCTGCCAGTCCTTCCAGGCTTTTCTGAAGTACCAACCCTCATGATTTCTTATAGAACAGTAGTATTCAATCATATTCCTATGCCACAATTTGTTCAGCCATTCCCCAATTGATGGATAACCACTCAATTTCCAATTCTTTACCACAAGAAAAGAGCTGCTACAAATATTTTTAAACATGTGGGATTTTTTTTACCCTTTCCTGTCATCTCTTTGGCACTCTGAGCAATTAGTGGTATTGCTGGATGAAAGAGTATGCAGAGTTTTATTGGCCTTTGGATGTAGTTCCAAATTGATGTCCAAAAAGGTTGGATAAGTTCTCAACTCCAACAACTATGCATCAGTATCTCATCCCCTCCAACATTGATCATTTTCCCTTTTTGCTATATTGGCCAGTCTGATAGGTGTTGGGTGATACCTCAGACTGTTTTAGTTTTCATTTCTCTAATCAATAATGATTTAGAGGATTTTTTCATATGACTATGGATGCTTTAATTTCTTCATTTGATAACTGCCTGTTCATATTCTTTGGTTATTTTATCAATTAGGGTATGATTTGCATTCTTACAAATTTGGTTCAGTAATCCATTTTTTTTAAGAGATGAGTTCTTTAATTAAAAACAGTAGCTGTAAAAATTATTCCCCAACTTATGGCATTGCTTTTAATTTCAGTTGCATTGATTTTATTTGCGTAAAATTTTTTTCATTTAATGTAATGAAAAGCATTCATTTTACATTTTATGCTGTTCTTTATCTCTCCTATGATGATCATAAACTACTTCCCTTCCCATCGATCTGACAGATAGATTCTTCTTTGCTCTCCTAATTGTCTAAATTCTGTACCCGTTTTGACCATATTGTGGTATAAGATTTGAGGTGTTGGTCTTTGCCTATTTTCTGCCATACTATTTTCCAGTTTTTTTCAACACTTTTGTTAAAGATTGAGTTCTTATCCCAAAAGGTGGCATCACTGGGTTTATCTAACAGTGGGTTACTATAGACATTTACTATTATTCCTTTGTATCTAATCTCTTCCACTGACCCTCCACTTTATTTGATAGATGACTTCTTAAAGATATTTGTGCTTTTCCTTTGAGATTATCTAATGAAGTGACATGATCTTGAAACATAATATATTTGACACTTTTAATCCTGCTGGTGTTCTCAAATTGTGGATAGTACACAAGTGTTTGGATTATCGCCTGACAAATCCCTGACACAAATATATCATATTTAATATGACTTAGCAGTATGAGGGTGACATGTAGAGTTTGCAAATGTCTCAATTTTAATTCTCTTTGAAAGTTGTTATCTTTGTGAGTTTGAAAATATGCTAATGATTTTATTTCGATTTGTATTTAAATTGAACTAAGACTAGTTTGTTTATCAAACCAGGTGTGTTGTCTGGACTGGTGATGACCGAGTTTTCTTTTTCAACCCAACGATGCATCTCTCTGTTTGGGAGAAACCAATGGACTTAAAGAATCGAGGAGATCTCAATCGAATCATAGAGGACCCACCGCATAAACGCAAGCTGGACGCTTCAGCAAGTAACTAATAGCTGTGATTATTTTCATCTCTTTTATAAAAATGTTTTTGTTAATTAATTACCCCCATTGAACCAGGAAACCAAAATGAATTTTCTGGACAATATTGGAATTTGAGTCATGTTAAAGAGAGCTTTTTTATTTTTTTACTATTTTACTAATGTCATAATTATGGTACTCTTTGCTGAACTACCTGTACTCCACTTCTTTGACATAGTCAGCATACTTCCTTTATTTTTAGAACTGAGTTAATAAATGGTTGGTTTGTCAGGCAGAATGAATTTTTGTTTCATTCATGCAGCAGAGGAAAGCTATTCAAGTTTTCCCCACTAAAAATATTTCTTTTTTTTCTACTCAGACTATTTCTAGACATTAGCATGATTTATTGTTTTACTTTTTTTGCTGAAAACTTCTTAGTGACTAATTTAGAACAAATCATTGAGGCCCAATGTATCTAAACCCATGCTTCTGTTCTGTTTGATTTTTGTTTTGGGGGGATTTTGGGGGAGATTTGGGAATGATTGATGTAGGTAGGGACAATTCACTATGAGGGGTCTCCCTCTATCAGATCACTAAGTGATTAATCATTGATTGTCTCAGAAAGTTAACTGGTGATCTCTGAGGCAAAATGATGGTTCTGAGGACACACACACACACACACACACACACATCCATGCACAAATATACATACATACACACATGCAGATAGATTAAAGACAGAGTTATGTAGGTAGAGAGATTGATGATAGATATACAAATAGACAGACAGAATCACTGGAATGAGCACATATCTTGGATTTCTGGGCAACTCCCTATCCATTGTTCTATACTGTTTCTTATTCACTAAGCTAAATCTGCTTAATTATAATGAACAATTGTTGTTGTTATTGCCCTTGTCATTGTGTCATTATGTTTAATCAATGGTTTAATTACATTAAGAAGCCCACAGGCATAGATGCAGCTAGTGTTCTTTGGTCTCTGTGGAAGAGGAGTGGAAAAGTATACAGATAAGTTTAGTAGAGATTGGATCTGTACTCTACATCATCCTGAAAGTCACACTATGGAAAGAGTTAATTTTGAATTCATTCTAATAAATCTTTCATCCACTCTATAATGGAAAATCCTTGTTAAGGGCACAAAAGTGTCCATTATAGTTCTACTTACAAAGAAGATATCGAGGGGCTAGATGGCACTGGAGTCAGGAGTACCAGAGTTCAAATCTGACCTCAGATACTTAATAATTACCTAGCTATGTGGCCTTGGGCAAACCACTTATCCCCATTTGCCTTGCAAAAAACCTAAAAAAAATATACTGTAAGTCATTTGTTCTCAGCCCAAAGTATAGTTTCTGTTCTGGATTAGGAGATAGAACATAGCAAATGTAATCCTAACCTCTCAACATTAAAAAAAAAAAAACAATGACAGCATTTTATTTGATCGCTCTTTGTTTCTTTATTCTAAAATGTGAATAGAAGATTAGAAGTTCTATCCATTAAAAAGGTATTTGATCTTAGAAGGAATCATTAAAAATGATGCATCTCTTTCTCCTCTTCTTCTTCCTTCCTTCCTTTTCTTCTTCTTCTCCCATGGCTCCTTTTGCTTTGCCTCTACCCATATTACTACATCCTAACTACCACAGACTATCATTAAATCCCGGTTTTCTTCTTTGTGAAATGAAGGTATTGGAAGTAGATAATTTCCCAAGAACATTTTAGTCTTGAATACATGACACTTTGTTCCAGCGAATAAAAATGGCAGCCAGCTGTGATGAGTACAGAGAGAGCAGGAAAGGACTGACAGTTCAAATGAGGAAGATAACTCATGGAGAGTAGAGGGACTCTATGCCTTCAGTGACTTATTTAAGAAAAAGTTTTAAGAGCTCTTGGCAAGGATTAATGTACATATTCTTGGGCAAAACAATTTCTGCTTTGCTGGAACTTTGGGTTTGATTTGGTTTTTTCTCCCTGAATCAAGTCTCATTCCATCTCATAGGATTCCACTGTATAAAGAATAAAGGTTGCCCATAATTCTGATCATACCATCTGTGCTGAAGGTCAGTTGTTTCAAAATGTTTTTATTGCCAAGGTGCCAGGCAAGGACTTCATCATTTTCTTAGCTTCAATTTGATGAGGTTATTTATCTGTGAGGTTCAGATGTGGATAAATCTATCTATCTGTAGTCTGAAGGAATCCCATGTATGGCTTCAGTGACTTAGACTAACTGAGGAATGAGCTGGGGTGAGGCTGATGATTTTTATGCTAGTAGAAATGATCATGATTAGTGTAGACACAGGGGAAACCGATTCCATGTTCGAGCCTTGGTAAATGTATTACTGTGTGACTTAATTCATCTACTTTAAATCATTGGCCTAAGACCAGAACCATGGAAAGAATGAAGTCTCAGCAAGAAGCTTGGGCACTCTGTGGTGTTGGTATTTTAGCTGAAGTAGGCATTTTTTTGGTAATTATTTCAGTTCTCCCCTTGCCTTTGCCCAATGTGAGCCTTATCTTAGATGTGCAAAGTGAGAAAGTTTTATCTGTGATCTGAAAAAATTGTATAAAACATCTGAGCAACTGAAAACAAATAATATGTCAAGGTTATGATTTGATTTGACCTCTTCATGCCCACTGACACTGAGGAATGGGTGCCTGCTACAAAGAAAACCAATGATGCTCAATATTAGAGGAAGAAAGAATTCCTTGGGTGGTTTCAAAAGGAAAGAGAATTCTTGACAGGTGGTAGGGTCCCCTTTAGGGGACAGGGTTCCAACAGAGAAACATGGCTGTTTTTATGTAAGTTTTAGACATAATTTCTTTGTGACATATGCCCTCGGTGGCAGCTGAGTTCTCTTGCAATGCATAACTTCTGTTTAACATGTTATGTCTTCCAAATCCCAAAAGGTTGAGTGGGGGGGGGAGACTCATTTTATCCCTCCACCCCCACTAGATCCCCCCTAGTGTCATGTATTTTTTCAGTCTTTTATGGCTAAGGTCTTCTTGAAAAGGTCATCTAAGGGTAGAGTTTCTACTTCTTTTCTATTCCCTTCTTAATCCAGTTTTCACCAAAACTGTTCTCTCCAAAGTTAAAAATGATCCCTTAGTTGCTAAATCCAAAGACTGTTCTCAATTTTCATTCTTTGACTTCTTTGCAGCCTTTGACACGCTTGGTCATCATCTCTTCCTTGTTGTTCTCTTTTGTCTGAACTAATTGGGCACAGTTCTCTCCTATTTCTGCTCCTCCTTTTCTAGATATGGATTTAATCCCTAAATTCATGGTGATGCTAGTCAAATCTATTTGTCCTATCCAGACTCTCCACTGACCTCCAGTCTTTCATTTTCAGCTTCCTTTCAGATGTCTTGAACTTGAGAGCCAATTAAAAAAAATTAAACTCAATTTGCTCAATAAAGAATTAATAATATTACTTCCATAATTTTTCTGTCCTAATTTTACTATTACCTTAGAAAGCAACAATATCCTTCTAGTCCTTCATAATATCAATCTGGTAGGGAGTGGGGGTGGGCAGAGACTTGAACTAGCAGATGGGATTCATGTGATATAAATAATTCAAAAAGCCCATTTGGGTAGAACAGAGATTGAGCAAGTTTAATGAGTCTAGAGATCTTGATTTGGACCAGATGATACCAGGCTGATTTGAAAAAGACAGATTCTAGAGCAAGTTAATGGAACATTTGGCCTGAAATAGAGAAGACCTTTATTCCACTCCAATTCTTTTTTCAATCTTCTTCTTTGTGCACCTGCTGTACAAAAGCTGTGAATCCACCCTAGACATAGTTTCCTTCCAGGCAGCATGCCTCTTTAATCCTGGGACTTGCCCTAGCTGACCTGCAGTATTTTACTGTATGACCTCTCCTCCCAATTCTCAGCATCTTATACACAATAATAGGAGCCACAAATTTAGAGAAGGGCTCAGAATTATTCCAACTTTATGCAAGTGAGTTTGAGTTCAATTCCTGGGAAAAGTCTAGCATGGACAATTAAAGTAATGGTTGTTGAACATCTAAGTAGAAAGTAATCCAGCCAATGTGGATTTAGATCTGTTGCCAGTCTATATCAAGTGCACACAACAAGCCTCTCTTCTCGCTGGGTATGAAATTCACCCCCTTTCCAGACCTCAAAGCTCACAGATGATAAGGAGATTTGATAATGGGTCAGAAGGAGATTTATAGGGGTCCCTTTGCTGACAGCAGAGATAGGAATCTGTTGCATTACTGATTCTTGGATATAGGTCACAGTTCTGGATCTTAGTTCTAGTGCAATGTAGTGTACTAGCACAACAGAGTTTGTGGCCTTAGGGAAGGAGGGACTCTGATCACAGTCCCAGGGTTGATAAGAATGCTTGTGGTCATTCACAAGCCAGTGCACAGTACAGAAGAGTAGAAAAGCCACCTTTCCCTAGATAATACCACCTTGGAAGAACTGAAAATATATAGGTTCCCAGAATTACCACTGAAAAGTTACACAAAAGGCTCAAGTTTTGGACAGTGTCCCTTCCACTTGAAAAGCAGAGTCCCCCTTGAGCACAGAGTAAAATGTCAAGAAAAATATTGAAAATGAACATAGACTAACAAAAATTAATTCTGTCCATAGAAAGTTACTAGGGTGACAGAGAAGATCAAAATACCCATGAAGAAGAAAGTAAAGCCAAAATTCCTTATTCTAAAACTTCAAAGCAAAATATGAATTGGTTTCAGATCATGAAAAAGGTCAAAAAGAATTTTCAAGTAAGAGAGTAGGAATAAAAATTGGTAAGACTAATGGGAGTGAGTCATGAAAATCATGAAAAAGGAATCCACAACTCGAAAAAGGAGGCATTCACAATACTGAAGAAAATAAACACCTTGAAATAGAATAGGTCAAATCAGAAAAGAGGCACAAAATTCCAATGAAGGGAGTTCCTTGAAATTGGGAAATGGTCAAATAAAAAAAGATATTCAAAAATTCACTGAAGAAAGGAATTCCTTAAAAAGTAGAATTGGCCAAAATGAAAATATACAAAGGCTCTTTGAACATTATAATTCCTTAACACTTAGAAGCAATTAATTTTATGAAATATCAAGAAACAACCAAATAAAATCAAAAGAATGAAAAGATGGAAGAAAATATAAAATATTTCTGGAAAAAACAACTGATCTGGAAAATAGATACAATACAGACAATTTAAAATTATTGGCATGCTTGAATGTCATGATCATAAAAAGTGTCTATACATCATTTTTCAAGAAATTATCAAGAACACCTGTCTTGATAGTCTAGAAGCTGAAGGTAAAATTGCAACTGAAAGAATGCACTGATCCCCTCTTGAAAGAGATCACAAAATGAAAATTCCCAGAAATTAATACTAATGGCTTAATTCCAGATAAATTCCAGATCTCCTAGATCAAGGAGAAAAGACTGAGGCAGGCAGCTAAAAAGAAAAAAAACATCCAAATAACATGGAGGCACAAGCAGGATAACATAAGATTTAGTACCTTCTATGTTAAAAAACCAGAAGACTTGAAATATGATAATCCAGAGGCCAAAAGAACTAAAATTACAACAAAGAATCACTACCCAGAAAAATTGAATATAATCTTTCAGGGAGAAAAATGAATATTTCATGAAATAAAGGACTCAAGTGTCTTGATGAAAAAACTACATCAGAATAGAAAATTTGATTTTAAAATGCAAGATGCAAAAAAAGCATAAAAAGGTAAACAGAAAAGAATAATCAGAAGGGAATCCATAATGTTAAATTGTTTGTATTATTACACAGAAAAATAATATTTATAATTCCTAAAACTTTCTCAATATTAGAGTAGATAAACATAGTTTACATAGACAGAAACCAGAGATATGAGTGAAATGTAATGATATGATTATCTAAAAAATATAAAATTAAGGGATAAAAAAGAGAAATGCATTGGGAGAAGAGGAAAGGTGAAGTTGGAATGGAATAAATTATCTGACATAATGAAGCTTAAAAGAGATTTTGCAATGTAGGGGAAAATGGGGGAGTCTGCGACTAAGTGTTTGAAACTTATTCTCAATGGAATTGACTCAAAGAGGAAATAAGATACCTACTCAGCTGTAGAAATCTACCTACTCTTAGCTGTAGAAATCTATCAATTCTATAGGAAAGTAGGATGGGAAGGGGATAAGAGAAAGGAGGGGAGATAGGGTAGGAAGGAAGGCTGTTTGGAGAGGATAAAAGTCAGGAAGCAAAACACTTGAGAATGGATAGGTTAAAAGGAGATAGAAAGTAGATAAAGGGAAAATAAGACGGAGGGAAATTCTTAACTGGTAATAATTACTGTTAAAATTTTAATGTGGGTGGCACAGTGGATAGAGCACCAGCCCTGGAGTCAGGAGTACCTGAGTTCAAATCCATCCTCAGACACTCAATAATTGCCTAGCCATGTGGCCTTGGGCAAGCCACTTAATCCCATTGCCTTGCAAAAACCTAAAAAAAAATTTACTGTGAAATTACTGTGAAAAAATTTCAGTGAGTTTTTCTGATAATGACTTCATTTCTCAAACATACAAAATGAAATAAAATTTATAGAAATAAAAGTCATTCTTCAATTGGTAAATAATCAAAGGATATGAACAGGCAGTTTTCAGACAAAGTAATCAAAGTCACTTGAAATCATATGGGAAAAATGATCTAAATCACTACTGATGAGAGAAATGTACATTTAAGTTCTGAGTTAGTTATCTCACAATTGTCAGATTGGCTAATATGACAGAAAAAGAAAATTACAGATGCTGAAAGGGATGTGGGGAAATTAAAATACTAATGTACTATTGGTGAAGCTAAATACTGATTCAATCATTTTGGAAAGCAATTTGGAACTATGCCCAAAGGGCTATAAAATCATGCATATCCTTTGACCAAGCAATACACTGATAGGTCTGAATCCCCCCCCCCAAAAAAAAAATAAATAAAAAGAACAAAAAGTAAAAGGATTTAAGTGTACAGAAATATATATAGCAGCTCTTTTAATAGTGACAAACAATGAGGGAATGTCCATCATTGGACAAATTGTTGCATATGTTTGTGATAGAGCACTATTAGGCTATAAGAAATGATGAGCAGGATGATACCAAAAAAAACATGGGAAGACTTCCATGAACTGATGCAAGTTAAATGAGTAGGAACTTGAGAATTCTATACAGTAGCAGCAATATGACATGGTGATCTACTATGAACAATCTTCTCAGCAATACAATGATCCAACACAATTCTATAGGACATATAATAAGAAATACTGTCCATCTATAAGGAAAGAACTGGTGGAGCCTGAATAAAAATGAAAAACCTTCTTTCTTTAGTTTTATTGATTTTTTTTGGTTTTCTTTCAAAGAATGATTTACATGGGATTCTCTGTGTATTTATCATATTTCTCCCCAAATAAGAACGGATCATAATAATTTTTGATCCAAAAGACACATTAGGGATTATATTCATGAAAATGTCCCTTTTTATGTTCACTGTATTTATCCGTGCACAAAAATTTATTCCTGTCAATAGCATTATTTATTCATATATAATTATATATTAATATTATTTGTTATTTGTTAAAGATTCAATCATCTGTTGCAATGAATGTACTAAAATAATCCATCTAGTCAACAATCTTAACTGGGGCTTATTTGGGGGGTTGGGTTTGTGTTAAGAACATCTAGAAAAAACATACTAGGGCTGATTTTACAGGGAAATGCAATATTTAAAATCTTATATTTAACCTATGTCAAATCACTTGCCTTCTCAATGAGAATGAGAGGAAAGGAAGGAAAACAATATGGAAATCAAAATTTGGAAAAAAAGGTAAAATTGTTATTATATTAAATTGGGTAAAATAAAATATCAAATAAATTTAAAAGAATAAAAAAGTTTTCACAGCATGGAGA
This sequence comes from Macrotis lagotis, assembly GCF_037893015.1. Lineage (NCBI taxonomy): Eukaryota > Metazoa > Chordata > Mammalia > Peramelemorphia > Peramelidae > Macrotis > Macrotis lagotis. Next base: position 3,732,587 of record NC_133661.1, read on the forward strand.
GAGGTGTGGCTTCCAGGAATAAACATATGGCAACTTCTCTGATTTGTCCTTCATCAGATCTTCCCAGGAGCATTTTGATCAGTTTTTGCATTGTATTTAAGGGCACTTATAAAGCAGAGGGGCCACTTGAATGGGACTGAGTTTTAGAGAAAATAGGAATGTTCATCCTGGAGAAGAGAAAGTTCAGGGAAGAATAAGACTGCTGTCTTGAAGTATGTGAAATACTGTCATGTGGAAGAAGGAGGGCTTCTGACTGGCCCTGAAGGACAGAGCCAAGGTAATAGATGGAAGGCCAATGAGGACTTGATTTTAGTAAGATCTCCCTATGCACAGTAGAACCACCTGCCTCCAATTGTGCTGGCCTCCAATCCCAAGCAGTTTTAGAATGGATGGTAGCCTGTTGGCTATGTTCTAGTGGGGATTCATTTAGGGTATGGATTCCACTGGAGGACCATAAAAGCCCTGTCAAACCCTCCTTTTCTATGACCCCGAGTCCATATTCTAAACCTTTCTAACTTGCTGGTACCTTCTAAAGTTTCTCATCTATTGCTTTAGTTTCCAAGACACCAAGGCTGTCTCTACACCCCAATTAGACATTCTGCTAGGAGAGGATGACAGTTTGGTTGACTGCCAAGAGATGTACAGCTGGAATGTGCTGTGGCATTCTCCCCTGATTATGGAAAGAGAGAAGATGTAGGACTATTGTCTGAACCTGGTTGGGACTTAAATAATGGAGGCCAGTCTAAAGAAGTCTTGAATAATTGAGTCTCCACACACCAGGTATATATGGTTTGGCAGCAACTGCCATTAATCCTGAAAAAAAGGACTCCAGTTCTTTCCTGATTATCTTCCATGATACTGTTAAGCATGTTCATGTGGATGACCTCTCATCTGTCTCCCTTTCATGTCTGGGAGTTGGAGGCAGGTAGGAGAGGCAGCTTGAAAGTGAGTAGCCCCATTCATTGAGATTCTAAGCAAGCCTGTATGGGGAGTTGTCAAAGTCTATCCAAGATAAAGGTGTGATGGACTTCACCATGGCAGGAATCGATGCTGTTTCCATAAACTCCACATTCATTATAAAGCAAGGCCTCACGTTCAAGCTTCTTCTGGGAGATCAGACGAGACAAATGAGAGACACAATGACCCCTTGTTTGGGCTCCGGGTTGCAAGGTGATTTAGCAAGCGCTGCATGGCCCATATCATTTCCCCTCTGCCTCCCCCCCCTCCCCATGATATATTCAATGAGAAAGTGGCTCTCCATCCACACTTAGGGAAGAGAGAGAAAGCAAATGGAACAGCATGCCCTATGTCAGCTAAACTGTGGAATCATCCAGCCTGTCAGGAAAGAAATAGCAGCTCTGCTCTGATATCTCCACTTGGCCTTTCTTCTCCTAGGGAAGACCAACATCCACCTTGGAAAATACACTTTTCCCTCCCTTTCCCTCAAGCTTATTAAACATTTACAGCACCAGCTTCTTCAGTTTGGAAAGAAAGACTGTTTTCTAGGTTGATTTGCCTTTCTGAAGGAAACATGGTTTTTGGAGTAATGAGAACACTGTTAAATAGCAGCAGTGGACAATCTATTTTTCCTTTCAAGATCTGGGAAAATAGACTAGAGGAAATAGACTGGAGAATGAACTGGATGGTGCCCCTCAGGACCTGGCAGAGAAGAGAAAGTGAGAGGTCAGAGTTTCACCATTCTCAACAGAAACATAAGCACTGCCATACTCAGCTGACCTGTTGTGCAGCCAAGTCAGCCTTCAGGCCCTGATTGAAGCAGGGGACCTTCCTTCTTCTACAGGACAGCAGTCTGAGAAGATGAAAATCACAACTCCGGAGATTTGCTCCTGCTATGGGCAAGGAAGAAAAGCTATGGCACTACCAGCCAGTCCTCTGGATTGAAATGGAGGGTTAGAAGGACCTCTGGGTGTCCAAGTTGCACAATGGTAAAATCAGAGATGAGATGTACCCCAGGCTCTATTGTATGAGAGAGAGAGAGAGAGAGAGAGAGAGAGAGAGAGAGAGAGAGAGAGAAACAGAGTCACCCAGAAAAAGACTCAGACAATGATGAAGAGGGACAGTAAGAAAGACACAGAGACAGTTGGATTGATAGTAATCATTAAGAAACTATATTTCTTATGTTTTAAATGACTGCTCATGTATGACCTGGATCAGATTGGTTGTCTTCACAATGGGAGTGGGGGGATGGGGGAAGAAGACTGGGAAGGAGAAATTTTGGAACACAAATTTTTTAAAAAACAAATGTTTAAAGCTTTTGCCTGTAATTAGGGAAAATAAAATATTAAATTGAAAAAAAAGATTTTAAAAAAGAAATACATTGCCTTGTAGATTTGTATTTCAAGGTTTAAATTATTGTATGATGGTTATTATCAAGAATTTCAGGGTGTTGTTAGCAAATTCTGATTATTTCACCTCATATTTTTTAGCAGATAAAAGTGATGGATCGGATGCAGAAGATGAAAGTGAAGACCAAAACATGAAAACAAAGAGAAATAAGTAAGTGATGATTATGGTGATGATGACAATTCACCTGTAAAAATCATTTTGAATTTAGAAAATATTAGCTTCTATTCCAATGAAGACTTTCTCAAGTTGAATTTGGATTTGGGGAGAAAAGGAAAGTCTTTTGGAGGTTCTGCTGCCTCATGATACTATGGAGGTGACCCTGGGTTCTTATCATCTGGCCCAGCTGAGCAAAAGCTCTGGTAGGCCTTGCCAAACAGTACTTTGAATAGAAGTCTAATGATGGTTGCTTCATAGTGTTTTATTTTGTTTTATTTGTAAAGTAATATATATTTATTTTGTCTCCTTCCAACACAATTGATTAAAAAAACCAAATAAAAAAACCCTGCAACAAATAAGCATTTTTTAATCAATATTGTCTCACTTTGGTCAAGTGTATATCTCATTATGCATCTGGATTCCATCTCTGTTAAGCTGGCTAAGATCAGAGAGCTGCCCCATGCAGGAAACAGGTGGATTATTATCATTATTATTATATTTTTGAATATGAAAGGTCAATGAGATATACCAGATTTACCTGCAGTGCTAGCCTGTTTTCCTACCAGATGGATGTTTTTGAAGAGAGCAAATAGTTTTTATCCAAATATACCTGTGACAGCCTCTAACAAAACCTGCTGTGTGCTTTTGGATCATATTCATTGATTGTAGGCAGGTCTTCAGATGTCAACTTTGGACCATAATGAGAACAGTTTGGTGATGAGCAGCCCACAAAGCAAGAGGCTACCAGCCCAAATTTATGGGCTACTCCTGGTGGCCATATTGTGGCAGGAAATGGAAATTCCCTAGATTTTTTTCAGAAGTAGGGGAGAAATGTGTGACTCTGTTTTAGTCAAACAATAGGAAAGGAGTGATTGAGGCCCCACTGTTCTGAAAGAGGGACAGGTTCTTCCCCAGGACCTTTACTAGACTCTGAGCCTTTGTTGGGTGGTAGAGGCAGCCCCTCTGTTCATCTCAGGCCAGGTAAATAAGGAGATTCCCTCAGCACTTGAGTGACAGGTGAAATAATGGCTGGCATCTTTCAGAATCTCTTCTTTTCTGGATGTATGCCTTCAGGATGTTCCTGGGTCTGTTGACCCCAGGTCTTTAGAGTTGAGAGGGACAGTGCAAAACAGGCTCAATAATCCCTGGACCTTCACACAAGGATACAAAGAGATAAAAAGTGGTTTATGACCCCCTAATGAGGTGGGTAGCACAAATCTAGAGAAAACTAAAGTCAGGATCAATACCCCTTGGTTTCCAGGGAATCAGGACCGGGTAGTTACACTCATAGGTCTCTCTATGTTTCTCTGTTCCTGTATTTCTCTTTCTCTCCATTGCCACTATCATTTCAATGAGGAATTATTGGACATTTCTTAATCACTGAGGCAATTAAGATAGAAAATTCCTGAACACCTTAGCATCATACATCCTTTACATTCTTTTTTGTGATAAATAAAAATGGGAACAATATATTGTATCTGGGAGGATGGAGGACCTAGAACCTATTGCCTACAGCTCCCCAGCACAAGTTGGCTGCCCATGGCTTGTGCTTGGTATTCTGTAAGAATAGAAATGGTGAGCATACACCTCTCTTTGAAAAGTTCTCTCTTCTGTCCATCCTATAAGCTACTAGATGAGCTCAAAAGGAGAGGACATTCCAGAAACCCCACTTGATAATTAGGGAATGGACTGCCACAGCCCATGTCCACTTCTGTCCTCTGAGCCAACCTCCATCTTTTCAGGTATGCATTGGTTCCCCAAAACACTTTTTAAATTGATGACTCCAATTGCATTACCTTAAGCAACTCTACTGAGATGAGGAGACATACTTGGTGCTGGATTCTGAGACCCAACATTCTGGATATTCCTATTAGAAGAAATATAAGGTAGGGATTAATTTAATTATCAACACAATTCCATTTTTCCCCATGAACTTCCTTTGAAGAAGAAATATATCCCAATGACAAGCTTTCAGATAATTAAAATACTTCAAAACTATTCAGCTAGGGATGTTTGGCCATTTTTGTTATTTCCTGAGAGTGGAATTTTCCGCTTGATCCAGGACCTCACGTCCTTCCTCAGAACAGCTAGTTGATGAATTGCTGCACTTCCTGTTTTTTGTGTAAAGCCATGTTCTTTCCCATCGGGGTCTAATGTATGTGCCTTGCTGTGGCTCAGAAGTGTTTAAAAATATGCACTCTCGTATAAGAACTGGGAATACATTGCCAAGAGTTGCAATTAATTATTTTAGGGATGGTAAAAGGGTTTGGTGCTCCCCTGTGATTTTATTGACATAGGGAGCTCTTGGTAAGGAAATGCCTTCATCCAAATGCAGGTAAATGATTCCACTATAACTTAGTCTCAATTACCCAGAGCACCCTAAGCTTAGATGCCTTTATCAAGGTCTCATAGACATTATGTATCAAATACAAGTCATTTTGACTTTAAGGCTAGCTCTTTATGACTTTAGTACACTGTTTCTATTGGTTCAAAAATAAAAACAGTTAAAACCACAACACATCAGAGATATGAAATGACAAAAATTGTTTTTTTTTCGGGCTTCTTCATTGAGTGATTAGATTTGATAGTTGATGTATTCACCTGCTTCTTAAGAAAACACTGCGAGATTCTTTAGCACCCAAGGGAAGAAATAACTTTACAATATTCTCAATATTAATCAGTTCTAGGGCTTGGAAAATTGAACAGTCACATGTTTATGACTTCCTGCTAGTTGATACATATTTACTGCAAAGAAAAGGACTATTGAAAATGTCTGCGGGAAACCTTGACTATTATAGCATTTTATGAAATCAGTGAATCCTGTTTACACATTTTTGCATGAAATTTAGCAGCCTTCATGTAATTAATAAGTATGGTACAAAGGAGAATTCAAATAATGGAGCTTCAAAGTAGAATTCAAATAATGGAGCTCCAAAAATATTAGAATTTAAATCCTTGACAAGGCCACAGCCAAAGTGATGGACCAAGCTGCATATCTAAAACAGAGTCTGGTAAAAATTGGACTTGGTCACTTGTCTTTTGTTCAGTCTTGGTTCAATCACTTTCCTCCTCTCACATTGTCTCCTTTTTTTTAAAATGGGTCCTGAATATTTGAACTTCTAATTTCCTTCTTTCTATAACACTCTGTTCCTAGAATCCTATATATAGGGTCATGAAAGTACAAAGTACCATGATCCCACATACTGTTGTTCCAGCATTGGACTGTCATCCAGAACCCAGAGTATCATTTTCTCTCCTTGTTCAGAAAATCAGGGATTCCTAGAAGATGAAGAAAGTTTAAATTCAAAGGCAACATCTATTTTGAGCTGTTAAGGAAGAAAGAGATGGATTTATACTGGCAGATATTGGTGATCTGGTAAAGGCAAAACAGGGAAGCAATTACTTTACAATCTTTAAAAAAAGCTTCAAGGTTCAACAGAACACATGAACCACTTGAACAGGTGCAGAATTTTGGATGGAATGAGAATCTTGCTGGGTATGGGTCTTCAATATGCTAATAAATAATGAATAAATAATGAATATTTTCACCTTCTCATCTTCGATGATATATTGACCATGAATTTACATGAATCTTATAAAATGGGTCTTTCTGCCCAAGACACTGGAACCTTGCCTGTGGTCCTTTTAATAATTCATGGTAACCAACAGATGACTAGAGCTGTCCATCTGTTATACTTGAATATTTTTTTAATATAATTTTCTTTTTTATTACAAATCTAAGAACATTTCAATGTCTGAAGAAGAGAAAGATTATTTTATGTGAAATATGAGTTTCAATTGTAGATATTTGATCCAGTTCATATTTCATTTAACATTTAACAAAAACATTCCCATTTATCTGTATCCCCTTCTGAACTTCTTTCAGCTCTCATATCCATCTACTTTTAACCTTTTTCTTGATGAATGAGCATATACCCTGGCTACATATCCTTTATATGGACATATGCCATATTGACATTTACATTAGAATTAGTTAATAAGTTAAACCTAATCATCCTCACAGCTCAACCTTTCATTCTCAATGATCTTCAATTTTGATTCATTCTATTTTGAAATATTTTATAATTCACACAAATATATATCCAGGAAAAGGTTGATTTTAGACAGATGCAGTGATAAGTGGCTCAGGATCAATGAAAGTCCTCAAAGTGCCTGACTCCTCAATTAGACTCAGCATGCCACCTCAAGGATCTTTTTTTCTCTTTCTACCTTGCCTATCCAAAGTAAAGATGCTGATAAACACATCAAGGACTCATCATCCCTCTGAATGTTAAGTAATAATCTTTTTAAGGAACTTGATTTTCCAGTTTGAATAGACTGACCAGTCAAGTTGTTTGGTCGTGGGTAGTTTTAAGAAAGATTCAAAGATCCCAAGCCTATAAAATTCCAAATCTAACTTGCACAATGCCATCTGTAAATGTATGTATGTGATGGCCTCTTACAGATAGGGCCTCTCTCTTCTATTTGGTATTATTATCATTGATATTCATTATAACTAACATGGAATAGAGTTTTAAGGTGTGATAAAAATCCATTGTATAACTTAGTTTTTATTTTGTCACAACAGCTAGGTAATGGGGACATTATTATCATTAAGATTGCAATTTGATAGATAGGGGAAACTTGGGTCAGAGGTTAATGTCAGAGTCACCTAGTTATCAAGTGTTTGAGGTGCTATTCAACCTTTGTATTCAAATACAAATTCAACACAGTTTCCACCTCCCCAACTCTGCAGGATATAAACTCCATGACGACAAGAAATATCCTTTAGGAACATCAGTGTCCTGGATATATAGATAGATAGATAGATAAATAGAAAGATAGATAGATAGATAGATAGATAGATATAGATGATATAGAGATAGAGATAGAGATAGAGACAGAGATAGATTAGATGTAGATAGATATAGATATAGAGATAGTTATACATATCTTGATATATACATTTGTACACACACTACTAAATATATTATAAACTATATAGTATATACAAAATATAATCTATAATTATATATATATACTATATATTGAAGTGAATTTTTAGAAAATCTCTGTGTACTACTATCAGAAAGGTTATTTGCATATGATTTCAATGGATATATAATGGCTACCTTTTGTTCCATATTTTGGACTATGAAGTTAATTTGTTTGCCTGTGTGTGTATGTGTTTGTGTGTGTGTGTGTGTGTGTGTGTGTGTGTGTGTATGGGCGTAATTACTATATTGAGTCCTCTGTATTCTCTATAGTTCATTCAGTTTGGTAACAATGACAATATGATGCTCTCCAGAAAAACCTCTGAGTCCCACTTATATTTTCTTTAGTTTTTTTTTTTCTTAATTTGGAAGAGATGAACCCTTCTCCTAAAGAGTCTGGAGGTGGAAAGGCCAATTGCTCTACCATCCCAATCTTCTGTGTTTTTTTAAACAATCCCATCCATGATTTTTTCAAACATTAATTTTTTTCTTGCTTTTAGTTTGACTAAAAGCAATAGGCATATACGGCCTATACAAAAATCAACAAAAAAAAAAGGGACTGCATGGGAATTGAGTATCTCTATTACAGATAGTTTATTTTTTTATATGCTTAAAAAATCAATGTCATGTTCAGAGCTATCTGACTTGTACATTTCTCATTTTTACCATCTTTGCTGTACATGTTTTTCGATGACCTTTTTTTTGGGGGGGGGGAAGATGCTGCTATCATTCTCTCTCTTTGAACACCTCATGGACTTTTAATCTGATTCTATATTCTTGATTTAGACTTTCCCAAAGTGATGTCTAGTAAATTGTGTCCTGAATGCTATTACAATAGAGGGATCAACAATAGGGGATAGCTTCTTTTTTCTATTTGTTCAGTTTGCCATGTTAACCTAGAATTGAACCTGAGTTCTTTATGGTGATTCCATCAGGACACAAGTTTTGGCATGAGGTGGGCAGAATTTAACAAAGGGAAAACATTTAAAACAGTTCTCTTAGAGAGAGGTCATTTACTATCAGGTCATTCAACCAGGTGACAAAAAGATCTTATGTTGTGCCTCCATTTGTGCCCCCCAAATCAAGATTGAAGTCTCACAGTGCCTTTTCAGCCCAAATGTATGGTCTTCATTCTGACTGGCCCAACAGGACATCATTTAGAACTCCCCTAACAAATGTAAGACTACCCTTATGAGGGGCATCCTCCTTATTGCTTCATTGTTAAAGTTGCTCCTGGGGAAGTAGGGCATGACTAATCCTCATGAGAAAGGATTGATCTGCACTCAAGAATAGTGGGATGACTTTCAAATATGGCTGATTGTATCCTTCTCTGACACTCAAAGGATGCTACCTTTGTCCCATGAGATCTACAAGTGATCTCAACCAAGTTTGGTCTCCCCTTTATAGACCAGATCATCCAAAACTTTGGAAGAGAAAAACCAAGGATGCAAGAAACCTCCCCTGGGAAAGGCCATAGCTCAATCTGGCTACTGTTTATGGCCCTGCCCATAATGCTACAGAATGGCATGACTGTGATCAAGGAAAATAATCTTAGTAATCCTATGTTTCTCTCAAATGTAGCCTTTCTTTACAATTCTTTATGTGCAATAGTCATTTGTGACATTCTATTACAAGTCTTGGTTTAAGATGCAAAGGGAGACAATTAAAACAAGGCAAAGAAACATGGTTGACACATTATTGAACCTATGGCATCTGTCTCCATATTACCAATCCATCAACTATTTTTCTTAAAAAATCAGGCTAAATGGCAGCATCACTCTGGAGGTGACACCTTCAGGGGCGATACAAGCATATGTAGACTTGTATATTTTGGACTTTTTTCCCAATGAATTAGCTACTTATATGACCACAAAATGGACCAAGAAAAAAAGTTGTCCCATGACTAATTTATTATTCAAAATACTGCAATAAAAATGAGAAGAAGAAGATGAGCTGGGTTTGGCCTCAGGACAGATCAGAATATGAGTCTTTCCTCTGATACTTTGGGTAGTCCAGGTCATGGGAATACTGGGATCCATTTTCCTCATCTGTAAAAAAACCAACATTGTTAAGTTATTTGAAGGCTCACATGGGATGGAATGTGAACCCTTTGAAGGCAAAGTCTAGTTCATATTTGTATTTGTAGCATCAGCACCTAACTTGGAGCTTGGAGCATAGTGGACTCATAAGGATTGATCAAGAAAATGTATATAATGGATTTTGTACTTCTCAAAATGTACTCCTTGCAGTGATTGGTATTCAGAGGCCTTTTCCCACCACTAATAATGGAAGGGATGATTGTCAATGCCCCAGCGGCATCTGGCTCTGAAATAGCTTTGATCCTCCCCCCATGAGTGATTTCCTCCCTAAGATCTCATCAGATTCAGTTTTGTTCAATATTGTTCAATACTTAGGACATGTGAGGTCTTCTCAGTCTGTTCTACAAATATATTCATGATATGCAAATGTGAATCTTCTCAGCAAATTCCAAGGTGCCACTAACTTATCCTTCTTTGGCATGTACAAAGATAAAAAGGTAGGAATACTAGTAATAATGAAACCTATGGCCCAGTGCAATGTTGAATGTGAATGTATGTTTGTAAATATGTATATATGTATATAACAAACTGATACCACTCCGCTCCAGGAGATAGAAATATAGTGATGCATTGCCTTTCCTCTTTCTTTCTTCCTTCTTATGCCTCTTTTCTTTCTTTTGCTTTCTTTCTGTTTCTTTTCCTTTCCTTTTAGTTCTTCCTTGTCTTGCCTGGCCTTGTTTGATCAACAACTTCATCTGTGTAAGAAAGTTCAAGGAGGAAATGCTCTCCACAGATGCACATTCAGCCATGCCATTTCAGTTGTAATTATTCATCACAAGGGGCTAAATGAAAGGAATGGGTCACACTGCCATCAGTGTCAGAGGTGGCACTTGGCTCCAGTTCCTTAATAGTCCAAGTCAACTTTTTTCCTTCCAGTCACTATGCCAAGTCATGACTACCTCTTAGGCAATACACAGACAGACAGACAAGGATCTATGGATTTGTGTGTGCATATGTATGTTTCTCTTTTATAATTAGGAGTTCCACAGCTAGGAGTACTTATAAAAGTGCCTACAGAAGAATCAGGGGTCCCTATTTAGGAGAAATTAACTCCAGGATATTGGGATACATTGACCAGCCGGATGCTGGTATTTGTTCTATGAATTTTCTATCCTGGAAAGGAGCCACATTTTGTTCCTTGGGAAGGAGGGCTTGTTCTCTGGGTCCCTCCACTCCCTATAGATTCCCGCCCCCCCCCAACTTGGTGTTCTCTGAAGTCATTCCTGTGGGCTGGTGCAGTCATCTATCACCTTCTCATGACCAAAGCCCGACCTTCAGCCAATGTGGCCTTCTGTAAACATTGCAACTGCTTGGTTTATTCTCCAGGCTCATTCTTAGTGACCTGCTTTGGAGTCTTGAGAGAATATCCATCTCCTGAGTCTCCAAGAGCCTTATATGTGCTATTCCTGGCAAGATCCATTTCACCTTTAGAGGTGACTTTGGGGTGAATTTCTTTACATCTCTGGTCCTAACATGAGTCCAAATCTTGAAATATTGAGCAGAAACTTGGAAATTTGGAAGAAGTGGGAGAGTCACTCATGCTGAGTTAGTTTTACAAAATTTTTCCTGAACATAAAAGGTCAAGATATTTCCAGGAAAAAAAAATCAATTCCCATTGAAAATGGAGTCAAAAAAACCTGAAGTTCATTCCTGACTCTCAGTCACTTCTCTGCTTCATAACCCTGAACCACTTATTTTCACTTACCAAATATCAGGTATTTTGTGATCTGGGGTAAATTTTGTTGGGAGAAAGAGAGAGAAATAGACAGAGACAGAGACAGAGAAGCAGAGAGATGATAGTGGTGAAATGGTAGATTGCTGGGCCTAAAATCTGGAAGACCTGAGTTCAGATCTGCCCTCAGATATTTACTGACTGTGTGATCCTGGGCAAATCACATCATCCTGTCTACCTCTGTTCCTTCATCTGTAAAATGAGTCAGAGATGGAAAAGACAAATCACTCTAGTGTCTCTGTCAAGAAAAGTCCCAATGGGGACTGACAGTCAGGTACAACTGACCAACAGTATAAACACAGGCACAGACACACTATAGATATATAAATATGGATAGATAGATATCATAAATTATATAAACATACTTATTCATTTCTTTTCATTTCCAAATGTATGTCCCCTCTTCTACTTCTATGTCTTTCTGTCAAAGAAGGAAATTTTTTAATTGTGGGAAAAATAGTTTCAGCAACATTAACCCCTCCATCAGCCTAGAGGAAGTCTACATGGCATGTCTACCCCTGTAATAAACCACTTTGTTTCCATCTGGTTACTAAAAAATTCTATGACTCCTGTTTCCCTGTTGACCATGAGGAGCTGGGGCCAGAGTCTCTAGAAGCTCCCAGCCCCATCCCACCTTTGGAAAGACAGTGATAGTTGACACCTCAGCCATGGAACAAAGCCCCTGTGGGGGTGTGTCCTGTACTGTCCAACTTAGGTGTGTGAGTAGGTCAACAGTATAGACTTCAGTGGCCACCTCATTGTGGCTCCAAATACCATTGACCAAGTCTTTGGTTTGGATTTGTCTCAGACCAAGGGTCTCATTGTTGTCAGTGACTCCTGAAGAAGGGGGCTTTGGGTCCTCAAGCATAATGGCTCAGAGGTGGGCTTCACCTCAGATTTTCCTCCTTCTCTACTCTCCCAAGGTCTTCTTCTGGCCCTCTCCCTCACCTGCTCTTCCTTCTCTTCTCCTCTTTTACCTCTCTCTTCCTCTACTCCCTTTCTCTCTCCTGTCCATGTAGCCCTGTTCCTGCCCCTGGCCCTGCCTTTCTCTCCTACTCTCTCTGTTTGTTTGTTCTGAGTAGAACAATTCTGAGTCTTGCTCTTGGGGCTTCACTGACAGAGAGTGGATGAAAGGCTCCCCTAAGATACTGTCAAATGGTGTCTGGCATCATTAGTGTCCCCTCCAGCTCAAGGAGGTCTTTGTTCAAAATGACTGTCCCCCCAATGTTTAGATGATCATTTCAGGGGCCTCCTTTTTTCCCAGTCTTTGAAGTTTCTGTATTTTTAGTGACTGTTGTTCTTTCCTACCCATCAGTCTCCTGGTACAACTACCAGCAATGACTTGAGCCCTTCAGGTTTGCTTTACAAAAACACCTTGGCTGGAAGCTGCAGGACTGAAGAACGCTCCCCTCCCTGCTGAGGCCCAGAAATTATTTCTGGTGCTGCGGTTCTCATTTCAGGAGCTGCCAACCTCCCTTGGGCTCAAAATGTACTTTCTGCAATAGAACGGATCTTTATACCAGAGCTGTGTGTGTGTGTTTGTGTGTGTGTGTGTGTGTGTGTGTGTGTGTGTGTGTGTGTAATGTGTGTGTGTGTGTAATGTGTGTATGTATTATGTATGTGCATGGGTATTTGTGGGTATATAGGTGTGTGTATCTAGAATAAACTTCTCAGTCTCCTGATATTTCTGAACCCAAAGATGCCATGCCACTCCTCTGCCTTAGAAAATTGGGTCAGTTTTCCAAGAAGCTTGGTTTGGTTTCTTTATTTTTCTCTTGAGCAGACTAGGCATAATGAAAGACCATTTCCATAATTCTAATGAGCTCTAAAAGGATCAAATACCAGTTCTTCAAGAACCAAGAATCCCTTCTCTCCTACATCTTCTCTGATGCTAATGAAGATTTCAAAAACAGCACAAGATCGCAAAGACCTGGATTCTCACATAGACATTGTACATATCCATGGAGAGATGCAGTGGATCTGTTCCCTAAAAGTCTTGTAGTTGGGGTAAGGAAAAAAGGAAATCTGCACAAGGATTCCAGACTTCATGAAGGGTGTGGGGGTTGAGGTGAGTCTGGAAGGAAATAAGAGACTCAAGTGCCAATGGAGGGAGGAGCAGGTGCATTCTGGCTATGGGGGCCAAGGACAACAACATCACAGGAAGGAGAGGTAGGTCACATGTGAGAGATGGAAAGAAGACTTGGTTGTTTAGACTAGAGAGTACCAGAAAGGGAAGAGGACAGCAAGGGTGGACATAAAGGTTGGGCCCACATGTGGGAGGAGATTAAACAGAAGTATGTGTAAAGTTAGGTATAGGGGCTGGAAACATGAAGATAAGGATCTTCTGGAGGAGGATACACCTCTCTTCATTGAAGTAGGTCTCTTTGTACCTTAAGTTCCCAAGATCATTGAGAAGATAAATGATTAGTCCTAGGTCACATAGTTAGGGGCAGATTAGTGGTTCAGTGGTTAGAGTGCAAAATCCAGTCTCAGACACTTATTATCTGTGTGACTCTGTGCAAGTCACTGAACCTCTCTGTCTCAGTTTACTCAAGTGTAAAATGAAGTTAATTAAAGCATAAATCTCTCAGGACTATTGTGAGGATCAAATGAGATAAAAATGTGTGTTTAGCACAGTGGAAGCATCTAAGTACTTGTTTCCTTTGTTTCTTTATAGAAAGAAAAAGTGAGGAAAGAAAGAAAGAAGAGAAAGAGAAAGAATTAAGATAGAAAAAAGAAAGGAAAAGCAAAAGAAAAAAGAGAGGAAAGAGAAAGGAAGAAAGAATGAATGAAAGAAAGAAAGAAAGAAAGAAAGAAAGAAGAAAGAAAAAGAAGGAAGAGAAAGAAAGAGAGGAAATAAAGGGGACAAAAGAAAGAAAAAAGAGGAAAGAGAAAGAGAGAGAAAAAGAAAAAATACAGGAAAGAAAGCAAAGAGAGAAAGGAAGGGAGAGAGGAAGGGAAGAAATGAGAGAAGGAAGGAGAGAAACAAAAAAGATATGTGCTAAACAGAGGGGTCAGGGGATCCAAATACAAAAGTGAGGCGGCACCTCTTCTCTAGGAGTTGGCATCCTAAGAAGGGAAGATCATGGACAGAGAGGTTCCAGAAGAGGGAAGAGGGTATCATCTGGAGGCAACCTTATCCTAGGGCAGATTGTGGATATATGTCAGTCAGACTTGCACCCATGTCTTTCTTAGGTTCCATGCTCAACTTTCCATGCTATGCCTGGTTGCCTCCGAGGAGCTAGGAATTGGTCACATGGATGGTGAGCAGATCTCGGAGGATACTATATGAATTATCCTGCATTTTAGAAATTAAAAAGTAAAATGACTCAATAAGGGGAAAGTACCATTCTCCTGCTCCTTGTTATCCCACTTAAGAAAAAAATATTCAGTTTGTGATGGTTTCTGACAAAATTTTTTTCTCATCTCAAAGGGAGACTTCTGTTTGGTCTTTCTTGGGTGGGATAATGAGAAATACCTAGGAGCCTGGAGAAGAGCTCATACCATTGGCTCAAATATAAAGAGTAGAGCAGACAGGAGAGGGGTAATTGTTCCAGAAAAGAAGAGAGGGTTCTAGAGTCAAGGAAGGAGAACGTGAAAGACTGACTGGAGCCAAGTAGCTGAGGATGGACAGCTGCCTTGTGAGACAGGTGGCCTCCAGGTTTAGGGTTTAGAAGTAATGACTAATAGTAAGGCTGAGGGCCATCATGCATACATTTTTCATACTATTTTTCCTATTTATCTAATGAAATTCCAGTGAGATAGGAAGGCTAATGTATTGGGGGGAGGGGCAAAAGGACCAGAATCTGAAGGCTAAGGTTGGAGGACCTGTTCTTGGAACTTCATTGCCCTTTGTGTCAGGTGCTTGATTCTATTTTGCAGTCTTTATGTCCATTGCTATGTAGCTGTCATTTCTTTCTCTTCAACACTTTGCTGCTGACTTGAATGGTTACAGAGGGGTTCTGATGTCCCCCACAGCATCAGAGGTGCTTCAACACTTGTGCTGCTCAAGGAAATAATAAAATAAATATAAATATAAATCAAGATACCACCAGGTGGTAGCTGCTTGAATTCAAGACCTGTATGGAGAATGACCCTGAGGATAAACCTTCCAACCTACTCTTAGAGCACTTTCCTTTGAATTGTTCCTGAAATTCCTATGATTTGGTTCTAAAGATGTGAGGATTTTATGGACCAAAGAATCAGTCTGATGTGAAATGTATCTCATAAGGGAACTCTAAAAGATGGTTAGGTCTACCAAGCTTTGACGCTTCCGACCCCTCCCAGATGCATTACAGAATGGAATTGTCTTGTGTTGATCCTGGAATAGAATGGTATTTACTGTGAAATGATTGTTTCCAATGTTTTAGTGACTTCAGATCCCTAGGGAACTAGACAGATGCTCTGTCACTGATGCTATGAAAGACTTTGGGATTTACCATGTTGGCTTTTTAGACCTCATAGATATCTGTGAACACAATTCAAGTAACTGGCTGGCTATGTCCCTCCAAGTACCCACTCTGAGATGGGTACTGACCCTCCCCCCAGGGCATTCTCAGCTGCACGTTTGACTGTTATGGGTACTGGAACCTTCTTAGTTCTGTGGACCATATCTAGTGGAATCCAGCAAGAATATCACAGAAGTATAACTTGAGCATCATAGGGCCATAGATTTCTGACTTCAACCATTGGCTAGGTTTCATATTTGCAAATTATTTACAGTTAGAGAAGGCCAGAGGTTTGTCCAAGTCACTCAGCTCACACATAGCATAGGAAAGGCATTTTCCTCTCTGATCAGTCAGCAAACTGATATAAGGGCAGATTTGATCAGAATACCATATTTGACTTTATGGAATCCATTGATAAAAATAGCCCAAGGCCAAATGGAGATTCTGGGTTATGTCAACAAAGCCCTCTTTTCATTTTGATATTTAGCCATTAATCACAGCTTCTTGAGTCTGACCATCCAACCACCTGGCTTTATTAATGTCAAATCCTTATCTCTTCCTTTTTTTCCACAAGAGGAGAATGAGATATTCTGACAGAAGTCTTTATCAAGATTCTTGGTCAATGAAGACCACAACTTTCTTCTCATCCACTAGCTTAGTAATCTTGTCTAAAAATAAAATGAGCTTAGACAGTGATTGTGTGTTTTGGATGAGGCCCTGCTGACCATCTGTTATGTCTGTTTTTTTCTCTTATGTTCTCCAAAGTTCTAGGTATTCCTTAAACCTCCATTCTAGATCCTCAGCTAGACTGTGATTATTAGTCTCACCTCACTTTTCTTTATCTCCTCTCTCTGTCTCTCTCTCTCCCTGTCTTTCTCTGTCTGTCTCCCTCCTCCCTGTCTCTATCTCTCTGTCTCTCTGTCTAAATCTGTCTGTCTCTGTCTGTGTCTCTCTATCTCTGTCTCTCTCTTTTTAATTGGGATACTTGCCTTTTGCTAACCAGGTAGCATGACTCCCTGTGCACATAGCCTTTCAAAAATTTCTGACTTTATATGTTGCTGCTGACTTGTTTATTTGTTCCCACCCAACTCTTCCTGACGTCATAGCACATCAGACCCTTTCATCCTCCATTATCTCCAAAAGTCTATCCAAGGTCATGTTCACAGTTTCCACGACACTATCTTCCAATCTCATGCACTGTCATCCCCCTTTCATTTTTCCTTCAATCTTTTCCAACAATATGGGCTTTTCCAATGAATCATCTTCTCATTATGTGGCCAAAATAATTAAGCTTTAATTTTAGCATTCCAATTTTATTTATTTATTTATTTATTTATTTATTCCAATTTAACTTTCCAATGAAGAGCATTAATTTATTTTAAAAAGATTGACTAATTAGATGCCCTTGCTGTCCAAGGCACCCTCAAAAGTCTTCTCTGTCATCAAAACTCTAAAGAGCCTATTCCTCAGTGCTCGGCTTCCTCATAGTCTAACTCTTACAGGCTACTGAAAATACCAGAGCTCTGACTATAGGGACCTTCAATAGCAAGACAATATCTCTGCTGTTTAGAAGGCTGGGCAGATTTGCCATAGCTTTCTTTCTAAGGAGCTTGCATCTTTTAATTTCATAGATATGGTTATTGTTAGCAGTGATCTTTGAGCCCAAGAATATACAATCTGATGCAGTTTCCATTTCTTCTTCCTCTTTTGCCAGGACAGGAAGTAATTCAGACATTTGCCTAGATCTTAGGCTTTTTAATATTGTTTTGTTCAGGATATTTTTTATGCTACATTTCAAATCAACTTTTACACATTCCTCTTTCACCAACATTTTACTAATATAAAAAATATAGTTCACTTTATTGCATATATATATATATATATATATATATAAATATATATATATATATATATATATAAAACCTATGTCATATTGCTGTCTTAGGGAGGAGGAAGAGGAGAGAGAAAAATTAGGATTCAAAATTTTAAAATAAGTGTTAAAATTTGTTTTTGTGTAATTAAAAAAATGAAACCAAAATAAAAAGATATCCTTGACTTTCTTCTGGCAGCTATGTATCCTGCCAATTCTTCTTTTTTCGGTATTTCCTTTCTTCTCTAAAGTAATTCATCTCTTCTAGATGACTTCAATCCACCTAGGCCAGCAAAGTGCTCACTTTCTCTCTCCTCACATTTCTTGGTCGATTTGCTTCTCTCATTTCTCATGCAAAATCCATTCTTCTGGTCAGAGAAAATGAAAGCTAAAGAAAAGCTGAACCAGCACACTAACTTCTCGTATTTTTCAGTTATTATTAGTTCACCCATCCCAAAGCCAAACTTCTCTCCTTTCTGTTTTATAGCTATTTTTATGTCCCTGCTTTAAAGCTATTTTTCAAAGAAATTGAACTTTGTTTCCTTTAGCTCTTCCTGAACCTTAACATTCCTAGGACTTCTCTTTCTAGGCTGCAATCGCCTTCTAGTCATTCTCAGTTTTCTTGTCTTACTCTTCTCCTCTGTATTATAAATTGGTTGCTTGTTGAGTTTGCTTCACATTTGCATTGGTCTATTCAGATGAGATTCATTTCTTTTCTTCATTGTAATCCTTTGTGTGTGTGTGTGTGTGTGTGTGTGTGTGTCTTCAAAGGATTACAGTCTTATTCTTAAACATCTCTTAGTCCTTCTTGACTCATTTTCCTATAGTTCAGTCTATTGTGTTCTTTCAATCTTCCTTCTGAGCCCTTTGAAACCTTATTTCCCAGGAACTAGTCCAAATTTCCTCTCTTCTTTCACAACAACTCTAAGACTATAAGGTGCCAAGTCTCTGACAGAGGGAAGTTCCTCACTTGGGAGAATCCTATATCAAAAGGACCTTCAATGGGCCATTCTCTACCTGGTCTCTCTTCTCCAAAAAGAGTGCCAGGTCCATTAGCCAGGGCTCCTATGATAGGACTTGCATTGTTTTCCCCATCTTGACTATTCATTCCCTCCATTAACTCTAATTCCTGCTCTGGTAACAACTGGGAGCAGTTGTATGAGTTAAGAAATATGATCATAGACTGAAAAATTGGAAGAAACTTTTCAGATTATTAGGTTTAACCACCTCAATTAACACATGAAGAAACTGAGGATGAGGGAGTTTTGTTCATGTGCCCAAGGACACATACATGGTCAAGTGGCAATGACAGGAAACCAGCTCATGTTTTCTGACTCCTGGTGACTTGTTCCTTCCATCCTCCTGAATCCCTTAAGACTCAAACTTGAAAGTGACCTTCCATTGGGTTAGTTCCTATAAACCCTTTTCCATCTTCCCTGGGAACACTGGCCTTTCTTGAGGGTTTCATGTATACATGGCTTGGACAGAAATCTACATCTTGTACAAGATTAGCATTCTCTTGTTGAGCTGGGTTCTAATGGCATCACTATTACGATTTGGTTTCAAGGACCTGGAGCTGACCGGTTCTGAATACTCAAGCAATGCAGGGTGGGATTAAGAAAGATTTTAAAGCAAGTTATGGGCTAGTTCTAAATAAGGAGGCCAGGGAATCTCTTCCAAGTAGGGCACACAGGTATTGACTTCAGTCCCAAAGCTTAGGCTTGTTGTAACCTCAGACCAATGACTTAGGCTTTTTGGACCTCACATTCCTAACTAACACCCCTTCTCCTCAAACACAATGACAAACAGAATCATACACATACCAGTCACAGAAATACAAACATCCTATATGCCCAAAGACTAATGAGATGCAGTTTCCTGTTTAAGCAGAGATGGTTCTTGATCTGGACTCCACAGGTAAGGTTCTCAACCCTGCCACATAAAAGATCATTGACTTTCAATAAGTCACCATTCCCTTCTTGGTCTTTCTTTGGAAATCACTTAATTGGAAATGCAAATAATCATAATAGAAAGTTATGTTGACCAAGTCAATTAAAGAAGTGGAAAAAAAAGAAGTGAATTGTGGTACGCAAGGGGGAAAAAGCCTATTCTGTTACATCTAGGGGATCATCAGAGACAGTGACCAAGTGGAGGGGAAGGAGCAATGTTGCAGACAAAGAACCAACAATGATTCAATTCTATGGATATGGACTCCCTAAGAAGGTCAACAAAGACTGGAAATTTTTATCAGATGAAGGAGGGAGGGAGAGGGAGAAGGAGAGGGAGAGGTAGATGGAGAGGGAGAGGGAGAGGGAGAGGGAAAGGAAGGAAGGAAGGAAGGAAGGAAGGAAGGAAGGAAGGAAGGAAGGAAGGAAGGAAAGAAAATGAAAGAAAACAGTTTCATTGAGATGCTCTTTTATGCATAGCCTGGTAGAGATTAACTCCAAAGTCTTGACCATCAGTAGAAGAGCCAGGCCAGAGGATGGCAAGAAGGTTCTCCTAGGTGACCTCTTGCTCCTTCAGGGAGACCATCTAAGAGCATTAAGCAGAATGGGGGACTTGTCTCCCAGAACTCAAGAACTTGACTGCAAGACTTTTGAATACAGTTCTGCTCTTGGTCTTTTCCTTTTCCCAGTTCTAAGTGAACTAATATTAGCAATTTGGATGCCACCCAATCCTCTGCAAGGAATGCTTTGTTGAATAAGCTATAATAGGGAATCATTAGTGAAATTTTAAAATGTTCCTATTAGTCTTCATTCTACTTTGTAACAATGCATCACTTTGTTTCCACACTTTTTTTGTAATAAATTTTCATTAGTTAAAAATAGAAGTCTTAATTATACCCTTTGGTACATGACGTAAATGGGAGCATACCTGTAGTTCTCCTTTTCAAGATTTCATGAGAGTGTAAGAGAGGCAGAGCATGTGGGTTAGTTTCCTGGAAGGGCTGATAATAGGACAGGGTGTCCTTCTGGGCTGAGACAACATCTTCTTTTCATCGAGCACAATTTCTAAATGGTGAGATGGGCCCATGTGACAATGAAGGTGAGTGAAAAGTCCTTGGAAAGGGGGATTTGGGATGAGTTGACTTTTGCTCCAGGCAGAGTCTGCTACAGTAGTCTGTATGATTAATCAAATGCCAGGAAATCTGAGACCAGTGAATACCAGGATAACTAGGGCAGACTACCTCTCCATCTCTGGGCCTCAATTTTTCCTCTTTGGGTCTTATTTTTGTCATTTTAAAAATAAAGAGCTATTTAGAGATTCCTTTGGCTTCCTCCTTTCTTGCTGAGGTGGGAACTGTGAGTATGGAAATACTCTGTAGACTTTCAGGATTTATTGATACACCATTGGATTTATTTGATAAACTTTTTTTTATCTGAGTGTATGTGTGTATGTTCTGCATGGTCCCAAAGTTCCCAAAAGCAATGGAGAAAAGAAGCAGGGTCCAATTGAGCATAAGTATAAGGCAGATTTTGGGGGGGAGGTGGGGTAGAATTCTAACAAATAAAGCCAGTCAACAATGGAATGGGTAAGCTGATAAAGCAGCAGGTCTACCACCCTTATCCCTACCCCCCCCTCATCCCCTCCCATTGTTTGCCCACTGGAGACCTATAAGAAAAGACTGGGCAATCACTTACTAGGGGCATGATAGGAGTACAGCATGGTAGGCTTCATGTAGCTTGAGATCCTGGACTCAGGGAGACCTGAGTCTGATCCCTTCTGGTGACACATAAATGCTTGTTACCCAGGGCAAGCCCCTTCCCTTTTTGGAACCTCCATTATCACATCTATAAAATGAGGGAATTAGACAGAACACTATGTTACTTGATTGTTTATGAAGCAAAGGTCAGACTCTGGCTCTTGAATTAATTGATTCTGTAGTTTTATTTCAAACGGCAGGTTTCTATGTGAATGCCTTTAATTACCATTACCACGAAATGGAATAGCCCTGACCCAATGTGCAGGCTTTGATTATATGGTCACACCATTCTTAGACTCATTATTATAAGATTGTAAATAATATTCACTAAAAAACTCAACCAAGCAAGCTCTATTTGCCTGGTGACTTCATCAATAACCTTTTCTCCTTGTTTCAGTATTTATAGAATTTCTAAAATTCGATAGAAACAAACATTACAGCATAAAAGTCTCTTTATTATCACATGGTTGTAGCTTCAGCTCCTCCTTCTGAATCAATTCAATCTCATAATAAATTAAAAAACAGCTTTTTGTCTTCCCCTTTTAGTGGTTATTATAACTGAATAATGGAATGTGAAATTTATTTTTAATAGTTGGTTTAAAATAGCCCCTTTTATTTTTAGAGTGAATAGCATTAAGAATAATACAGGAGGGAAAGTTCACAGCTGATGGCATAATGTATGAGGATGTTTCCAGACTGGAGCTGCCCTGGAGGCCCTTAGACCTAAGGACCAATGACATCCCCTGATCAGGACCTCCCAGAGAACTTTCAATGAAAGTGGCTGATTAACTCTCAGTCTGTCTTAGTCTCTTCTGGGAATTTGAGAACATCTGTATCAACAATAACAATGGTGATGTTTAAACTCTTTCTGTTCATTTATAGCCCTTAGAGACAAGGCATTATATAGATGGTAGCTCTGTGACTCCGTATGGATCCACTGAGGCATGGCCATCTCTGGAGAGGATAGGCCTTATCACTATTGGTTGGTAAGGTCTTCTCCAGGCCTCTCTTGAGAATTAATATTCTCTATGACAGATCTCATTATCTTTACAACTTTCTAGTGTTGATGAAATCCTGTAAAATAGCAGAATCTATGAAAAGTAGCCACTAGGGAACCCTTGACTTTGTTTTTTTCTATCTAGAAGGCAAGTGCCTGGATCCTTGCTAGACAATTATACTCATTTAATAGAAAGAGAAATAGTATTCACTTTGAAATTCTTTAAGGGGATCCTTGTGTCCACAAACAGAAACTTAGTGTTGACTTCTGCATTTTCCATTTCAAACCAAAGGGAAATCCTGGACACCTTCTCCCCCCCACCCCCATCAATGTGTTATTCATTGGCAAACATGACTGGGGAGGGAATCTGGCACCATCCCTCCTGTGCCCTAGTATTAAAATTTTTCAATACTTTCAGCAATTTAATCCAAAAGTTGTTAAGCAATGACTGTCAGGCCCTGTCCAAGAGCTAGGAATACCAGAATAAACCAAAAAGAACCACGATTCCTGCAGATGGCTAAAAAACTGAGACAACATGGAATATAATCCATTTTAATAAAATTCATTTGGAATGAATGTCAGGGACTTTGGGGAGAGAGGACTCAAGTAGCTGGGAGAAAGGGGACAGAAAAGTATTAGTGGAGAAGTAAGCACCCAAACCAGGTCTTGAAGGAGGTCATCGATTCCCAGAAGTGGAGGGAATGAAAAAGAGCATTCTAGGTCTGGGAGAGAGGTAGTACAAAAGTATGGAGGTAGAAAATGGAGTATCCCTATGGAGTGCTGCCAGATAGACAAGTTAGAGCACAACAAGAAAAGGGCCTTGTAAGAAGACTTGAAAAGTCAACTTGCCGCTGGTTGTAAGGACTTTTAAATATAAGCCAGTGAAGTTTCTATTTGATCCTTTTGGCGATATGAAACCCCTGGAGTTTGTTTAACATTGGACCACCATCAGGGTGAGACTCATACTTTTAAGACAACCACTTTGGCAGTTTAGTTGGGAATGAATAGGACTGAGGAGAGACCTAAGGCAGGAAATCTAAATGGGAAGCTATTGCTCTAAATTCAATGAGAAATAATAAGTTCCTGAAGGAGAAAACTAATGATGTATATTTACAGAGAAGGAGATAGTGGTGATTTCTATTGTGAAAAAGTATCAGCAACAATTGACAAATGTCTGTGAAGATGAGTGAGGACTCAATAGAGCAAAAAACTTGTGACCCTGGGTAATTAGCAGTGTGTTTTGGAAGAGGGGGAGGCTGGTCGTAAATGGAAAAGATGAGCTCCATTTCACACATGTTAGATTTGAGATTTATTTGGAATATGCAGTTTGAAATGATGGTTATTTGCAGATGCCAGATTGGTGCTCAAGAGGGACATTAGCTTGACTCAGTGGATCTGAGCCATTGGCATGCTGTTGGCTGTCCTTTGTTCTCAAAGAGGACTGTGTGACATCAGAGATGTGATGCTGTGACATACAAGTGAATTGGATTTAATGCAGGCGAGGATGTGCAGAGTGACCTGGGTGATCAACAATTTCAAATTCTGGAAGGAGGTCAAGGAGAATGAGGATTATTAAAAAGACTCTAAGATTTGATGATTAAAATCTTTTTTTTGGTAACTTGGGAAGGACAGTTTCAGTTAAGGTTTAAAGTCAGATTGCAATGGGCAAAGAAGAGAGTGACAGGAAAATAAATTGAAGCACTGAGAATAGACAGTTTTTTCAAGGATTTGGACTGAGGAGAGAGGAGAGACATAGGGTGATAATTCATGAGGATATTAAGAATGAGGTAGAACATTTTGAGAATGAGAAACACAGATATATTTGCTAGCAGGGAAGGAATCAACAGAAAGAACTCAGTTGAAGAATAAAAAGAAAAAAAGTGAGACTGAGGGAAATTGCTAGGAAAAATAGGAGGGAACCAGCCATCCATATAGAAAGTTTGGCTTAGGTAAGTGAAAGGGCTACCAACCTCTTCATCAGACTCTGAGGGAAAGCAGGTGATGCTTACAAGTGACATCAGGGAATGGAGGGTGAAGATGAGAGAAGACATGAGAGTTCTAAAAGGAAGGGCTTGTGCATTTATTTTAATAATTAGTCTTCAAAGAAGCTGTACATTTGTCAGGGCTATTAGAATAGATTACTCTCTTTATTTATTGTAAACTTGGAAATTTTCATTGTGTATCTGGCTTATTAAATTATTTTCAAATTACATGCAAAGATAGTTTTCAACACTCATCTTGTAGCAAGTTTTGAGTTTCATATTTTTCTACCACAGTCCCTTTTCACCCCCTTTCCCATGGCAGCAAACAATCTGATATAGGTTGCCCTTCATCATGAATCTGGAAAATTAAGGAATGCATTTCTTGTGTCTTCTAAGACTTGAAGGTCCTCAGAGCATTGAGCTGGAGAAGCCTGAAAAGGAAAGTGAAGCTCAGAATACCCCTCCACCTCTTCCTCCACATCAGATCCTACTTCCTTTGGAAGAGCGAGCCACCCACTTCCGAGACATGCTTTTGGAAAGGGGGGTGAGTAAATTCTCCTTCAGTGAAATGCTAATAAATGATTATGTTTTATCTCTCTTCAGGAAGTTTCTTTTGAAATATTTCCTCTTCTGTTCCCAGAATTCTGGTTCTTTTTTGCAGCAAACATACATTAGGTACCTTAAAGAAGTAGCATTGGAGAGTAGATAGAATTCTGGTCCACAGACCAGAGAAACCTGAGGTCAAATCCTGCCTTTGATACTCAGCAGCCATGGGACAAAAGAAACACTCATCCACTGTTATTCAGTTAACTTTGAACATCTGGAATGGTTAACTTGTGGAGAAAAGATTTTAAAGACTAATCTTTTCTGGGGTCTCTACTGGTCTGGGGGATGAATGGAGAAATGAGTTGAAGTTCCAAGGAGACTGATTTAAGCTTTTGATCACTTTTAGTAAGAACTGCCTCATGGGGGACATGTCCCCATACCCCACTCCCATTGAAGACATCAAAAAACCAGGGTTAGATATGTATTTATCAGACTTAGCTTGCATATATATGTATATAGATAGATAGATAGATAGATAGATAGATAGATAGATAGATAGATAGATAGATAGATGATCTCTGGGGTCCTTTTAACCCTTGAATTGTATATTTTAATACTTTTTTGAATCTCAATTTTCACATCTTCAAAATTAGAAGATTATGGGCAGGATTACATTGCTTGGTTCTGGGTGTATAATGGCGAAAAATAAAATATAACTTTCTATTAGTGAGCTTATGGTGTGAATGAAAGAAATGTTATAGACAAACAAATATGAACAATACAATGAAGAAAGTGAAGGTGACAAAGGGGGAAAGAGATAATGTGCAACAATAAAAGAGAGAGGGAGAACAAAATGGGCTATGAAAGTGAAATAATTACTATCATGGAGAGGAGGACACCTGCAGTGTCGAGAATTTCTGTGGATTAGGAGAGGTGCCATGGTTTGATACAGGTTGCGACAGTTGACCAATGGTTGGGAGAGGGCAGAATATTAAGATCCAAGTAGCCATCGAGTTATGTTTATTGAACCTAGTTTGCTCCCTTCTAGCATGTAAATTGTGTGCTGCTCTGGTGATGTTGACCAGAACACTATTTTGTTAGTTGCGAAGTAGGCTACCAAAAAAAGGAGCAGCCCATATTCTCATGGAGAATAAAGGTCTTTTACCAGCCCTGTATTCAGAGGACAGGGTTCCTTCTGAGGTGCTTTCTTTCTGAACTCTCAGAGAAGTCACAGGGGTCTTGAAGGATGAATACAAAGAGAGCAGCACAATGGTCAAGAAATGGTGTTCATGGGGTAGCTAGGTGGCACAATGGATAGAGCATCTGTCCTGGAGTCAGGAGGACCCGAGTTCAAATCCAGTCTCAGACACTTAATAATTAGCTGTATGGTCTTGGGCAAGCCATTTAACCCCATTTGCCTTAAAAAAAGCTTACAAAAAAAAAAGGAAATGTTCATATTCTGCTAGGCCTCCTTTTGTCACCTAGAGAAAATTTTCTCTCAGGAGTGTGATTTCCATTTTTTTAAATCATGGAAATAGATAAGATAATTTCTGAGGAACTTTCTAATTTTTGCAATCTATATATCTAGGAGAACACATTTACATGTGTGCATGCATACATGTATTTGTATAGCCATACACGTATCCAGATTAGTATTGTGTGTACATACATATATACATACATATAGACAAACATTTCTCTACCTTCTGGTTTGTAAATGTGCATAGGAACTTGTGCAAATGAATGCTTTTTCTGAAATGTCAAATGTCCAACCTATTTAAATTATTCTGGCCAGAATTCCCAGAGAGTATGAGCCCATGTTACCAACCAGAAGGTCAGTTTAGATGCCCCATACTTGGAGAGTAGTTGCCAATTATTCTTTTCACCCAACAGCCCTGAGCCTGAGCACAGGTTTCATTCCCACCAATGTTCTTTCAACTTGATGTTGAATTGGATTTTCTCTTTCATTTTCCCTGGGAATGTGTAGAGAGGAGGAAGACGACACTAATTTAAACAAAATGTGCTGGTGTTTTGCACTTTAGCACATTTAGAGCTACATTTTCAGTATAGAGAGGGAAGACAGAAGCCAGCATTTCCTCAAACATTTTTTTCATTGTCTCTGATTTCCTAAGTTGCCTTTTAGACACTAAAAACATCGGAGACCCTCTTTCTGCCCAGCTGGATTTTCTCACCAAAATGAACAGGGACACAGAAGGTGATCATGGAACCATGCATGCAGCATGAATGATGCTGAACTCTTTAAATAGCTCAGAGAAATATAGCAGCTGCTGCCCTTTAGCTTATAGACCACTGTATCACAGACTGGCCCAAGGGCCTCCCTCCTGAGACTAGGCAAGATGGGGAATAAATGAGAGAAGATCATAGTGGAGGATCCAAGGTGACTGGCCCTTGGTGAGTCTCCATTCATCTAGACACACAATAGAAAGCCTGGGCTTTGCAGAAGGCAAAGGGGGAGGAGCACTCCTCACAAGGCTCTCAGAATAAAGCATCAACAGGGATATTTCTTGCTGTAAAACTCACTCTAATGAGGAGATTGGTGGGTTTTTGTATGTATGATGCATCTGGGTATCCTTTGATCCCATGGACAATAGGGAGCATCTGGAGGATTTTGAGTAGGAGAGAGATGTGCTTGGGACATTATTTAAGAAATAGTGTGCAGAATGGATTATAGAGGGTAGTAGTTAGATGTAGAAAGACTTTACTAGCTTACATGAAAATACATGAAGATCTGCAGAAAGGTATATTGAATGGAAGAAAAAGAGGAACATATCTGTATTTTATTTGTGTTTTTCTTTAACAAATTTTGAGATCATAAATATGCCATTCATATTGACCAAACCCTCTTATTTGCAATTGAGGAAACTGAAGACTAGAGTCATTGTCTTACCCAAGATCAAAGGGGTACTGAGTATCAAAGCTGATGCTCCAAGTAATATCCAGTCCCTCTAAATTAAGCCCTCCTTCCTTTGTACCACAATACCATTCAAATTAGGATAGCAAGACATGCATATAATAGAACCATATTGAGAGTGACTTGAAGGCTTATAGACTCATAAAATCATTAAAAAATGAGAGATAGTAGGTTCCATATAACATACCTCCCAGTTGGTTGCCTAGAGACTGGCTGAGGAAAGAAAGATTTTCAATGAGGAAGAACCCAGTTCGTTCTAAGATAACCTAGTTCATAACTGCATAGTTCTAATCAATTCCATTTTCTAAAGATTTATTAAGAACCTATTCTTTCCTGTTTTGAATCTACATTTCCTTTTTTAAAACATTTCTTCCCATTGATCCAATTCTTCCCTCTGAGTCTTGGCAGGACAAGTCTAATATCTCTTTCCAGTGAAGTACATTGAAGGACTTGAAGGCAGTTCTTAATGCAGCCTGAAGCCATCTCTTCTCTAGGCTGAACAACCACAATTCTTTCAAATGATCCCTAAATTCATCATGCACTGCTTTTAATATGCCCACCAACATTATATTATTTTGAAAATTGTCAGAGATATAATCTATTCCTTATCCAAGGAACTCCTCAATATGTTATATATCTCAAAATTCAACCCAGATGCCTTGTCCTCAACATGAAGTCTCCTTATGAGTTGATAAGGAGCTATTACCAATTTACTTCAGAGGAGATATTGACCCCTCCAAGTTACAAGTCTACTTCATTGCACCATCTGTTATACCATCTCTCTACATGTTTTCCACAGGAATACCTTTTTATCAGATGTTTTGCAGGAGTCACTATTTCCCTGGTCTATGAATTTAATGACTTAGATGGAGAAAGGAAAGAACGGAGGGGGGAAAATGGAAATGTGTTAATTTGCTAAGATATATTCTTGATGAACATATGCAGGTTTTTAATGATCATTGTTTCTTTTCTAGATGGTCATTCAGACCTCTTTAATAATATAATATAGAATTTTGTCAGGAATTAAATCCAAACTTCCTAGCTGATTATTTGTAGACTCAAGCCACATACTCACCTCTGGCATATCATACCTTTATTGTTTTCCATGATCTCTCAAATGTCACTGGAAGCAACATAGTCACCCAGCTACCAGTTCCCTAATTCCTAAAAGCATGTCTTCAGTGGTTTAATGTGTATTCATCTTTTTCCTCCACTAAATATCTTTGATTCCACCTCATAGTTAAACACAGAGTAGGTACAAATTAAATAATTTATGATTCACTGATATGGCAAAAACATAATTTCTTCTACTCTGAAATACCAAGCTCTTACTTGAAAATTCATCTCTGGAGAAATGAGGCCATTGTTTTTTTTTTTCCTTCCTTTGTTTTCCCTCTGTAAACAACACAATCTAACATGTTTTATAATCCAATTCAATTGAATTCAATTGCATTTTTTTACCCTACGGTTTCCAAAGAATAGAATTTTGCCTTTGCTTTGGAAATCAGTCAGTGTAGATAGCCTCTCACTTTAAATCATGGTGCTTTTATTGACGATTGGATTGGAATACATGAGTTTATCAATCAATTTTAACCAAGTGTGCATTCCTGATGGAACAGATACTGCCGAGCAGCAGAATTCTAAATTTCATAATACATTCCAGTAAGCTGCTCCTGACTGACTTATTCACCTGGGGCCATGACCCATCTCCTGTAACACATAATAGTGTTATTAGCATTTGAGGAATGTAAGTGAAATTTCATTTAACTTTATTAATGCCTAAGCTCTCCAGCTCTTTATGTTGGAAGCTAACCCCAAATACCAACAGAATATTATATTCATGTAAATTTGGTATTAGCTCTGCTTGAGAGATCTGCCTATCTATCATACTGAAAAGAACTAGCTAGCTAAATTTCTATCATTTCTTGAATATGTCTGTAATTCCTTGGCTAGATTTTTGCTTATGAGGATCCCAGTATCTTCCTGTGTCATTTGATTTGGATGTTGCATTTTATTCTGACATTCCAACATGTGAATGAATATAAATAACACAGAAATGCAGATTACTACTCCCTTCCATCCTCCCAACCAAAAGTTCATCATTTGATAATCTATACAGGTTCAGAAGATGAATGAAAGCCATGGTGAACTACTAGATGCTAGGATGGAAGCAAATCCTCTGAAGCTGAAAAGGATCAGATAGCTAAGTCCCCAAATGTCTCATAAAGGTTTAGATGATGAGCAATCTGTACTTAAAGAGATGGTTTATGCCTTTTTGATGGTGTAAAATGGGGCAAAAGAAAAAAATGTATCTGTATGACCAGTAGCACTCATTTATAGAGGACATTCTTTGTAGCTCATGTCCCCAGGTCAACATGATGTGACCTCATAAAGGTCAACCTTTTCTTCATGGGCCAGTTTATTATATAAATGAATAATAATTTCTTTTCTCCTAAGGGTTCCTTTGGGAGCCTCAATGTAGTATTCTTTTCTTATTTTTTTCAATTAACATAAATTTATTTTCTATCTCATCTACTTTCTACTGAAAAAAGATAGGCAACTTCATCCTTATAATAAATATGCATAATGAAGAAATAATTGAAGGAGTTGTCCCAGATGTATATCTTATTCTGTATATTTGATCCATCACCTGTCTGGGAGGAAATGTAACCTTCTTCATAAGTGGTCCTTGGAAATCATTGATAGTCATTATTGATCAGAGTTGTTGGAGTTTTATTTAACTTTGATTCAATTGCTTTTATCAGGTTGTTGCTACATTATAAATTCTTATCTTGTTCTCAATTCACTCCAAATTAGTCGATAAGAATTTTCCTAGATTTCTCAGAAATAATCTATTTCATCATTTCTTATGACACAATAGCATTCCATTCAATTTTCCTTCCATATTTGGTTCAGTCATTCCCCAGTTTAGATGGCTGTATGTGAAGGGAGAAGGAGAGCCTCTACAGCTATCAACTTGAGACACCATTCTGATCCATTTCCCTCCTTATCAATTGATAAATCATTTGTGACTAGCATTAATTTAGCTAATTCCTATTAGCCATTATACAAAATTATCTACTTTGATTATCTGACAAGAACAGAAGTCCAAACATTTCCCAGCCACACTCAGAACTATATTCTCCCTTACACACATTTGGTCCTGGGGAAATTCAGTTCAAACATAAAGCTGTTAACTCAAAGCACTATAGCAAGCAATTCCCTTCCCTGTGTCATAGCTAATGAACAGTCACTCCTTTGCTCACAGGAACCAAATTTTGGCTTATGGTGGGTTATTCCCTTCGACAGTGGAGCTTGGATGCTCCAGAGGTCTATGCCAATGGACTGGGCTCAGTTGGACACAATTCTGGCAAGGATTCCAGTTTCTGCATCTCTGGTGGCTCCTCTTTGCGATTTTCTAAAGATTAAATGATTTTAGGCTAGGTGTATGCATCTCCAGCAATGACAGAACCATGTGCTCATGACTCTCAACCTGACCAGAAAGAGGAAACTTCTTGCTCCCCACCCAGAGGTTTAGTTTTTATCTCTTTAACTCCTTCTGTATGGGAGCATGCAATATTGAAAAAAAAATACATGTTTTCTGCAAGCTTTAGTTGCTATTTAGTTGATTTAGATTCATCTATAGTGTAGCTAGGAAAAAGTTAACATAGATGACACCTATTATCTATCCTTCCTGAAATTCATATTTTGGTCCAAATTTGGCACAAAATATTCAGTATGACAAAAGAGAAAAAAAATCAGCACTGAGAGAGTTAAGTCATGTTCAGCAAGGTGTTATCCACATTTTACAGATGAGGAAACTGAAGAAGAGATGAAGTGACTTGCCTGGAGTTAAAAGGCTAGTCAGTGTCCAAGGCAGGATTCAAACTCAGGATTCCCTGACTCCTAAGGTCAGTTGGTTGACTATCCACAGTGCTACGCAGATGCCACCTCTGAACTCCACATGGCTTTCACCAAGTTTTGAAACTTCTCTCCTTATGTTATTCAACATTCAAATCTCTGCCCACAGCTAGCAATAGTAAGGTTGGCATCCATTTAGTAAGTTCTTCAACTTTCCAAAAGATTTTCAAAACATTCTCTCTTCATTTGATTCTTATATGCAGCATAGGGGGTGGGTGCTAGTAATTATCTCCTTTTAAAAGATGAAGAAACTGAAGCTACAAGTGGTTGGGGACTTGCCTAGGGTAACACAGTTACCTGTGGTCTTTCCAGTTCATGTACAACAGTCTATCCATTCCGGAAACTCACTAAACAGACCTAGCTGACCTGATCTACTCAAGTGGTGATAATAACCTCCCAGGGCTATGGTGAGGGTAAAAAGAGATGCTTCAAGCCATCAGTCTATGACCTGGCAGTAGGGGCTCTAAATCCTTAATTCCTTTACTGAAGAGCAAATCTTGGGCCTCCAAAGTTTGTCTGAAAACAGGTAGGGGTGATTACACTTGTCATTTCATTGATGCAGAAGTAGTTGTCACTGACACAACTCAATACTTTATCTGCAGCATCTGCTAGTACAGAAAACTCAGAGAGGTGGAGTGACTTGTCTAGAGGCACACAGCCCATGTTTTTATGAGGCTGTACTGAAGCTCGAGTCTTCTTGAGTCAATTCTGACCCATGAATACCACATTACACTTCAAGTTCCAGGTAGGGGAAAGGACCCCCTTTAAAATACCCCTGGATAATTATGCCCCCAAAGCAATAAAAGTGTACATACCTTTGTTTCAACAATACCACTACTAGGTCTGTATCACAAAGAGATCATAAAAAGGGGGGAAATACCCTCAGTTACAAAAATATTTACAGCAACTTTTTTTTTTTGTAATGGCAAAGAATTGGAAATTGAAGGGATATCCATCCACTGGGGAATGGTTGATCCAGCTATGGTATATGAGTGTGACAGAATACTATTGTTCTGTAAGAAATCATGATTGATTGGACTTTCAGAAAGTCTTATATGATCCAATTTTGAGTGAAGTGAGCAGAACCAAAAGAACATTGAACACACTAACAACACTGTGAGAGGATCAATTATGATGAATACATCTCCTCTCAGCAGTTCAGAGATCAAGGAAAATCCTAAGAGACCTATTATGAAAAATGCCATGCATATCCAGAGTACAAACACCATGGAGTCTGAATGTAAAGCACAGCACACTGTGTTCACTTTTTAAAGCTTCTTTTATGTTATTTCTTTTCTTTCTTTCTCATAGTTTTATTTTCCCTTCAGTTGAAAATTTTCTTTCACAAAATGACTAATATAAAAATATATTAAACACAATGGTATTATATGTACAAGTTTTACCAGACTGATCACTGCCATGAGGAGGGATGAGGGAAGGGAGGGTGGTAGAAAAATGCAAAATTCATAAATTTGCTAATTGATGAATGTTGAATGCTTCCTTTTAATGTAACAGGGAAAAAAGAAAATAATAAACAATAAGAAAATATAAATTAAATAAAATACCCTCCACAAGATAGTTGGGTAGTTCAGGGATGATGCTTCCATTTTATAGCTAGAGAAACTGAGGCACAGAGATAAAAGAATTGGATTGGACCCTTGTCCTACATTTTATTTACTTCTGATAATCCTTCCATTTTTATGTGCTGGTGCATGTAGGTATGTGTGTAAGTAAGAGTGTATGTGATAGGTTATATATTCTTGTTTTTTTCTGACAGCATGGTGCTCAGGATGAAGTTCTCAGGACATACTTGATAAACTTATTGCAGTAGACTGAGTTCAGACTTGCTGAGAAATCTTTGAGGAAATTCTTGATCCAAAGTTCTACTAAAATTTTGTTGAAATGTTGGAGCACCAATCCTAGAGTCAGGAGAACTTGGAATCAAATCTAGCCTCAGCCATTTAACACTTTCTACCTGTGTGACCTTGGGCAAGTCTCTTTACCCTGATTGTCTTGCAACCATAGTCATTTTGATTCCTATCTGGCCACTGGATCCAGATGGTTCTGGGAGAGACAGTGAGGCTGGTGATTTAGCACAGTCTCCTTCACTCAAATTCAATTCACATGCTTGTCATGGCATCACCTCTCTGATTCCATGGTCTTCTTTGGGGCTGAAGGACAAACAACATTGTAATTTTGGTTATGAAAGCATTTGGACCTGACTTTCCACAATATTGAAAGTGCTTTTGGGACTAATCTCCTCACAGAAAGATGTTTCTCTGCTACTTTTTAGTCCTTCTTGTCAGAAACCCAAGGTTTCTCCCAGGGATCTAAGAATGTCTACAAGGGATGGGTGCATGACCTCCCTCTGCCCCTCACCATCAGGCTCCAAAAACATTGAGCTTCCTTCTACAGCAGTCCAGGAGACCAGGCCATTGCTGTTCCTCTCAGTTACTGACACTCGTTCTTTGATACATTAAACTCTTTTACTGACTTTGAGTTTCTTTTTTTGTTAAGGTTATTTCATTTTTCCAATTGCATGTAAGAGAGTTTTCCACATTCATTTTTTTGTAAGCTTTTGAGCCACATTTTTCTACCTCCCTCGGTCCTTGACACTGAGAAATCTGTTATAGGTTATACATGTAAAATCCTGTTTAACATACTTCCACATTAGTAATGTCCATTTTGAATTTCTTTTTATTTTACTTTTTATAAGGCAATGGGATTAAGTAACTTGACAAAGGTCACACAGCTAGAAAATTTTTATTTGTCTGAGGCTGGATTTGAACTCAGGTCCTCCTGCCTCCAGGGTTGGTGCTCTATATATTGTGCCCCCTAGCTGCCCCCATTTTGAATTTCTTAATATTTCCATGTGTAGCATCTCTGTTGAAGAATGTAAACTACTAAAGGGAAGGGCCTGGTCTCCATATTGTTTCTGTCTCCTTGGCATCATCTCCATTGTCTGGCACATGGGATATGCTTTCAAGTTCTCATAGAGTTTCTTCAAATGGTTAATATTTCAATGAAGATGTTCTCATCAGGATGCTTCATATGTCTGGAAAAGCGTCAGATAATTCCTATTTTACTTTAATTCTAGAACTAGGGAACTCCAGTACCTTCTGGAAGATTTGCTTTAGAATCAGTACTTGGAGCATTTAAGATTTTCCAAAAAAAAAAGATTTTATTATTTCAATATGCTGGATTTTAAATTCATCATTTTTAGTGAATACAGCATAGCTTAAGCCACCAAGTTCATCATAGCAAATCATATACAGCACAGAACTTGGGCATTTTTTGTGTTTTTTTGTCACAATGAAAAATATTATGATAAGTCCAATATAAATGTATCTAATCTTTCATAATCTGACTTTCTTAGTAATTCTGGTCACCTATGAAACATTACTGAGGTAATTTTCTTCCAGTGTTGTTGGGCATGACTGAATAAATCCCCTATGCCTGCACCCCATAGAATCTGCCAACATATTTCTCATATTTTTCATCAGGTGTCAGCATTCTCCACTTGGGAAAAAGAACTACACAAAATCGTTTTTGACCCACGCTACCTGCTCCTCAATTCTGATGAGCGTAAACAGGTAAGTATTTTTTTGCTATGTGATTGGATGATGATAACTCTGAGCAACAGAAATTATGGATATGTAGGTACTGCAGAGTCATCATTCTTTCAACGATGGTACCAGTGTCTGTATCTTTGTGGTTAGAACTGGTTTTGACAAACCTCTTTGAACTTTGCAAATGGAAATGCAAAAGGAGACAAAACTGTTGACGTTCGTCAGGAATCTCAGTGCACTCCTGTACTGTTGAAGCTTTTGGAAAATGGCCAGGGGGGAAGATGGAGAGTAGGAGATGGAAGGTCTATTTCAATTTAGCAGATTCAACAAAAAACATTCTGTGGAAATTCCTTATATGATTCTCTAAGGTAAACAATAATCTCATGGAACCTAATTGGGAGTTTTGTGTTCAGGTTAGGCTCATACTCTTTCAAAGAGTTGTGGAAAAGCAAAATATGGGTCCCAGAGTGCTTAGCCCATGGAAGGGAAGGGGGTCTGGGGAGACTGTTGAAGTCTCTCCCCTATCCCTGGAACAGGACTCTGTGGCTTTGTCCATGGAGCCCCCTATTACCATAGCAGAACAGGGATACTCCTCACAACTCCAGGACAGAGGGGAGTGCTTGTGGTCATCCACAGACAAGAGTGCAGCCAGGAGAGCAGTCAGAGCCTCTCATAAGACATTGGAGGAACTGAGGTCCTTGCAGTGGTGCCCCAATAGCTGTTAAAACCTCGGGAAGTATCTCAAAACCAGGGCACAGAGTCAGTAAATGAATAAAGAGAAAAAAAGAATCTGACCATAGATAATTAGTTTGGCCCCATGGAAGATCAAAAGACACACTTAGAAGATGACAAAATCAAAGGTTCTGTATCCAAAGCATCCAAGAAAAATAGAAGTTGGGCTCAAACTATGGATGAGTTCAAAAAAGATTTTGAAAATGAAGTACAGGAAGTAGAGGAAAAATTGGGAAGAGAAATGAGAGAGATGCAGGAAAAACCTGAAAAGCAAGCCAAAAAATTGATCAAAGAGATAAAAAAAAAATGCCAAAGAAAACAACATGTAAAAATCCAGTTTAGGTCAATTGGAAAAAGCAGTCCACAAAGTTAATAGGGAGAATACCTTAAAAAACAGAATTGATCAGATGGAAAAGCAGATAAGTAAACTCTGAAGAAAATAGTTCCTTCAAATGTAGAATGGAGCCAAAAGAAACTGATGACTTTGTGAGAAATCAAGAAACAATAAAACAATAAAAAATGAAAAATTAGAGGAAAATATGAAATATCTCATTGGAAAAACAACTGGCCTGAGAAATTAATCCAGAAGAGACACTTCAGAAATTAATAGGCTACCTGAAAGTCATGATCAGGAAAAGATCCAACTACATTTATAAAGAATTTTTACAGGAAAATTTCCATGATATCTTAGAAGCAGAGGGTAAAATAGAAATAGAGGGAATCCACCAATCTTCTCCAGAAAGAGATCCCCCCCCAAAAAAACCACATAATTCCCATGAATATTATAGCCAAATTCCAGAACTCCCTAGTTAAAGAGAGAATATTACCTTGTAGCCAGAAAGAAACATTTCAAATATTGTGGTGTTGAAGTCAGGATTATACATGATTTGGCATCATCTACCTTAAGGACTTGTAGGGCTTGGAATATGATATTCTGGAAGGCAGAAGGCAGGAAAACAATTAAGAATGAACTACCCAACAGAACTTAATGTCTTCTTCCAGGGGGAAAAGATGGACTTTCAATGAAATAAGAGAATTTCAAACTTTCCTGTTGAAATGACAGAGCTGAACAGAAAGTTTGATCTCCAAGTACAGGACTTAGGTGAAGAATAAGGAAGGTGGATAAGAAGAGTAAATTATAAGAATTTAATGATGTTGAACTCTGTGTATTCCTACATGGAAAGATGATACTGATAACTCATGTGAACCATCACTTAATAGGGCATTTAGAAAGAGTATATTTAGACAAGGCACAGGAGAGAGTGAAATATGAAAGTATAATATAAAGATGGAATCAGTGGGTGAAAGAGGAATGTACTGGAGGAGAGGGAAAGGAGAGTTATAATGGTCTAAGATATTTCATGTAAAGGAGTCAAGACAAACTTTTATAATAGAGTGGAAGGAGTAAAAATGAGAGCAAATACATGAGCCTTCACTCTCATCAGAAATGACTCAGAGTGGGATCAACATACACATTTAATTGGGTACAGAAATCTCTTACCTTAGAGGAAGGGGATGGGAGAAAGGGGATAGGGGAAGGGAAGAGGTGTGTAGGTGATAGAGAAGAGGGTAGACCATTGCAAGTTGGTGGAATTGGGTGACTGCCTGGGACCACATGACTGGTTGGTTGTTGGGTGTCTATGGGTGGAATGTGTCTCAGGTCCTCCTGGCCTCAGGGCCAGTGCTCTGTCCAGTGGGTCACTCAGCCGCCTCATAGCACAATTCTGAGGAGGGATAGAGTTAAAGTAGAGA
This sequence comes from Macrotis lagotis, assembly GCF_037893015.1. Lineage (NCBI taxonomy): Eukaryota > Metazoa > Chordata > Mammalia > Peramelemorphia > Peramelidae > Macrotis > Macrotis lagotis. The sequence goes on from NC_133661.1 coordinate 3,770,387, forward strand.
GAAAATAAAATAAATGAGATAAGGAGGAATGGATGCGGGGGGGGGGGGGGGTACAATCAGCAATAGCAACTATTGGAAAAAAATATGGAAGTAAATTTTCTGATGGACTTATGACAAACATTTTGATCCACCCCAAAGACAGAGCTGGTGGTATCTGAACACAGAATGAGGAACAGATTTTTTTTCCTCTTTCTTTCACTTTACTTTTTGTGAGGTTTTTCTATTTTTATGGGGGGAAAGCGAACAATGCTTACTGTTACAACAAGACAGTTTTAGTAATGTGTAAATTAATACAAATGTAAAATTAAAGTAAATTTTTAAAATTTTTAAAAAGAGACTAGAGGGAGTACAGAAAATCAAAGACAAAGAAAGACAAACAGGTTTTACGAGGAAAAATGGGAAGAATCTTTTCCCCCACTTTACCTATTTTTAAATGAATGTAAGCAATCAGCTTGCCCAAATAGATTTTGTCCATGAAAATTGTCAAATCTATTTGTAGTATGCCAAACTATCTGTTCATTCAGTGTCCTACTCCTGGTCCATAACCCTATGAGTTATTGGAATTCTTGTTAGGAAGCATAATTTGTTTCTTTCCTATGTCTTCTCCTGTCTCCATTGGTCCAGATTCTTTCATGGAACAAACAGTCAACCATTACTCTTCATAACAGCCATTAACCCAGAGTCAATGGACTTGTCAGAAGAAAAAAAATTGACTTAGCCTTTCATCTTCAGATATGAGCAAATGTATTCTAACCACACACATCATATAATTTCATCGGGCTTCAGTTTATTCATTTTTGAAATGGAGATTATGCTTATTCAAAGCATCTCACATGATTTTCATGAGGAAAAGCTTGTAAGACATGAAACATTATCAGAGTGGCTATAGATTTCATTATCATATTATTATTATTAATACTTATGATGATGATGTTATTGATATCTGAAATTATAATGGAGGGGACCTTAGATATAGAATGCATGAATGAATAAAAAAGCGAATAAATGAAAATCACTGGTGATGAAAACATAAACATGAAGGACAGAATTTGGCCTCAAGGAATTATTCTAATAAAGGGATAAAAAGTTGAAAGGGGGAGCAGTAGAACAGGATAGGGTGGAACAAGATTAAGTGAAATTCGACAACAAAGAGCAGAGCCTGAGGTATTGCTGGAGAAGACTGAGATAGAAATAGAGAAAGATAGAGAGAGAATAAAACAACTGACATTTATATAATTAGATAATGTTGGAAGCATTTTTTTTTGGTTCTTAGAAATTGAATATTTTAATCCCATTAGGATCACCATCCCACTTCGTGGCTCATTTCCAATTTTTTTCCCCCTCCCCGGCACCAGAAAGAGACAGTCACTGTTGTTTTAGCAGATCCTCATCATGGCTACAAATGAGAGCTATTGTAGAGGATGAATATGTCTTAATATTTGAATTTCTTCCAAGGTCAAAGTTGGGGTAGGGACTTAGGTCTAACAATGGTAGAAAATGGAATGTTTCTTTTCCCTGAAATATAATAAGTGAAAAATGTAAATGTCATTTACCAAAGCCTGAAGCATCTATATTGTCGCTATAGTTTATGGCACATGAAAACCATGTCGATTTATTCATTCTTTAAATATATTCACACATATTTAATAACTATATTGTGTGTACACATGGACATGCATTTTTATATACATATGTGAATAAGTCTATGTTTGTGTATATAAATACCGAGATTGCACCCAGCATTTGATGAGCTCTCTACAAGTGACTGGGTAAGAAATCCACAATTTTGAAGAGATACAATCCCTTCCTACATCTAGCTTAGCCTAATACGGGCAAAATATTTTTACAGAAAAATTGTATTCTTGATATTATACATCAATCACCTTAGGAAATGAATTCTGATATGAAAGATCAGTAAGAACCCAGACAAAAGGCAGGGATTTAATGGGTAAAGAAAGTCCTAGGAGAAGGGACTAATCTGTGGGGGTAAGAGATGGCAGACAGTGCTCCAGCAGGAGAGAGGATTCCACTTTTTCTGAGGTGTTACACATGTGAAGGGGAATAATCTGAAGAAATCTGAAAAGGACTGATTGTGCTACATTCTGGAGAGCTTGGAATCCTAGAATTTACTTTTACTCAAGCGGCAAATGGGAATCACTAAGAAACAAGAATCTGGTCTTTTGGACTGGCAAATGTCCATTAATGATTATGAACATTTCTCTGGCATATGGTCTCTATTTGGAAGCACTAAATGAAAATCTGATAATGTTTAAAATAAAATGAAAAACACACACACAGAAACAAGATAAAGTTCATCCTTCAAAATGAAAGCAAGTACACAGTTTCTTATTTTAATGCTCCAACAGATTCCCATTGCATAGAAAGACATTCAACAAAGAGTGAAAGAAACTTTAGATGTAGGTCCAGAGGACCAGTATTCATTCCATGTGTTTTGGGTTTTTTTTAATTTGTATGACTTTGGATAAGGTACTTCTTGTCCTGAGTTTGCCTCGGTTTCTTTTGTATGAGGGATAGACTAGATAACTTCTAAGGTCCCAGCAAGTTCCACATGGTTCTATGAAATAATTCTCTCATTTATCATCGTTAATCTGTGCTCATTGATGACATAAGCTGTAAATCTCTTGATTCATCTAATTCATTGAAGTGATTTTTTAGTGATCATATTGAGAGTCAGGACAGTGAAAAGTGAATTCTATCTTGCTTGTATTTGGACTCATTCATTAATGGACAGAATCTTGGTTAATTCATTTGCCCCATAGATGGAATATAGCAATTTGTCATTCACTGAAATGAATATAATCACATTAATGTATATTATGAGTAGGAAAAAAGGTCAGTAAAAGGAATATTTATTCAGTGAGCTGCAATTCCTTATGGACAATCTAAACTCTATTTCCACCCACATATTGGATGTCAGCAACAAGAACAGCCGAATTAACAAAAATGAAGAGAAAGAAAGAGATAATGGTAGGAATCTGAAGCAGCTCATTCAAATGAATTCTTCTACAAATAGTTAGAATTTTTAAATTGGAATATGCCAATCTCAAACAATAGGCAAAAAGGAATCACCAAGCATTTAGACACCTTCAAATAGAATGGGTCCTTCGGTCAGGCACCAAGAATTCCTTGTGTCCCCTCTCCATTTGTCAGGGGCAGACCCATATACTAATGCTTATCAAGTGCTCATATCCTTAATTTAAAAAAAATACTCACAATCTCATTTAATTGATTTGAAAACTAATTAATCATTTAGAATGAATGATTCTCTATGTGTCTATGTTAAGCTTCCTGGGATTTTAAAGGATACTAGTATGCTTAAAGCTGATTTGTGTTTTGCTCCACCTGTTAAAAGCAGATATGCTTGTGAGACCTACAGGGCCCTATGGTTAAGAGATCAGAGACATCTGTATGTCTCCCGTCATCCTCAATGGTCACAGTCAGACCAAGTACTGAGTGACCATGTGCCTTTGGTACCAGAAATGTGAGAAATCAATTAGTGTTGCTAACTTCCTTTTTTCCTTTTTCACATGACTGTCACTTGGCAGAGGAGCTGATTGGCTTTGTCAAGAAATTGTTCAGCTAGAGCCTTTCTTCTACAGAGAAAGAGTGGGAGGTGTTAAATGCTGCAATTGAGTTGTGGAGCTTCAGAAGGAACTGAAAGCATTGACATGATAATGTATTCTTAAATGTTAGAATCTCAAGATTAGAAAGACTATGATATGGAAATATAATTTTTTTCTGAGCCAAAAGATAGTTTTTTCTTAATAAGAAAATCCATTTTTATAGAAAGTATACTGCATCTCTCTTCAAAAGAACCAGATTCAAATTTTGACTCTGTATTCTCTCACTGGCCAACATGTGGCAGGACACTTCTTCACCTAGGCCCTCTTGGGTTAGGTCCACCCCAGCTATCTCTAAGAAGCATGGAGCTACCACTTTCTGGCTGTGATCCCATGTAATAGAAGAATTTTCAACTTGTCTCCATGTATGAGTTGGCAAATCACTTTCAGAGTCTGAGTTGGTCAAATCCTTCCACACCAATGAGTTTTAAACCCATGAGGCAAAGAGCAGGGGTAGTAATAGGTCACATTTGTGATATTTGGGACTATATCAAGCACTTATGATGGAATTTTAAAGCTAGAATTTTTGCTAATTATAATTTCTCTTTTTTTGTGTTTTTTCAAAGATATTTGAACAGTTTGTCAAAACCAGAATTAAGGAAGAATATAAGGAAAAGAAAAGTAAGTTGCTGCTGGCCAAAGAGGAATTTCGAAAACTCCTGGAGGAGTCTAAGCTGTCTCCCAGGTAAGCACAGAGTGCTATCTTCCCTTGGTTGGGTTGTACATGGGGGCAAAAGGAGTCAGCTGCTCTGGGATGTCAGAGACATACATACAACACCCTGTCATGCATGAATGTGTAGTCTTCTCCTTTGTTTTCTTTGTAGGCCAATTCTGTGCCTTGCATGCAAGAAGTGATTGAAGGCCTGAATTGAGTGTTTAGGGTCTTGTTGATGGAAGAAGGGTGCTTCTCCGCTTCCCTGTACAGTCGGCATGTACAAACTGCACAGGTCCCTCCTTCCTTTTGTTCCTAGAATTCAACAGAGAATGAAAAGACACTTAACAACTTTTGCTCCTCAAATCTTTATCATAAAAATAACAAGGACAAGAAACTTCACTACTGAGCCTCCCTCCAGCAACTCCATAAGGGAGACAGTGGGGTCTACCTCACAGCTGAGGGCAAGGATACAGATGAACCACATATCACATACTTATTCTGATCCAGATAAGGATGTATAAAGACCAAAAAAGAGGAATGAATGAAAGGTTAAATGTGCTGAGTATCATTCATTCGTTGAATGATCTGATTGACTTGGGTCCTCAGACTTTGTAGCCTGCGGAGAGCTCTGTAGAGGGAAATGTTGTTAGAAACTCATAGAAGACACAGCTGTCCTTACCCACTGAAATTTTAGATAATCATCACTTTATCCCATTGTTGAGCCTCTGCAATCAACTGAAGCACTGACTTGGTTGTCCAGAGACACTAAATCCTCCTTAGTCTGCTTTAGTGAACTTGGTCCAGTTACTATGCCTATGAGTGCCTCTGTTTCCACATTTTAAAAATTGGAACAGTTATACTCCCAGTTCACCTACCTCAAAAGAGATCACTGAGTTCTGAATGCAAGGTGTGTCCCATAGGAGTTCCAAAAGCCATCCAGGTGAGCAGAAAGAGGTTCATTGATCTAAAGGTCCATCCAAATCCACTTTCCATCCTCCCTTCCCTCAGAGAATTTTGGGCACAAAATCAATGCACCTATAATTGTTTCATCCACCAGGTGATCATGGTCATGGAGAAATAAAAGAAACTATGGGGTAGGGGTGGCTAGGTGGTGCAGTGGATAGAGCACCTGCCCTGGAGTCAGGAGTACCTGAGTTCAAATCCCAGCTCAGACACTTAATGATTACCTAGCTGTGTGGCCTTGTGCAATCCACTTAACTCCATTTGCCTTGCAAAATCCTAAAAAAAAAAGAATCTATGGGGTAAAGCAGAGGTTGGAGAAATACCTCTGTCTTTTCCTGCTCTCCTACCCTGCTTATATACCAACACAATGGTAATAGGGAGGCCCTAGAGCACTGCTCATTGGGAAAATCCATTGACTTAAACTTTACCCTCTTTTCTTTCTTGTTACAAGGGGTCCAAAGAGTCACAACTGACTCATGGGAATCAAGTCCAGGAATGTTTTCCTACCTCATTCCATGTGGAAAACATGGCCCCAGAGTTAACCTGCTTGAACATTTCTAGAATGAATTCTATAATGTTGAAATTATGTTCCTTGACTTAAGAAGAGAGAAAGTCTGCGGGAGCATTTAACAGACAATGAAGGGAAAATGACAGGCCCTACATGGGAAACCGTCTTCCCAAGCAGAGTCCTTCTGGAGGGCAAGGTTGCATCCACTGATCAGGGGCCGCACCTCATTAATGATTGTCTACAAATGCATTTATGTCTGTGTGTGTGTGTGTGTGTGTGTGTGTGTGTGTGTGTGTGTCTGTGGAGGAGGAGGGGGAGAGAAATGTTTACTTTGAAAGATGGGTGCTTCTGTGCCCAAGAGAATGCAACTCTGTCTTATGAATTCTAAATTTGCACTTATTCCCCCAAGCCCTTCCTGAATACCCAAGCAGTCCTTCTAAGGCTACAGATGAGAAGTACAGAGAACAGGCCCTAGAATTTCTCTTTTGCACTCAATTTTAAGACTAAGACTTTGTATCCTAGTATCAGTTAGGATCAATTAATCTGACCCCTCCATTTAATAGGGGAAAATCCTAGACAAAGGGACTGATCCTGGAACTGAGACTGAAGACACTGTACTCTGATTAGATCCTGGCTTCCAGGCTCTGACCCCTTAAATTTCCTAAAAAAATCTGCATTCAAGAAAGGAGTTGCATGTTCAATCTGGCTTTGAAGAAAGGATATCCTTTTGTTTGGAGTTTTCTTTTTCAGATTCAATTCATTTTAACCAAAATGCATCAAGTACCAATTATATGGCAGACACTAGGAAGGAGATGCAAAGTCCTCTTCACCTTCTACCCCCCTCCCCCAGGTTCTTCCATCAAAAAGAATGGGATTGATAGGAGTCATATCCAGCCTGATTTGATTGAGGTTACTATATCTTTATCATTCTGATATTTGCCAGTAGTCAAATTCTATCTTCAAAGACAGCAACCTTTATATGCTGAGCAGTAGATTATACCTGCCTGAAATGTGAACAAATTGATTTTTTGAAAATCATCATCTTGATTTTTAGGGTCACTTTAATAATGATTTATTCCTCATTTCCAGTGGATCTTTTATAGTTCTGTTTGCCAGTCATGCCCATCCCCTGTCTTGTATGGGAATTAGTCATCTACAAATGATTTTTAATCCACTGAGAGATAATTTCTTTTTTTTGTCTTTTTTATAATTTATTTATTTATTTTGAATTTTAAATTTTTTCCCCTAATCTCCCTTCCCTCTCCCCACCCCCCACAAGAGGTGGTTTGTTATTCTTTACATTGTGTCCATGGTATAAATTGGTCCAAGTTGAATGTGATGAGAGAGAACTCATATCCTTAAGGAAAAAAAAATAAAGTTTAAGAGACAGCAAAGGTGTATAATAAGATAACTTTTTTATTCTTTGGTCTTTGTTGATACTGCACAATTCTTTCTCTGGGTACAGATGGCATTCTCCATTGCAGACAGCCCCAAATTGTCCCTGATTGTTGTATTGATGGAATGAGCAATTCCATCAAGATGATCATCACTCCCATGTTGCTGTCAGGATGTACAGTGTTCTTCTGGTTCTGCTCATCTTGTTCCGCATCAGTTCATGCAAATCCTTCCAAGCTTTCCTGAATTCCCATCCCTCCTGGTTTCTAATAGAATGATAGTGTTCCATCATGTACACATCCCACAATTTGTTCAGCTATTCCTTAATTGATGGGCATTCATTCAATTTCCAATTCTTTGCCACACCACAAACAGGACTGCTATGAATATTTTTGTACAAGTGATGTTTTTACCCTTTTTCATAATCTCTTCAGGGGATAGACCCAATAGTGAGTGGCATTGCTAGATCAAATGATAAGCACATCTTTGTTGCCCTTTGGGCATAGTTCCAAATTGCTCCTCAGAAATGTTGGATGAGTTCACAGCTCCACCAACATTGTATTAGTGTCCCAGATTCCTCACATCCCTTCCAACATTGATCATTGTCCTTTCTGGAGTGATCAGTTTTTAGAGAGCCATTGCATTAGATCCATCAGGAAGGAAGATAATGTATGATAGCATGAATGATGGTTCTACTCAATAATTTAATCTGGAGACTCAGATTTCCATAGATTGGTCATTGCCATAGAGAGGCACACCTGAAGGATTTTTCCCAAATTGTCATATTTATATCTGAAATGTCCCCATCATTGCTCCGTGTAATAGGGTGAGAATTTTCAAGAGTTTTTCTTCTGATAGGGAAGGACCTTAAGTTTGCATCCTAGGAGTAGTTCATAAAAGAATTGGAAATGTGTCACTTAAGAAAGAAGATTTAGAGAGGGGAATACAGAACAGTTCTCTTCAAGTATTGACAGTAGGTTACAGGGACTGCCTTCCTTCCTCACCTTCATCATCTCTGAAATTAGCCAAGCTCTTCTTATGACTCCTCATCCCGGAATTTAAATTGACTAACTCTGGTGGAGTCACCTGAAATGTCCGAAACACAATTCATCCTCTGCTTCCTCATACCTCACTTCCTTCCAAACTCAGTTCAGTCCTTCCCTCTGACTGGGACCTGTCCATTTTGGTGTTATAATATATTTCATTTGATACATGATATTGCAAAAGGGAAGCTGGCTTCTGAGGCTAGACTCCCTTTATCAGTAAATATTATGAAACACTCATTATAGTTATTAAACTAGTCATAGATACAAGCACAGTAAATGAATTAATTTCTATCTGCAAGGAAATTACATTCTAGCAGAGGAGACTCAATATTAGAAATTTAAAAAAAATATAAGTAAGAGGAGGAGTAAAAGGAGGAAGAGTAAAAGGAGAAGGAGAAGGGGGAAGAAAATAAGAGAGAGAGAGAGAGAGAGAGAGAGAGAGAGAGAGAGAGAGAGAGAGGAGAGAGAAGTGGTGGTGGTAGTAGTAGGAGTAGTAGTAAGTAGTAGTGATGATATATGAAATAAAACTCACAGTCTGGATCCAGAAGTTGTAAGAAAAATACCTTCCAGAATTGGTAGAGGGATTTTCTTATATCAACAAAACCATGGGCCCAGGACTTTTGCCGTACTTGGGTATGGATGGGTGGTTCTTGTCCTTCTTTATCAAAGAAGAGATCACTAGTTTAAAGACAAGTTAGTTTGGCCAGCTGTGGCCGAGTTTACAAGTTCAGAATACTCTTCCAAAGGATGGGCACAGGTAGTCCATGCAAATACCAGGGACACTTACTCTAAACTTAAATATCTCATGTTACCTTTGAGTTGTTCCCCTTCTGCCTTGCTCATAGAGTGCAGCCCCCTCTCTGATGAGGGCACATCATGCTGGGCAGCAGCCCTGGTTCAGTATCTCCCATGTTACACAATCAATTCCAAATTTCCTAAGAGAGACCTTCAGGGTAAAAAAAAGCTTAGCTTACAACAGTTCAGCAAAACTGAACATCCTCTTTCAGGGGAAAAGATGGATATTGAATGAAATAGGGGACTTTTAGATTTTCTGGATGAAATGACCAGAACAAGAAAGTTTGGTCAAAAGAATAGGACTCAGGTGAAACAGAAAGAGGGTAGATGGGAAGGGCACAGCATGAGCAATGATGTTGAACTGCTGGTATTCATGCCTGGGACGATGATATTGGTAATTCATATTAACCTTCTCATTTCTTAGATGGAACAGGAGGGAGTTGAATTTAAAGATATAATATATTTTTAAATGGAATTAATTGGAGAGAAAGGAACACATTGAGAGAAAAGGAAAAGAGAGATAGAATGGGATGTTATTTTACATAAAAGAGGCAAGAAAAAGCTTTTGCAGTGGAGTGGAAGAGGGGGAAGGTGATGAGGATAGAGTAAGGCTTACACTCATCAGAAGTGGCTCAGAAAGGTAATAACACACACACTCAGTTGGGTATAGAAATCTATGTTACCCTAAAGGAAAATAGGAGAGGAAAGGAATGGGAGACATGGCAGGGAGGTGCAGGTGATAGAAGAGTGAGAGAGGGTAGTCAAATGCAACACACTTTTGAGAAGGGATAAGGTAAAAGGAAAAAGAAATCAAATAAATGGGGTTGTGGGAATAGGATGGAGGGAAATACAGCTAGCAGGAGCAACTGTGGGAAAAATATTGAAGCAATTTCTCTAATGTACTTATGATAAAGAAGGCTATCCATCCCAAAGACAGAGTTGCTGGGGTCTAAATACGAACTGAAGCACACTTTTATTTTCCTCTTACTTTATTTTTCTTGAGGTTTCCCTTACTTTGTGTGTGCATGGAGGATTATGTTTACTTTTACAATATGACCATTGCAGAAATGTTCTCATGGCTTCACATTTTTAACCTACCCCAAATAACTTGCTTTCTCAATGGGGAGAGTGGAATGGGAGGAAGGGAGAGAAATTGGAACTCAAGGATTTGGAAGTAAATGTTGAAATTTGACTTTTGCATGTACCTCGGTGGGAGGGAAACTCTAAAAATAAAATTTATAAAAGAGAGAGATCATCAGGGTGTCCTTGGATAGCTTCTTTTGACCCTGGGTCAGTTCTCTATGAGATCATCTGTTTGGCAAGTTACACTTGGTATTCAAACATACCGTGTAATGTAACACATGGCAGGACACATAATCAACATTTAATGAATGTTCAATGACTGACAGGTGTCTTCCCTTCTTCCCTTATAGAGTAAAAGTGCCTTGATAACAAAAACCATCCTTTTTTTCATCGTGCTTAGGTGAAGGATTGACAAAGAGTATTTTTAAAAAGAATGTTTGTCACTATTTTGTTTGAGAATAGTTACGTGTGTTCTACCTGGTCTGAGAGCAAAATAAGAAACAGTGAATTGAAGCTGAGAAATATTAAAGTGCTGAATTGGGGGGAGAGATCTGCCCTCAAAGTGGAAGGCATACTCCAGGCACAAATTAATATATATTTGATGTTAGCAAGATCTGAGGTCAAATCCACATTGGGCTAGAGACCATCTATAACAACTCCAAGTGTGAAACTATAGGAGACCTAGCCATACTGAATCCCAGCAGGTGAACTGAGATGATGGTGTTTGTTATCTGTTGTTTTCTTTACCATGGTCCAAAACCATTAAAACAAATTTTCATATCAGTTTGGATTGCCTGGGGACATGGAGTTGGGTCACCTAGAAGAGACCACTACTGACCTGGATGGTGCAATTAGTAAAAATATAATCAGCAAAACCTCCCAATCATCTAGAAGAGAGGTGTTTTACCTTTTTGGAAAGAAGTTGGGAAGATGGCAGGGACTTTTTGAGAATCAGTCTGGTGAAGTCTACAGAACCCTTCTAGAATCATATTTTTTAATGCACATGATTATAAAGGAAATAAGTATAGTGAAATATAATTAAAATAATATTGGGGGGGAAATCCACCCCAAGTGAAGAATTTTTTTCTTTGCAGTGTAAAGTTTCCTGGAATTTTCTTCTTATTAACCCCAGGGAGTAGATATTAGAAGCATCATTAGCCCCATTTGAAAGACAGGAAAGTAAAGTCTTAAAGAATTCAGTGGTGTACCCATGCTACTAAGGGAATCAACAACCAATTCGGGGATCAGATTCAGGATTCCATACTTCAATATCCCTCATTTTCCTGCAGTTTCTTTTTCTCTCTAGGAAACCCATGACTTTCATGTTAGATCTTGAGAAATCTGAATTACTTTGGGATTTGTTTTTAAATTTTTCAGGACAACGTTCAAAGAGTTTGCTGAAAAATATGGCCGAGATCAGAGGTTCCGACTTGTTCAGAAGAAGAAGGACCAAGAGCATTTTTTCAACCAGTTCATAATGCTCCTTAAAAAGAGAGACAAAGAAAACAGAATTAGACTCCGCAAAATGAGATAAGACTCTACAGGAAGGAGGCACTAGCCCCCAGATCAATCCTGTGGCTTCCTGGGGGAGCAGAGCAAAGTGTAAAGATGAAAACCTGGAGCAGTACCCAAGCCTTTTGGAGGAAAACCTTTGAGCCTCAAACCTGCCAGGGACCTTCTCTCCTAGACCCAGAGGGATGTCTGGATCTCAAAGGATCACTGTTTCATATTGAAGCTCTCTTTTGTACAACATTCAGCGTCTGATGTATTTCTAATTGCCATGAGATGTCAATCCCTTAATTGTTTTAATTATGCAAATATCTTGTAATATACACAAATTATAAATCCAATGCAGATTTGTAATTGAGCAGAAACAGATGCCATCTCTGCCATTCTCCAGACTCTCTTAACCTTTGTTTGAAGAGTGCTTTGCAACCACATTCATTCTTGGGAAGGGCCAGCCGTACTCTCGAGGCCTTCATGACTCCAATGTTCATCAGTCGATGTCTCATTTTCTGAGTAGTCGTCTTAGCGTGTTAGTCGTTAATTCCAGTGATGAGCGTGCCAGTCTTGATTGATGCACCTTGGAGGACAATGGTAGCTTACAGGTGATGGCTGTCCCATTATTCTGAACGGTGCTCTCAAGCCCAGAGAGGGAAACAATATTAACCTTTGGATTTCTTGTTCAAAATCATTTTAAAATAAGTTATTTTGTAAAACAAAAAAGTCATCCTGTGAATATTTCAGTTATTTTTATTGTATGCCAAGAGTTTGCATGAGATTTTTCTCATCATCTTTGTATAAATAAATATTTTAACTTTTTTTTAATTAATAAATATTTTAAATCAAAGTTCTCCCCCCCTCCCGCATTCTCTAGCACCATTACACACAGTCTTGGAGTCTCCAAAAACAAAGACTTTTCCCCCCTTCTCTCAAAATTTAAAGGAAAATGATGTTTTTTGCATAGAGGAACAGAATAATCATCCAGATTCCCAAAGAAACCTCACTTAGCTTAAATCTGAATTTCAAAATATGAATCAGACTTAATTGTGATTTTAAATACTAAGCACTTGTAGCTTTCATTTCTATATTTCAGTTTTGGCTTCATGAAATGAAGCTGGGAGAGTTGCCCAGGCCCCAAGAAGTGGGAGGATTGAGAAAAATAAACGAAATGAAGAATGCCAGAACACCAGTGGAATTTTCCTTCCCCTCTTCCCAAACAGAAGCATGAAGCCAAGAGAATCTCAGCTACCACATTCCCATGAGTGTTTCTTGTGCCTAACTAGGCAATGCTCACACATACAAGCTCACAAACACAAACACGCACACACACACACACAAATGCACGCACAAACAGATCTTTCACTTTGCCAGTTCTCTCACATTTTTTGTCACTTCAAGAAAATTCAATCTTGTTGAGAATCAGAATAATGAAGCAGACAGAAAGTAGTCCATCGATGGGCAATTACAAGATGCAAAAGATACAGGGAGTATAGTTAGACAAGCAATTTGTTTAAGTAAACTGAACTTCCATATGACTCAGCAGTGTCAACCAAAAAACTAATTCCAATGAGAACCCAGACTTCATTAAGAGAATTGCAAGACCCACCATGATGGAGGGAGAGTCCCTTTAGTATCACCTAAGCCAGGAATTGTTTGTAACTCTGGAAGTTGTCATTTAAGGATATGGAGGAGTGCAACAGTGTCCAGGGAAGGGCAACCAGGATATGGGGGTCAGTTGGAGACAAGTGATTGCTTAGCCTGGAAAAGAGAAGACCCCAAGGTGGGGAGGATGGTGAAAGCTGTCTTTTAAAGTTTTGAGGGACTCTCACATGGAGGAAAAAATATCCACTTTGGGTTTCCTTAGTCCCATGTGAGGGCATTACATAAGTTCAGGTGTTAGAAGGGGAAAATTCTGTTTCCTGCCTTTAATGAATAATTCTTTCTACATGTTAGTGAAGCTAAGGCATAAATTCTCACTCAATCTGATTTAATTCAAAGTTCTATTAAGCTCCCATAGTCTGTAAGACTCAATATTCAACTCTTGAGAGATATAACATTTATAGATCCTTCCTACTTGTGGGGGGTGGGGGGGTAGAGGAGTAAGGAAAAATAGGGAATCACTAGGAACTAAGAAGTGCAGACCATGATTCCAGAAGAAGCACAAAGCAAGCCCATGCAGGGGTCTGATGAGGGTCAGGCTGCTAACATCTGTAAGGGTCCAAAAATGTTCCAGGAAGCAGCTTAGCTGGCACCTGAAATAAAGAAGCAAAAGTAGATGGAGACAGAATTGGGGGCAGAAGGATTCCATGTCCCACAACTGGGATTGGATGACCCACAGCCAATAACTAGGGGCAGGGGAAGAATAGTGGGAAGGGAGGATCTTGGCTAGTTAGAGTGAACACTGTACATGGGGAGAGGGATGCAGATTAGGGTAACATTATGGATAACTTTGAAAACCATCATCAAGAGTTTATAATTAATAAATGGACCACAATTACTGTGATCAGAAGATTACATGTTTGGGGGAGGGAGAAAAGCAAATAAGTTGTGATGATGCTAGCCTTGAGAAGAAATTGAGAAGGTTGCACTATGAGTCAACTCATCATTTCACTCCATGACTATTAAGGGAGGACTCAAAGAGGGCCCACAAAGCTTTCTGACATGTTACCCAGGGCATGCTGGGAGATACTGAGTTGGGAGGCATGGAACAAATGCAGAAGAAACACCCTGACCAGAAGAGACAGGAAGGTCTGTATTCAAGTCTTTCCTAAGGCACATAGAGTACATGTGTCCACACAGAAGTTATTTAACCTTTGAGTTAGAACCTGAGGAAAATGACCCAGGCTCCCACTATTACTCCTGATTCTCCGCACTCTTCTCTCAACTGTTTCCATCTGAATCTCCTTCTGTAGGCTTGGGGCTGCGTCAATGATCACACGTCAGTCAGTATCTGGACATAAAAATAAGGCCACTTGGTCAGCTGGGTATTGGCACATTGTCTTTGTGTAATAACAGTCACACGTAAGCTCTTGCTCTCCTCCAGATTTATAGTCAGACTTTCCTATCTGAGTTGGCAGTGGCGAATGTAGAAATGACTGACTCAGGCTCCAGGAGACATTTTATTAATTCCTAGGTCTTTGGTGGTGATCGTTAGGCACTGACTAAGCATGGGTGTGTTAGGAGTAAAGGAGGGCTCTCATCCACTTAGGACTGTGGAAGCCTCTAACCCTTTGTTTATGCTGTTCCCTGAGTTCCAGGACAGAAATGACCTCCTCCACCAAGAGCTCTTCCGTTCAACCATCTGATTGTGTGGATTCTGTCATTTTCTCCTTTAATGGAAGCTCTAATTGGTTGAATAACGGCTCCCTCTCCTCACTCTAAGAAGTCAAACCTGCTTATAAGACTAATTATTTGCAAGACTTGATCAAATTAGAGAGCTTACTATTAAAATGCTATTAAAATCCATAAGAACAAAAATGCAGGCTTTTCAATGCAATGTTTGTGCTGACCCATCTCTAGACATTGACCTGGACCACTCAGCATCCTTTGAAAAGGGAGCAGCATGTCCTGGCACCATTGAGAGCATTTCATTAAGGAAACAGAAGTCAGTGCCAGTGATCTCACTACTAGACTGAACCAAGCCCTCTCTTCTCGTCAATAGAAGCTCATTTTTGCCAAAGCCCATGTCTCTCAGCTGATGTCCCCACAGGGTGGCACAGAATTGATCTGTCCCTCTTTCTTGATCTTCTCAGGCCCCTGAATATTTTCTCTTCTGCTTTTACTTAGCATGTCTCTGAACACTGTTCCACCATCTTTTTTATTGATCCATTGTCCTCCTTTTGCCCCATGAGGGTGCATGCTTTCTTAGGTTCCCTCAAGTGATGCTAAGCTCTTTCTATGCTCTGCTTCTTTGACAACTCATTGGCTCCTCTGTGTAGACAAGCCCACATTCATTTCTCCATTCTCATCTTCTTCTTCAAATCCAATCTTATGGTCTCAGTTCACTTCTGGAGATCCTCAGATAGATGTCTCCCTCTAGCACACATGTAATTATATTTAATACATTCATCTGCATAGTTACAGGCATATGTGTAGACACACATATGAAAATAGATCACTTTTATGTTTGAACTCTTTATTTCCAAATACAATCTCCTACTCTCACTTCAGTCAACTAACAGATATTTACTGAGTGATCTTCTGGGCCAGGTGTTGTGCCAGGGATGAAAAAGGAACAAGCCTTTAGGAAAACTTGTTCAAATGGATGTCTCTGTCCAGAGGGTTTTCCCTTATAAAAAAAAGAATAAGAGAGAAACAGAGGCAGATAGACAGACAGGCAGAAAGTTAAGTAAAACTGACATAGGAACAACTCCTCCCCCATATTCCCCTAAGAGAAAACAAAGAAAGTGTGGGAGAGGTATTCTCATAATTCTTCTCCAGGATTGAACTGTGCCATTTTACACTCAGTTTTCTCAATAACTCATGAGCATTTGTACCATACGTTTCACCCAAAGCAACACAGTGAGGGAATTATCCTTACTTCCATTTTATTGATGAGAAAACTGACTCTTAAAAAGTAGAAATTAACCCCAATGTCCCACAAGGAGTATGGAATAAGCCTAGTTTTCAAGTTTGTACTGTGTCTCAAGGCAGCTTGTACAAAAGTCAGCATCCCCATTTTAAAGATAAAGTCCATGAAATTTGGAGATTATATCTAACTTGACTTGTATCATCTAGTTAATATATGCTTTGTTCCACTAGGTCAATCTTTTTCATGATCAGGAAATCAAGGAATATATAAGGATGTCAAGAGGATTTATGTGTATGCCCAAGTACCTTTAGCTAAAGATAAACTCATGTGGAGACATATGCCCGTCGCCTTCCCTTCAGGCCCTGACTCTGCCTTGTCAGCTCTTCCTAATGGCAGATAGTTTAAGGGTCTCTAATTCACATGGAATTATAATTGTTGGGTTGGTGACCTTTGAAGCAAAGAGCACCTATGCACTTATGAATATGCTTGAGATAAAACATGGTGAGCAGGGACAACCCCAAGGTAAACAGCTCCTTTACTGGTAAAACCCTAAATCTCAACTCATCATGGTGAGTCATGGAGAGCCAACAAGATGGCCATTATCCCAACAACTATCACTTTAAAGCAAACAAACAAAAGCAATTCTTTCTCATCTGTGTATCTGGGAATTGTATGTGAAGGCTGAGATTGCCCTCACTTAGGGGAATTCACTTTCTTGGGAGCTCAGATATTGTCCATCTTAGCAAGAGTTGGTGCCAGACCCTACAGTGGGCCTTTGTTCTCACAAATAATTATCAGAAATCAGCATCTGGCATTCCAGAAGGAAATTCTTCTTTAGATCTCAGGAAATCACTTTCTCCCTTAGGAGAAAAAGGCATGACACAATGTAAAATTTTTTTAAATGGTTCACAAATAGGGGTGGCTAGCTGGCACAGTAGATAGAGCACCAGCCCTAGAGTCAGGAGTACCTGAGTTCAAATTTCACCTCAGACGTTTAATAATTACCTAGCTGTGTGGCCTTGGACAAGCCACTTAACCCCATTGCCTTGCAAAAACCTAAAAAAAAGGGTACACAAATAGAATACTGTCTTCAAACAAGCAACTCATAAAAAATTTCACATCCTGTCTCCACCATAGTCCTACCAAAGTACAGTAACCAAGGGGCATTGGCCAACTCTTACTATTGAGTCATTTTGTCATGTCAAGCCACCAAGGTCCTTTGGGATTTTCTTGGCAGAGGTACTGCCATTTCTTCCTTCAGTCCATTTTACAGATGACGAAGCCGAGACCAGATTTGAAGTCATGAAGAAGGGTCTTCCTGACACCAGACTCAGCCATCTATTTGTTGCACTGCCTAAGTCTCCTTTGCCATCTCTACAGAAAACACTCATCTCCAGGTCAATACTCCTTCATCCTCCCTTGCCTAAATGGAGCTGCTTCTTCAGGAAGGCAATTCTTTTGGACACTGCCTTTCTTTGTTATTACATATTAGAACGGCACACCCATTTCCTACTGGGCCTTTTCTATTTGAATTCCGAAGATTCTTTATGCCTAAAAATGAAAGATTAAGATGCTACTTTTGTCGGGAAAGCAAAACTCAGCTTACTCAGGTCTCTTGATTGTTACCATATTGGTTAGTGCTTGAAACTGAGAATCTACAGGCCAATATGAACTCAAAGGCCTCTCAGGATTCTGGAATTCTGCAATTTGATAATTCTATGATTATGCCATGGATCATCTTGCTCCATTTTCAGTAGAAATTATGTTAGATCCTACTTCCTCAACCCAGTGAGGGCTCAAGAACTCTTTGTCCACATTCTCTAATTGTAATTTAATTCTATAATTGTAATTCAATCTCATCAGATCTGTAGGAGATGCATCAGGCTCAGTTATTTAATGGCTATTTGATGTTATTTAGTGACTAGGTATAAGAGGAAGGTGTCTGGCACCAACTCTTGCTAAGATGGACAATATCTGAGCTCCCAAGAAAGTGAATTCCCCTAAGTGAGGGCAATCTCAGCCTTCACATACAATTCCCAGATACACAGATGAGAAAGAATTGCTTTTGTTTGTTTGCTTTAAAGTGATAGTTGTTGGGATAATGGCCATCTTGTTGGCTCTCCATGACTCACCATGATGAGTTGAGATTTAGGGTTTTACCAGTAAAGGAGCTGTTTACCTTGGGGTTGTCCCTGCTCACCATGTTTTATCTCAAGCATATTCATAGGTGCATAGGTGCTCTTTGCTTCAAAGGTCACCAACCCAACAATTATAATTCCATGTGAATTAGAGACCCTCCCTAAGGTCCTTTTTCAGCTCTGAATCCTTTGATTGAATTCAGAGGCACTGGCGTGATCCCTTACTATTCAATGTGTGATTTTCCTCCTCTTCCTAAAGAAGTTGGTTGTGTATCCATTTAGGAAGAATTTGCCACAATAGTTGTGAATACTTCCCTGGACAGATGATGTGCTACATTTAATTTAGTTAAATGCATTTCAAGTGGATAAGAATTTATTAAGGATTTAAAGGACCAGACACTAGTGTAGATACCAAAGGGACAAAGGTATGAATGAAACAGCCTCTCTCCTCAGGACACTACCACTCTAATGGAGGGAAAGAGTTCTACCATTTCTTTGACTCAGTACATTATTCATTCTGAATGAATCTCAATAACCTAAGGGGCACCTGGTGAGAAATAGAGACTTCAGTGTGCCCTTGAGCTGAGCACTGAGGAGAGGGAGGTATCCCAAGAGACCCAGGAAGAAAGGAAGGAGAATGGGCCTGGAGTTGGGGGCAGGGTGCTGAAAGCAGCATGCCCAAAGATTGGCTGGGGCTTAGACTGTGGGAGGGAGTTATGTGGAAGCATCCAGGTAAGTCAAATGGGTCTGAGTCAGTTTGTGAAGGGTTCTAAGTGGCAAAGAGATGACTTTGCATTTTATCTCAGATTCTGTAAAGAGTTATGGATTTTTCTGGAGTAGAGGCATGACACGCTCAGATCTGAGACTTACAAATAACAATTGGACACTTCAAGAGATTGTGAGATGAAGGACTATCCCCAGACACTCCCTTTCTTCCCTCTGATAGGGACATCCCTCCACCCTGTAGCCAGTCTGTATTTCCGTACTTGTTTACATATCATTTCTCCAGTTAGAATGGGAGCTACATGAGGATAGGAAGTGTATTGTTGTGTTGCATGTCTACCATTCTGCCCATTTCCACTGATTAGCACAATTCCCAGCACATTACAAAACAAATTCTCAATACATCAGTGTTGACTGGCAGGAGACAGATTGAGGAGAGAAGGAGAGCCATGAAGAGACTTGATATAATCTAGGTAAGGGGATATTGAGGCTTGAAATGCAGTCCTTGGTCCTTTGGAAAGTAATCAATATAAAGCAGCTTCCTTCTTGGGCAGCTAGGTAGTACTGTGCATAGAGTGTTAAGCTTGAAATCAGGAAGACTCCTACTGATTTTTTAGATGCTTATTAGCTGTATGACACTGGTCAAGTCACTTTACCCTGTTTAGCCTCAGTTTCTACATTTGTTACATGAGTTAGAGAATGAAATGACAAACTGCCCCGGCATTTCCCAAAAAGAATCATGAATTGTAGAAGGTAATCAAAATGACTAAATGACAACATCCAGGTTTATAGTGATAAGGTAACAATCATCAAGTGTTTAACCCAGGGCCTGGAACATATTAGGCAGGCACTACTGCAATGTTAGCCATTATTGGGAACTTTCATTGGTTTTATGTCTGTATATGTCTCTCCCACAATTTTTGGTACTCAGCAGGTGTTTAATAGATGCTTGTTTCCATAATCAGCTAAGAAGCATTAATGAAGCATATAAACGACTCTCTTGACTTGGCCCCAAGGAACAAAAGAGAAGCTGGAACCAGCCCGCATACTCTAGGAGGTTACATTCTGTTTGGGAGGCACCATGTTCATTTAGCAGCCTGTGCTGAGTAAGGGCATTGGATATAAAGTCATGAAGGAAAGAAGTCACTAGCTCACTTGCTAAATGATGGTGATGTTGATGAAGATACTATTATCAATTACAATCATCTTCAGGAATAGAAAATTTACATGCAGCGTTTTTAATATGGATGAAGCCTTCAAAACCTTTGGAGAAACATAAAAAGAAAATAAGAAGAGCAGGTGCCTTCTTCTTGCCAGGTTGTGATAGTTGCTAATCAGCTAGGACCTAAGAGAACAGGCAGTACTGGTGATTCACCTGAGGCTAATGAAGAGTGGCTAAAAGGCAAGGTGGGAGGAGCCAGGAATACCTCTTACCCCCCTGCAGTTCCCCTGCAAGAGGTACTAAAAGAGCAGGATGCAAGAAACAACTGTTTGTTAATCATCTACTCTCTGCTGGGTGTGCCAATCACTCTGCAAATATTTTCTCATTTTGGATCATCGCAACACCCCTAGAAGGTAAGTGCTGTCAATATTCCCTAGAGTCTTATTTTTCCAGTGTCTCAGCCTGACTTAAAGGGATTTACTCAGGTTCTCATAACTCCAAGCTCCACACTTTATCCACTGTGCCTCCTAGGTGCATCAGAGAGGGCACAGGAGGAAGCCACAACACAAGAGCAGACACTAGCTGGGTCCATCCAGCTGATTGGTATCTCCCTCACTACCATGAAGCAATGAATCATAAGGATTCCTATTTTAAGTCAAACAGATGGGGCTTGCATTGTCGATGAAGGGGATCCTTCTGCACCCCAGTCCCATCATAGGGTTACCAGCTTCTGCCTCCTGAGGAGACCAGTTTGGAATCTGCCTGTTCATTTCAGTGGTCAATTTAAAACTATATATATTCTTTGAAAATAACTTTTTAGGTCTGGGGGGGAGGGGCAACAGGAAACCTCAGCAAAATGACCTCCTCAATTTGATATCCCCTCTCCTCCACCACTAACTCTGCCCCATGCTCACCTCTACCAGTGAATGCTGGGACAGATGGAGGATAATGGAGAGAACTATGAGAGGTGGTTTGAAAGGAAGGACATAAGACACTGTTTAAGCTATCAGCAAACCTTCTGGGCATCTTTCCCCCCAAATGTTTGGAAGATAAAAAAATCTAACCTCCATTGTATGTTAACTCTGATCAGATCCCGATGTCTCATTGACTTCTGTAGGCTTGCAAGGTCACCCCAAAGCAACCTGAGATTCATATTTACTTCAAAAATGGTGTTTGCAATATGAATGCAGATCTTCCCTTGAGAATAATGAGACATTGCCATACAACCCAATGGATGGAATCCACTTCATTTTTGGAGATAATTTGCATCCCCTACTTTTAGTTTGATTTTATTTTGATGACTGTTTTCTGTAAATTTCCTTCTCACACGGGGTTCCTGCTTTGAACATTATTTGCAGAGGTAATATTTCTAGAAGTTCCAAGAAGTCAGGGAAATGAAAACAAATGAAGGTCCCACTCCCAAGAGAGAACAAATTATTTTTCTATCCTTGCGGTGAGATGCTCAGGGTTTTCTTCTGTGGGTAATTTACCTTGATTCATCTTTGCAACCATCCGAGATGGATCTATACATTTTATTCCTTTACTGCTATCTGTGAAGCCAAGAAATGTTGACTCCCATATGCTTTGGGCAATAAATAACCTTCTGGCAAGTTTGTGCAGATATGAATCATGTTTAGAGCCATTCCAACTTCTTCCACTTCTTCAATACTTATACTTAATAACAAATTTAGGGTTCTACAATCTCATCTTGGTAGCTCAGAAGGCAGCCCCCTTCCAAACAGAGCTGAAATGATCTCTTTCTACACAGCTGATTGCTGTTTTATCTGCCACATCCAATCTTTAAACAGTCTCCCATAGAGTACCAGAGATGGGGATTCTCAGTGAGTAGTGTTTTTTCCAGGCAATTATTGACCTGCTTCATTAGCTGATTTATTTTTCCCTCCCTTAGACACTGAAAAGCTGATGCGTTCTTCTCCAGTCCTCAGCTGTCTGTCTTTGTCTCAGGCTTTAATTCTGGATAACTAGGCTGGTTCAACTCTAATGGATATTTACCTTTGTGAAATCATGTGGAATGATACATAGCAACAGGCACTGATGATGAGTGGGAGATAGCCACTACTGGAGCTCACTTTCATGGCCACTAAATTTCTACTAAGTCATATGGCCCAGGCTGTAATCCAGATATATATATATATATATATATATATATATATATATATATATATATATATATATATATAAATCTCCACCAGCCACATTGGATTTTAAGGTTTTATTTGGAATATAAAAGGAATCTTTATGATGGTTCCACATACAATAAATATTCCTTACCATATGCAAGATCAGTTTAAACCTTTCCCTGTATTTCAGAAGTAGAAACGAGCACATAAAGACCATGGACATTTTAGTATGAATGAATCAAAATCACAGGATGCCTTTGAACTTGGAGAATGATGGTGCTCCACTATTTCCTGGATCTCCTCCAGCATTTACAACCCATGCATTTCATCGTTCATATTGCTTATACATTAAGCTAACATATCTTCATCGAGTAGAGACGGGCTGCATCAATGTTCCCCTAAATTTAAGGTCATCAATCCCCAGGGGAGAAACCATTAGATTTTTCTCCAAGGCTACTTCTCTGAGGGTATTTCTGTCAGTATGTATACTTATATATTCTGTAGATATAAATATCTAGCTAGATCTCAATATCACTATGTAGCTATCTCGAAATAGTTATGTGTTTACACAAGAACATATAGTGTAGAAGCTGCTTGCATGCACATGTTACACACATACACACACATACTTGGAGTCAACCAGGAGAAACTCCCCCCTCTAGTGTGGGGGCTTGTCATGTCCTTTTCAGGGCTGCTACTTGGCTAGCTATCTTTGGTGTCCACTTTTAACACTCAACTCTCTCTCCTCAGTCCAAGAAGCTATAGCATGTGAAGAGGTCGCTAGTAAGTTAACTGTCTTGGTGGATGGAATAAACTAGGTTAAGGGTAACTAGTAGTGAATTTGGGTGGGGGGAGTCTATCCCCAAGCATATGAAGGCTCTCCTGTAGAATGGGTAGATGAGCAGAATTTGTTTCAGCGATCATAAAGGCAGATGAAATAGGTTCTGGGGAGTCTTTGGAGCTTGGTCCCAACTCAAACAGGGCAAAGTGATCTATTTTGTCTTGGGCTATCACCAGTAATCCTGGCTTTTGTCTTGCCATTTTCCATGGATGACTCCAACTCATACACAAGTCAAGCCATCAATGGTAGTGTCTTTCATCCTCCTTGAAAATGAAAGACAATCAATAGTATGCCTAATCTTAAAACAGTATTATTAGGGGCAGCTAGGCAGCTCAGTGGATAGAGCACTGGCTCTGAAGTCAGGTGAGTTCAAATATGAATTCAGACATTTAATAATTGCCTAGCTGTGTGATCTTGGGCAAGTCACTTAACCCCATTGGCTTAAATACATTAAATTTGAAGAAAAAGAATTTAAAAAATCCATACTATGTGTTTTTAGTGTTTGGTTTTTTCAGTCATATCTAATTCCTTGTGACCCCAATAGGGAATTTTTTTTTGTCAAAGATAGTGGAGCAATTTGCCATTTCTTTCTTCAGTTCATTTTACAGATAGGAAAACTGAGGCAAAAGGAGGTTGAGTTCAAGATAAGACTGCTAGCAAATGTCTGAATCCAGATTTGAACTCAGGAAGATGAATCTTCCAACTTTAGGCTCAGCACTCGCTCTACTGCACCTCCTAGTTGTATTTATTTGCATACATACATGCAAAGATGCATTCTGTCTCCACTAGGACTGGACATCATGTCCTGAATGAGTTGCTAATATGTCTGAATTCAGGCTCATTACTTTACAGAGAAGAGCCTCAAATTTTCTCAGTTTTAAAATGAAGGGGGTGAAATGGAGGCTTTCTAGGCTCTCTTTCAATTCTCACTAATTCTGAATCTTTATAGCAAGATGGCAAATTGCCCATTTCAGGAAGAGTGAGAATCATCCTCTCCTCCCTCCTTTCTCTACCATATCCCCATATAAGGAAGAGGGAAGGGAAGGAAGCCAGTCAGCCCAATCCACTGGCTACAGGTCAGAAAGTGAGCATCTCTCTTATTAGCTAAGAGATCAGAGAAGATTTCCAATGGAATGAAAAGTTAATCTCTCAAAATCATCTATAGCCAGACTGAAAAGAGAAGCTTGAGCCAGCTTGAGAAGAGATTTTAAATATCAAACAAAATGTGTTCTATTTTCTTAGAAGAATTGGGGAGCCACTGGAGCTTGTTGAGTAAGGAAAGGTCATGGTCAGATGTGAAGCTTCAGGAAATTCCTTGACGGTCTGGTTGGGATAGCTTGGAGTGGATAGGCCTGATGCAGGGAGATCAGTCCAAGATTGTAGGGGAAAAGTCCACTCAAGAGGGAATGATGGTCATGTGAGTAGAGAAAAGAGGTCATATAAGAGAGAAGTTGCTGTTGTAGAAGAGTTGAGCATAGAAGCAATCTCTTGAACCTGGAGACACCCTTGACAGAAAAAAAAAATGAATGATGAAAAAGAAGGTGATTGGGATGACTTTGTTTTTCTTTCTTCTGGAGCTGCTGGAGCAATTCCTGTCTGTTATTTAATTGGAGATGTCCAAGAGGCAGCTGTTGATATGAGGCTATAGATGCCTAGGTGTAGGGATCATTTGTAGGATTTGACAATTTAACCCATGGTATCTGAGTACATCTATAATTGAGAGTATCTAGAGAGAAGAAGACTCAGGAAAGGGGTCTTGTGTCAGGCACCACTGGAATGATAAGGAAAAATGAATTGATATCCCATTTCTGAAGCCCACAGAAGGTGAGTCCACTGGTCCCCAAGTTGACTCTCTCCACTCTTGAGAAGAAGTAAGAATTTTTTTTTTAATTTCCATAGGCTGAATATGCTTCTCCATTATGTATACCCATTATTACTTGCTCTACACTCTAGAGCCAAGCAGGAACTATCTCATCTCTTTTTCTCATTTCAAATACTAGAAAACAATTGTCAATTCCCCTCCTAGTTCTTCTCTTCTCTGGCTAAACATACCCAGGTTTTTCCATCCAACAAACTGCATCACATCTTTCCAATCTTTTCATAATTCCTGTAATTCACTTCTGAAAACTCCCCAACATCTCTCTGTCCTTCCTACCATATGGTAGCTGGAATTGAACACAATCCTGCAGATGCCAGCTGAGTGGCACAAAAAGTGCCTGTTTACTCGTATCACCTGTTTATTCATGGTTATTATTCCTTGGTTTGGGGTTTGAGAGTCCTTTTGATTTTGCTTCCATCCCGAACTCTTGGCACATCTAGTTCACAGTACAATAAAACCTCCATCTCTTTAGACAAATTGTTGGCATATATCCCCAACCCTATTTGTACTTTTAAAGGAATTTGCTTTGGTTTAGTTGGCACTCAAACACCTGAATACAATTGGTTTGATTGTTCTTGCCCAGGATGAACCCTTCATTCTACTTCTCCCTGATGTGGTCTTCTGTTTATATCATGGTTTTTGGTACCACCTCTGTCCATGTTTCTTTGAATTTCCTATGCACAGGGTGTGTATGTGTCCTGAACTGAGCAGTCCACACTCAGTTTCCATTGGGGTGCCAATAGGACTTTGAGGCTAGACAGGGATTTGGCAAAAGATTCCCTTGAAATGATTTTCTCAAGTCCTTGGGTAAGAGTTAAGGCCAGTTATCTGTCCTCACCTTCCTGTTGTTTGTCCCCTTCCCTTCTATCCAAAGAGAAGTCTGGCTTTGCAAGGAGACGATCCCAGTCTTTCTGCTCTGCTTCAGAATGAAATAGAGCATGCTATGACACAGATAATGAGCTGAGAAATGTTCTGACGTTAAATCTGCTTGTTGTTTCTTCCCATCCTCCATTCTATGATCATTTACATAATCCCATGATCACTGTTGATTCCAGGAGGAGGAGGAAGAAATATTGATTAAGTGATTTGAAGGGAAAATGTTCTTTTTTCCTTGGTATTGAACAG
The DNA here is from genome assembly GCF_037893015.1 of Macrotis lagotis. Taxonomy (NCBI): domain Eukaryota; kingdom Metazoa; phylum Chordata; class Mammalia; order Peramelemorphia; family Peramelidae; genus Macrotis; species Macrotis lagotis. The sequence continues at coordinate 3,796,516 of NC_133661.1, forward strand.
CACATTTCAATCCCCTAATGCCCAGCTCTATTTGCCAACTCCAAAGTTAACTCATCACCCAAATCACTGAACACTTAATGATGAGTGGTGGAGGAAAAAAAATCCCAATTTGTTTTTTCAGAATTCTCCCCCCCTCACCTCCCCCCCACCACCTCACAGAACCATTCATTATAATCTGCTCCAGATTATGGCAAGAGCTGCTTGTTTCCTTGACTTTTTCAAAGCCCAGGAAATGCAAGGCGTTTTTGCTACCTTTTTAACAACTAAACTGTTTCAGGATGTGGAGAAATTGTGATCAATGAGTTTTAGAAAAGATCCAGTTTGAGAGGAGGGGCAGTGGGGGTGGGGTGGGGTGCAGGGGAATCACCTTTGGAGTAGAGATTCACTGAGACAAACAAACACTTTCCTTTACCATTTCAACCTCCATCTGGGTAGATGAATGCCATATGCTTCCAGTGGATGCCAGGTCGCTGTCAGAGCTAACCAGACACAGTACAACCTCTGGGATATAGACTTCATGCATAGTTAGGAGAGAGAATATGGAACCAAATATGATTGGCCTGGAAGAAAGAAAATTCAGGGGAACAAACCCATTGTTTTTAAGGATCTGAAGGTCTTGCCTAGGGAGGACAAATTCGATTTCTTTGGTTGATAGCAGAGGACACAACTGGGAACAATTGGAGGGAGGAGCAGGGATATGTCAAAAAGGTCTAGTTTGGTTTGGTTTGAATTTTGGAATGAAAAACAAGCAAGGAATTGGGAGGCAGTGAGCTGCCCTCTGCCGAGGTCTTCAACAGAGCCTGGGTGATGGTTGGCTATGCAGCATGGTAATTCTTTTTCTGATGGTGATGTGGATTGGACAAGAGAGCAATCGAGATCACTTCAACTCTTGATTTTTGATATTTCTATGAATCTTGGTGACTTTGTTAACTCACAAGTGTTGGCTTAATTTTGCAGACTTTGGGCTCTTTTCTAGAAGATGAGTCTGGAACTATACTTGGTCTTAAAGGGAATGACTATTGTTTCCTCCTGTTTACTGAAAATAAATCAAAGGAAGTGAGCAATGTTAACTTGAACAAGGCAGACCTCATGTTCATTGGGGAAAAATACTGGATTTAACTAATACATATATGTGTGTGTATGTGTGTGTATGTGTATATATATATATGTATAATATGTGTGAAGGGGTGGGGTGGGTGTTTGTGGAGATATGTATGTATGTATGTATCATATCATATGTTATATTTATTGTGAGATGTGGACAGAGTATATTAGAATACAGTAATTATGGCTCCTCAGGGTCTTTTTCTATTGATAAATATGTCCCACCCTACCCAGTGTAAGGCTCTATCAAATTCCCTTATGATGAGTTGACCATTTGGGAAAAGTGCCCAGCCTTGTTTTGGGAGCAGAACCTGACTAAATTCAGAGATCCTAAGGTCAATTCTGATTCTACCAGGGACTCCCCAATGACCTAGCAGAAATCAATTAACTTCACTGAACCCCAGTCTCCTCCTTTAAACTCAAGATCAGATGATGTCTGAGTGCCCTTTCAGCTTTTCATCTCTCATTAAAAAAATAGTCCATTGTTCTTATTTTGAAACATGAATGGGATATATCAATATATGTCAATGATTGTCAATGTAATATTTCTATGCCTGCCTCTCTAGCTGGCAAAAATATGAGCTTTTAAAAATATTTTTGTTGTTTCAGTCTTTACAGCTGCATTTGGGGTTTTCTTGTTAAAGATATTGGATTAGTTCATCATTCCCTTTTCCATTTCATTTTACAGATGAGGAAACTGAGGCAGATAAGGTGAAGTGACTGACTTAGGGTCATACAGCTAGTAAATGTCTGAGGTCAATTTTGAACTCAAGTCTTCCAGACTAGAACCAGCTCTCTGTGAACCATGGCACTCCCTAACAATCCCTAATATTATTACAACATTATTACATTTGTAAAAAGATTATAAGTACTTTAAGTTCATTTGAATGCTTATCAGATAATTAATATCTTCCAAAAAATCCCTTCCAGTCCCTTAAGAGTGTGTTCATTTCCATGATGATTTGTGTTTTCCTAGCCATTTGTATTCATGGCAATACCTTAGTCCCTGGAGGATCTTTCAGTTTTGTGTGTCTGTGCATCTGTGTGTGTGTGTGTGTGTGTGTGTGTGTACACATGCACATGTGCATTCTGCTTGCTGCAGTGATCCAATAAAACCTCCTCCCAAAGCAGTTCCCAAATCGGCAGCTCTATCTCCAAAGCCTGTGCTCCACTACTTAAGGGAGGCTAGCACCTTCCCAAAGACAACCTGGAGAGTCAACAATGACTGGTGTGGACTCAGCTCTGTGATCTGGATCCATTCGCCTCAATTGAGCCTCAGTTTCTCATCTCTAAATTGACGATGATCAATTCCTCCTCCCATTTACTCATGAAGTTGTTGCACAACTCCTACAAACCAGAGTCTGTAAAGGATCCTGCCCTTCTTGAAGAAGCTCCAGTTGCAAAGTCTTCAAAGATATCAAAAGCTTTTCCTTTAGGGACAGGTGATAGCCCTCCTAAGGGGAGGTTAATTGATATGAACAACCACTGATACTGTGTTAGATGCAGTCAGATCTTAGGTAGATTCTTCCAGAAGTATTACTTGGCCCCAGTTACCTGGTGTAGCAAGTGTAATCCTTGGCCAGGGCAAAGCCAGGGGAAAGTGTAGAATTGAAAAGAAGGGGAGGAACAAAGGTGACTTCTGTAAAGTCTTAGTTCCGCACATTCAGAAGGAGCCTGTGTTTCTATATCCTCATTGTTCTGTTGGGTAGATGACAAATGGGTCGCGCCTTAGAAAAAGTCCTGCTCTTTATTGGTTGGGCAAGTAATAAATTAACCCTGTTGATAATGCAGTGGAAGGCCTAAGAAAAGCTGAATAGATGATGACTGGAGTTCTGACGTTTAGGGGAGACAGGAGGGGTAGAGCCCTGAAGTGACGGTCAGAGTTTTGGAGGGCAGAGCATTGAGACTGACAGCTGCAATATTATCAAAGATAATATTTTTGGCAGTCCCAATTTCTAAAAATTACAAATAATTAAGAAATCATTAAATATTTTAAGACTCATCATTTCTTATTCTGGCACAACGCCTACTGATTTTCTTAGAGGAGAGTGTGGGAGTATAGGGACACATTGGGGATATTGACATAAAAGGTGGGCCAAAAGCGGGAGGAGGATGTCAGTAGCCTTTGGTGTTCTTGTCCTTAATCATGGATATGGCCAGTATATTTGCTTTTGGGTGGGAAGGAGGAGTAGAAGGGTTGAATTCAATATCCAGAATGATTCTTTTTAATTAACAAGGCCCAATCCTCTTGAAAGCTTGTCTACACATCCCCATCCCATTTAGCTGCAAAGTGAAAAATACTAAAATAAAAAATGCTCTCCATTTCAGTAAATTATGGGTTGGCTGTTTTCTTATGGGCTGCTTGTTTGGATTTTAAGGCCTCCACCTGTTTAGTTTAATGTCCTAGAAAAAACATTTGTTGTTACTTTGGAAAAAAAATATGTATGTGTAGGTATAGAAAGATATATATGTGTATGTATGTAAATATGTGTAAATATATGTATTTTTTGATATAACTATGCATATAAATATAAATCAAATCTCTTTATTTAAAGGTGCCATGGATGCTGTGCTCTTTGGAGCAGGTCTTTTTTAATAGACAAAAAGGAACTAGGTAGTTGTTCTTAGACTGGGCCCTGGCTGAATAAGCTAGGTGTATGAAAGTAACCCAATATATGTCAGAAAACAATCTAAAGAAAAATTTCTAAACAAAAGATTCAGATAGCCTTGGGAACACCCAAAGGAGGTGATCAAACATAATGAGCCCACTTGACAGGCCACCTAGATATAAAGAAAAGAGACTCAATAAGATCCCAAAAGTCAGATCAATGTAATCACCAGCCTTGAATTCTGAGGACTGAACTGATCTTTCTCCTTCCTCCCAGGTAACAAGTGGTAGATAGAGGTGTGAAGTCAAACCTGCACCATCAGCTGGGCTCTCTGGTTAATTTGTTTTGGATACCTCTACCTCTTTGGATGGGGAAACTTTTTTGTGAGTAGTTACTTCTGGGAAACAATAAAAATGTAACCGAATAAAACATTAACAAAGAAATTATTTGAATTCAGGCAAATGGTTTCTGCTCTCAAAATTAACTGGCTCATTTTCAGTTGTTTGAGTTAAAGAAATTGAAAAATATGGAATTTTAGGAAGATGCATTTGGTCAGAGAATCCAGCTAGTTTAGAGGCAGGAAGGTCCACTGGAAGACTGTCTGCATGTGCCAACCATGAAATGATTAGGGTTAAAGGTCTTTGGTTTTTTTTGTTGTTGTTAGAAGAGAGGACTAAGAAGATGAAACAAATCTGGGATACAAAGGCTTTTACCTGTTTAGAGATACTGAAGGATATGTAAAATGTTTGAGTCTTCATATCTGGATGAATTACCAGGTTTTAGATAAAATTAGTTTGCCAGTTGAAAACGATGCTAGAGATGGAAATTGTTCCAATACTTTAATGCAGAGCACCTGCTCTCAGATTTCTTTCCCATTCCATTTTCATTGAAAGATTAAACCCCTAAAGTGCTGTTTGTTGCTACTTTTACCCTTAGAATCCTAAGGTGGGAAGGTTATTTTTCTTTCTGTTTAATGTGACATTTTATTCTTAACCAATTAAATAATATTTCTTTAAAAATGTTTTGAATTCCAAATTCTTCATTCCTAATCAAAGGTAATTTTGAGCATTTTTTCATACTATTGCAGATAGCTTGGATTACTTTATCTGAAAACTCCATGTTCATATCCTTTAACCACTTATCAATTGAGGAATAGCTCTGATTTCTATAAATTTGAGTTCTCTTTTTATTTAAGAGCGGTCTTTATCAGAGAATGTTGCTATATTTTTTCCCCACAGTATGATCACTTTGAATTTTCTCCATTCTGTTTTATTCCTTTTTATTGTTCTGTCTCCATTTTTGTTTCTCTGTCCCTCTGGCACTGTTGTGTTCCTTCTCACCCTCTGTCCTTTCTATAAGATGTTTTGCTCCTGGGACCAAAAGTTTGGGTCTTCTAGTTTTCTTCTTCACTCTGACTGAGGCCTCAGAAGTGCAACCCAGATCCAGGTATGGGTGATGCACTGGAGTCATGCCAGCAAAAGGACCCCTGGAATCTCCTCCTGACCAATTGTCATTGCCCACACACACTGTTAGTGGGCTGAAGGGTCTGGAAATGCTACCCCCTATGGCTACTGATTTAGTCACCTCAAAGTCTAGTGCTGATTTCTTGGGGCTCAGCTTCTTCTGGACTGTGCTTCCTTCTTACTCTGTGCAACAGGCTATTGCTGCCAACCTTTTAAGTTTTATTGAACTATTTCACCCTATCCTTTCATGGATTATGCTGTACCAGAATGTTTTTGGAGTCATTATTTAAAGTTGTTTGGAGGGGTTTGGGGGAGAGCTCAGGAGAACCTCTTTTTTTAACTCTATCTCCTTGACTCTACTCCAAGAGCTATTTTTCTAATGCAATATCTCATGAGTCCCATTTCAAAGGTTTCCATGGTTAGGATAATATCATTGATTCATTGATTCATTCACACATGCCTATAACCTCATTAGAACTGATGCCACCAAGACATCTTGCTGCCCTCTTTGCCCTTTTGGAGTCAACAGATCTCCAAGAAATATTTTTCACAGGAATACAGCACCTGAGCTGATGCTGGTTTTGAAGGATATTTAAGCTGAGAGAGCTCAGACTTCCACCCAATGGATAAGTACAGTGTGTATTAAGTTATTTATGTTATCAGCATGCCCCACCAAGCCCTGTAATGCAGACATTACAGACATTGTGATTGCTCTTGTGTCCCTTGCCACCCCAGGGAGGAAAAGGAATTGCCTAGCTCCTGGCCTCTCACAGACTGGCTCTCCTCTTACCACCCCCCAACTCCAAAGTCCTCCTGTGATCTCAAAAGAACTCCCACAGACTCATTATCATCCTAAGATATTCAGCCCTGTACTCTCCCCAGACCTCCAGAACCCTACTGTGAGTTAAGTAGCTATTCTAATGCAGGCTTCAGATGTCCAAAATGACACTATCAGGATCTGAACCTCAACCCAAAGAACTTTATGTGCCTGTTGAAGACTCTACTCTCCCAGAGATCAGGCTTAGGAAGGTTCTCTGATTTCTCCCTCTGATTCCATCCACCCCTTAACTCCATTATCGATGATCTTTGACCAAGTCTTGTTGCTATCATCTCCAAAAGAACTTTCTCATTCATTCTTTTCTCTATTTACATGATCACCATCCCTGTTCATGTCTTCATAATCCTTTTTACTATCATGGAGGATTGCTTCATAACAATCATAGAGCCATGAATAATGATCTCAGTCTACCTCCAAGTCATGTGGGATAGGATTTGTTGATGCTACAGATGGAAAAATGATGATACAGAAAGCAATTTTACATTTTGTTATCTAAGATAGGTCCTTTCCTAACCCCTGTGTAGTACACTCCCTATTTACAGCTGAGGATACTGAGACTTGAAGTTTAAAGTTTTTTTTTTTAAGAACTAATTCATACATCTTATAAATGGGGGATCTGACCTTAACTGAGATCTGCTAACTCCAAATGTTTATTCCTTCTACCATATCACAGTCAGTACAGCCAAAAAGAGAGAGTATACATTGGCAAATGGCTTCAATAATGCTTGGAAAAAGAATTTGGGGAGTTCCAGTGGTTCAGGAAAAAATATTCTATGCTAAGAGGAGTCGGACATGGGAGGTGCTGGTCAAAAGCTTTGTCCTTCAAGGTGCCAGGATCTCCTCTTGTGAGAGGTCACTGGTTTACCTCTAGACTACAAAGAATCATGGCAATATCCACCCAATGGAAAAGATGAGTTGGGGCTTTTGACTGGTTCATCCAATGACACTGAGCTCTTTTTGTCTCCTACTTTCTGAGAAATATAACTGTTTAGATGAAAGAGGCTATGGATGTTATTAAATGCATAATTTCTCAGTGAAACATTAAGATTATTTAGAATAAAATTTTCTTTAATGAGTATATAAACCTCTAACATCAAAAAGTTCTTGTATAAAAACCAACATGAGTATGTACATTAGTGTTGAACAATATTACAAACATAATTTTAAAGCCATACGATTTGGAGGTTGGTATATTTTTTCTCTTTCCTTTCCCTTTCTTCCCTTCCCTTTCTTTTCTAAACAAATGTCTTATTTAGAGGAAGGCAAGCAGAACAAAGTCTGGAGCTGGAAATCAAATGTGGGAGCAAGGTATCCTGGGCAGACATAGAAAATTTGCTCAGAGGTTCATCTGGCAAGTTAGGTTTTATATCATCTGGGGGGGGGGGATTAGGTTGTGTTGACATATTCTCTCAAGGTATTTTAATAAAATGTATTGAGAAATATTTTATCTCAGCCTTTCTACAAAGGACCCAGTGGTAGCCTGGATAGACAGACAGATAAATAGAAAAATAAATGCAGAACTGCATCTAGAGGAGATTGGGACAGGTCTTAACCTATGAATTTCTGAATGAGGCAATTCCCTCTACTAATGCAAGTTGGTACTTTTTCTGCAACTGTGAGTCATAAGGAGCTACATAGAATGATGAGAGGAAGTGACTTTGCCAGGGTTACACATTCAAAAATGATCACTAAATATTTATTATATATCTGTTAAGGGTCAGTCACTGTTCTAAGCCCTGGAAACACGGTTGGAATGTTGAAGGCATAACTTGAATCCAAGGCTTTCTAGGCTTGACTAGCGCTCTGCCCCCCACCCCATATGGGATATATCAGTGGCTCTGATTCCTTTCAGAGAGACACATGCTCTGGACTCTCACTTGACAAACTTTAATGGATCTGCTGCTTCCCAGAACTACAGAGCTGTAGGAAGAGGATGAGGGCCCCAGCCAGGAGGAGCCAGTCACACGCTCGGTCACTAGCAAAAAGACCCCAGTCTCTTTTGGGAGCATATTGTTTGGGGGTTTTGTCAGCTCTTTCCTCAGTGACTGGGCAAGGTGGTGTGTATGTGTGTGTATGTGATGTGATTCATTTAATCAACAAACATGCCTGTCATGTACTTAGACGCTGGAATCACACTTCGGCTACAAAGCACACTGGAATCCAAGAATCTCACATCGAATGGAACAGATTCTCACATTAACAAGATGTTCTTGGAAATACTGGAGAAAATCACTAGATAGGAGGCACAGGCAAAGGAGGGGGCGGGAATAGGGCCTTTGTTAAGTAGGTGGGGTGGGAAATGATCCTCATTTGTGAGGTTCCATTTGACAACTGAATGGAGCATGGGCTGGAGTGCGAAGAGCTCAAGGAACTGAGAGCTCCCCTCCCCCCTATCGCTGCAGCAGTCATTGGGACAGTCCAGGAGTGAGGTGGTAAGTGCTTTCATGGAGGTAGTAGCAGGATCCCAATAGAGAAGGGAGCTATAGGAAACATGTGCAAATAATAAAATCAAGAGAATTTGGCAACAGATTGTTCATGAGACAAGCAAATGAAGCTCACTTCTAGGTTACAAAACTGTGTGACTTGGAAGATGATGGAGCCTATGAGGGTAAAAAAGCAGTTAAGAAGAAGAAAGAATTTTGAGGGAAAGAGGATTGTTTGAGTTTTGTACATCCTGTTCCTTTGGAAAATAAGGATGATGGAGTTTCCTTCAAATAGAAGGAATCAGAACTGATTCCACAGTCGCTTTCCAAGAGTAGTCATTAAAGATTTCATGGCACCAAGGCCAGAGGTCTCCAGTGGAGGACCCTCAGAGTTTTCTTTGATCCCACTTAACAGTTTGATCAATGCCATTTAACATTAAACTGTTTAACATTTGTATCAATGGCTCGGGCAAAGGCATGATGATGAGTTTGTTTAATTTGTATGACACAATGTTAGGAAAAGGAGCTAATGCTCAGGAAAACAGTCAGGGTCCAAAACGTCTTTCCAAGCTAAGCCACTGAGCTTCAACTAATGAGATACAATTCAATTAGGAATAAACTTGCAGTTTTATGTTTAGATTAAACAATCAATCTTGACCAGAAGATAGATAACAATTACTCTGCAAGAAACTGAAACATCTTAGTTAACTGGAAGTCCAATAGGACAAAGCATCACAACATATCAGCCTGAAACACTACTGTGCTATGGACTGCAGGAAGGAGCCAGGGACAAGGCAATACTAGACTCTCTAAATGCTTCCTTGACATACTTCATTTGGGACAGTGTGTCCTGTGTGACCCAAGATGTGAAGAAGGGCACCTCAAGGAAGAGAAACCAATATGATGAAGCACCCTGACTACATGCCACAAAAAAAAAAAAAAAATCAAGAATGGTTCATCTGGAGAAGAGAAGGTGTGGAGGGATATGTTGGCCATAGTGACGGATTGTCACATAAAAGTTTACTGTTTGCCTCCAGAAATAGAAGGTGAGGTGAGATTGAGGCTTAACATCATTAGAACTGGAGGATCCTATAAATGGACAATATTCCTTCATTGGAAATCCTAGTGTCTCATCATTCCCGGCCACAATATTCCCAGGTAACTATAGATAATTTCAGCAACCCATAATTCATGTAGCTTTTAGACAATGACTCTAAGGGGTAAAGTCCCTCTTATCCCTCAAGTCTTCACACTGGACCTCAGGTGCCTAGGCCCACCCATCACCACTCCAAAAAATGATGAATAGGAAGGTGAAAAAAAAAACTTATTGCTGCAGTAACTTTTAAAATGTGTAACTAAAATCTTAATTTCATTGAGTTGGTGCTCGAAGATGGCCATTGGCAGTGATGGTTTTCTTATTCTTCCAGCAGCTTTCAACTTTCAGATCTACTCTGGCTAGGACTGGGTCCCATATATGTGAAATTCCAGGGCCCTGGTGAAAAGTACAGGTGTGTGCTCCCTGGCTACTCACTGGATCCAGATTGGCAGAAAGGTGGCAGTGGAGCATCTCCTCTTTAAGGGGGGTGGTGCATTCTTTGCCACAGGACAAGAATCTTGCATCTATTGGCCAATTTCTCATAATATTAATATTTAGAAATGTCCAATTCTCTTTGTGAAAGATTGGCCACAGAAGGAAAACAGGCTCAGCTATGCAGCAAAAGTTCACTGAAGAAGAATAAACTCCAGCTGCCATTGATATGCCTTTGGGTAAAGTCTTTTCAAAGTAATAGACCTGAAGAAGGATGCTAATGGAAACTGAAAATACTGCAGTCGGGCCATCCAAGTGAAAACTTTGCCACCTCTCTGTGCCCTGGCTCTCCTCAGACTAGGTCAGAAGCCTCATTACCCAGGGAATGAGTCTCATGATGAGACATTTACTGGTTCTCCCACAATCACGAATACCTTCAAACTGTCCAGGTAGGTGGAATGTTAGTTAAAATCCTACCCACTGAGGCTAGCTGACATCACTTATTATGTGATGAATTGCTCAGTGGCCGTATATAAAGGATCTGGGCATAGTGGGAGTATTTCAAGGATGTTGGCAGAAGTGGACTCTTCTAAATAAAGACATTCTCCAGATTGAGGATGTTCTGTTGTTCCCATCATTCAAGAAAGAGAACTGGGATACTAGATTCTAGTTGAATTCCTAGACTTCTAATGAAACAAAAACAGCGTGGCACAAGGTCAGTAGATATTCCTCCTTCTCTAAAAGCATCGCTCACTCCCAAGAATCCCAGGCTGATCAGCTCTATCAATCCAATGCCCTGCTGCCCCCATTGATGTCTCTAATGCTAAATGTGGACTTGAGATTTGAGCAGCAGGAACATAAGCAGCTGTAACTACCCAAGTAGGGGTGCAAGTAGTATCTTCCTGTTAAATAGACAGTATGTGTTTGCAGAATTGGATTAAATTAATACTGATGCAAAGCACTCTGTCCCTGGGTAAACTAAGAGGACACAGGTGAGAGGAGCAGCAACAGGCAGGAACCATGCTATTTATCTGCAAATCACTTGTATGGAAGTCACTAGGCTGCTTTTCAGCTTAGAATGGATCATCCTAGGTTTCCTTCAAGACTCTCCTTTGTTGACCAGTCCTACCTTAGTCACTTTCAATCCCAAGTAGTCTTTCAATCTCCAATGAGCTTCTCTTTCCTTTTGTCAGGAGCTAGCTACAAGGAGTCCCTGATCTTTCAGATGAACTCTGGCTGGGTCTCATACATGTGAAATTCCAGGGCCCCTGATGTGAAGTATAGGTGTGTACTCTCTGGCTGCTCATTGGATCCAATTTGGCAGAAAGGTTGCACTTGAGCAACTCCTCTTTAAGGAGGGGGTGGAGTGCAGCTTTGTGGCCTTGGGCAAGCCACTTAACCCCATTGCCTTGCAAAAACTAAAAAACAAATAAAAAGGAGGGGGGTGCCTTCTTTGCCACAGGACAAGAATCTTGCACCCATTGACTAATTTCTTACAATATTAATATTTAGAAATGTCTAATTGTCTCTCTGTGAAAGACTGGCCATAGAAGGCAAATAGTCAACATAATCTTCCAATCAACATGATAGGCACAATAGCTACCACTGTGTGTTAAGATCTGCAAAGTACATCTAAAAATCTCATTCTATACTCAGGACAGGCTTGGGAGTTGTAGGCTATTTATCCCAATTTTACAGATCAGGAAACTGAGGCAAATACACAACTACTGAGTATCTGAGGGTAGAATTGAACTCAGATCTTTCTGACTCCATATCTAGTACTCTGTTGGCTGAAGCACTCAGTTGCCTACAATTCATGGGCAGGAATTGGTCTTTGTGTAGAAGCAGCCCTACAGAATAGGACATGTGGAGGAGCACCTGGAAATGTGAAGCTCTTCACTCCATACAGCATCCTCTGATCATCACCACCACCAGTGCCCCAAGAACCTTGGCAACAGGCTTCGGATGGGGAGAGGTCAACTCGCCTGTCTGGGAACCAGATATTTAGACACCAAGTTGCTCTGTATCTCCTCCACTTTGGGGGCTACAGTTTGTTTATATGTTGTTTTTATTCTTTTAGATGTAAGCCCTAGAGGACAAGAACAAAAAATGCTTATGCTTTATCCTTTGTATACTATCACAGAATTAATGTTTAATAAACAAAATTGTGTTCTCTCTCTCTCTCTCTCTCTCTCTCTCTCTCTCTCTCTCTCTCTCTCTTCTATTTTTGCAAAGCAATGGGCACAGTGATTTGCCCAAGGTCACTCAGTGAAGTAAGTGTTTGAGGTCATATTTGAACTCAGGTCCTCCTGACTCCAGGGTCACTGCTCTATCCACTGTGCCACCTAGATGGCCTCTCTCTTTGCCACTCTCTGTCTCTGTTGGCCAGTTTGACTCTCTTTCAATATCATAAACAGGTAGCATCCTTACTGTAACATTCCATTCCAGGTTTGCTCCAAGACACTTTCCAGAAGGATGGCACCTTAGCACTAAGTCAGTGGATCCACTTTTGGCAGCTCTGGCAGAAGCAGCCTCTTTGCAACTGGCTGCTATTGTATCAAACTGCCTTCTTGAAGAGTCTATAGGGAGTGTTGGGGGGAACTGGGGAATGTTCTTGAGCTGAGTACTCTTTAGGAGAAAAGTTTGATCTGAAGAGGAACAGCGGGGCAGGAGAGAGGCTGGCATTCTTCCTCACCCCCACCCACCCCAGCCAAAGCTGAGAAGGATGGTCTCTAATCTGATCTCATCCTGCTGCTAGTCTCCAAAAGACAACATACATTCAGCCATGATCACACGCATCTGCTTCTACCCAGAAGTCCAGTCATAATTGACTTGGTGTTTAGTTTGTATTAATTGTAGGGTGGTCATTGTTTTTCTGTTCAATCGGGCAGTTTGTGCCTGAGTTGAAACAGTAACAATGACAAAGACAGGTTATGCGCTTAGATTCAAGACACCTGGCAAAAACCTGGGGATTATTAAAAACGGGGGAAAACTCCCTTACCTTCCTTCAAGTAGTTCATGTTGTATTGGGGGAGACACCATGCAAAAATTATGGACATTCAAGGTGGATCCAAAGTAGAGGTGAGCCCCTATCAGCTAACTGCAGCCTCTCTGGGGGCTGGACAAGGCCTCCTGCGAAAGCTGGAATGGAGGGACCTAGGGACTTCCAGAAGAAATCCCACAACACAAAGCAATTCAGACCCATGGGAAGCTAGCCAGTGAAAATAGAGAGTCCTCTGGCATGACCTCTTCCAGCACAGACTAGTTGCTTGACATCAACTCTGGGCTTCCAGAAACCACTTCTGTGAGAGGTGGTCTCCAGGACCCCTTCCAAGGCAGAAGGGAGCCTTCACTAGGGCTCTTGGGAAGCGCTGCTGCCTTCCTGTGCCCAGGAAGTCAACAGGTCTTATGGGGTACCAGGTACATTTCTGATCACAATGACTCAAAGGTGATTCACCTGGTGCCTTGGGGAGGCTGAAATCCCAGAGGGGAATATGAAGGATTAGAAGTTAAAGGTTATATACATTAGAAGAGAAAAAAACCCATTGGGAAAGAAAAAAACTGACTTTAGAGGTTGATAGTGTGAATTTAATCACGAGTACTGGATGAGATGTGCCTTGCTTTGATACTCTCAGGGGAGAGAGAGAGCATCACTTGAACTCTGAGGAGGGAAAAAGTATTTTCTAGGAGCCTTAACTGACTGGAGCAAAATAACTTTGAATTTCACTGGTAGAATAGAAACATTCTGGATCAAATGACCAAACTGGCTACTAGAGGAGGCAAAATGCGTGAGAGACCAAGAGACGGTGGATGGGATTGTCTCCTCCTTCTTAGATTTACCTCTTGGTACCCGAAAGTCGGAGACTGTGCTCCAGACAAACTGGCCCCCCCCCCGGCCTTGGAAGATGCCCTGGCCTTTCCTTTCCTTTTCTCTTGTAGATGTTGATCCATAGGGTGAGAGAAGAGGCTATAAGGGAGGGCTTTGAGTTCTCTCTGTGTCTTTCTACTTCCTGGACATCCACTGAATTGTAACTATAATACCACATTCTGCCAAAGTCCCTCCTCAAGGTGCCATGGCAGAAATGACTTTTCCTTTCAAACCTCAAGAATTGCATTTCTTTTTTCACTTCTTTGCTTTTGGGAAGCAGGGGAGGCTCTCTAATATACACCTAAATTGAAATGATCAAGCATTAATTGGCCAGACATACTTTGCTCAGTATTGGCAATTCAAAGATGAAAACAGAGTCAACTAGAGAAGATGTTATTCTAGGTTAATTCAATGTACCCATAAACATGTAGTCCCCTCATTCTATTGATGAAAAGATAGATTTTGAAATGGAAAGTGGCATGCCCAAGTCATTTGTAAACCTATGGCTAGAATCTCATAATAAGCAATCAGATCTTCTCTCCTCTTAGATAGCAAGCATCAGGAGAGGAGCTTGGTTGGTTTGTGACAGTTCTAGCTGTATACTCCATTTCTAGGTATATAGCAGATACTTAGCTGATGAATGAAATTTGGCCCCAATCCCAGGATGATCATACTTTACCGACACTGTTCAGTTTATTGTCGTAATAAGGTATCAGCCACTTGATTTCTCAAGTCTCTACTTTAAGGCCCCAGGAGACTGGCTTCATGAAGCCTTCTGAATGTGAAATACACGTATCCCTTTTAAAAGACAGTAGAAGTGAAAGTTCTGTACAACTGGCTAATGCTCATGTTAATTTAGAGCACTAACCCAAAGTGGAGGCAGGGAAGTTGACAACGGATTTTTACCGGGGAACAAAGCCCCGAACTCATGCTATGTAGAGTCTAACATGCAACATGTATTGATTGTAGGTGCTACCTGCACCAATGATTAAATTCTGGTGAGGTCATTCAATTCAAAAGCTAGAGGCCACAGAGGTGATATGCTATGGGAGGGCAGGAATGTACCAGAACCTCAGTCTCATTCATTCAAAAAAAAAGTGCCCAGATGATAGCAAAGTCATTAAGGAATGGTGTAGAATTAGTTGCAACTATACCCTTGACTAAATGAGAAGCTGAATCATGGTCTACATATGGCTCTTGTCATCCCATTGGGATAAAACACCCCCTCCAAAATAAATCCCCATTTTACCTAACACCTGAAGTTTTAAGCTCCACCAGTGTTAGGACTCAACAAATACCCAATTCTTCCTTAAATATAGGCTACCATCTTGACCCCATAATTAGCTATACAGGAGCCAAAGGACCCTCTGACACCATTAGCATTCATATTCAAAATGTATTTCTCTTCAATCTGCAAAGTAATCTAAATTACCCTGTGAAATTGTTAGGCCTCTCATCTTTGGAAGGCACAGCACGGAGATAAATTCCCCCAGGGCCTATTCCCTCACTGCCTCAGATCTGCAGGAGCATTGGCATTTGTCCACCTTTTTCTGATTAGCCTCGATTAACCACATAGTGAATTCCAACTGGCAACATTTTTTTAATGAAATGACCAAGTTGGATGATGCATTTTCTTTTTTTCTTCAACAACAAAATCAGCATAATCAAATACAGAGATTTCAGAGGTACATTAACTGGTATTTGTTTGGCATTGTAGTTTGCCAGGAACTTGCTATACTTTATTTCATTTATACTCTATTCTGCCCCAGCAGATAGATGTGTGTTAAAATTATCCCCATTTTACAGGTGCTAAAAGAAAATTTAGAAAAAAGCAACCTCAGGGAGATCATGACACTTCCAGACAAAGACAACCCAGCAGCAGTGGCCAAAGGTGAGAGCCCTCTCTGTGCTGAGGATTAGTTTCTCATCTCCTATTTATGAGACCTCTGTCCTGGACCTTGACCAGTACTTTAATGAATTTTCTCTTAATGAACAGACTTGGTCGTAGGCTTTAGCTTGAATGGCCTAAAGATGTTCCCTGGGGTGGTTTGAAAGGCAACAGACATGGGCCAATGACATTGGTTCCTCCATAATGACTATTTTTTTTGTTCTCTTTCTGACGTGAGCTTCGATTGAAAGTTTCTATTAAAAGATAACCACTAGAAAAGAGCTTCATATTTCTAGGAAGGAGATTATAGAACTATACCCAAAAGACCAAGCTGCCTTTAGCCAGAAGATTCCACTGTCAGTCAAACACCCCAGTCACTAGGAGACTTCCCAACCCTCAACACACAGGCAAAGTCTTTATTTTCAGACCAGGTTTCCCTTTCCCTTTCTCTTAGGTGAGTTCAAACTAGATCAGTTCTGACACAAACTGGTGTTTATTTCTCAGGTCACTATTTTAGGGCCCCCAGAAGACCTTTTTATGAAGCCTTCTGAATGTGAAAAACACCCTATAGATGTCCAGCATTCCCAATATTGTCCTAGGAATTGCTTATTCCCTATATCAGGCTAGCTCCAGATTAGGAGTAATAAAGGTTAATTTCCCAATGACATAAAACCTAATTCGGGAACAGATCTGTGATGGCATTGATTTGGAAATTCTCTCCATGGATGAAAATCCAAACCCATCATCATCTGCTTTTCTCACGGCCTTCTGGTTAGTGTTCACATCACAGTTCACCCAGTATACTGCCAGCTGTCCTCATTTTGTCGATCTGGAGAACTCTCTGGCTGACTACCTCAGCAGGAAAGAAATTCTACCCTTCAGTGGCATCCAGACTTCTTCCTTATATCCTGTCACCCTCCCCAAAGAAAAATGGACCTTTACTAAAGGACTAATTATAAGGTAGAGTTCAGCAGCTCTGGAAAGTGAGAGTCAATGAATCAATTGTGGCTCAATTTTTCTTTATCATAAGCAGGCTCCACTAGTTCAGAAACTATCCAATTTGGCCTTCAGTAGGGGAACTGACCTCTAGGGCAACAGAGCAAGAGAATTACTTCTGAACTTTTACAGATTCCATCAGACAAGAATTGGAGACGAGTTTCTTTCTTGGAATATAAAAAATGGTCTGAGGTCAGATTGTTTATTGCATTTTTATTGGAGTCACATTCAATGCAGATAAAGATCCTTAAGGGAAATGACCACAGATTTCCAGCATAAAGAGGGGTGGGGGCAGTCAAAGGACTTCCACTAGAGTTATTCACTCCTTACAATTTGCTATACCCTTCTGCCCCCTTTGTCATTGCTATTATCATCTCTCTCCTTCCTGCTTTTTTTCTCTGCATTAGTCAGAGACTTCCTATTCAATAAGTTCACACAGAGAATAAACACATATTTATAAGAGTCACAGGGGAAAAGGTAGTCTGTGTGCTCTACTGAAAACATTAAAGTGAAAGGAAACGAAAAGACGATCCATACCAAATGTGGTGGTCTCAATGAAATAAACATTTCAGGAAAATCACAGATAAGAGTCCTCCAGGATTAGAAAGAATAGGTGAGCTGGTTATCATTAATGAAGGAATACATATTATGTTAATACAATTACATGTTGCAGAAACAGAGTAAAGAATCGATAATCTATTAAAATGCGATTATGGGGAAATGAGTATTTGTTTCTTTTCATTAGGAAGTCAACTAAGAAAAGAATAACTTTATTCTTACACAGGAGATATTATATACGCATATAAGTATTATACTTCTCTTTGGACTGACATCTTTGCTGCCCATGGCTCTTCCTCCTTGGCCACCACAATGTAGAGGGAAGAAGAGTGGCAATAGGCATCTGTTCATCATCACTTTCCTAAATGAGTCCCCTGCTGTTCAGAGAGGGAACAAAACTATTTTTTTTCCAAAGGCTTGAATTTTATTTTGACTGAATTATCCTAATTAACTCAATTCAATAGTAATCCAATAAACACAGACGATATTCAAGTCATTGTGCTTTTGTGACAGCAAACACCATCATTCTTGCTCAAATAATTTGTTTCGTGTCATCCATCGTCTTCCATCTCTAAGGTCCCATGGTTTCAATTTCAGCATATCTAAAATGTCCTCATGAACAATATATCTAAGCCAGTCCAAGGAGGTGACAGAAAAATTTGAATTGATTCAATTAGAATAATTCACTTGTCATTATTCCATGCACCAGGATGAAATGCATTTTGCCTATTCCATTAGCCCTTTGTCCTCCATCAGGGAAGAACCTGTATGACAATGGCTCCATTGATAGTTCTCCAAATAATTTCTTTTGAGGCACAACTGGAAGGACCATTCCGTGATAGAACCCAGAGCAGAAGATTGTACTTCAGAGTGCTATAGGTCAGTGTCATTAGACATTTCTGGGTCGACTTTCCACAATTTCGTCCTCATTTATTTTGTCCATTCAGAATTGTGAGATGTTTTTTTAATGGATATTTTATTTTATTTTTCAAAATACATGTTTTGAAAGTTTTTCAACATTTAACTGGTCTATATAATCATGCTTTATGTCTAATTCTGTACCCATTTAGACCTTTTTTTTGGTATAGGGTGTGAGATATGGGTCTATGCTGAATTTTGCCTTACTATTTTCTAGTTTACCCAGCAGTTCTTGTCAAATAATCAGTTTTTATCCCAGAGACTAATGTCTTTGGGTTAATCAAAGAGTAGATAATTTTAGTCATTTACTGCCTTATCTTTTGTTCCTATTATAATCCACTGGCTCATTATTCTGTTTCTTAACCAGTTTTAGCAGTTTTGATGACTACCACTTTATAGTATAGTTTTAGATTTGGTAGAACTAAGCTAGCTTCCTTTGTATTTTTTTTTCATCAATTGCCTTGATATTCTCGAACTTTTGTTCCAGACGAATTTTGTTTATGCTTTGGTTTATTTATTTTCATATTATTACAATAATCTTGTTGTGAAAGTAAATACAAACCCCACTTCCCCCCCAAAAGATAGAGAAATGAAGTAAGAGAAAAAAGAAAATATACTTCAGTCTATTTAGTTCAGAGTTCATTGACTGTATCTGGGATGAGTTGCCTTCTTTATCATATGTCCATCAGAGAAGTTGCTTCAATATCTTTTACACAGTCCCTATTACCAGTTATCAGCATCTTCTCATGCAGAAATATTAGCTGTATTTTCTTCCATTCTATTCCTCCCCACTCTCATTTACTCTATTCTCTCTCTCTCCTTTCTGACTACCCTTTTGCATGATCTTCCCTTTCTTTAATCACCTACTCCCCCCCACCCCTTATCCCATTCCATTCCTCTAATTTTTTCTCTAGGGTAAGATAGATGTCTATATTCTGTTGAGTGAGTATGTTATTTCTTTTCTGAGCCATTCTAATGAGAATGAAGACTCATTTATTCCCCTTGCCTTCCCCCCCATTCCACTCCATTGCTAAAAATTTTTCTTGAGTCTTATATATGGAATAACTTAGCCCTTTCTGTCTCTCCTTTCCCTTTCTCCAAGTACTTTCCTTTATCACCCATGAACTCCATTTTTATACTATATTATACCATTATATTCAACTTCCTCCTGTGCCTATCTATATATGTTCCTTCTAACTGCTCTTATAAAGGAGAAGGTTCATATGTGTTATCAGTATCTTCTTCCTATGCAGAAATACATACTATTCAACAATATTAAATTCCTCATAATTAGTTCTTTCCATTCAACTTCTCTATGCTTCATCTGAATCTTGTACTTGGTGATTAAACTTCTGTTCAGCTCTGGTTATTTCAGCAGGAAAGTTTGAAAGTCCCCTGTTTCATTGAAAATTTATCTTGTCCAACTTCTGGCCAAGATGGCAGAGAGAAGACAGGCATAGTTCTAAAGTCTCCTGATCTTTCCCCATCTATCATATGAATTAAACCTCTTAACAGAAATCTGACCCACAAAACCCAGAAAGAAAAGCCAGGACAAAGAAGATCTACCTCAGCATTTGTCTCCCTCAGCAGCACTAGATGAATTCAGACAGCTGAGACCTCTTCCTGGAACAAACAAATGCAGACTACTTCTGCCTCAGGCCCAGGTGTGTGAGCAGAAGAACCAGCCCAGCTGAGGAATGACCTCAGGCCAGGGTAAAAGAGCACCATTGATTGAAGGCAAAAAAATTCAATAGCTCCAACTCCTCCCTTCAAGCAAAGGGAGAAGGCCTCAATCAGGGTCACAGACACTCCACAGAAAGCAACCAGTACCTCCTACTGGCCAGCCAGAGAAATTACACTCAATGAGTAAAGCCTCTAGTGATGACAAGCCCCAGTGAACCAGCCCCCCCCCCCCCCAACTCAAGGTCTTAGAGAAATGAAGAAGGGTCAGCGGAAAAGGTGGATCCATAGAAAAATTCTTGGAAGGGAAAGACCCTAACTCAGAAAGACCTAGAACCTCTGAGGAGAAAACAATCTGGTCTTCAGCACAGAAAGACTTCCTTGAAGAAATAAGGAAGGAGCTTAAAAATCAACTGGAAAATTTGGGAGAGACAATTAATACCTTGCAACAAGCAAGAAAAATCCTTAGAAAGTACAATTGGACAAATACAAAAGAAAATTCATTTTGTCCCATGATAGACGATGATTATTTTTGCTGGATAGTTGATTGTCAGTCATAATTCAAGTTCTTTTGCCCTCTGGAATATAATATTCCATGCCCTGAGAACTCTTAATGTAGATGCTGCCAAATCCTGTGTAATGCTCACTATAGCACCATGGTGATTGAATTGTTTCTTTCTGGCAGCTTCTGGTATTTTTCTCTTTGACTTGGGAATTCTTGAATTTGGCTATAATATTCCCGGGAGTTTTGTTGGGTGGGGAGAGATCTCTTTCAGGATGTGATTGGTGGATTCCCTCAATTTCTATTTTACCTTCTACTTTTAGGATCTCTGGGCAATTCTGCTGGATTATTTCTTGAAAAATGAAGTTCTGGCTCTTCTCCTGAGCATGACTTTCAGACAGCCAAATAATTTTTAAATTATCTCTTTTGGATTTGGTTTCTAGGTCAGTTGTTTTTCCAATGAGATAATTCACATTTTCTTCTAATTTTTCATTCTTTTGATAATGTTTTATTGTTTCATGATTACTCACAAAATTCTCATCAGTTTCCTTTAGCTCCATTCTATATTTGAAGGAGTATTTTCTTCAGACAGCTTTTTCATCGCTTTTTCCAGCTGACCAATTATGTCTTGGAAGGCATTCTTCTTCTCATTTGCCTTTTGGGTAACTTTTTCCATTAGACCTAAACTGCTTTTTAATACGTTATGTTTCTTCAGTATTTTTTATATTTCTTTCACCAAACAATTGACTTGGTTTTCATGTTTTACTTTCATTGCTCTCATTTCTTTTCCCAAGTTTTATTCTACCACCCTTACTTGTTTTACAAAGTCTTTTCCAAGCTCGTCCATAGCCTGAGATCACTTCCTATTTCTCTTGGAGGCTTTGAATACAGAAGTTTTAACTTTGTCATCTGAGTATGTATTTTGGTTCTCCATGGAACTAAAGTAATTTTCTATGGTTAGTTTCTTCTTTTTCCATTGTTTGCTCATTTCCTCAGCCTATGACTGATTTACCATACTTTCAAAGCTTTGGGGGAGGGGGTTGGAGGATACCCCACAGGGACCTTAATTCATCAAGATCTTAGGAGAGGTTCTGACTGCTCTTCGGGCTTGTGCTCTGGTCTGTGGATGACCACAAGCCCTCCCTTCTTCCCTTGAGCAATGAGGAGGTGTCCCTGATCTTCTGTGGTAGTAGGGGCCTCAGATTGCAGCCTGGATTTTGGTGTGGGCAAAGCAGCAGAGTCCTGCCCCAGGAATAGCAGGAAGACCTCTGCAGTCTCTCCCTACTCCCTTATCATCTGTAGGCTGAATACTCTGGAAATTCTGATGTCTCTGAAGGGCTGCTCTGAGCCTGGCTCTGGCTGTCCTCACCCCTTCAAGTCATCCCCAGTAATCTCTGGACCAAGAGGTCTGAAAACCACCTCCTCTGCCACAGACCCAGGTGCTCTCAGGGACCCAGGCATCCCTGGGCTGTTCCTGGAAGGCTGGAGCTGGTTTGCTCCAACCCACTGTGCTGTGGCTCTTTCCAGCCCCAGGTCCAGGTGAAAAAGACATTTACCACAGATCTTCTAAGTTGTCTTGGACTGGGTAATTGTATCATTCAGTCTTTGTGTGAGTTCTAAATTTTTGCCAGAGTCCTAATTTAATAGATTTTGGAGTTCCTGAGAATTCCTGCCCTTATACCACCATCTTGGCTCTTTCCCCTCCAGATGAAATTTGTTACTAGATTTTCTAACTCTGTCAAATGGGTTTTGCATGGTTTGGTATAGCACTGAATAAGAATTGGGGTAGAATTTTCATTTTTATTATATTAGCTTGGCCTAACCATGAACAATTGATCTTTTCCCAATTGTTTAGATCTTTATTTATATAAAAAGTATTTTATAATTGTGTTTATATATTTTCTGGGTTTGTCTTAGATTCTCAAATATTTTCTGTTATCTACAATTGAATTAAATGGAATTTCCCTATCTCTTGCCTTTGCACTTTGTGGTTCATATGCTGATGATTTATGTGAATTCATGTGGATTTATTTTATATCCTGCTACTTTATTGAAGTTGTTAATTGTTTCAAGTAATTTTTAGTTAGGTTATTTTGGATTCTCTAAGTATACCATCATATCATCTACAAAGAGTAAGAATTTTGTTTCTTCCTTTCTAATTCTAATTCCTTCAATTTCTTTTTTTCTCTTATTGTTAAAGCTAATATTTCTAATACTATATTGAATACTAATGGTGATAATGGACACCCTTGTTTTAACCATGATCTTGTTGGAAATGCTCCTAGCTTATCCCCATATTATTTGTTAATGATGCTCTATAGATACTGCTTATTATTTTAAAGAAAGCTCCATTTATTCCTTATATTCAGTATTTTTCGCAACAACGATGTATTTTGTCAAGGGCTTTTACAGCATCTATTGAAATAATCATATATATATTTCTGTTAATTTTGTTATTGATATGCTCAATTTTGCTCATTGTTTTCCTTATATTGAACCACCCCTGTGCACCTCATATAAATCCTGCCTGATCCTGGTGTATTATTCTAGTAATGACTTTTTGTCATCATTTTGCTAAAATGTTATTTAAGATTTTTGCCTCATGTTCATTAGGAGGATTGGTCTATAATTTCCTTTGTGTGTTTTTTGTTCTTCCTTGATTAGGTATCAGCACTATAGTTACATCATAAAATGAATTTGCAGAACTCCTTTCCCTATTTTTAAAAATAGTTTCTGTAGAATTGGATTGTTCTTTAAATGTTGGTACAAGTCATTTGTAAATCCACTTGCATCTGGCGACCTCTATTAGAGTATTTACTGATGACTTCTCCAATCTCTTCTTCTGAAATGAATTTATAACAGTATTTTATTTCCTCTTCTGATGATCTGGGTAGTTTATATTTTTATCAACATTTTGCTATTTCCCTCAGGTTGTCAAATTTATTGCTATAGAGTTGGGCAAAATGGCTTCAAATTGTCTCTTTAATTTCTTTTTTATTGGTATTAAATTCATCCTTATAATTGTTGATACTAGTAATTTGGTATTCCTTCAATTTTTTTTAAATAAGATTAGCCAAAAGTTTATTTTATTGCTTTTTAAAAAATCAATTCTCAGTATTATTGATCAAATCAATACTTCTTTTGCTTACATTCTTATTAAACTCTCCTTTGATATTTAATTGAGGATCTTTAATTTGATCATTGTGGAACTTTTTTAGTTGTATGCTCAATTCATTGATCTCCTCTTTATCTATTTTATTCATATAAGCATTTAGAGATATACAATTTCTCCTAAAAACTGGTTTGGTTGCATCCCATAAATTTTGAGATGATGTCTCATTGATGTTATTTTCTTGGCTGAAATAGTTTATTATTTTTATGACTTGTTGTATGATTGAATCACTCTTTTAAATTAGGTTATTTAGTTCCCAATTAATTTTGGCTTATCTTTCCATGACAATTTATTAAATTTATTTTATTGCATCATAATCTGAAAATCATTCATTTTATTATTTCTGTATTTCTACATTTGATTTTAAGGTTTTTTTTAATGCCAAATAGATGGTCATTTTTGGTATAGGTGCCATATTCTGCAGAATAAAAGGGATGTTCTTTTTCATTCCCAGTTTTCTCAACGTGTGTCTAAATTTCTCAAAAGATTTTATTCATTTTCTCAATGTCCTTCTTTATTTTGTGGTTCTATTTATCTAATTCTGAGAGTGGGGAGTTGAGGTCCCCCAGTATTATAGTTTTGCTGTTTCTTTCTCCCTGTCCTTCATTGTTTCTCTACTAACACTTTGAATGCTATACCTGGTGCATATATGCTGAATACTGATATAACTTCACTGACTGTGGTGCCTTTTATGAAGATGCAGTTTCCTTCCTTATCCGTTTTAATGAGATCTATTTTTGTGTTTGATTTGTTTGAGATTAGGATTGTTAAACCTGATTTTTTTTTCTTCCACTGAAGCATAAAATTTTGCTTCAGGCTTTTAGCTTTACCATGTATACATCTCTCTGCTTCAAATGTGGTTCTTGGAAAAATAAATTTGTAGCAATCTGCTTTTTTAATCCATTCTTCTATCTGATTCTGTTTTATGGGAGAGTTCATACCTTTCATATTTATGTTTGAGCACCCTTCTATATTTCCCTCCATGCTATCTTTCCCCCATTTATACTTTTCTCATTCTTTTCTTCTTATTCCTCCTCATCAATGTTTTGCTCCCTGTTCCCTTTAACTTTTCTTTTAAATTTAAATTTTACTTTTACTTATAACTTCTCAAGTCAGAATTCACATACAATTTCTTTATTCCATCTTTCTTTTTTTCTCTTCTTTGGTTTTTAAAATCTATTTTAATCTCTTCTATGATGTTTAGAATTTTAATCTAATTCATAAACTAATTTGAGATTTCCCATGCCAGGATTTTATCACTGCTTTCTTCTTCTGAGATGGCATTTTTTTTATCATCTCTTTATGAATAGTATCTTTCTATGGTTATTTTTGGGGTTTTTTCACATTTTGATAGTTGAGTTCTGCTCCTGAGGTATAGGGAATATAGTCCTGAGCATTTGTACTGGCTCTGGGATTATATCCCTGGCTTATTGTTTTCTGAAGTGTTGTCTATACAGTTCTGAAGTGCCTATGCAGTGGTTTGTTCCCTATCAAATACTATTCCTCCCCTCCGCCCCGCCCCGGTGTTTCAAGGGTCAGACTTTGCTGGGGTTGGGAATTTCCCTAGCTGTTGTAGCCTGAGCTACTGTCTAGCTGAGTCAGGACCTGGACTGGACTGTATCGTGCTGACTTTCCCACTCTCCTGCCTACTTCTCTTCACCCCCACCACAACCCCAAGAAACAGATCTTCGTTGGAGCTCCTCCACAATCTCTAGTTGACAACTTGTTTTGTTCTTTTTTGGTGGTATCTATAGCTTTAATGTCTATGTAGAGGCTTCATTTAATATTACACAGGGAAAGGGTGGCTAGGTTGCACAGTGGTTAGAGCACTGGCCATGGAATCAGGAGTACTTGAGTTCAAATTCAGCCTCAGATATTTAATAATTACGTCATTTATGTTCATGGTTAAAATAGTTGTTTTATTTCTCTCTACCTTTTTCTCTTATTCTTTCCCCTCCTCTTTCATTTCTGAACTCCCTCTAAAATGAAGATGTTGTTGAATGAGGAATGTTCATAAATCTGGTTAAATATAATTTTGAACTGTAAATCTGATATGCTTATTCTCTTCCCCCCCCACAAATTGTTACCTTTTCTTTCTTGCCTTTCCATCTTTTTATTTATGACTCATGTCCTACCACTAGAGTTTGTTTTTGCTTTTAACTCTTAGTGATTCTACAGTTAGTCTTAGTCCTCAATTATATTTTCTCTTCTATCTATTTGTGACTATTTTCCTGCTAAGTGGAATCTATTTGAACATGAAATTCTTTCTCTGTATGTGGGGGGTGTGGGTGTATATTTGTACAATTATTTTTCTTTTCTAGTTCAGATGAAAGTGATTTACTAATCTCAATCTTTCATCCAAGTAAGTGTATATACTTTTAATTTTAATTTTGCATACTAATTATGGAACATAGGAAATTATCACCTTCCCTTCTACCCTTTCTTTCCTAGTCTAGTTCCATTTCCCTCCATTTTATTTCTCATAAGACCATCATAAATGAGCCAACCCTATTTCAGCCAGCTATTTATTTTATTTGTCTCCCTTTGTAGCCCTTGAAGTTCAGGTTCTGAGGGGGGGCAATTTTTTTTCTTTTCCCCCATTAGAATTTAAACTTTTATTTCATCATCCCATAGACCTTTCCAAGTGCTCAATTATAATTACCTTTCTTATTTTCTCTTGATTCCAGTACTTGTATTTCAGATCTTCTATTCAGATTTCTGGTATTCTGATTTCAATCATGTGTCCATCTATAGTGTACTTCCCTCTGCAGTAGGATGATACTCAGATTTGGTGGATATATTATTCTTACTTATAATCTCAGATTAGATTGTTTACAATTTTTGTTATTTATATAGAAATACAACATAAAACAAATAACTAAATTGGATACTATTAAAAAAACAAAATGAACCAACAGTACCTTGGATAGAGAAAACAGCAAAACAGCACATGGATTCAGCTGCATAGATGAAGTAGTAGAAGAATCACCACCCCCTCCAAGAAAATAATTCTCCTATGATAATAATTTCCCAATCTGTCCTAAAGCCCCTCCTTAGATTCTCCAAGAGTTCTTTATCCATTGCAGTTTATCCTTATTTCTAGACTCACTGCAAAGAACATGTATTAAACTTCTATTTCCAAGATCCCTTTGGAAAGATTGATCTGCAGTGTTTAGGTGATTGAATACTTTCCTAAGCATTTAAAAATTCCTTGCAGTTTTGCAACTTGTAACACAGGTTTGACACAAATTTTCTTTCTTAAGGAATTAAAAGTTCCTTCTGCTCAGGAAGTATTGCATTGATCCATTTCTTCAAATTCTTTAGCTATTATCATTAGGCATCTTAAGTTCATTTAAGAAACAAATAATAAAAGGAAAACCAAAACGAGTTTTACTTGAACTGGCTTCCCCCTTTGAAAGAATGGGCATGACAATGGATGTGAGAAAAAAGATCTGATAGAATTCAGTGGGGTCAACAGACATTGGGAAATCTGCTATTTACTAATATGAAACTATTTACTAACGTGTTCATCTGTACGTCTAGTCCTCATCATATGCAGTAAGTGTTAACATAAATGTTTGGTGAATTGAATTTTAATGTTATTGAACAACAACTTTTTAGATATTCATCCGGTAACCCAAGAGAAGGCCGTTTCAGTCATAGGACTGAAAATTCTAATTCAGCTGCTCAATTCATAGAAATTAATGAGTAGGAGAGCAGCATTACCCTAGCTCCCCAGTGTTCCTGCATAAATTTTCTGACTTGTATGTCAACGAAGGAAATATAATTGAAGGACAAGCTTGTGCCAACAGAATCAACTACTAAACATGAAAAGTTGAACTTATAGTTACCATCAACCATGCTCAATTAAGATTTCACTTGGGAATTTTCCTTTAATAACTTTTTTTCTGTAAAGCTAAAAGACCTTCTCTATTATTCTTGCCTTGAATAGCTTCCCCAAAGTGGCATTTGCTAGTCTGTAGTCAAATTTATTTTAAACTAAGTCTCATTTTATATCTTTTTACATGGGCAATACCAGTTGGGAAAATTCTAGTTTCAATTTTGTTCATGGAAAATTTTAAATTAACATAAAAAAGCTACACTCAAGACTTGCTAATTGAGTGGGTCATTTTTCACAAATGTGTCCACAATCCTTGTCACTTCCCTTCGGTATGATTAGGAATGGTCAGAGGATTGGAGTCTAGCCTTTAACTCTTTGCAGTCCCTCTGCACTCACTCTAAGCTTCCTATCACCTGATCTGCATATGTCAGAGGTCATTAGATGCTTATTTTCCTTTTTCCTTTACCAGTGCTGGATGTAGGGCTAGATGAAAAAGAACTTTGTCTGGGGTTTGGGAGGATGGTTAAAGTAGAATACAAAGAATGATCATAAATTTAATTTTTGATAACTTGGACTTTAATGTAAAACATACCTTGCCCTCTCAGCATGTGGAGATTACTTTTATAAGCAGGCAAGTTTCCCTGTTACTTGTAGGTATAGCAACTTCCATCTTCTAAAATTTCCTTTTCTGATGGGTATTCACAAAGAGGGTACTAGGTAGCACAGTAGATAGGGCACTGGCCCTGTATAACCTCCCAGATGTCATGGTCTTCTTTGAGAATGAAAGACAAACATCATCATTCACAAAGAAAATTGCAAAATGGTCTGGAATGTAGGATTACTTTTATTTCCTCTAAAATAAATATTTTTAAATTTTTTTTTCTGCCTTCATTCTTGACCTATTGTTTGCTGCCCAGCACAGAAAAGGGGCTCAGTAAATCCATGCTAATTAGCTTACAGTAAATTCTTCTAGATGCCAACGGCTTCCTTCCAGAAATGACTTTTTTGTTTGTTTTTTTTCCTTTTTTTTGTCCTTCACCCTCAAAGAAGAAAGAGACATCAGGGAGGTAATTCTATGACAAGTACCTGAATCGGATTTGAAGGAGGGGGTATTGTGCTAAGTCAGCAGCCTCAATTTCCCTTCCAGAATTACTTGGGTATGGTGGTAAGATATGGATCAAGATGACTGAAGATGGCCCTAGATGTGAGGCATTAAGTGACTTGTCCACGATCACACAGCTAGTAAGTGGAAAATATCTAAGGGTGAGTTTGAACTGCTCTTCTCTTGACTGCAAGACCAGTGCTCTATCCACTGCACCACCTAGCTGTCTCATATTGTTCCTGAAGCATAGCTAAGGATGTATCAAATCATGGATCAGGTCTAAAATGACATTCCTTACCTTACACCTGTTCTAGCTCTATCTGGAACTATGTATATGAGGTTCCTTTGAAGACATAGCTGGTCACTATATTGAACAAGAACCTTTGCTTTTCCATTTTTAGGGTCATGGCTGAAGAATGAAATAAAGTTTCTCCAGGTTTCAATCAGTAAATTTACTATGCATTTTTTCTTGCCCAATTTTCAAAGATTTGCTGGATCCTCCATTTTTTTCTAGTTTGGTAAAGAGAAGTGATATTTCACTGGTGCAGTGAACACTAATATAAACAACAGCTTTTCCCCAAGAGATGGGCACGAGTTTCCTAGAAATTTGTTACTACAACATTTGTATATCTAGATATAGCCATAGCCATAACTTTGTATCTACATCTCCATTCCCATCTGTAGAGCTATGTGTGTATGACTTGTGGTCTCTCTTGTAGATAAGTAGATAGATACATAGATGGATGGAGAGATAAAAACAGAGTTGTGGCTGGAACAGTGTGAAACTGCACTAAGATTTTTGGGACACAGCATGTATATTTATGTTTTTACACATATACATTCCTAGGAGAGTAAGTATAAACATGAAGAAATGCATTTGCAGATAGGGTTTTCCAGCTATGAATATTATATACATATACATGTGGCATCATCACTGGGCTTAAGGCCAGATAAGACAGAGCGTCTAATAGGGGATTATTCCAAAGTGCTTTCCTTTATGTTGGGGCAATTGGCATCTCTGCTGATGGCATGTTATTGATGCTTGGGTTCTGTTCTTTTTGTCTTCTGGCATCTTTGCTAATTTGATAGGTGAAATGCATCCACCATCTAAAGCTGTTTTAATTCCATTTTCTCTTATGAATCCATTGGAATCTGTATTTATTTGACTGATCACATTCATTTCTTGTTTTGAAAATGCCTTGCTTATATTGTCAGTCAGTTATCAATTAATCAATGACCTTCTCATCGTTTATCTATTCTCATATTCCTTAGGAAACACTTATCAAATTTTATCAACACAGCTTCTTAATGAATGAAATAAAAATATTTGCTGGAAAACTTTTCCTCCTAAACTTAGTTTTTTTTGAATATATCTGCAGTAGTTTTGCTCATTTTTTCCCACATTTTGTTCATTGAAATTCTCCACTTCACACTTCATCTCCTACATTCCTCTCAATCTCTAGTTTAATGAAGAATTCTCTGAGACAGTTGCCCACAATAAGCTCATAACTAAAAGCTAATAGCCCACATGTTCCTGGCACCTACAGTCTGCCAGCCATTGTAGGAAATCCTTTACTAATAGGACCTCCCTTGATTCTCACAACCACCCTGTGAAATGCGTGCTCTGACTAAACCCATTTTACAGGTGAGGGAATTGAAGTGCTAGCCACTGTGCCATCTAGCCCTCTGGCTGCTGGGAAAACTGGAAGTCATTGACAATTATTTTTTTATTCTCATTAAACTGAATTTTTATTAGGAATATAAAATGAAGGTACATACCTCCAGAGACACTTCGAAGCTATGGTCTTTAAAGAAACTCCACTATGTTAATGTGATATTTTTATTTCCCAGGGCAGTGAATACTAATACTAATGGTAACAATATTAGCCAATATTTACTTAGTTTGTTAAGGTTTGCAAAGGCCTTAACATCTCATTTTATCCTCATAAGAGCCTTGTAGGGTAAACGCCATAATTATCTATCTCCAATGGATTTAATTCCCATCTATCTGCTAGTGATTCTCAATTCTACCTCTCCATGGCTTTATCTAACAGACAGAAGGTTCACAGAGGCAGAAAATATAGATAGACTGTGAGGACCACACAGATTGAATATTGTTGGATAATGAGTTTTGGATAGGGAGTTTCCTGTGGAAGGAAGGCATGATGAAAAGAACCAAGAAGACCAAAAACAGGGAGTGTAACTGATGGAAAGTTTTTTGTTATTTTATATTTTTTCCAACATTTATCTGATAGGAATTCAGTGAAGAAGCTCATTTACATACTGGGATAGTATTAATGGTGCAATAATGTCTTCTGATAAATGAAATTCTCTTTTCATAACTAGTAGTTTTCCAATGGGCATCTTATCATTATGATCAACTTTCTTAGATCTAAATAATATTCCTTGAGAAAATCACTCTATAGACTTAGCAAAAGTCCATACTTCAATGAATCCATACTTCAATGCCTAAATCTGTGCTCTCATCAGTAGAAGTTATGCCTCTATTGGTGCAGATCACAACTCATCCTTGTCTCCTCATTAAGGTTTCTTTCACTGATCCTCCATAAGGATTTCAGAACATAGACTGAGGCTGCTCCCCTCAATCTTGGAACATTTTCCAATAAGCCAGTGGAGCCTGTAGCTCATTTATCAGTTGGTCTTCCTGGCTTTCATGTGGTAAAATCAGCCTTCCATTTGTGGTCAAACATTCAGTGAGCACATTCCTGCTCACTTCTTTCTGCCAAAAATTTAGACAATTTCATATAAAGGAGGCCCCATCTCCATTTGTAGACCAGAAGTTCTTTCTCCTGGCTCTGGTTTTCGCCGGTGGTCCATCAGGCTTGAGATGTTCTGTCTCCCTATCACCACCTTCAGGATCCCTTGGCTTTTTTCAAATTCTAGCTAAAATCACACCTTCTGCTAGTAGTCTTTTACTGATTTCCCTTAATGTCCATGATTTGCCTCTGGTGATGATCTCTAATTTATTTTGAATGTATCTTTGATTTTTTTACTTACCTGTTATTAAATAGAACCTTTCCCCCTGCCCGCCCTGTACCCATTAGACTATGGATTGCTTTGAAAGCAAAGGCTGTCTTTTGTATTTCTTCCTATTCTAACAGTGCTTGGTCTCTGGGGTGCACTTAAGAAATGCTTAGAAGAAAGTTTGTAGATAAATGGGGGAAACTTTTCCAATTGCCATTTTTTCAGGTAATACTGATTTCGTCTTCCCCCAAACTTTCAGAATCCTTCCACCCTTCTTTCAAGATATTGAGAGCTGATTACTCAACAGAGTAATGAAATGAAAATGAAATAAAAATGAAAACATCTTATCCATAAGGGCGGTAATCTTCAGCAGCCCAGTGACCTTCTGAAGTAGTTTGTTCTGGTTGGGAAGGATTTAAAAGCAATTTGTCAATTCCTTTACTTAAACTTAAACCCCCTAAAAGCCTGAATTATCCTTCCATTCATCTTACATCTTTTGAGTGAAAGCATTATACAAGTTCCTCCCTGACTTTTGGATAAGAATCCCACATCGAGGGCAACTAGGTGGTACAGTGGATAGAGCACTGGTCCTGGAGTCAAGAGGACCTGAGTTCAAATCGAACCTCAGACACTTAATAATGACCTAGCTGTGTGGCCTTGGGCAAGCCACTTAACCCCATTGCCTTGAACAAAAACAAACAAACAAAAAAGAGATTCCCACATTTAGGATCCTGGCAACTAAGTTGATGCTTGGAGATGGTGTAGAACCTGATTCTTAGCAACTTTGTCCCTCATCTTTTCTAGGAGTCTTTCTGCCCCACTGGAGAAGTAGAACAGGTATGAACCACATTAAGGGACTTTAGTAACCCCAGGTTCTGCTGTGGCTGAAGAAGGGAACAATCCCTACCTTGGTGACAAAGCCCAGCATGCTTAACCAGGAAAAGCTCTTGGAAATTAAAGACTTTTGGAGTTTCGAAAGTTTTGCTAGATGTTAGCAGTGTGTTCCACAAGAATAGAATTGGTGGTTTATTACCTGTCAAGAAGAGGTATTCAAATATTTCATTGTCTAGAATGGCTCCAGACCACTCTTTCTGTGCAGAGAGAGAAATCCACTTGTGGTAACTAGTTAGATTTTCCCCCTTTCCAACCTAATGAAAATCAGGAATATTCTAATACTCTCTCAGCCAATGCTTCCTAAAGGGCAAGGGAGAGCAGTGCACTTTCATAATGCAATGGAATTTTGAAACCATGCAATTAAAACCAAATTGGATTCATCTCATATAGCTTTCCTTTTCTATTACTATTATGATACTTCACAACTGCAAGGCTTAAAGAGCCTTGGTCATCCCTCTTTTCCAGTTAATGTCGCTCCTTCCTTCCCTTCCACTGGCATGCTTCTCGTGCTCTGTTCCAAGCATCCGTAAGCATCTGCTTTGGGCAGAAGTTGCCAAGAAGGGTCAGGAAATTAACTGGAAATTCCATACAGATGCTTTTTTGTAAAACCAACAACCAGGTGATGGATGGAGGAACCACCTGTGAATCCATTTGTGAACCTTGCAAGCCATGCTTTCAATGGAGACATATGAGTATGTGGGGACTACTTCCAAACAGATGGCTTGAATTGTGTAAACCTTTCCTAGCTACAAGGATTGTCCCAATGACCCCTTGAGCAAGGCTAGTCCCATGTCACAAAGAAAGGTAAAAGACCATCCCTGCTCCCAGTGAGCTCACAGTCTAGAGAGGGAGACAAGAAACAAAGAGGTTCATGAATAAGTTCAATAAAAGATAAATTGGAAAGTGCAGGGATTAAGTGGGAGAACTAAGTCAAGGGAGAAATTCTGAAAGGTTGGTGCAAGCTTGCCATGTCCAGTAGTAGCAAAGGGAGGACTGACCAGTGGCAGAGGAGAGTGTGGCAGAGGGAAGGAAGGGTGCTTCTGTGGGCATTGCAGGGTAGACTGCATAGAAGAAATGAATTGCCAAGAAAAGATAGGTTCTGTCCCTATCTTTCCTCCCTGGTCCTGATACCCAGCTAGCCACAGCTATTATAATGCAATCTAATTTGTAAACCAAATATTGCCAGTGTTTGAATTTTGACTCAATAACAAAAAAGCCAGAGATTGACTAGGGATCAATATAAATGTAAAATTAGAGATCCCAACCCTTACCTAAGTGTAAGGGAACTTCTGAATTGAGAGCTCAGGGTAATTGAGTTTGAACTCAGCATTTTTAATCTAAACTCAATGCCCTAAGAGGAAAGAAGCCAAAGAGGAGAGAAAAGGGAGCTGAGGGTCCATTTCCATGTCTCTGGGGCTAAAAGAAGATGTTAACTGAAAAAAAAAAGGTGGTGCAGCTTCTCAGATGCAGAGAAAAGGGTGTCCCATTGTCTTTGGATGAATTGTCCTTTCTTCCTGCTCACCTCCCTCACTTCCTCTGAATCCCACCTCTTTTGACATGTGTTAATATTTCATTGCTCCCATAGACCATAACTGGGTCAAACATTCATCAACAGAGGGACCCCTAGTGGATTGATTGTTGGGCCTGGAGCCAAGATCTGATTTCAAGTTTAGCCTCAAAAACTTATTAACTGTGGGCCTCTGGGCAATGTATTTCACCCTGTTTGCCTCATTTTCTTCAGCAACGCCTCCCTCCCTGGATTGTTGTAAGAATCCAACAAGATAACCATTTTAAAGCACTTGGCTCAGTGTTTGACACAGAAATGATAACTGCTATCATCCTCATCAGTAGCACTGTTATGATTATGATTCTTTTTCCTGGTCCTCTTTTAGTTAGAGTTTTCTTGTTTAAGTTTGGATTGTCAGCACTTAGTAGAAAAGGGTATAAAAGAAGCATTAAACATGTTTTGTGTATCTGTCCACTGATCTTATCATTAATATTTTTTATTTGTATTTTCTATTTTGCTTGTTATCTCTCTAATACTGAACCCTCTGAGATCAAGCAAAGTAAAACAAATCCCTTTTTCCCCATAACATAATGGATATTGAATGGCAACTGTCATTTGCTCTGCCTGGTCTTTTCTTGACTATATTAGACACTTTCTGATTCTTGAGTCAATGTTTGTGGCATCCCTTCAAGTCTCTTGATGATCCATCTTGTTCTCCTCTGGTTACTCTCCAGAACATCAGTTTCTTACATCAATTTGTCATCCCAAGAGGTGACCACCCTCCTCTAGCTGTTGTCTGACCAGGCTAAAGACAGGACACCTTACCTCCTCCTGCCTGAGATCAAGACCTCTCTTCAGGTAAGTTGTGGACCCTGGAATTACTAGCAACTCAGTCTTTGAAGATGGAAGGGACTGTCATGCTCCTCTAGATTAGTCTCCTGTCCTTGGGAATGAAGTCACCACTATTCTGAGTGAATGCCGCACAGTAGCAGAGGTCATGAAGGCAAAAGAAGTTGGAATTGAGTCTATGGCTTCTGACTTCAGATACTGAATTCTCCACTGGTGTCTGTGTTCTGTGTGTGTGTGTGTGTGCATTAATTAATAGAAAATTGGATTAAAGTGTATGTACAAAACCTCGGAATAAAAACAGAAAGTCAAGATAGGTGCTGCCCTCAAGGAGCTCATACTCTAATGGCATAGAGGTGGGAAGAACAACAGGTAATGGAAGTTTTAGTTCAAAGTCATAGAGTCCAGGAATCCTAAGTGTCCAGGAGCAGAGCAGCTCATAATACCATTTCCACTCATGAAAACATCGCTCTGGCTGATGTGGAGCCAATCCCATGACTAACTCTTGGTCATTTTGTCCTGAGCTTTCACCTTTAGAGTTCCAGGGGAGCTGGTTCTGCTTGTTTGACTGCCTGGTCCATTCCACCTCTCGTCTCTCTGTAAGTTTGAACATTTAAGACTCTCATCAGAAAGATAATCTTCCTCAAATAGCACTTCAAATGGAAATGAAATTTTTTTTCCCAAAGCCTAACTTCATTTTTGATAGCAATATCTTGAAAAGACAAAAGTGAGGATGTATTAAGGCTTGCAAGATGAAGACCAAGTTGCTGAGCTTTGTAAAAGGACACCCCCCCCCAATAGTTTCAAGGCTATTTCACTTGGTACAGCAAGAACTAGGTGAAGTTATTCCAAATAAAGGACTCATATATGGCTTGTCTCTAGCTCCAATATGACCCCCTAGCTCCACAAGAAATGAGGCTCAGTCTGTTCTAGAGAAAAATGTGTCTAGCACCACCAGTGCATTTGGAAAAACTTTAGTCACCACAGAGTGAGCTCAGCTACCTCTCTCCTAGGGCAGACTGAGGTGGTCTCACCTCCCTAAGTCACTCTCATCCAAACTAGAGAGGCCTCATCAGCCACTAATCATTTAATTCCATAGATGATGCCTGGCAGCAGTTCCTATGCCAGGGAGGTACAGGTGGAACAGCTGCTGTCATTGCTGATTTACTTAGACACATTAGAATGATGATGAGTGACTCTTCAATGTATGTTCCTTAGCTCATATAAAACGATGAAATGCTATAGAAATGCCAGGGTGGTAATGGTGTTAGCAATGATGGAGGTGAAGGTGCCCACTTTGTGAAAGGCCTTGTCCAGGCTCTGGGAAACAAAGACAAAGGAAGACATTCCCATATAGCAGAAACATGAGCCAAGAGAAGGCTACAACTGACCTTTTGAAAAGGGAGAGAGCAAGGATTAATGGGGTCTTAGGAAAGGCTCCATAGGAGGTGACATGTGACTTGAGGGACCTCAGAATTGTAACTGGCAGGATTGAGCAAGGGAAGCTTGCAGACAAAGGTATACTGTCCTTGGCATGGTCATGGAGAAAGGAGAAGGGTGAGTCAACACTGATTCTATCATTTACAAGGGAAGAACCCAGAGACTTTCCCTGAGCCTAAGAGATTAATCCTGCAAAGAATGGTCAGGTATTTTCAGTAGTTCATTAAATCATTCATAAAACCCATCCAGGTGTTGTGAGAAGATTGGGGTTTTAGGATCCAAACAACTTCAAGAATTTCTACTTTGTTGTTCTGTTATTTCAGTTGTGTCTGACTCTTCATGTTTGCATTCTTGCAGGGGCACCTCTTTCATTCTCCAGCTCATCTTACAGATAAGGTAACTGAAGGCAGACAGGGTAAAGTGCCTAGTCTAGGAACACTCAGATAATAAATGTCTAATCTGGACTTGAACTGAAGAAGAGGAATCTTCCTGATGCCATCCAAGGTCCTCCACTTTGCCAACTAGTTACCTCTCACACTTTATTGAGGACAAACAAATGTTGGGATAATTCAGCACACTATAGCCAAAGAAAGTAAGTGAGATTTGTGGGAATGGTCTCATAATTATCTGACGACAGGAGTATAGGACTTTGGAAGGAGGCCATGCATGACCTTGCTCAAAGGAGCAAGAAATCTCTCAGGCTTTGCTGACCCCAGCTGATCCTGGTCAAGAGACCTGTGCCTTAAATGTCCAGTGTGGGTATTTTCACCATCAAAGATCAGCTTGAGCATGATCTGAATTTATTGTTTTAGTAATTTCTACACTTAATAAAAGTGTCAATCATGTAGAATTAACTCTAGAATAGGGCTACCATTTTTTTTCATAAGATGTTTGTTAATCATTTACCAACTTGCATTGCAGGATTGAGGGTGAAGTACCTTCCAAGGAAAAGGGGGGAGGTTCTGCCAAGTATAAGTCAGAAAACAAAATTCTGAGGATAGAGAACAAGAAGCTGGCTTTTTCAGAGCATAGGA
Source organism: Macrotis lagotis (assembly GCF_037893015.1). Lineage (NCBI taxonomy): Eukaryota > Metazoa > Chordata > Mammalia > Peramelemorphia > Peramelidae > Macrotis > Macrotis lagotis. The sequence continues at coordinate 3,833,712 of NC_133661.1, forward strand.
AGAAGTGCTGAGCAATGACCCTGGAAAGTTAGACCAAAGCCTCAGTATAATAAAAAGAATTTGTCTTTTCTCTGAAAGGCCAAAGGGTACCATCAATATGTCTAGTTGACACTGACCTGCTTTTGCTTATGGAGGGGTGGATGGTGATCATTATTTCATTTTTCATAGCAAGAATCCAAGAGAAAAAAGGATGGATTTCAGGGAATCAGTCAATATAAAGGCAAGATTATCAGTGTAAACTGATCAATCACTATTGGGCTGAGTACTCATTGCTTTGGAGACATTTTGGAAGCTTCTACTTAGAGCAAGAAAACTGGGAACCTTTTGCATATTGAGCAAGCCAAAACAGGCAAAACTCCCAGCACTGTCCCACCACACCCAATCCAACAGCAATGGTCACCCATAGATTGGTGTCTATCCCAAGCCACTGTCAATTACTTTTTTAATAGAGACCATTATTTGCTGTTCATCCTTCATTCCAGAAGAGGACCCTTGACCTCAGCCCATTCCTGGCAGCTTATTTCCTCAGCTCTTTGGATAAAACACTTTCACAGCAGAAAAATCTCCCACTTTTCTTTTTCTTTTCATGTCTAATCTTGATTCCACTGAAAGTAACCCAGGATCCTTGACCAGTCAATGAGAGAATTCTCTTAGAGTTCCAGCTCTGTCTAGGGCAGCAGAGTTTCATTCTGCCTTTGAGTCTTGGTCCTGCCCTTGATGCACTTTGGGACTTGGATCACCTCCCCTCAGAACTATGAAGACAGAAGGACCATGGCATCCTCCTCCCCTTGGTCTAAGACTAGAGACTCATAGACACAGACAGATATATAGATAATTGAAGGCTTCATTCCCACTTCATTCTATGAAGTATGCTAAAGATAAGAAAACAGCAACTTGAAGTTCCAATGAGAGAAGATAACTGGAGTTCAAATCCAGTTTCAGACACTTACTAGTGGTCTTACTTTAGGCAACTTATTTAATCTCTGCTTCAGTTTCCTCGCCCATTAAATGGGGATGATAATAATAGCATCTCCTTCTAAGGAATATTATGAAATGAGCTAATATAGGAAAAGCACTCAGTGCAGGGCCCAACATGAAATAGCAACTTCAGAAATGATGGTTTTCTTCTTCAATAACCTCCCATGGTTGATTCTTCTTCCCTCCACATTTAAATATGAAATCCTGCTTTTCATTGCTCAATCCCTTCACACCTGCACACTTGCAAGCTTTTCACACAGTTTTTCCCACTCCTGACCCTTGCCCAATGACCCTGATCTTCTTGGTGTTCCCCAGATCTGATTCCTGCTATTTTCTCTCCTTTTCTCCCATGTCTGAATTCTCTATCACATTTCTAGCTCTGGCTTCCTGAATTTCTTTTAAATTCAGGCTGAAACTCTCTGCTTTACAAGAACCCTTTTCCCAATGCTTTAAACTGGAGACTTTGTTGTTTTTATTGATATCTGTATCAGGTTCCTTTTATATATATCTTGTTAATATGTTTGTTCTTTGCCCTTTACTTCTCCCTGTAGACTGTGATCTCCTGCATGTCAGGCTGGCTTTTACCATTCTTTGTATCCCTGGAGCTTAGCATTGTGCCTACCTCATGTTAGGAACTTATTCAATGCAGGTTGACATGACTTGATAACCATTCAAGGCCCATAAAGCCAGGATCCATCAGGAAGGAAAATGAATTCCCAACCCAATGTGTTGCTCCATATTTGCCATCAGACTCAAAGATGCTTCTGACTCATCTTCTTCCTCAAACATTAATAACCAAATCAGGATCTTCATTGTTCTGTGAAGCCAGAGGCAGTTTGACACTCTAAGACCATCCTTAGATGCCCAATGACAATGAGTCCCAGCTGCCTAGGCTAGCTAGCATGCCTGTTCTACTCCCTCCTTCCCATCTCTCCTGTGCGCTGTGTTTTCTTCCCTACCCTTCTATAATAAAACCATCTTCTATTAGCAAATAACACTTCTTGTTAGACTTGTGCCTTATTTCACATTTAATTTTCCATTAACTTATCCTCCCCCACTACCCATATGGGTTCTTTCATATGATGTTGTTTGTTTGTTTTTGGATTCCTGGTAGTTGAAGCACTGGATGCCCTTCATAGAGGAAAGTTTGTTAATTTATTTTTTTCATATTACTATAAAAGTCTTGCAAATGTAAACATAATCATCTCTGCCATGAGAAAGAGAAACCTTACAAAAAATAAAGTGAGAGAAAAAAGTGTGTTTCAGTCTGTATTCAGTTACCATTATCTCTGTCTTTGAAATGGATAGCATTCTTCATCAGAAGTCCATCAGAGAAATTGCTTCAATAATTTTTCCCACAGTTGCTATTGCTAGCTATATTTCCCTCTGTTCTGTTCTTCCCCTCTTTCATTTATTCTATTCTCTCTCTTCTTTTACCCTGCCCCATTCTTCTGTCATGCATAACCCACTCCCCTCCCCTTTATCCCCCTTCTCTCATCCCTTTCCTCTCTATTTTCCTCAGTGTTAAGATAGATTTCTAGACTCATGTGAGTGTGCATATTATTTCCTCTCTGAACCAATTCTGATGAGAGTGAAGACACACTCATTCTTCCTCCCTTCCAATCCACTGCAAAAGCTTTTCTTACCTGTTTTTATGAGAAATAACAACTCATTCCCAATTTTCCTTTCCCTTTCTCCCAGTACATTCCTTTCTTACCCATTAATTCCATCTTTATGTTATACCTTAATGTTCTGTTTCCTTCTATGCCTCTCTCTCTCTCTCTCTCTCTCCATATATATATATATATATATATATATATATATATATATATATATATATATATATATATATACACACACACACACACACATACATATGCCCTCTTCTAACTAACTGCCCAAACAAATAAGAAGGTCTATAGGAGTTATCAATTTCATCTTCCCAAACAGGAATACAAGTGAGTCAACTTCATTAAGTCCCTGATAATTAGCCCTTTCCATTCACCTTCTCTATCCTTCACCTGAGTCCTATACTTGAAGATCAAACTTTCTTCGCAGCTCTGGTTGTTTCATCAGAAAAGTATGAAAATACCCTCTTTTCCCCTGAAAGAAAATGTTCACTTTTGCTGGGTAGTTGATTCTTAGTTGTAATCCAAACTCTTTTGCCTTCCAGAATATCATTTTCCAAATCCTACAAACCTTTAATGGAGATGGTGCTAAATCTTGTTTTATCCTAAGTAACCCCACAATATTTGAATTATTTCTTTCTGGCTGCTTGTAAAATTTTATCCTTGACTCAAGGGTTCTGGAATTTGGCTATATTACTCCTGGTAATTTTTATTTGGGGATCTTTTTCAGGAGGTGATTCATGTATTCTCTCAATTTCTATTTTACCCTCTGCTTCTAGGATATCAGTGCAATTTTTTTTCTGGAGGATTTCTTGAAAAATGAAGTCTAGGCTCCTTTCCTGGTCATTACTTTCAGATAGCCCCATATTTTTAAATTATCTCTTATAGATCTGTTTTCCAGGCCAGCTGTTTTTCCAAGTAGATATTTCATAGTTTTTTCTGATTTTTCATTCTTTTGGTTTTGTTTTATTGTTTCTTGATTTCTCACAAAGTCATCAGCTTCCCTTCTACATTTGAAGGAATTATTTTCTTCAGAGAGCTTTTTTATCTCCTTTTCCAACTGGCAAATTCTGCTTTTTAAGACTTTTTTCATTGATCTTTTGAACTACTTTTTTTCCATTTTCCAAATGCTAGTTTGATTTTCATGATTTTCCTGCATTGCTCTTATTTCTCTTCCCAATTTTTCCTCTACCCCTATTTTTCTTTTCTTTCTTTTTTTTGGTTTTTGCAAGGCAATGGGGTTAAGTGACTAGCCAAAGGTCACATAGCTAAGTAACTATTAAATGTCTGAGACCAAATTTGAACTCAGATCCTCCTGACTTCAGGGCCAGTGCTCTATCCACTGTGTCACTTAGATGCCTAAACTTCTCTACCTCTCTTACTTGATTTTCACAATCTTATTTTTGAGCTCCTCCACATCCCAAGGTCAATTCTTATTTTATTGGAGGTTTTAGGTAGAGAAGCTTTGACTTTCTCATCTTCTGTGTATTTTGATCCTCCACTTCCCTAGCCTATGCCTTGATTTCAACTCTGTATTAAGGTGGGACCTTTTTTCCAGGGTGGACACACTTTCCCCAAACTTTTGAGGGGTTTTGAAACTGTCTTCAGTGACATCCCTCAGAGATCTCAATTCCTTCAAAGTCTTATAAAATTCTGTAACGTCTCTCCTGCCTTGTGCTCTGGTCTGCGGATAAGCACAAGCACTCCCTTCTTCCCGGAACTGGGAGGAATGTCCCTGCTCTGCTATGGCAGTATGGGGATCCAAACTGCAAGCGGATCTGATTATGGGCAAAGCAATGGAATCCTACCTCGGGTAGAGTAGAGAGACCTCTACAGTCTCCTCTGACCACCTTAATGTCTGTGGGCTGAGCATTCTGGAAGCAGCTTCTGGGTGGCTCTGCAGACCTGCTCCTGGTTACCATGGCTGGGCTGCACTGAAGCTTGCTCTGGACTGGGTTCTATGCTCACTCTGGTGTGACAAAGTTTTCTAGCTGACTCTCTGAGTTGTCCCTAACAATCCCTGGGTTGAGAGGTATGGAAACTGCCCCTGCTGCCAGGGACCCACATGCCCCCAGGGATCCAGGCATTCTGTAGGTTGTTCCTGGATGTTTTGAACAAGTTTGCTCTGGCTCAGTGTGTCCCAGGCTGTGCTATGACCCCTTTCAACCCCAATGTAACAGACCTTTCCCCTGATCTTCCAAGTTGTCTTGGCTTTCACTCAATCTTTCTGTGGGTTCCACAACTCTTAAATTTAGTTAGAATCATAATTTAAAGGTATTTGTAGTGGTCTATAGGAGAACTTTAGGATTTCCTGACTTCACTTCACCACTTGACTCTGTCCCTTTAGAAGAATGCTTATTGAATATAATAGATTTAGAGATAACTGGACCTCACTTTCCTTATTGAGGAAATAAACTTGAAAATCCTTGGTGTGCCTTGCTCCCCAGGGCTGTCCTAGATATTTAAAATGGGGAAATGTAAAGAATGTGGTGTCATATCAAGTACTCTATAAATGCCATATATGATGATACTAATGATGATTTGCAATGATTAGTCACACTCTGGGGGTGGGTTGCTAAGTTGGAAAGGAGTTAGCAAGTCAAGGCGACCTCCCTTGGTTGCTTATTTTTGATCCTAGGAAGTAGCATGTTTTATTTCCTTAACCACCCTCCATCTTTGTCAAATTAAAGACCTGAATTTTATTATTATTGTTGACACTGTTATTCTTTTGAAATATATATATATATAATTTGCTCATTTATATACAATAGTAGTTTCTACCCATCATTTTTAGGTTTATTTTGCAAGGCAATGGGGTTAAGTGGCTTGCCCAAGGCCACACAGATAGGTAATTATTAAGTGTCTCAGGTTGTATTTGAACTCAGGTACTCCTGACTCCAGGACCAGTGCTCGATCCACTATGCCACCTAGCTGCCCCTTCTACCAATCATTTTTGGCATGGATTTGAATTTCACAATTTTTCCCTTTTCTTCCCTTCCTTCCCCTCTCCCCCAACAGAAGGCATTCTGATATAGTCTTTACATTTATTTCCATGACATGCATAGATCAAAAGTGAATGCAAACATTGTGATTCTTAATGCAACTTTTACCACACAAATTGACCAAACTCAAAGAAGTGGACTGTCATTGAATGAAGACTTTGTAGGGACCCTGGTGACCTCTTTTTGAACCCATAATTGATCCTGATTACCCCCATTAGTATGGCCTATGTGAGATCCAGGCTTCAGGGAGTATCCGGAGAAGTAGATAGAACACTAGACAATAGACCAGATCTGATTGTTGATTTTGGTTCCCTCTCACATTTTAATTCCATCTTGCAAGTTGTCTGGCATTGTTCCTTTTAGAAATATTCGTTATTTTCATTGCTTCAATAGTGGCTATTTTTAAGTAATAATCACTATTTCCTAATTGCTCCAATTTCTTTCTTCTTGTTTAAATTAATGGGTTTTATAAATAAAAGGACCCAGTATCGTGCTTACTTGTTAACCCTGTGCCTCTGCTGTATTAATAGACTTCCCCAATTTGTATGATCTTTTCTCCCTCTTGATAATTTGGGGAGGAAAACATTATTCTTTTTAGCTTATTGGACTAAAATGCATTCCCTCTGGCTTGTTTTTTGCTGCCCTCGTGGCTTCAATGCTTAATTTCCCTGACTCAGCACCTTTGAAGCATTCTAACTTTTCTTGGAAGGGTCCAGTTTTTCATGGTTGTACCCTCACCAGTTCTCAGATGAATGGCAAAGTCAGAGCTTCACCTTTCTCCCTCCACTGCAACTGTAATGGGATTGGGAAAATTGGCAAGAAATAGACTAATGTCAGCAAGAAACAGATGAGCCTGAAAATCCAAATCAGCAGGTTATAGGGATCCTGGGGCAGGCAGAGCTGGCAGCTCCCCAGGGACTAGGCAGTAAGTCCCTTATTCACAGTTACTTAAGAATCCATACAGGGAACGAGTTGGAATCACACCAAAATTTCTCTGATTGCTTGATTTGTATACTCTCTAAAAAAGACAAGTCAAAAATATACTTTCTATCCATTTTGGGAAAAGAGTTTGAGGAATTAAAACCCACATTTTAAAAAATTGGTTTTTTGACCTAGGAAAAATGGTCCTAGTCAGAAAATTGTACAAATGTGGATAATTTTAATCACACAATCCAGAATAATACACTCATCTGGTATGAACTGGAATTCTTCATGCAAGTTTCTTAAATGAAGAGTCAAAGATAGTCCAAAAGTAGGAAGCATTAAAGGAATATTAAGATGTCGTATCATCAGTGGAAGTCAAACCTTGTGGGGAAATCCCTCTTTTACATATTTCCAAAGCCAAGGGAGACCTAGCAAGAAACCAGGTTTGGATATACTTTAAGGTTCCTTTTTGTTCAATGATTACTTGAATAGAAAATGGGCAGAACAATATCAAGAGCTGGTTGCAAACCCATCAGGTGAGTGAGGAGCCTCTGTCAATGCATTCTCCCCACTCCCTCATTCCATCCCTAGGGCATGGAAAGATGGAGTCATTTACCAGGGCTATTCAGGTGGCAGAGGTGAGACTCAAAGTCAGGTCTTCCTGGGGCTAAAGCCAACTTTGTTCTCTACTTGGGACAATCTTTCAAATAATAAATTGTTATAGTTAGAACATTTTAAAAGCATTTCTAACAATGATTGGATACTCTATAGTGATTTGATAAGAATTTGTATAGAAGCTAAAGAAAAGACCTTATTAATTATTGATGATGGAGGTTCATACCAGATAACCTGGAGCCATTCTATTAATTTGTAGAACCCATCTGAAATTTCTGATTCATCTATGAAATGGACTGAGTCCTTTAATAAGCCCTTGAATTTCTCTATGAAAAAGACAAGCTCAGGCTTGCACTTTCATAATTTTTTCAGGAAGAAGTTTTTCTTTGAATTTATGCATTCAATAACAGATTTTTTGTTGTGCTATCTCGTATACCCAGTCTGGAAACAGACTGAACTCTCATTATTAAAAATCAATTTCAAATTTTTTCAATAATAATTTCTTTATGGTATAATTTGATATCTGGTACCACCATCCCTTGATTCATAATTTCTCACTTTTTCTTATTACTTCTCTTGAAATTATTGCCTTTTGTTCTTACTTATGAATTGCATTACTTTTTATAGCCCCATAAAATAATCCTTTGGTAGCTTAATTGGTATGGCCCTGAAGAAGTCAGTTAATTTAGGTGGTGGTGCCATTTTTATTATACTATTTCAGTCTATACATGACCAATTCATATTTCGCCAATTATTTAAGATTGTCTTTCTTTTTATAAGCAGTATTTTGTGATTGGATGCATTTTATTCTTGTTTGTTCCTTTGTAATATGCACTCAAAATATTTTATGCAATCTATTTATTTTGAATAGAATTTGTCTTCCACTGGTGATGTATTTGTATGTATAGGAATTCAGATGATTTGTGTAGGTTTATTTTATATACTGCAATAATGGTGAAGCCATTCATTGATTCAATTAAGTTTTCTAGGAAAATCTTCCTATACTTTGCAAAAGAAAAAATGATCATTTTGATTCCTTTTTATTTATGCTTATTCCCTCTTGTCTTTGCTCTGTAGTGAGCATTCCTAAAATGACATTTAATAACCATGGTGCTAATGATATTGCATTTTAGCTAATCTTATTGGCATAGTTTCTAAGTGCTCTCTATTACCTATAGAATTTGCTCTTGATTTTATATATTATTTACTATTCTAAGAAAACAGTGTCTTAATTTTTATGATTTCTAAATTTTTTCCTAATGGAAAAGGATGGTACATATTTTCAAAAGTCTTTTCATCATCTATTGATAAAACTATGTTTTTTTATTATTTTAATTAGTATACTTATAGGCTATATTACTTAAGTGAACAACTTATTAATATTTTTAAAAATTGATCCTATATGCATTTCTTGATCTTTCTAATATTATTATAGTCTATTTTCCAAGATCTCATTTATTTATCTACTTCTTTATTTTTGCACTTTCTCTGTTTGCACGTTTATGTTTCAAAATGTTCATTTAGAAATAGTGACCTCCAATTTCTTTCTCTATTTTATCTTTTCTCAGTTTGGGTATCAAGGTCACAATTCTTCTATTGAAAGACATGTCAAGGGTATCTTCTTTTCCTTTTATAGCTCTTTACAAATATTTTACAAATATTTTCGAATATTTGATAGAATTATTTTAATCCTTATGGTCCTAGTTTGTTTTTGTTTTCTTTTTCAAATTTCTTTTTCTGATAGTGGGTTATTTAAATAATATTTCTTCTCTGTTTAATCTGGGTATTTTAGATTTTTGTAAGCATTCATCCTTTCCTCTGAGTTATCATTTTATTAGTGTATTACTGAACAATGTCATTTCTGGTCATTTCTTCTATCTCATCTTCAGATAATAGGAATTTTTTTATAAGAACAAATTGATGATAGTAAGAAAATTGTCTGTTTTAAAATGTTTATTATTATTGTTTCTTTACACTAACTAAAATTCATTTTAAACAATCTCAAAATGTATAAAACAATAGTTCATATAGACCTATGTTACAAAACAGAGTGACTGACATGGTCTTTCTTTGTTAACTTTGCTTTACTTCATATGCTGATATCACCCGAGGTTTTGCTCACAAGGGGCTCCAAAATACTAAAAGATCAATTTATTAATCATTAAAGTGGTAGTGATAGAAACTCAAACTCTCAAAATTTGCCATCTGATATCTTTAAACATAATTGCACATGTTTTATGTCATCTGAATAACTTATAATACAAAAATTTCATTTTGTCTCTTGGTATTGATCCCCACTTAAATTTCTGAGAATCTTTGTTCCCGTCCTGCTTTATGCCCACTATCTGAGTGTTCTTTGTCTCATTAGAAGGAACAGTATTCATGTTTGATTGCCCCAGGTGAGTTTCAGCCAAGGATCTGATCCCGATCATGTCTGTCTGTCTGTCTCCCAGCCAATCTTCCCTTTGTCTTCCCCTTCCTCTTTGTTCTGTCTTGTCTTTCCTTTTCTCTCCCTATCTTTCTCTGTTTCTACCTGTCTCTTTCTATTTTCTCTGCCCTCCCTCTGTCTCTGTGTTTTTCTTTCTCTGTCTCTCTCTTACCTTCCCTCACTTTGTCTCTGTCTCTCTTCCTCCTTCCATTCTTTTTATCTCAGTGACCTCATTAGAAGCCATGTGTTTATTCTCTCCATGCTGATGTATCCAACAGCCAAAGATCCAGCTCTTCTTCTAGCCCTAAGCTCCAGTTGCCTATCTCTGATGGTCTGGAGGACATCTCCTTCTGGCTTTCCCCGAGATTTCAGTTGGAATTTGTTCAACCCCAGTCTGTGCATGATTTCCTCCCACTGCTTGGTCCTGGATTTCCCTATTTCTGTCAGTGACACAGTCAGTCTCCTAGTCACTCTGTTTCATAGCTATGGATTTTCCCTTACCTGCCCCACCTTGTCCCCAGTGCACTCAGGTACTCAATCTGCTCCATCCTCTCCTACATCCCTTATCTGTTCTCTTCTTTCACTATGTCATCAACTTAGTGCTGACCCTCATCACTGCTAGCTGGAATTACTGCCTCCTAATTGGTCTCCCTGCCTCATGGTATCAATCTCCATCCCTCTCCTAATGATTCAAGTTCCTGTTGTCATCAAAGATAAATTCTTTCATCTCACAGGAAAAGACATTTCCCATCTTCCCAATTGGATTGCCTATCATCCCTTCTGAGCAAGACCACACATCTCACCAAACAATCAGAGTAAACTCCCTTTTATTCTCTCTGGAGCATGATATCCCCTGCCCCTGCCTTCACTTTGGCTGTTTCTAGCCTGGGGTCACCTCTGCTTCAGAGTCACCTTAAGAATCTTTTGGTACCTTAAGTCCTTCTTGGAGACTTTTACTTACATTAAGTCTTGGATTGCTTTGATCTGGGCACATTCTTTGTAGTTGACCTGACATACATACATACTTAAATATATTACAAATACAGAGACATACACATGTATACCTCTAGGTTTCTGTATATACATCTCTCACTGTATTTCCACTTTTATCTCCTCTGTCTGGCATCTTTTTGGTCCTGTCTCCATGTCCATGTCCATCTCTATCTCTCCATGGAACTGTGGGTTTGCTATATCCCCCCACTAATTTCAAGCTCCCTAAGGACAGATACTGTCATCTTGGCTCTTTGTTCCCATTATCTGGTATTCATATTCACAAGGAGGATGCACCTAGCAAATGTTCTTGCCAGTGCCAGGCTGGGCTGAGATGGTCTCATTCAATGCCAGGTCCAAGCTGCCTGGACTGTTTCCTGAGCCTTCTTCATTCATAGATATTTTCAAAGTTGTAGAACTCATTCAAGTTGGGCAGTAGTTTCTCAGAATTTGCCCTTTTCTTGGACCTGCAGAGCCATCTAGTCACATCTCATTTTAAGCAAGAAGAAACTGGCTCTGAGAGAGACAGAGACTTAACAGACACTGCAAGACTCTGAGCTGGAAGGCACCCCTCACTTTACAGAAGGGAAAAACCTCTGACCCACAGATCCTTCTTGATATGCCTGAGTTATCCAGCTCCTAAGGGTCCAAGTTGATGTTCAGACTCAGATCTCCCTGATTCCTCAAGGGAACATCTCTGACTCTGTGTCTCTCTATGGCCCAAGTGGGCCCAGGAAAGTAAATGTGGCAGTGTTCCATTCACTACTTTTGCATTGATATTACTGCTGGTCATCATCATTTTTGTCCATCATTACTTTACCTTCTTCATCCTTCTCTGTCTTAGAGAGCACGACCACATTTAGCTCTGAAAATAGCTGAATGTAGTCAGAGCTAGACATTGGATATGTTTTCCTGGGTTATTTAGTTTTTAATACTTGGGTGGAATTTTCCCCAGGCACTGGGGTAAGGTGAGCTTGACAGGACCTTTCCCATCTCTTTCCATGCCCAGTCCCCAATTCCACCAAGGAGTTTGTGGATAAATATCAGTCTTTAGTTAGATGATTAAAACAAAAATACATCTTTATCTTTATTAGCCTTGAGTTTCCTTTGTAATTCTATGCAAAAGAAACAAAATCACTATTCTAAGACAGTCTACTGGCGGGCAAAGAGAATAGAGTCCTGGGTCTAGAGTCAGAAAGACCTTAGTTCAATTCTGAAGTCAGACACTTGCTAGCTATGTGAGTCTGATTATTTACTAACTTGTTTTAACCTTGTTTGCCTCCGTTTACTTATCTGTAGAATGAACTGACAAAGAAATGGCAAACCACTCCATGATCTCTGTCAAGAAAATTCAAAATGGGATCACAAAGACTAAAACTACTGAAAACAAAAATTCTAAGGAAAAGTTCATAGGCTGGACTACTCTGCCATACTAATACTACACAGCTAGGTCAACTTCATCCTCTCTCAAAAACCCCATTTTGCACATGAGAAAATCAATGCAGACCGTCACTGACTTGTGCAGTGTCAAAGAATTACGAAGTGTTGCTAGACTAGATTTGAAATTGAGGTTTCCAGTCAGGACTCTAGCCACAGTACCACCTAGCCAGTTTTATAACACAGCAATTTATTAATGAAATATTTGGTTTCTCTTTCTGAAAAAAAGTCTAATAATTTCATTTTGTTTAATTTGAATATCCCATAGATTTGTAGCTTTTAATCAATTTATAATTTTCAAATGAATGGATTCTTGTGGAATGCAAATAATATGAACACTTTCTAATAACTATTTTCACCTTTAATGTTGAGTTCTCATGTTCTACTCATTTTAATGAACAAAATTTGTTTTTCTCTCCTTTTTTCCAATAAGCTAAACTATTTTCCCCATTTTTATGACCTTCAAACATTATTTTTCTTTTAAACTGTGTTGTTTCCAGGTTTCAACTTCCATTCATCTCTATTCCTTAAATCACACCACCCCATACATGTACATTTTTAGTGCTCTAATTTGTGGCAGATAAACTTGTCTATTTTCAATTTTTAATAGTGAATTCCACTCCCCCCCTTTTGATATAAGTGATCAAGGACATGCCTTTAGGACATGTTTTATCTATGTTTCATAAATGCTGATTTTTTTATCACAACAGCAAAACATTAATCTCAGTCCTTAGATGAACTTTTTTACTTTTGGGAACTTTTCTTATCTTTTTTCTCCTTCATTTCAACTTTGTCAATTGGAGATTATCTCTTCTCCCTATAACTTCTATCATTTTGATCCAATATTATTTGTTTGTTTCTTAATTTCTCCATTCATTTATTTATTTTACTTTTTCCTTGTAGCCTTAGCCCAAACCTATATCATAGTAAATGCTTAATGAATGTTTGTGGTTTATAATTTGAATGCTTTAGAAAATGTGAAAACTAATTTAAAAACCATGTTCAATCTTAAAACATTAGTCCTCGTCTGTTGATTGAAGATGGGAGGATGAGCATTGTAAATATTGCTCTAGGATTCAAGCTTGAGCTCCTTAATAGGTGATGTTTTCCCTTTTCTTACCTGGTTTGAAAGCTCTCTATTAATGCAGTTCTTCAGTTTTACCACCAATAATTTTTCTTTGAAATTCCATTCAGTTATTCTCCAAAAAGAAGGGGATCCTTTCAGCTTCTGATTTTTTGCTTTTCCGGGGCAGGGGTTGTGTTTAGTGACTGGAATTTTCTTTGAGCTCTCCATTCCCTAACTCAATCACCTTTGCTCATCAAACCATCAAACTTTTACCTCTTTCAGCTGTGCTTTGATCTTCTAACTTCACTCCTTCTCCTCACACTTCCAGCAACTCTCTTGCCAGTGTGACATTAAGCCTTTTTGTTCATATGTTAAAAAATAAAATTGATCAAGTTCATAAGCATTCATTAAGTAACTCCCATGTGCTTATTATCTCTGCTTAATACTGGAGAATCCAAAAAGAGGGAGAGGACAAACCTACCCTCCCCTCCCCTCATGGAATGCCTATTCAGGATTAACCTTTCAGACATCATGCAGAAGGTTTTCAGAAAATTCAGAAATCATTCAGATAATCTCAGAGTAAAGCAATTAAGCACTAAAGAAGATGGACAGAAACTTCTTTAAGAAGAGATTTTTGCAAAGACTTAAAAGAAGTCAGGAAAGGAAGGAAAAAAACATGAGGAGGGAGGGCACCCCAAGTTTGGGTTCCAGCAGGTAAAAACACCTGGCTGTGGCAAGTGGAGTAGCTTGTGCGGATAGCATCGAGGAGGCCAATACCTCTCAAAAACAAGCAGGACTAAGGTATGAGAAAACCGGAAGGGGAGGGGAAAGACCAGATTATGAAGGGTTGCAAAAGACAGAGAATTATATATTTGACTCAGGAGGCAATAGGGAATCACTGAAGTTTATTGACTGAGAGGAGGAAAGAGGAAATATGGTTGTTTTATCAACTTCTCTTGCATTTCCCTTCATAATTTGTTTTGTACTTTTATTTTATAATATCTTATTATAGATATCAGAATAAATTCCATTCAGTCTAACAAATATTCAAAAAACGCATAGAACATGCCTGTGATTTCACTGGTAAAAGGAACTCCTTGGTGAGGGAATTCCCTCCATCAGAGCAGGTTGCCACATTCTCTACCACATGATTTTAGAGAATTTCTGGATCCCTGAGGATCTTCTTTAGGGTCACCCAGCCAGGATGCAGGTCTTCCTAGCTTTCCTTTCTGTACCCAATATAACACTGCCCCACTCTCTTTATGAAGACTTTTCCCTGTTTCCAAGGGAGAGAACCCTAGATCCTGGAAGTGGACATGGGAATACCTCTCCTGGTATGACTACAGTGGAGAAGAAAGCCATGCTGAATAGGGTGTGGGTTTCAGGGGTACCGTTTTCTGTTTTACCTTAGTGACATTAGGGAGTCATTAAAAATTTTGAAGGGGAGAACATTGATTTTTATTTGACATATTGATTTGCATTGATACATAATAGTAATAGTAATATTGTGGACCTATGAAGGATAGTTTGTAGAAGGAGAGAGAATGAAGGGAGGGACAAGACCTCAAGACCCTCCAATCTGGAGCTGTCTTGGCCAACCTTAGAATACTGCTGAAAGAAGCTCAAATGACTTGCTCATGGTCACAGGGCCCAACATTCAGACCTGGCTCTGTGAGGGGCTCTCTCTTCCCCACTATCTTTTAGAATCCCTCATTTTCTGGAAAGCACAACCAAGGTGTCACCTTGGTGCCTCTAAGAGTGTCAGATCTCTTTTTTTTTTTTTTTTATAGAGTGTTAGATCTCACCCAGGAGTTTGGGTTCTGTCTCCTGGAAAGAGAGAAAATCTTCATCAAATCTTGTGTCAGAGGTACAGTGTGAGTCTAGATTATCCAGTTCCTGTTCCCCATCCCTTGGCCTGCATCCCCCCACTAAATAAAGGGCTGTTTAATCTTTTATTTCAACTTGATGTCTTGCACTATGGACAGCATTGTTGTCAGTACTGAGTGTTGCCACCCCCCCCATTTTCTCCTTCTAATTATTTATGGAGATATTTTCATCGATAATATTAGTTCATTGGATCATTTTTTCCCTAATTCCTTCCCATTTGTTTGTTTTTATTTTCTTGACTGAATACTTTTGCATCATCTTTGTTTATCTATTCCTAATCACAAATAGCTTCTTGGTGCAATGGATAGGGTTCCAAGTCAGGAATCAGGAAGACTACCTGGCCTCAGACCCTTGGAATTTTGACCCTTCACTTCTGCCTGGCTCAGATTCTTAAACTATAAAAGAGAGATAATCATGACACCACCTCCCAGAGATGTGAGATTCAATTAACCTAAAACCTTGTGTAACATTAAGTGCTATGGATATGTTCCCTCAGTCTTCTCTCCTTTCTTATCAAGTTCAGGTTCTAATTATCCCAAGCCCAGAATCATCCTGGAAGAAAAGCAAAATACTTTTCTCTTTGTTGTTCTAACAGAAAGCCTGAGGGTTTTGGAAACATCCTTAATGCTGTTTCTCAGTATCCCACACTGGTTTGCTTCATCCATTGATTATTAATTAGTCAATCATAGCTTATTAGCTTACTATCTTGACTTCTAACCTCAACATTCCACAAAAACTGCTCTTTCCAAAGTGATTAATGATCTTTTGACTGCCAGATCCAATGAACTTTTTTTAGTCCTCCTTCTCCTTGACCTCCTTCTCTGCAGCTATGGACACTCTTGATCATCATCTCCTTAATATTCTTTTTTCTCTAGGTTTTTAAAACACCCCTCTCTTCTGGTTCTCCTCCTACCTATATGATTACCCCTACTCTGTTTCCTTTGGTAGATCCTCCTCCATATCATACCCTCTAATCATAGATGTCCCACAGGGATCTGTCATGGACCCTTTGCTATTCTTCTCTCATGGTGATCTCATCAGGTCCCATAAACTTGATTATCATATCTATGATAATGACTGTCAAATCTACCTTTCCTGCCTTAACCTCTTGACTTACTTCCAGCCTTCCATCTCCAACTGCAAATCTCAACCAGATGTCCGCTAGACATCTAGAACTCAACTTGTCCAAAACTGAACCCATTACCTTTCCCCAAGCCCTCCCCACCTGTTGCTTGGCCATCTTCTTAGAACTCTACAGCACTTTCAAAATATTTTATTGTAAAATCAAATTTAAAAATTTATTAGAAGTATTCAATTTTCAATAGAACTCATATATATATATATATATATATATATATATATATAATTCCAGCAATTATCTATATATGAACATCTATGCTAAAGACAATCACTTACACAGGTATACTTCTGTCACTGGAAACCTCTTCTCTGCATACTATATATTATCCAACATATCTTCCTAGTTTTAATTGACTTCCCTGTCCATTTAAATCCCCTTTCAATAAATTATGGATAGAGAATTCTAATTATAATAAAATAATTTAATATAAAGTGAAAAGAAATATTTTAAGCAATATCACTCATCATTCATAAAATGAATTCTGCCTAAAAGGCTTATATTTAAAATGAAGCTCATGAGTAATCAAGATAATTGACACATTAGTATTTTAAATACTTTCCCCCCTTTTCAATCATTCAATTTACATCAGAAAAATCCTAGACAAAATAAAATTGATTGCAGGTGCATTTAACAGAACTTAAGTCATTATCTATGTATCAGATTCACAGGTGGGAAATTTTGCATTTTGTAAGGCAAGGAACTCTCTGATGTCTTTTCCTTTGTAGCAAAGGAAATCCAAATGAATGATTCTCCTTTTGCAAGGACAAATCTAGTAGACTCTTCAAGATTCTACCTTTTTTGGAGATGCTACCTTTACCTCAATTATTTTTAGTTATAAGTCTCAAATCATGGTCTCAGAAATGGCCATTTCTCTAGAACTCATCTGTCATTTTGGGAAAGAGAAAGCTGAAGTTATATAAGGGGATGAAGAGATGTGATCTGCACAAGGTCTTACAGCAATTAAGTCATTATTTTGAGGGTGCTAAAGGAACTCATTGCTCAAGTAAAATGATGCTAATTTGGGGGGAAATAATTGGCCTAGTGGTAATAGCTAAAGAAAAAAATCTTAGAAGAGTCTATAATGTACCCCCAAATTGCAGAGCAGAAATCAATGATCAAAAAAAAAGTATTTAGTGCCTCATTGTTTATAATTCTATTCATAAAGGACAGGAAAAGTTTCAAGATTATTATTGATTATATTGAGTAAAATGAGTTTCTGGGAGAAGACAAAATATAATGTATCTGAAGAAATCAATGTGACTACACAGTCAGTTCACAAGCAAATATAGATTTTAAAAAGATATGGACAGAAAATGAAAAGAAGTACCAATAGCCTAGGAGAGCCACAGAAGGGTAGAAAAGTCCTAGGAAGATAGTGACACTAAAGCTCAGGAATAAGAACAAAGGTCTCCAAGAAAAACAGGGCAAGGTGCTTTGGGAATACAAAAATAAATGGAGGAAGAATAGATAGAACAGAAAATAAAAAGTGAAGGAGACTTCATTGTTTTGTTTTCAAGAGCTACAATTTATTCCATAAAATCTAATTAAGTTAATCACACTCAGAGGCATTGATTCTCCTCTCTGTGACTGACTGATGGGTAGCTTCTGAGTTCTTTACTGTCTTAGAATGTATATTTTCACATGGAATGAGTGACATAAGATTTAGTCGCATGACCTTTGAGTTTCTATTGGTGACTTGTTGGGGCTGAAATCTGGGGATCTTTAATACAGTTTACCTTATTTTTCCACATGTCAAGTCTTCTAAATGCAACTGTCATAGTTTTTTGATGGGTCTTTGTCCTTTGTTATCAAAGAAGACCAAAATGACATCATTAAGTTAGAGACAAGTTGCAGAATGTTGGACTCTGGCTGATCAATCCAATACAAGATCAGAATACGAGGTCAGACAAAAATTGTCCATGTGAACCCCTGGGATAGTCCTCTAAACTTACACATCTCCCGTTTCCTTTGGGCTGTTTCCTTTCTGCCATGCTCATAGAACACAGCACCCTCTCTGATGAATGCATGCTCTACCGAGTAATCCTGTGCCAGGATTTCCTCATGCAAATTCTTCAAAAGGATCCTCATAATGTCCCTATATTGCTTCATCTGAACGCACTGTGAGCACTTGCCCTGTGGTAGTTCTCCCTAAAATACCTTTTTTTTGTAATCTGTATCCTGAGAAGGAACTGTCGTTTGAACAAAGACCAAAGACTATTATCTTTTAATTAAAAAAAATTATCTTAATATGTGATTCTGTTATATCTCATACTTTATTTTTCTTCCTTAAGGATATGATTTCTCTCTCATCACATTCAACTTAGATAAATGTACACCATGGATACAATGTAGACTAACAGAATATTTTCTGTGGGGGATTGAGGGGAGGGAAGCAAGAATAGGGGAATAATTGTAAAACAAAATAAATAAAGCCTTTCTAAAAGCAAAATAAAATAAAACACGCTTTTAGGCAAAAGCATTTTTGCAATTGAAAAAAAAAAGCATCCACATATTTGGCAGTTTAGCTCTAGAAAGGATCTCAGGGTCTGGTATCTTCCCCTGCCAGGTGATTTTCAGAATGTTTTAAAGATGAATCAAATGAAAGCAATTCGATTTCCTGCCTTGATGCTGGTCAGCAGAATGACTCTGAAGACCTCCAGTTTTATAATTAGTCTAATGCCACTTCTCTTTCATACTTTCTTTTAGAGCCTCCCAAATACTGAGATAACTTTGGCAACGCCTGTGTTGACCTCTTTGTCAATGTGCATCTGCCTGTAAAAGACATTGCCAAGGTAAACGAGCTTATCCACACTATTCAAAAGTTGTCCTTTTGCTGTCATCAATGGTTCCACATATGGATAGTGTGGTGCTGGCTGATGGAGCATCTGGGTTTTCTGTTGTTCATTGTTAAACCAAAATTAGCACAAGTAGCAGAGAACTGATTCATACTTTGTTGCATCTCAGCTTCAGAGGCTGCATTGATGCACAATCAGATCCTGTACCAACACTCCCTCCACTTTGGTCTTGGCTTGTAGCCTTTTCAAATTGAAGAAATTACTGCACTGTAGAAGCTGACCTTAATGTTGCATTCATACTCACTGAAGGCATTTGGTATTATGGCTAAAAACATCATCCTAAAATGCATGGGAGCAAGAACATATCTTTGTGGCATTCAATGGTGACCAGAAATTCTCAAGAATATCATCCCAGGCAAGCACGACTTCATGAAATTAATGTACAATAGTGTTGAACTCCAGCAAACCAAACTTTGACATAATTTTCCATAAACCTGTACAACTGTGGCTTGCCCAAGGCCACACAGCTAGGTAATTATTAAGTGTCTGAGACCGGATTTGAACCCAGGTACTCCTGACTCCAAGGCCGGTGCTTTATCCACTATGCCACCTAGCTGCCCCCAACTGACATTTTCAATGATATTGGTCAGCTCTACAAACATATTCTACAGAACTCTGTTCTGCTCCTGGCACTTCCAGTCTTACCATGGATACATATATGTACATGCTTGCAAACATGTGTACATATCTACAAATGCACATATATGCAGGAATTGTTTGAATTGGATTCCTATTAGGAAGTTCTTGGAAGGCAAACTTCTAGATATGTAAATTGAATGCCAAGAAGAGTGAGGGGTATGATTGGTTCTTCCAGTAGGCATGTTCTAGAAAAACTTATAGCCTATATTTCCTTCCACAAACACTAAGAGAAAGCAATAACCAGCTTTCAAAAATTGTATCTTTATGGAAAAGGAAAATCAATGAATCTCTCAGATCATGTCTTGTGGAAGATGAGTTAGTAAATAATAAAAAATAATGGGAACTTGTCTTCTATATGTCTATTTTGCTTTGGGTTTTCTTATTAAGATCATGACTGGCATTGGATAGGACAATACCGAAATTGTATAAGATGAATAGAGTGCTAAAAGAAAATAGTCATTACTGAGTCTTCTAGAAGTTCAAGTCTCCTGGCTCTAAAGAAACCCCATCTGTGGTCTTGTAGGTACAGAAGTAACTGATGAATTTGCAGAGTTGCTCATAATGACCTTTGCAGGAACATAGAGGAAGTGATCCTAGGTGGAGGCAACAGAAGAGTGGATCTTGGACAGAGCTCTCACCCCTCCTCACCCAGAACATTCCATTT
Source organism: Macrotis lagotis (assembly GCF_037893015.1). Classification (NCBI taxonomy): domain Eukaryota; kingdom Metazoa; phylum Chordata; class Mammalia; order Peramelemorphia; family Peramelidae; genus Macrotis; species Macrotis lagotis. The sequence goes on from NC_133661.1 coordinate 3,853,966, forward strand.
CTACAAAAAAAAAAAAAAAGAAAAACACTAGAAAATGTAACAAATATTAAAGTTTTAAAATGACAGCAATAGTTACTCAAATGGCCCATGACAAAGTGGTCCTTATAGAAAGAAAAGAACTAAAGAAGAAAAACCAGTTGTTTTTTGTTCCTGGAACCCCTTTCCCATTTCTTGGACCTTGGTCTCTTCTTTCTTCCCTCTTCCTCTGTTCTCCTTACTACACTTGTTCACAAGGACCTTTCATTCCTAAGAACAGTTGCAGATTTAGGTAGCCACAGGTAGAATGGACCTCTGGATGGTATCACCAGGGAGAACTTCTCCTTTAAAAGTTAGATGCCTGTGTATAGGTCAAGTCCCAAGACATGAGATAATGATACAGGCATGAAAAGCTGGGGGACATGATTATTGATTAGAGAAATGATCATAAAGGGTTAGAGCAGTTTAAGAAACCAAGTGAGAAGATTCATTGCTTTAATAAAGATACTGTGAGACACAAATAAATCACTAGAATTTCTAACAACATTAACAAAAATGGAGTGAGAAACAAATATCTAATGAGAAATATATATATATATACATACATAATTAGAATATACCAAAATTAGACATGTGGGTCTAGTTGTTATATGATTGTGTATGGTAATATATACATATGTTCATATATACATGTGTTAGAGATTTGTATTTGTAAATGGCTAAGCATTCATGCATGCAGATTGTTGTTCAGTCATGTCTGAATCTTTGTGGATGCATTTGGAGCTCTTTGGCAAAGATACTCTAATGGATCAACATTTCTGTCTCCAGTTCATTCTACAGATGAGGGAGGAGGGAAGAATCTGAGGCAACCAGACTTAAGTGATTTGCCCAAGGTCACACAACAAGTAAGTGCCAAGCGTCTGAGATTGGCTTCAAACTCTCAACCTGACTCTAATACCAGTGCTCTATCCACTGTGCCACATAGTCTCTCAGTGCCCATCCTTGAACCAGTAGGGTGGCAGTGGAGATAAACAACTATATTTGGCAGATGTCTTGAAGTTAAAATGTAGAGTATTTCCTCTGGGGGATTAGAAATGAAGAGATGAGGATATAGAGAGAGTTCAGTTCTGAATATGTTCAGGTTAAGATATCTTGGGACATATAATTCAATATGTCCAATAGGCAGTTAGAGAACTGAAACTAGGTTCAAGTTTGATAAACAGATTTGAGAATTATCTACATAGAATTCATAATTGAATCCATGACAGCTAAAGAGATCATCAAGTAAAATAGTGTGAAGGGAGAAGAGAAGATAGTCTTTGGGACATGCCCATGGTTATCAAGGAACAATTATACATTCAACAGAGGAAACTGAGAGAAATGATGATATTGGTATGAGAAGAACCAGAACAGAACAGTGTCATGGAAACTGTAAGAGGATTGTATCAAGAAGAAGATGCAGTGCAGTCAAAAAAGGATGAGGCCTGAGAAAAAGTCATTCAACTAACTTTGGAGAGGATGTTTTTGGTAAAATTATAAAGTCAGAAGCAAGATGAAGGTGTAAGAAGAAAGGAAGTAGAGTCATTCACTTAAGGACTATTTTCTCAAGAGTTTTTGTCACAAACGAGTGAGAATTATTAGATGGTAGTTAGCAGAGAAGGATTGATCAAGTGATTTTGGTTTTGGCTTTGCTTTTTTGAAAATGGTGGCAGTATAGCCATGCTTGAACAGCCAGTAGACAATGAAATTGAAGAAAATGATGTGAGTGAAGACAATGGAACAGGAAATGCTCTAGAGAAAATGAGACAGAATGGGATGCTTTGTCCAGTTGGAAGGCTTTTCCTTGACAAGAAGGAGGATAAATGCTCTAAGTCAGTCAGGGCTAAAGAAGTTCATAGATATAGGAGACATCTGAGTGCCATGAGATGAAGAAGAGGGGGGAAAGGAAGCTCTTGGCAAATGAATTCAATTTTTCCAGAGTGAGCCTGCTGCACATGGTGTCACAGGTTAGAGATGTCACAATAGATAAGCAGCCTGGAAAAGATGCTGCAAACCCTCCCACAAGCAGTGTGAGTCCTTCCTGCATATTTCTTCAGCTATAGTAAATAGTAATAAGGAGGAGTAAAGGTAGTGTATTGTAGATGAAAAAAGAATTATTAGACAGGTGGAGGGGTCAAGGGACTGGAGAGAGAAGAGCGAAGAGCTGAACTGACTAAGGATGGGATGAAGATGGGAAACTGTAGCCAATACAATGATGATGAAATGACTGCCTAGTCAAGGGAGTGGAAATCATAGTAAGGATGAAGAACAGGGCCAGGTTATGAGGCAGAGGGAGAGGTAAAAAGCCAACTGGTCAGGAGTCAAAGTTAATATGGGGCAAAAGACTGCAAAAATGGATTACTCATTTATGAGTGTGTCTAAGGATGTTGGAGGAAGAAATGATAAGGAATTAGTACATGAAAGAAAAGAAAGGTTTGGTGTTTGAGTAAGGATCAATGTGCTTGCTGAAGTGCCTTTGTAGATGGTTAGGAGTTATGGAAGAAAGAAAGACTTGAGAGACAGGAGCTGAACTCATTGAGGATAGACAGAATGTCCTGGAGGTCAATAGGCAAGGGGCATCCAAACATTGGTTGGTAGATGTGGATTCAGTAAACATCAAAGAAGGGAAAGTTATGAGTGATGGCAGTAAGGGATGATTTTGAAAGTGGCAGAGAGGATCAAAAGTAATCTAAGTCCCCCCATTCCCCCACTGAATCATTGATTTAAGGAGGCTGAGAGAATGTGCATTCAATGCTAAAAACAAATGTTATCTAAAGAGGTTTTGTCATCACAGAGTAGCCATCTCTAACTGAGAACCAGAAGAAAGTAAAAAGGAAAGAAAAAGGTTTTCTCCTTTGTCATCTATGAAGTAGTATTACCAAGGGAACAGTGAAAGGGAAGGTAGTATTAGTATTTTAGCAGTAACAATTGTAGTGGTAGGGGTAGGAGTAGTAGTAGTGGTAGGGGTAGGAGTAACAACAGTAGTAGTAATAGTGGTATTAGAAATCAGTAGTAGTAGCAGTAGTAGCAGTAGCAGTAGAAGTCATAGTCACAGCCAGGGCAGTAGTAGTGGTAGTGATAGTTATAGTGGGAGTTGTTGTGGTAGCGTTAGTTATATCAGTGGTAGTAGAATTTAAAATAGTGGTGAAGTAGTGATAATATTAGTTATAATAGTTGAAGTAGATAGCTTGTTTTCCCAACTTCCCTATCTCTTTCCTATCAAAGCAAAAAGTTTATGTTCTCATCATCCAAATGCTTAAAACCTGAATTTTACCTCAACTACAAAGAGGTCAGGAGATAACTAGAGATTATTATGAGTGCAAATTAGAAGAGAACTGACCCTTTACCTAAATGTTAGAAAATTTTCCAAACTTGGTCCTCAGAGCTATATGCATTCTATGGAATATCAATTCTATAAAAGAACAGGGTAAGGAAACCTAATGGATGTTGAGGCTCTTATATAGCCTCGACTTAAAACTAATTACATTGATAGAGTGTTTTGCTTACCATAAAACTATCAGTCCTCCGCAGCTTTGCTGATTTCAGGTAACTTGCCCTCCATGGCATGAGAATATACTGCTTTCACTAACTTTGCTTTTTTCCAGACTCAGTTTCTTCAATTATTCCCAACTAGTTGCTTCAACTGATGCTCAAGTGGTATGTCTTTAGTAACCTTCTATTTTCCTCTGGACACTTTGGCATTTGCTGTGAGGGCTAGCTAGCACTCCTGTCATGCTACAGACCCTTTTCTATCTCTTCTCTGACACCAGTCCTTGTCTTCAGATTTTGATTTTGAGTTTACAAGATCTATGTCTATCAGCATGTTCTTCATATAGTCTCACCAGACTTATTAGGCTATGTGTCCCATTGTTCCTCATTGGCATTATGTGTTTTTATGTTATATTTATAATAAAATGGTGCAAGAATCTTGAATACAGGGCGGTCTGTCATGATTAAAAAAAATCTGTATTTAGATGGAATGTTAACTCAGTATGGTCTAGCATTTATAGTGTGTCTTAGCTACTAAAAAAAAGAAGAGTGATCTTAGGTTGCATAAAGAGTAGCTTCTAGGATAGGAAGTGAGAGCCCCTGCTTTCCTTAGCCAGAATCAGAACAAGTTTTGTTTATGACTTCAATAATGGCCAAACTCATTTTAGAAAGAATGCTAGCTAGAGAAGCACCAAAGGAAGATGATTATGATAGAAAGGAGCTTTCTTATCATGACTTGTGGGGGAGACGACACTAACGATCTCTGTGTAATGAGATTTCCATCTATGCCAAAGATTCCTCAGGTTTAGGACTGCAATATTTTATTGCTGCTTCATTTTGACCCTCCGATGACTGCAAATGCTTTGGTTTGAAGATAACTGAATCCTCTTCTGATCAGTAAGCAGCACATTGGTGGGGGCTCCACATCTATGATCCTTAATTGGATATGAAAACACAGAAACTTTGCACTAGGGCCAAACTCTCAGAGATGCCAGTTGGAGTGGATTTGCCTCAGGTGTTACATTGTTATTCCAGAATCTAAGAGAATAATAGGTTAAACACAGCAGGGATTACCTGAATGTTTATGGAATTAAATTGTGTTAAAATCCTGGGGATTTCCATCTGGACAATATACTACAAATGGGACATTGATCTCAGGAAGAAAACTCCAAATAATTCAGAGATTGTTTCCAAGCACACTATTGCTATAATGACTCCTAAGGACATCAGTGATGATAAGGCAAGGAAGATCAGGAGGAGAACATGATTCCGGAGAGTCAGAAGGCATACTGAATAGTTACTTGGCCCCATACAGAGATCAGCTCATGACCCAACTCTCAGCCACTGTAGCCATGGAACTGTCTTAAATGGTTCCGATTTCAGTGAGGTAACTAGGAGACATTGACTGTGCAGGACAAACGCAAGTCTGTGCTTTGGGATAATATATAACAGCCTGGTTAGGGGAAAGCCTAACCTGTCTCTGGATGGACTAAGTGGCAGAGTCGTCTTTCCTCTCAGACCTTATTTTTCTGTACAAATATATGTGTGTATATATAAATAAAGAGGTATGGATAGACACATGAATTAATGTGTTACACACACACACACACAAGCTTAGGAAGCTGTTCCCTGCCATGAGTATTTCCTAAAAAAAATTCAGGCCCAGAGATGTTAAATTTTACAAGTGAGGAGGAGATCTTGCACGACAGCCCCTCACTATAATAAACGTAATTGTGCAACTCACAGCTCTACTCATTTGGTTAGTTGGTGTGGTCTTCTTCATTATTTGAAGGACAGGTATTATATTATTATGAAAGTAAAAATACATATGTGTGTGTGTGGAGGGGAGGCATTATAGGAAGCAGCTAGGTGGCTTACTGAAGATAGTACTTGGTCTAGAATCAGGAAAAGCTGAGTTTTAATCCCACCTGATACACTTTCATATCACATAGTTGCTAAGGATCTGAGGTTGTATTTGAACTCAGGCTTGGAGCTAATTTTCTTGACTTTAGACCTAGTGCTCTATTCTTTGAGCCATTTAACTGTCTACTTCTTTGTTTTTAGGTGAGACAGACCTAGGAGCCAGGCTTTGAAAGGAAAAGCCAAAGCAAAACAAAACTTGGATTACTTTCCACCTGCTCTGTACCTTGCCGGGCCAAGTAGTGCGAATCATGCATCATCTCCCCTATTAGACTGGGAACTTCTTGAAGGCAGAGACTCTATTAAACTTTCTGTGTGTCCCAAAATTTAGCCCAGGGATTGGCACAGGGTGAGCCCTTACTAAAGGAGGACTGAGACTAGTCTAGTTCAAACTTATAAGGGAGATCGCTGAGCATTTGGTCAAAGACCCCCCAAGGAGGGGATAGCTATTGCCTTTGAGGCAGCCTGTTTCATGCTTGGAGAGCTGGATTTGCTAGAAGGGATCCATTTTTAGCTTCAATTTTTGCCATTATAACCCAGGAAATGAGGTAAAGGGGGACAGATAAGCAGTCTAGTGTCTTACCTCTTATTCTTAAACTTCTGTTTGATCCCCATTTCCCAGTACATCTGTCTTCCTTTGTCTTTTCTAATTGGAAACACACAATCCAGGTCCCTTCCATCTCTGTGTCCTCTGAAGTACATGGATGTGAGGGGGTGGGAGGGATGTGGACATGCCCTTGGAGGACCTAAAATGCAGTTGCTCCTTCCAGGGGCTAGGAGTGGAGTCTCTGGTCCTCTCCATTGACCTGTGAATGACACTTCAGACAATTAGGGAGGAAGGGAATCATGGTCAAAGCATCATATACAAATCAACCCAGGGGTACCTGTCTCCTGTCTGAGCAGCTTGACTCAGTCTCCCTTCCAGAGCACCATCCCCAATTCTGGCTCCAATATGAACTGTATTTCTTACAATTGATAGGAGATTTAATGTATTTTGTCAGTTCCTCCAGAATCTAATTGTCAAATTATCTTCTATTTTTGGGCAGAAGCCCCTATGGTGACCAAATGATGAAGCTGCAGGAATGGGGCTGGGAAATTCTGTCAGCTTTGGCTGCCTAGAAAGAAAATGGAGCAGAAATGTCTCTCAGCCACTTTAACTGGCTTTCATCACAGGCCTATCATGGCTCCCTCTTTACTCAAACCCTAATGACTCATGACTTTAAGAGCAGGGAAGCCTTTGTCTGGCATAGCACAGCACAATCCAAAACTAGAAGGAATTTCTCCTACGTCCAACGCACTGGGGGTCATTTTCAACACATCAAGACATCATTTGATCCTACACTAACTTGTGGATGTATTTATCTCCCCTTCTGAGCCTATCTGGGGCTGGGGGTTGGGGGAGGAAAGAGTTTTTAGTTCCTTGATTTCTATTGCTCCCTTTGGATCTAGCAGGGCCCATTTTAACCAAAAAAAAATGTTTCTTAGAGTTTAATTCCAGTTTCATCTCCTTCTAAAGTATATCTCTCTAAGAAAAGGTTTTTCTGACCTGCTATATATTTTTTCTTTTAAATAAAAATAGCTGCCTTCTTTCCCGAACATTAAAAAGGATTCTTCTTCTAGCAGTTAACCATTTCTTGTGTTGGATTCTACAGATCTGGAGGAAAAGGTGGTTCCATTGTATAAATAAATCCATGGTCAGAAACTATATGGGGACCAGGATGGCAACTGTGCCATAAAGGGCTGGAAGCCTCCAAATGACCTTCACAGGTTCCGTGAACACACAGAGTTTGGTAAAACAGCACCTGGGGGTGTTTTTTACCACAGGCACAATCCCTGTGTTGAGAAGAAGGAGCAAAGTAAGGAGAGACCATGGTGACCACTAAACACAAGGTTGAGAAGAAAGGGGTTTTCATATTTCACTAGGACCCTGGCTCTTGGGGTAAGCTTGCTGCACGTGTGAGATGACTGTTTGACATACACAGAAGGGAGGAATAGTGTCTGGCTGAAGACCAACACAGATAGCTCCCACCTTGCACAGGAATTCCACTGTTCCAACTTCTTTCCTGTCCACTGTCTTTTTCTGCCTTCACTATTACCTGATGGAAAAGGCACAAACACCCTTGACTGATACAGGAGGGAACTGAGGTATAGCTGGCTACAGCATGTCATAGGATCATTCCCTAAGGCTGGCTTGACCTTTCTTGCACTCCCCAAGGCTTCAAGTAGTGACTGCCAAAGAGCTCTTTCATTTGTCAGTGGAGTCTCTAAGGGGCCCCCATCTTCCTGTGGTGACTCTAGAGACTGAGAACCCCAGCTTGGGGGCCACTGTATGATCTCAGACAATACTTATCTTCTGCCTTAGCTGTACAATGAAGGTCAGTCCATCTCTTCTATGGCTCCTCTCAGCACAGTCCTGTGGAACAGTCCTTTTCCTGCTCTTCCCCCAGGGAAGATAGACCTTGAAGGCAGCACCCAGTGCTGGCCATCTCAATTCCTTCTTCAACAACTATCTGTGTGTCTGTAAACACACACATGTTCACACACACACACACACACACACACACACACACACACAGAGAGACACCCCAATAATCTATTGAGACACATTTCTTTACTTTTTCCCAACATGTCCTGGTTGACAAGCTGATCGACTTTCTGATCAGTCACACACACTTGAATATTGTTGAGTAACATTTTATTAAATGCTTCCTTCTCTCTATTGCTTTCTATCTACCTGGCTGTGCAGAGTCTGACCAGTCAGCAGCTTTTGGAACTCTCTTCAAAGCCTGCTTTCCGGGCTTCCTGCTCCACCTATTAGTCATGGCAACTGTATTCTTCCTTCTCCGAGCCTCACTTTGTTCCACTAAAAAGTGTGACCTGGAGCCCCTCAGAGCTGTCTCCACTCCCAACACTAAGCCCCAGATTCCATGTTTTCCCTGGGCTTGGCAGCGGCCTCCGATTCCAAGACAGGCCTGACTGGGCAGCCATTGTCAGGTGCTGGGAACAGCAGAGTGTATCATGGCTCTGTTCCAGATGGATGAGGGGATACACTGGAGTTCTTGTTGACAAGATGGCCTTCACTTTGGTTTTGTCTTTCATGATGTCTCAGATGCTCATTTCTCTCCTCTTTGCCTTCTGCCAGTCTTCTTCTCTGGGCTGACACTGAAAGGGAATCAAAGTCGGCTCTGCTGGGCATCCTCCTTCTGCCCCAAAGCCTTCTGTTCAGTAGCAATGCTATCCCTGCACTAATCATCTCAAACCCCCTGCTCTCCATGATTTCAATTCATCCAAAGTTACCCTAGAGATCTGATGGAATGGCATCTCCTCAGTTTCCGTCCATCCTAGGAAGCAAACTACTGTCCCTGGGTTGGTATTTGGTATTTAGAAGAAACACAGTTTTCCCCATCAAAGTCACAGGTTCATGTCCATGTTGTATGTGGGGGATAGGGGTAGGCACAGAGAATGATACCCTTGTCTGCCTCTTTAAGACACTGGCATCATAGCAGGAAGAACTTTCCTGTGTTCTAGCCCAGAGTTTGAGGGGGTTGGCAGTCTGGCCAGTTAGACTCAGGCAGGGAAGACCTCCAATAAAAAAACAAACATCTCTTTGAGGCAAAAAAATGGGAGTTTGGTGAAGTAGAGCCACCTTCCCCATTCTAGGCAGATGGGCTGAAAAGGGTCTAGGGATGACCCCCTTGGAGCAGAGGTTCACATGGTCAGCAGACGCACTTCCTACTCACATCAACACATTGGACTCACCAAGCACCTGGCACCAATCTGAGAGTTTTTGATCAGTTTCTTTTGGGACCTTAGTTACCTAAGTCAGGTCACTGAATCTCACCTGCAAGCTGTAAGTCTGGCTGCTTAGATTGTACAGAGAATTGAAGTCCAGAGGCTTTCCTGTCGACCCATGCTGGAGTGGTGCTGGGGGTACCTCTATGAGCCTTCTGGCTTTTTTCCTCCAGCCTCAAGCCCTACCACAAGATAACAGGTCAGCTCCATCTTTAATCCATGCCCAGATCCCAAGCAATGGGAAGTAGTCTAGATTGCCAGTTGCTGATCTAGAAACTGAAATAGAACTTGAAGAACCACAGCTTGGGTTCCAAAAATTTAAACCTGAAGAGACCTTAGGAATTGCCTTCTGCCCCTCCCACTTCTATGGAAAATGAGGTCCAGAGATGTACATGTCATAAGCTCAAGAAGCAGCATGAGGAGGATTGAAGCCCAGGGAGTTGAACTCTCTGTGTAGTGCTCCCCACCCCAGGGACCTTCCCCAAAACTGCCAAGAATTCCATTTTCCATTATCTGAGATGATTCGGGTTTTCTTCCAGAACGCTCCTTGCTATTCATTGGGTATTGAGCACAAGCTATCTGTTTCTTTTGAATGTGCCCAATTTGCACAATCTGACTTTTTCATGAGAGTAAATTACAATCTCCTATAGGGAATCTTTCAACCCCTGGGTCCCTTAGAGCCATGGAGATGATTGCTTGGGGAAGTCTTTCTATTAAAGATTAGGTATGGGAGGATAGGGAGGTAGAGAAACATGGGATACCCTGATCGAGATGGGCACAAATACCTTAGCCAGACAAAGGTTGAAACAGAGAAGCTCAGTGTTACCTTGACCTCTAACACATCCATAAGAATTGTTGCTTTTCCAAGTTTTCTGTGCTTGTCCTTTATGCTTTTCTTGGATAGCAATCTCTTTGAGGGGCAAGGGGCATGACAGCTCACCTTCCTACCTGCTTGACCTCACCATGCTTAAAGTTCTGTCTCCATTAGTTATTTCTCATAATGAATGTTACTCGCCTATGACTCCCAGCATCCTGAGTAGGAGGCAGAGACCCTAGGCAGTGGTTGGAAGTGATGTGAGGGGGAGACTATCCTTTCCCTGCTTGAGGTGACTATTTCTGACTGTGGATGGCTTTGGATAGATCAAAAGGTTCCAATCTGCTAACACCCATTTTCTCAGGGGAGGGATGGGGAGGGGGAGGAAATGTGTTGTATCATGAGCAAATCACAAGCTTTCTGGGGCAGGAACTGTGAAGAGAAAGACTTGGGGGGAGTGGAGGGAGTAAGAGATCTACCTGGGGAAGATTTAAGGGTGGCCAGAGGAGGTAAAGGGGCAGGGGGGAGCACTGACAGTAGTGAGACTTCAGAGGGCAGTTCTTTGAATAGTTAATAATTAAAATTAAGGAAGGTTGAAGGCAACAAGGAGTTTCCTAAAGAAAGTAAACAAAACCTATTGGTGCTTTTTTGTGGTAAAGAGCAGACCAAGGTGGGCTCCCACAGCCTGGAAACCAACTAAGTATATACCCTGTGTGTATCCTGGAACTTGGAGTGGTATATGAGAACTTCAGAGAGCCACTAAGGACCTGGATGGTGCCTGGGAAGTAAGAGCAGAGAAGTCCTGATCACTGTGATAATTCATAATAGACCCTATGAGAAATGAAATATAAATATGAGGAAAATGCTATAGTTGTTACTACTTTAGAGATAGGTAAACTGAGGCTGAAAATGGCCCTGTGAATTATAGAACTATCAATGTAAGGGATGAAAGAAAGCAGGTGATGGCTGAAAGTTGATGACTAATATAGGTCTTAACATAAGACTTGATGAAAAAATGACCTTCAGATTCTGGGTGTGAGAGGATCATCATGTCCTTGCAGATACAACTTTAGGGTTGCTTAGGGCCATTCAACTGCTTTTATTCTCCTGTTTGATTTTTGTTCAAGAGATGATGACCAAAGGGATAGCTAGAAGGCAGAGCAGACAGGGCCAGGGTAACACTCTTCCCTCTGGGCCAGTTCTTGACCATCATGAGATCAGACTGGACTACCTCTTGCCTATCCCGATGCTGATCTGAGGAGAAAAATCCAGTATACTCCAAAGAAAATAAAAAAGTCTTTTGGATAATATCAGTAACATAGAAAAAATAGAAGAATGGGCTTTAACAGGTAAGTGTCCTGAGGAATAATGAGAAGTGGGTATGGTGAGGGACAGCAGAGAGCCCCCTGAACATGGAGACAGAGCATGTGGGCAACCCTCCAGGGTTTCTTCTAATGGTCATGAATATGTGGCTCAGATTTCAAGACCTTTCCTCTCTCTTAAATCCAAGGTTCTCATCTGTAAAATGAAAGACTTGGATCACATTTCATTTAAGATCCCCTCCACTTCCAAAGCATAGTATCTTTTAATGGCTGAGAAGAGACTGAATTGAGAGAACAATCTTTGACAGATTATTTCAAGGTGCTGGAATTTGTACAAAGATACTAGAAAAAGCATGGTGATCTAATTATTAGCTGAAGTAATTCTATACTAATTCCAGGTTGGTTTAATTCAGGTTCTGTTATCACATGGTTAGGGTGGTATCTCTGGTATGTTATTTTCTCCTGCTGAGCCTAAAAGCCTTATTTCTCTTGTACGAAGAAAATTAAGTCAAATTTATAAGAATACAAGTCATTTCCCAATTGAAAATGATCAAAGGATCTCTAAATGGGGAGTTTATAGATGAAATCAACCTGAATAAAATGCTCTAAATCACAACTGATTCGAGAAATAATAATTAAAAGATCTTTGAGATGCCACCTCACACCTTTTAGATTGGCCAGTATGACAAAAAAAAATGATCAATGTTGATGGGGATGTGGTAAAACTGAGACATTAATGTATTGTTGGATTTCTGAACTGATCCAATCATTCTGGAGAACAATTTGGAACTAGACTCAAAGGGTTATAAAACTTTGTATACCTTTAGATCCAGCAATGCCATTATTAGGTCTAAATTCCAAAGTCTTTTCTAACTAACCCTTCTGAAGTCCAGAATTTTTTTCTGCTAAATTTTTCCTATTTTGTATATGTTTTACACATACTTACTTATGGGTTTTCTCCCCCACTAGATTGTGAGCTCCTTAAGGGCAGGGAGCATTTTTAGCCATTTTTTTTTAAATCCTTAGATCTTTGCATAGAACCTTAGCCTAGTACATAGTGGACATTTAATGCACAACATGCTTATCAATTGATTTTCTGATTGACATTACAGAGTCAAGGGATCTAAATGATTGCCATCACTTTAGCCTGATTGACCCTAAAAACCTGAGTTGGGTGACTGGGGCAGGACTAGGCTACAGTGGGGAGAAAAATGAGCCTTTCCCAGCTCATGAATAAGTAGATTACATATTCAATATTTTGTGTTTCAGGGTCACTCTCCTCTTTCCTCAAGCCCCATCATTTTCCCCTGGCTCCAAATTCCCAGTCTTCCCTTGCCTGTATGGGTTTCCCATGGTCAACCTCTGGCATCCCTCCTATTTCTGGCTTCATTTCTTCTACCCATAGAAATTCTTGAATTTTTCTCTCTTTCCAAAACTACCTTCCTAGGACCCATCATAAAATTGTTTTAAGGACGTTTTATGATAGTAGGCCAAACCACTCTATCCAGGGAGCTGGAGGTTTTGTTGCTCAGAGAGTAGAAGTAGAATTCCTCTGGTCATTGGTCTGGGTACCTTCCAGGTAGTGCACTGCATGTTATTGTTTAAATCCAAATCATATGAGAGACATAGAGAATGTTTGGAACTGAGTGGAAGTAAACTCCAAGCAAAGACCAAATTCGACAGATTGAGTAAGCAGAAATCAGTGATGGATGATAAAGATGACAATGATGAGGAATATGATGATTATTTCTATTTGAAGGATTATTATTATGTATAACTCTATTAGAAGATAGTTTTCCTGGGGAGGCTAGGTGTTGCAGTAGATAAAGCACCAGCCCTGGAGTCAGGAGTATCTGGGTTCAAATCCAGTCTCAAACACTTAATAATGACCTAGCTGTGTGTCCTTGGGCAAGTCACTTAACCCCATTTGCCTTGCAAAAAAGATAAAAAAGATAGTTTTCCTTCTGAATTTCTATTGTCAGGTCATACTTAACATAATATTTTAGTTTTAGTTTTGATTTTGAAGGAACACAATTATTTTCTGCACCAGCCATTGAAATTGCACTTAGGAAAACCTTCCTAAAACTCAAAAATGATGAAAAGGGAAATCACTAAGTCTTTTTATAAACTATCAGCATCACTGCCTCAGACAAAATAAAGACAAGGTGAGAGATGCTAAATGCTACTAACACACACACACACACTGTTTGGTACTGAAATGGTGAGCAGCTGAATTCCAAGTGATATAATCTATGAAGAATGATGTCTTAGCAATGACAAAGCTGCTTCCTTTTCCAAATAATTGATCTATTTTGTGGTATACCATTTACATGCATTGGTAGCCCTCTCCTCTTTGGGGTCATGATTATGTTTGAGAGATCCAGTTCCTATTTTGAAAAATTCAAAATGAACAAACATCAAAGAAGTTGGCTACCCACATTCTAGGAAGGAAATACATAGCTTATAATTCCCAGAAGGGATTAGATGTTTGCTTGTTTTAGAATCAATTACTTCTCTCCTTTCTCACTGCTTTCTGCTGAATAAAAAATGAAGTGCTGAAGTATCTTCCCTCCACATTAGCTCTTCCTCATCACAAGGACAGAATCTTCCAAGCTCAACTGTTTGATATGTTTAGTAAAAAAAAAGGATTACACAATGTACATTTTTCAAATGGAAGCTTAAAGATCAAATAATCAAACAACTTCTTTGGATGCCTTCTTTGGCCTTAAGAAATATTTTCTGTGTTTTTTTTGAATGAGGGATCCTGAAATATCCTTAAAACAAACCAGGAAATCCATATTGCCTTTAGGAAATATGTGACCTATCTGCCCATTGCCCATGACCACCATTTCTGCTTAGAATGGAATGTGTACATCACATATCATCCTGAAATTGCAAGGAGAAACAATTTCTATTATCATGAGTTTTAAGTCTAGATTCTATTAGATCCCAACATGAGCTTAGAATGCTTAGAAGAGGGTTGATGGGAAGCATTCTAGTTAGCTCATACCTAGATAGAGATCCTTAGTAATGATATTACTCAGTATTGATAATACTCACTGATATTTTCCAATCATATTCCAAATTCTGTCTTTTCAACATTATCTGTACTGAAGTATTTTATCTCTTTTTAAAATCATATTTGCTTAACCTTCAGACATCTGGCAATCCAGAGTGTTCATCTGAGTCCAGTGGCCAGGTTTGGATTTTCCTGGGGTCCACTGTGAACAGAGATTCATCTGCCTCATGAAAAGAACATGAGAGATTGTAAGCATACTTAGGAAGTCTCATTTCTCCTGACTCCAGCTTCATGTTTGAATGAATTTCATAGCAAGAGAAGTGAAAGATAAAAATGCTAGGCTGATGGTTTTTTATTTTTCTGATTTGAACTTCCTTCTTACCAATAAAGCACTGGTTTAGGGAAGAGGCTGAGGGTCTGGGCATGATTTCCTGCCTGGTGCTTCTCGGCAAGACGACACTCGTTAAACTTTGCTGGAGCTTAATGAGCAGCTGGTCTTTGGATCACGTTGGCCAAGCCAGATAATGAGTTGGCTCTGTTTGGGGCTGGGAAGAAACAGTGCCATGTTGCCATCCTGTTCATACACCAGTGAAAAGGCACAAAGCTGTCACAAAAAAAAACAGGTGGTTGGCTGATATTTGTTGTTTAAATGTGTCCAGAATTAATTGGCTCAGCTCTCTGTTGGCACCAAATCGGACTGGATGCTGTGTGACACAGGCTCTGAAAAATGGCTCCCTATGGTGTCTTCTGAATACAGAAGGCAAATATTTGTGCATTGGGTGGATGAAGCCACCAATAATCTACTGTTAAACCACACATCATCATCCCATCTGGGAAGTTTAAAGAAAACACATCCCTGCTCATACAATGGGCTTCTTGTTCTTTCTTCTCAATAGACAGTGTACAAGAGGGTTGGGGACAGGAATCTGCTTGTTTACACATGTTTTCAATTGGAGCTAGGAGAAAGGATGGTCCATTCTTGGGTTGGCTCTCTTTTTTCTTGTCCCAACCCATGTGATTGACAAAGAGGCTGGGGGGAGAGGGGCCATTCAGTTTGAAAGTAGGTAAGAGAAGAGCATGGAGCAATATAGTGGTGGTGGGGATAATAGGAGTGAGCCCCTAGTGTTGGTAGTCTTCACCACACACACACACACATATATTCTGGATAACATCCAGAAAGACAGTCAGTCAATATTGTCAAGAGTTTTTGTCCAACTCCTGGAGCCAAGCAAGCCTGTAGAGGTTTGCTGAACAGAATTGGAATCTCTTGATATACATTTGCTGCTACTTGGGGCTGGAGGCAACATATTCTAGTGAGAATGACTAAGGAAAAAAGCTCAACTGAACTAGGTGATGTTTGTGCATCGGTGTTTCTTAATATTTTTGTATATGTATGTGTGAAAAGATGAACCTGTTTCATCATGGCCAGAGTGTGAAGACCAATAGAATCTACCCATGAATACAGGGAACAAATATTGATCAATATGCAAATTGCTTCCACTGTATAAAGTCCTGTGATAAATCTAAATGGAGGTGGGGGGAAGAAAACAACCTCTTCATCTACAAGGACCTTGCATTTGTACCAAAAAAAAAAAAAAAAAACAGCTGAAAGCTCACCCTGGAGCCTCCAGAACTTGGAATATTCATTCTCTGCCCCCACCTTCCCTCAGAAACCTCCTCCTGCCAGATCAACCATGTAGGGCCCCCTCCCTCTTTCCTACTTCATTCAGGGTTGAAGCCTGTGCCAGCCAGTCTTGACTGACCTTCTTGCCATCAGTATCATATCCTCCCTCAGGACTCTCCATTTGGCTTACAATTCTTTCAGGCCAGGAGGCTGAGATTTTGTTTTTGCTTGTAAGCACAGTGGCTTACAAGAGGTGCTTAATGTTGATTTTTTGTGCCTGATTTCAAGAGGGATGGAAATGTGAGTGAAGGAATTAGGGAAAGGATTCATGTAGAAAATGATACCATTGGCCAACATGTGCTCAAGAAATTCTTCCTATGTATTGGGCACAAGTGATAAGAAGGCTATAGGGAAACCCTTCCTGCTCTAAAAGAGCTAAAAAAAAGAGTGCTTAGACTTGTGCTTCTCTTTGCATCCCCAGGGTGGAGTGAAGTCCTGCCACTACACAAGCTGGGGATAATACTTGGTGACAAACTGGTCAGAAGCCATAGAGGAACCACTGAGGCAAGTTATGGTGGTCTGAGAAAGAATGGTATAGGGCAGTGGCAAATATTTGACCTGGTTTTCTCTTTCAAATCTCATTGACATTATTTCCATGAATCCTTCATTGGAATTTTCCCTGATTCTCCGATTTCTACTTGAGATACACTTAATGACAACACCCATTTTCCAATAACCATCCCCTTTAACTGCCTTAGTCTTCAACATTTTCTCTATTACCCATTATATTTTCCTCCTACTTACATGTCAAAGCAATGTTTAGTAATTATTTTTACATGATTTTGAGTTCCAAATTTTTCTCCCACCCCTTCCTTCCTAAAATGGTAGACAATTTGCTATAGTAATACATTTTCTACCATGTCAAATATATTTCTATATTAGTTATATAGTTGTGGCAGAAGAAACAGTTCAAAAGGGAAAAATTAGAATGCTTAATTCATCAATTTATCTGGATGTGGATAAAATTTTTTCCCTTAAGAGTTCTTTGTGGGCGGAGCCAAGAGGCAACAAGAGTGGATCCTGTCTTAGGCGCTCTCTCATAAATCTTAGAAACTAAGGACTTTAACTGAATTTTCAAGAGACAGAACCCACAGAGGGACCCAGTGAGGCAGTTCTCCTACTCAAGGTAACCTAGAAAGAGCAGAAATGCTCTGCTCCCCGGGGTTGGAGGGGCGGCCCACCAGAGGGGTGACCTGCCAGAGCAAAAGAACTTCCGCCTCCCAAAGTGCAGCCCCAGGGCACTGGGAGCCATGGCTCACAGTAGCAGGGGAGTTTCCTGAGCTACACCCTGGGGAGCACTAGGCACAAATTGGGGGAACAACAGGGGACCTCTGCCAGAGCCAGCACATGGAGCCCAGCCCTCAGGGCACACAGCAAGCAGAGTGGCCACTGCATTCCAGATCCAGGAAACAGAAGCAGGTGGAGCCTGTAAGCAGGAGCCCCCAGGCCATGAGCCCATTGAGCTGAGGGAGGGGAGTGAAGAGAGAGAGACTGCAGAGCTCTGTCCTCTGCCCCTGGAACAGGACTCTGGGGCTCTGACCACATTCAGATCCTCATCATAGTCTAGACCCCCCATAGAACAGCAGGGGCCCCACCACCTCAGCCCCATAGCAGAGGGGGGCACATATGGTAATTCAGAGACCAGGAGGGAGGACAGAGCCTCACACACTGACACCCTTGTGGGAGTGTCCCAAAAGCTTAAGAAGTACCCCCAAAACAGGCTTAGGCTGGGAAAATGAGCAAGCAGAGAAAAAAAAAGAGGAACACCATTGAGAAATACATTATCTATGATCCCAAGAAGGATCAATATACTCAGTCTGAAGATGAGGAAGCACAAGCTCCTGCATCTAAAGACTCCAAGAAAAACAGAAATTGGAATCAGGTTATGACAGAGCTCAAAAAAGACTTTGAAAATCAAATGAGGGAGTTAGAAGAAAAACTGGGAAAAGAAATGAGAGAGATGCAGGAAAAACATGAAAATGAAGTCAGCAGCTTAGTCAAGGAAATCCAAAAAATGCTGAAGAAAATAGCATGCTAAAAACCAGCTTAGGTAAAATGGATAAAACAGTTCAAAAAGTTATTGAGGAGAAGAATACTTTAAAAAGCAGAACTGGCCAGATGGAAAAAGAGATGAGAAAGCTCTCTGAGGAAAAGAAATCCTTCAGACAAAGAACAGAACTCAAGGAGATTGCAGAATTTATAAGAAGTCAGGACTCAATACTTCAAAACCAAAAGAATGAAAAATTAGAAGAAAATGTGAAACATCCCATTGCAAAAACAACTGATATGGAAAACAGATTTAGGAAAGATAAATTTAAGATTATTGGAATACCTGGAAGTCATGATCAGGAAAAGAGCCTTGACATCATTTTCAAAAAATTACTACAGGAAAATTGCCCTGATATCCTAGAAGCAGTGGGCAAAATAGAAATGGAGAGACTCCACCAATTCCCCTGAGAAAGAGATCCCAAAAAATCAACCCCTAGGAATATTATAGCAAGTTCCAGAACTCCCAAGTCAAAGAGAAAATATTACAAGCAGCCAGAAGGACACAATTCAAATATCATGGAGCTGCAGTCAGGATCTCACAGGACTTAGCAGCAACTACATTAAAAGCTCAAAGGGCTTGGAATATAATATACCAGAAGGCAAAAGAGCTTGGAATGTAACCAGGAATCAACTACCCAGCAAAACTGAATATCCTCTTCCAGGGGAAAAAATGGACTTTCAATGAAACAGGGGAATTTCAAATGTTCCTGTTGGAATGGCCAGAGCTGAACAGAAGGTTTGATCTTCAAAAAGGACTCAGGTGAAGCATAGAGATTGGAGGAGAAAGGGAAAATATGAGGGACGTAATGATGATGAACTGCATGTATTCCTGTACATAAAAATGACACTGATAATACTCATATGAACCTTCTCAATTAACAGATCAGGTAGAAGGAGATTTTATAGATGAAGCACAGGAGAAAGCTGAATTTGAAGATAAAATATGGTGTAAAAATGGAGCCAATAGAAAAAAGGGGAATGTAATGGGAGAAAGAAGAAAGGAGAGGGAGAATATGCCAAGATATTTCATATAATAAGATTTTTCTTTATTACACCGAGTTATTGCAATGATATGGAAGGGGGGAAGGCAAGGGGGAATGAGGGAATATTCGCTGTCATCAGAGGTGGCTAGAAAAGTAAACAGCATATATACTCAATGGGCTATAGGCATCTGGAGTAAGAAGGGGGCGACAGGGGGAAGGGGGATGTGAGTGATGGAGGAGAGGATGGATAATGGGGGGAGAGTGGTCAGATATAGCATATTTTCATTTTTACTTCTTGCAAGGGGCTGGGATTGGATGGCCTATCTGGGACCATAGGGCCAGGTGGATGCTGAGCCTAAGGGGTGGAGCGGGGCTCAGGGCCTCTTGGCCCCAGGACCAGGGATCTGTCTGCTGCGCTACTCAGCTATCCTACAGCAGAGTCGGAGTGAAAAGAGAGAGAAAATATAGTACATGGTAGTGGAGAAATAAGAAAGGAGGGAGTTGAGATCAGCAATGGCAACAGTGGAAAAATATAGAAGTAACTTTTGCGATGGACTTATCATAAAGAATGTGATCCACTCACGACAGAGTTGTTGGTGTTGGAACAAAGACTGAAGTGCATTTTTATTACTATTATTTTTTTTGGGGGGGTACAGGGCAAATGGGGCTGGGTGGCCTGCCTGGGGCCACATAGCAGGGTGATTGTTGGGTGTGTGAGGCCGGATTTGGACCTGGGTGCTCCTGGCTCAAGGGCTAATGCTGTATCCGCCACCCAGCCACCCCTACTATTATTACTATTTTATTTTATTTTGGGTCTTTTTTTTCCTTTTTTTGTGGGGGGGGGCGTTTGCTGGGCAGTAGGGTTGGGGTGGCTTGCATGTCACATGACTGGGTGATTGTTGTATATATGGGGCTGGATATGGGCTCGGGTGCTCCTGGCTCCAGGGCTGGTGCTCTGTCCATGGTGCCACCTGGCCATACCTACAATTATTACTATTATTTTTTATTTTAATTTTTTTCTCTCCCCTTTATCGCTCAAGCAAGCTTATACTTTTTGGGGGTAGGGGGTGTTTTGTTTACTCTTAAGAATATTTTATTAATGTATAAAAAATATGATTTGTAAAAAAAAAAAATGTGCATACCCTTTGATCCAGCATACCACTCCTTGGTCTATACCCTGAAGAGATGATGAAAAAGGGTAAAACATCACTTGTACAAAAATATTCATAGCAGCCCTGTTTGTGGTGGCAAAGAACTGGAAATCAAGTAAATGCCCTTCAACTGGGGAATGGCTTATATGTATGGAACACTATTGTTCTATTAGAAAGCAGGAGGGATGGGATTTCAGGGAAGCCTGGAGGGATTTTCATGAACTGATGCTGAGTGAGATGAGCAGAACCAGAAAAACACTGTACACCCAAACAGCAACATGGGGGCAATGATCAACCTTGACGGACTCCCTCATTCCATCAGGGCAACCATCAGGGACAATTTGGGGCTGTCTGTAATGGAGAATGCCATCTGTATCCAGAGAAAGAACTGCAGAGTTTGAACAAAGACCAAGGACTATTACCTTAAATTTAGAAAAAAAAAACCCTGAAATCTTATTTTCTGATCTTGTTATCTCTTATACTTTATGTTTCTTCCTTAAGGATTTGATTTCTCTCTCATCACACTCAATTTGGATCAATGTTTACCATGGAAACAATGTAAAGACTGACAAACTGCCTTCTGTGGAGGTGCGGGTGTGGGAGGGAAGTAAGATTAGGGGAAAAATGTAAAACTCAAAATAAATAATATCTTTAAAAAAAAAAGACAAGCTGGAGGCATTCTAGGAGGAAGGGACATACATTATATCCTAGAGACATCAGGGATCTACTGTTTTTGGAGCCAGCAAGTTACATGGTCAAATCTGCACAATGGGAAGAGTATTGAAGATTATTGGAGAAAAAAGAGACTGGAGGGAGACAAGTCAGGCAGTCATTATATGACAGTCTAGGCAGCTAGACAGATAAAAGAATCTGGATTAAGGTGATGGTATGTATGAGTTGAAAGAAAATGACAGATGCTAGATAAGTGGCAATATCTGACAACTATTTACGGAAAAGTAAAAGATATCTTCAAAGCTCCCAATCTTTATACAAACCTTAATCAAGTTTTTGTCCTAATTAGCAATGTTCTCCTAGTAATGTTATCTGTATGAGAATCATGAAATACCATGATCTAAAAAAAAAAAAAACCCAAACAAAATTTTAAGTAACACAAAAGGCAAACACATGGCAGGTTTAAGTAGGCTATAACATGTAATGGTAATTCGCATATAAGGTATGATTTTTAAACCATTGTTAACAATGACCAGAAAATAATATGAACATTTCCACATGCAAAGTAGAAAAAGATAAGAGAAAGAATTGTTTAACCTGATTTTCTTTTTATAAATTGAAAATATAACTTTCAAAATTGCCATGCTTGTCTGCTTGCTTCAATTCTCTTCGTTTTAAAACTGCTTCAATAATTCTCTGCTATATGACCAACCAGTCTACCTTGTTTTTCTGGTAATTATTTAGCAAGAATATGATGATGATGTTTGTCCTTTCTCAAAGAATACCACAACATCAGGGATGGGATGCCATGACAAGTACATGAACTGAATTTGAGTTGGGAAGGGGCAGGGCTGTGCTAAGTCACCAGCCTCACTTTCTCCTCTAGAACCATCTGGATCCAGTGGCCAGATATGAATCAGGATAACTGGAGATGCCCTGAATGTGAGGCAATTTGCATTAAGTGACTTGCCCAAGGTCACACAGCTAGGAAGAATCAAGTGTCTTATTCCAAGGCCAATGCTCTATCTATCCACTGTGCCACCTGACTACCCCAAGCAAAAATATAAGAGCTGAACAGTGAATGCTAGACTGGTACCCTCAAAGAGCAAGACTACCATCGTGTCAGGAAAATCATTTATGGAAGGACATTGACCCAAGGATCATACAGGAGAAAAATGGAAGTATGCATCAATGAAGGAAATGTCCAGACCATGAAATTCTCTGAACTGAACTAGCAAATATTTAGCCTAAGTTTTCAAAATTAGATTGAAATTCACTCAAGATTATATTCTTTCCCCTCAAAAACAATGTTAATTAAGAAAGCATTCACTTGCCATTCACTCTGAGTACTTTTTCCCAAGTCTGGTGGTGACCAACTTGTCATAAACTATATAGGATAGTTGTGCTTGTGACCACTGAATTAAGATGTGTGGGTCTGTCTTGTCTGTCATGCTGGGATAAAGCAACCCATCGAAGGGAATTCTGTTTATAACATAAAATAACACAGCAGGCAGCAGAGACAAGTTTCAGTGGTACCTGTTTTCTGGGCCAGATTTCAACCTTGACTCCCATTCTTAACTCTTATCTCTGTCTTGAAAAGACAATGATAATAATACCCTATATTTAGATAGAGTCTATAAAGTGCTTTTGCATCTCTTTTCTTAGCAATACTAGTACTTACCGATCCCACAAATTATTGGAAAGTGATTTTCATTTTCTTCTCGATCATTTAATTCTATTAAAAAAATCAGATAGAAAAGTAAGGACACTAGTTTTGAAAAATATGATGTTGTGTGAGGAGGAGGTAAAGAAAAATTTTAGATTTGTCCTATAAAAGACACATTTCACAGGTGAAAATGGGAAGAACATAAACAGAATTTATGCTTTTCATGTTTCACTGATAAATCTCTAGGAGGTTTGATATAGATATAAAAATAAAAAAAATTTGTATTTTTCTTGGATCACTGCATTCCTAAAAAGAACTAAGTCATTCATGGTTAATAATTACACAATGTTGATAATACTATGTACATTTTTTTCCCTGCTTTGACTCATTTCATTTATTTTCAGTTAATAGAAGTCTTTTTAGTTTTTTATGACATGGGTATGTTCATTATTTCTTATTGCACAAAAGCATTGTATTACATTAATTTACCAAAGCTTTTTAAGTCATTCTCCAAAAGATGATCATCCCCTCATTATCCAATATCTTGCTACTATGGAAAGGGCTGCTGTAAATACTTTTGTACATATAATTTCTTTCCCCTTTTTTTTATCTCTTTGGGACACAGACTAATAGTTGGATTGCTGGATTAATTAAGGCATTTGCACAGTTTGATTTCTCTTTGGGTATAATTCTAAATTATTCTTCAGAATGGTTGGATTCATTCATAACTCCACCAACAATCCATTAGGGTCACAATTTTCCCCCATCCTCTTCCAACGTTTTTCATCTCAGTATTTGATTTCATCTCATTATGATGATATTGGTCAATCAGATAGGTGTAATATGGTACGTCAGAGTTTTTTAAATTCCTTTTCTCTAATCAAAAGTTTTTTAGAGCATTTTTATATACCTATGGATAATTTTGATTTCTTTATCTGAAAACTAGCTCTTAATATCTTTGTCCATTCATCAATTGGGGAATGGCTTACAAAATTATAAATTTAAATTCTCTAAGTATTTGAGAAACAAGGCCTTTAGCTAAGACATTTGCTTTAAAGATTGTTTCCCATCTTCCCATTTTTCTTTTTATCTTGGTTGCATCAGTTTGTGTGTGCAAAACTTTTTGATTCAATATGATCAAAATGATCTATTTTATATTTTGTAATGTTCTTAAATTGGAATTGGAATTGGAATTGGTCTTGAATCTGTAACTTCTTTTTTAAAATTTGGATGGCATACTAGTTGGTTCATTTTTTAAAAAATTATCTTTACTTTTCATTGTCTATACAATTGTCTTCATTGTCTTCTTTTAACAAGATGTACTTTCTTTCCTTAATCCCTTAAATGAGTAAATTTTTGCTCTTGCTTCATCTGAGATTTGGAGTGCTACCCCCTACTTTTTTTTTTTTTTTTTTTCTTTGATTCTTTTCTTTCTTTCTTTCTTTCTTTCTTTCTTTCTTTCTTTCTTTCTTTCTTCCTTCCTTCCTTCCTTCCTTCCTTCCTTCCTTCCTTCCCTCCTTCGCTTCCTTCCTTCCTTCCTTCCTTCCTTCTTTCCTTTCCCTTTCCCTTTCCCTTTCCCTTTCCCTTTCCCTTTCCCTTTCCCTTTCCCTTTCCTTTTCCCTTTCCCTTTCCTTTCCCTTTCCCTTTCCCTTCCCTTCCCTTCCCTTCCCTTTCCCTTCCCTTCCCTTCCTTTCCCTTCCCTTTCCCTTTCCTTTCCTTTCCTTTCCCTTCCCTTCCCTTCCCTTCCCTTCCCTTTCCTTTCCCTTCCTTTCCTTTCCTTTCCTTTCCTTTCCTTTCCTTTCCTTCCTTCCTTCCTTTCTTTCATCTCATGAGTCTTTTTGTTCCAAGTATGCTTCT
Source organism: Macrotis lagotis (assembly GCF_037893015.1). Classification (NCBI taxonomy): domain Eukaryota; kingdom Metazoa; phylum Chordata; class Mammalia; order Peramelemorphia; family Peramelidae; genus Macrotis; species Macrotis lagotis. Next base: position 3,878,399 of record NC_133661.1, read on the forward strand.
TGTAAACAACATATTGTAGGATTTTGATTCTTATCCATTCTGCTATCCACTTCCATTTCTTGAGAAAAATCCATCCCATTCATATTCACAGTTATATTTATTGTATATTTCCCTTCATTCTATTTTCCTCCTGTTTGTCTTCTCTCTACTTTCACCCTTTCTCTTCTTGTCAAAGTTTTGCTTCTGTCTACCATTCCCCTGAGCTGCCTACTACCTCCTTTACTTGATGTAGTCTCCTCCCATTTCCCTGCCAATTAAAATTGATTTCTATATTCAAGTGATTTTTGTACACCATCCCTTCTTTGATGAGACTAAGGTTCAAGCAATCCCCATTACCCACACTCATATAATTCTCCTCTACTGAACTAGGGTTTTCAAATCCCTTCATGTGAAATAATTTATCATTTTCTGTCTTTCCTTTCCTTCTGCACCCAGTTGTACTCCTCTTTCTAATCTCTTATTTAATTTTTATGTCATTTCTCAAATTCACCTTTTTCATATCCTCTATATATCTTCCTTCTAGATGCACTATTGGTACTACAAGTTTTAAGAATTACAAAGTTATCATATTCCCCATATAGGCATGTAGACAATTAAATTTCATTGAATTATATTTTTCTCTTTTTAACTTTTTAACCTTCTTTTGGGTTTTGATACTGAATATCTTTTTTTTCTTAATTCTGATTTTCTCCCTATAAACACTGGAAATCTTTCTATTTCATTAAATAACCATTTCCCCATTGAATATTATGCTTAATCTCACTGATTAGTTCTTGGTTGAAGTCCTAACTCCTTTTCCTTCCAAAACATTATCCTTTTATGACCTCTGATTTATTAATGTTGCAATTTCTAAGTTCTGTGTAATCCTTATTGTGGCACCTCAATATTTGAATTGTTTCTTTGTGGCCACTTGCAGTAATTTTTCCTCACCCTGCTAGTTCTATTATTTGACTATGATGTTTCTTGGAGTTTTTATTTTGGTTTCTCTTTCCTGAGTTAATTAAGTGGATTCTTTCAATGCCCATTGTGTTCTCTGGTCCCAAGATATCAGCACACTTTTCCTTGATAATTTCTTGAAAGATGCTTCAAGTTCTCCTTTTGTTGCTGACTTTCAGATAGTTTAATGATTCTGACATTGTCTCTCCCAGATCTACTTTTTAGCCAATTGTTTTACCAATGAGGTATTTCACACATTTTTACATTATTTTGAATTTTTCTGTCTTAATGTCTCATAAAAGTCATTAACTTTCTCACTTGCACAAGTCTAAATTTTTTGAAGTTGTTATCCATAGTTTGTCTTTATACATCCTTTTCTATATGGTCAATATAATTTTTATATGGTAGTTTTCTTTTTACATGCAGTTGACTTTTTTCATAATTTTCTTGCCTCACTCTCATTTCTTTCCACCTCTCATAATTTTTAAGCTCCTTTTTGGACTCTCATAAATTCTTATTGGACTTGAGACCATTTCCCATTTTTCTTTTGATTTTTGACTGTAGATGTTTTGACATTATTGCCTTTTGAGGTTTTGTCTTGACTCTTGCATCACCATGAAAAAAAAAAATCTGATCAGATTAATTTTTCTCATTTTTTTTGTTTATTTTCCCTTTCTTTTAAATTTTAGCAACTGCAAAGCAGCAGTAGATAGAGCACCAGCCCTGGAGTCAGGAGAACCTGAATTCAAATACAGCCTCAGACACATCATAATTGCCTAGTTATGTGACCTTGGGAAAGTCATTTAACCCCCAAAGCTTTAAATAAATAATAAAAAAAATTAAAATTAAAACAATTAAAAATGTATTTTAACTGTGTTCCCAGAGTGAAAAGGACACTGTCTCAGATTTCTTATGTCAGGGAGTACAAGCCTTGGCTGTTTATCTGATACTGAACTGATGTTGCTCTGAGGCCCACAGTTTATAGAGGTCTAGCAGTTCACCTGATGCTGAGCTGGATCCTAAGCTGGTATATGAATGGTATTTCTATAATTTTCTGGGGCTACTCTTCTGGGGCATCTGGAAGCTGAGATTTGACTGGGACTAAACTGAAGCAAATGGTGAAGTCAGCACTGGCAATGGTTTATCTGCTTAGATACCCATTTGATTGACAACTACCTTTCTACCCAGGCCTACGCCCAAGCACATGATGTTTCTTGTAGATGAAGTCTGTCTTGTTCCCTGGCTATACTGAAGCATGTAGGGAGACTGAGTATTGGCATTTCCCTACACCACTTCACTGCAGCTCAGAATCTCCAGCTGATTGACTGTGGTGGGGCTTGCTACTTGGTTATTTAGATGCTTCAGATCCTGGACTGAAGATCAACTTTTATTCTACTAAGACAGAACTTTTTAAAAGATCTTTCTAGTTTCTTGAGCTAAACTATTGTTTCATCTCCCTTTTTCTTGCTTTTCTTTTCCTATAATTTATTTGGGAGCACTATTTTAGGGTTGCTTGAAGGTGAATACGGGAGAGATATGGTGCATTGCTTATTTTACCGTCTTAGCTCTGCCTGCTGTTCTTATTGTCTGTCAGTCATGATCTCAAGCTGGAATTTCCAGGACAGGTCACAAGCCAGTCGCGATATCTTATCTTGTCAGAGTCTTTTCTATAGCTCCCACAATTCTGGGAAACTCCTGCTATTTGTTATTTTTAATGGCACTAATGACTTAACTTCATGAGATGATTTATAGTTAGAGAGTCATCCTTGCCTTCATTAAAAGCCTCAAAAGGAGTCTAAGATCATGATCAGAATTGGACCTAGAGGATGAGACAGAAAAAGAGAAATAATTTGTCCAAGGTCAAACAGTAAGTGGTAGTGTCAGGCATGGATGGCAGGGCTTTTCCTGATTCCTAGCCTTCTCTTCTCTCCTAGATGACCCTTTGTGGTGGATTATGCCTCCCTCTTTGGGCTGCATGGCTCTAAGCTCTCCTCCTTTCTACAGGAGTGCCCATTTCCAGTGTTCTTCTTTCGATCTTCTTACAAGCCATACCCATGAACCCCTGAGAGACCCCAAGTCTCTACCCTGGGACACGTGTTTTTCTTCTATAATATCATTAACTTTCTGTAAATTTAATTATCAGGGCAGCTAAATGGCAGAGTGGAGAGAGCACCAGCCCTGGAATCAGAAGAACCTGAGTTCAATCCTAGCCTCAGACACTTAATAATTGCCTAACTGCATGACCCTGGGCAAGATATTTAACCCCATTCCCTTAAATAAAATTAAATTTAAAAACTAAATAAATAAATTCAATTATCATCTGTAAGCAGAGACTCCTCAAATATATTTATCTAGTGGTAACTTCTTTTCCTCAACCATAAATTACTAATTAAATAACCCAATATTTAAACATCTAGATGCATTGTAGACTTCTCAAACTCAACATGGTCAAAGCAAAATTCCTATTAACTTTCAGACTCTCCTCACTTCTGCATGTCTCATATCCTCCAGGGAGCCTCTATGTCCATACCATAGTCACTCAGGCTGTAACACTGGTGTCCCACTCATAGTACTTTTCCCATTGGTTCTCATGACTTGATATTCTGACCTTGCCACCACTTTTTCAAAACACTCAATTCTCATTCAGCCCCCACTCTGGTACAGGTCCATATTACCATCAGTCAACTGATCTGCCTGGGTTAAACCTCTCCCTATTCTATGCTATCCTCTAGTTTACAAAACACTTGTCATAAAGTACAGGCCTAACAATATCATGTTATCCCACACTCAAACTCTTGGGGTTCCCTTTCCCTTCAGGTCCAGGTAGAAAACCCTCTGTTTAGCAACCTGCACAATCTGTTCCCTTCCTAACTTTAAAGTCTCTTTTAAAGACATCTCTTTACTTTATGATCCTGTGATACTGACTTCTTTCCTGTTCTTCCCAAAAGACTTGTCATTTCCCAAAGATTTATCTTTTGTTGGCTCTCTTCCATGGTCAGAATGTTTTCCTGACTTAGTCCAGGCTCCTGAGTTTCCTAGAATCCTTGAAGATTTAGCTCTGCTCCCACTGTTTTCAGAAGGCTCCTCCTGATCATTTCACTGCAAAGACCTTCCCTCCCTTCAGAGATGATCTTTCATCTTGGATGGACAGAATTGTTCTACTCTTGTGCTCCCTATCTGAATGTGGCCTCTGGGAGGGCAGAGGTTGATTTTGTTTGGTTTTGCAATTCAAGTGATCATCATATTACCTGGGATATGAGCTCTGCTAAATAAATACTTGAAGACTGTCTGGTTTAAGAAACAATAAACATTTATTAAACAACTACCATTTACCAGACCCTGGGCAAAAAACTGGGATTATGAAAAGAGACAAAAGGCAACCCTTGTCCCCAAAGAATTTATAATCTAATTAGAGCAACAATGATATACTATTTTAGAAAGATTTTCAAAACAGTTTGTGATGCGTATGTTTAATATGTGCATATCTAGCTATAGCTATATCTAATATCTATATTTGTATATCTATCCATAGAAATATCTATCTATAATATAGATGTTAGATATGAACATCATATATCAATATATCAATATATATATATATATATATATATATATATATATGTATACATACACACACAGACATTCATACACAAACACACACAGCCTCCCAAGAATACTATCAAGCAAGTGCTATGGATATCTCCATGTCATAGATGATGGAATTGAAGCTATAAAAGGTAAATCCCAGGGTCACCCAGCTGGGATGTGTCTAAAGCCAGATTTGAATGCAGGTCTTTTTAGACCCTATATCCAGTCCACTCCTTTTTTTTTAAGTTTTTTGCAAGGCAATGGGGTTGAGTGGCATGCCCAAAGCCATATAGCTAGGTAATTATTAAGTGTCTGAGGCCAGATTTGAACTCAAGTACTCCTGATTCCAGGGCCGGTGCTCTATCCACCTAGCCGCTTCCATTCCACTCTTCCTGTATCATGTTACATCTGCAGCCCCCAAGAAAAATTCTCATGCATTTACTGTCCTTTAATTAGATCTTCTTAGACTGGAGTATGAGTTTCTCTTTTACAAGACTACTTTTTTGTTTGCCATTATGGGGCTTAGACCACTCCTGAGCACAGGAGAGGTACTCTCCTTAACTATTGTGTACTGATTTCTATTCCCTTTTTGATCCTTGCCTTGACTCAATGATTATACTAGGGCTAATCAAAGGAAGGCACAAATGTTCATCTCTGTGCCCTCTCTCAGCCAACTGAGACCTAGAGCTAATGGACATGTGTCTTTTTGGTAAAAACAAAAGTCCTAATTGGCAGTCAGTATTATCAAAGAGGCTAGGTCTGGGCAGGGGAATAAGACTGACCTCATGGCCCTAAACTTTTTCAAGCAAATGAGATGAGCCAGGCAGATTGGCTCTTGAGGAGCTTGACTATCAACACTCCTGTCATGCTTCCAAGCTCTGACTCATATGAATAGGTTATTCATCCTGGGTTTCTCCTTTGTTTTGTATTAAAGACATTATTAAATGGACTTAATTCTAAAAGGGGAGAGAGACTGGTTCTGTAGAGCAATGAGGCATCTCTCAGCTAGGGTGTTAGATCGAGAAATGGAGAATGGGGGACCTTAGAGACCAGCACATTGGGAAGGCCTTGTTCATCTGGGCTCCTCTGGAAAACCTCTGATTCATGAAGAACATTTGGGCACAATTGACTGAAGAAGGTGCCATTTTTAAGGCATTTATAGGGATCTATGAAGTATGCAAAGGGAGATGAAGAGGAATTAGAAACTAGGCCAGGGCCCATAAGAGCAGAGTCAGTTACAGCAAAAAGAGAAGGATCCTGGCTACAAGATAATTATCTGCGATCATAGAATGATGCTTAAATCAAGGAATCTTAGAGCTTCCCTAATCCGAGCTCATCTAGAACTTGACAGCTGAGAAAATGTAAGACATGGAGAAGAAAATGGGTTTGCCCATGTTTCTTCAGTTAATAACTGAATCCTAGCCTCCATAAAGAATTGCTCAGTTCTCTTCATAGTGGCAAAGAAAGTCCATCGATTGGGGAATGACTGAACAAGTTACGGTATATGAATGTGATGGAAACTATTGTTCTATAAGAAATCATGAGGGACAGGACTTCAGAAAAGCCTGGAACGTCTTGCATGAATTGATAAAGAGTGAAAAACCCAAAGAAAACTGTACATATTAGGATTTGCATATCTCAGCAGTGCAATAATTAAAGATAATCCTAAAAGATTTAGAACAAAGAATACCATCTACATCCAGAGATTTAACTATGGAATCTGAATGTAGACCAAAGCTTACTATTTTCAATTTTTAAAAGTTGTTTTAAGTTTTATGTTTTTTCCTCATTCTGAGTTTTTTTACAACATGATTAATATGGAAAATTGTTAACATGGTTATCTATATATAACCTATACTAGATTGCCCTATTACAGGGGGATGAAGAGGGAAAGGAGGGAAAGGGGAAAATGTGAAACTCAAAACTTTACAAAAATGTTGTTGAAAACTATCTTTGCATACAGTTGGAAAAATTAATTAATTTTCAAAAGTAATAAAGACCTGATCAAAGGAAGAAGGTAAACTGCTCTATAGTATCCTGACTGACAGAGAATCTGGAATTAGCTCGAAAGGAATTAGTATGCTTCTTTCTGATGAATCTCACCTACTTAACCAAGCAAAAGAAAACATTTAATGAACTTCATGTGTGTGTGTGTATGTGTGTATATATATATATATATATATATATATATATATATATATATATATATGATCTCACTGTCCTATTGGGGGAGGGGATATGACCAATGAAGTCATAGTTCTTGCATTTAATGAGTTAATAATCTGTTATGAGGGGGGAAATTAGGAAACTAAGTCAATTAGGTACTTTATGGTGGAAAAGGGGAAAAAATTGGACTGAAGTAGATAGAAGATGTTTTATCCTAATGTAACCATCGGGAATCAAGCATCTGTCGTGTCCAGGAATTATGATTATTGTTGGGGATAAATACTTAAAGCAGTAGAACTTTAATCCTCTTGACTTGATGGTGGGGTATGGGGAAAAGTGTAGCAAATACCTATAATATCAGTTAAAACATGATTAAGTATTTTTGCCTATAGATCTCCCTTTTCCTCTTCACCATCCAAAAGTATTCACTGAAAACAACTAGGAGTGGCCAATCAATAGGCATCCTCATCATTCTCTCTAATACCAGGAAGAGAGTCCCACAAGAAATTATGTAGGTGAGGAGGGAGTTGGGAGAAAAACAGTTATAAGGAAAGACAATTAAATCTGTATGGGTAGGGCTAGAGAGGTTTGGCTAGGTGGGGGCTAGGTGGCCCAGGCCCTGGAGTCAGGAGTACCTGGATTCAAATCAGATCTCAGACACTTGATAATGACCTAGCTGTTTGGCTTTGGGCAAGCCACTTAACCCCATTTGCCTTGCAAAAACCTAAAAAACAAAAACAAAAATAAACTAAATCTATACAGAGATAAACTTGATTGAAATTAGAGCCATCCTCAGAGAAGAAGGGCTGTTCTACCCTCCTGAGGAGGGTAGGACATTGAATAAATAATCTCTTAAGAACTTTTCTTTCTTTGAAAATTCTACAATTCTTTGAACTCAAGACTTAGGACTCCTTTTCACAGTGAAGCTTAAGAGGGAGGATTTTAAAAATAAATTTTGAACAGTTTGGTTTAGAATCAGAATATAAGCCCATGTTTTATTTCTTCAGGAATTTCCAGGGCAAAGTACACTGACCAGGAATGAGGAATTCACTCATACAGGAGACAGTTTGACCTTTCCTTCAAAAATCCTTGACCCTTTAGACCAGTGAGTGAAAAGGACACATGGACATTAGTGCTAATGAATTCGTGACCCCCTGGGTAGTAGAGGCTCTCCCATTTCACTTCTTTCTTAGGAAAGATGCATATCCAAGTCAGGCTTCTGAATTTCTTCTCCTCACATCTTACTAGTCAACTGTTTTGCAGTGATGAGTCCTTTCTTAGTGTATCCCTTCCTTTAGAACCATCTTGAGGAAGGACACAGACAAGATGAAATTGCAACCAAGTGAAAATCAAGGCAGCTCAGGAGCAAAATGAATTCTGTCCAGAGAACATTTAGACATTTTTCCTTTATTGTAGATTTTATTGGGATTGAGAAAGTCATGGCAAAAGTCCCAACTCTATACCTTTGATGTCACCCAAATATTATTGGAAATCAGACATTTTCCAGGAAGCTTGGTCCTACCATTGTCAATAATGCTGGAAATTTAGATTGCTAGGTATGTGAAGAGAAAAAAAGTGAGTTTTGTAGGAGTGGGAGTGAAAGAATAATGGCTTAAGAAGAACCAGACCTGGAGCTAAATAGTAAATAGAAGGTATGTGGTTCCTTAGAAGAATAGCCAAGTCAGTTTGGTAGCATTTCATATTAGTAGCAAGACATAATTGAGAGGGAAGAATTGCAATAACTCTTGGTTTGTTTGAGCTATGGGAGGCATCAGTGGCAGAAGTGATGAAATGGAGCAACAAATCAACCAATCCCATGGGAAAGACAGCGTAAGATATAATACAAGAACTATGAGGTACTATCATTCTCTAAATATTTCTTTCCTCCAACTTTTTCCTGACCTGCAAACCTCAAAATCACATTTCTCCTGCTGCCTTAACCCAGAAATTTCCTCAACCCCCGGTGCCTCTTTACCCGTGTCCTGATCACCTTAGATGTTCCTCTGCAACCTCCCCTTATGTTGAGTTCATTGCAGCAGAATCTTCCTTTGATGAAGGGACCAAAGCTCTTTTCCTGACTTTTTACTCTGCCCTTGCTTTTCAGTTCCCTTTTATGTCCTGACTTCCCCACATTCAAATGTAAGCTCCTTGAAGAAAGGACCTTCTTGGATTTTGTCTCTGTTTGTATTCTCAGATCATATATGAGGATGATGATGAGGTTTTTTCCTCATTCTCAAAGAAGACCATAACATCAAGGAGGTGATGCCAAGACATAAATGTGGATCAGATTTGACTGAGGGGGGTGTTTTGCTAAGTCACCAGCTTCAGTTTCTCCTCAGGAATTATCTGTGTCCAGTGGCCAGATATAAATCTGTATCTGGAGATGGTCCTGGATGTGAGGCAATCAGGTCAACATGGTAAAGAAGAAGGGCAACTAGGTGGTGCAGTAAATAGAGCACTGTCCCTGGAGATAGGAGGTCTTGAGTTCAAATGTGATCTCAGACACTTAATAATTATGTAACTGTGCTACCTTGGGCAAGTCACTAAACACCAATGCCTGGCACAAAAAAAAATGGTAAAGGAGAGAATCTTGGTGTCTGCAATATCATGATGGTTCTGCTTATAGTTTAGAAACTGGAAGAAAGTTTGACTTGCCCATTGGTACCTTGTCTACCATTGATAGTGTTAAAGCTGCCTGGGACATTGAATGGGGGCTCACCCAGCGCCACATAGACAAGATGTGTCAGAGGCCAGATTTGCATCCAGGTTTTCTTGGTTTCACCATCTCATGGACTTGCCTCCAAGTCCTCACTTACAGTTATAAGAAGCCTGCTGCCTACCTAAGGTGCATCTGTATTATCAATGCTGCATTAGACTTTTCTATCTCTGATCTGGATCGATCACCTTGTGGATAACCTAAAGCTCTTTCCATATTGTTTCATCATTTCCATGGTAACAGGACTACTTCAGAGTAGAAAGAAAAAAAAGAGAAAAAATCAAGGGGGATGAAAGTGATAACAGTATTACACAGAATTACTCTTCCTCTTTTTCACAGACTCTATCTTTCATGTTGATTTTGAAGCTTCAACTTGGTTAGACACATGCATAATTCTTCCACTTCCCTGGCCCAGGAAGATAATTCAATCATTCCAGCTCTTGTCAATGAAAGATAGGAATGATAGCCTTTTATTCCCTATTTATTAGATTGCCATCTCACCTTTCTTTTGAGGAGCTTGAGGCATTCAACAAATAACTTCCAAATTATACAAGTAATTTTTACAGTGAACATTTATAAATGTCCTAATATTGAAAATTAGTTGAGAGAGTGGGTGTTTCAGAAACAGCAAGAAAGGAAGAGAGAAAATAGATGCGTAGAAAAATAGAAATTTTAACACAGTTGCAAATATTGGTAGATCTAATGAGGCTGACTGCTGCCTTTTTTCCTTCCCAGTGAGGGTATAGGGCTTGGGGAGATGCTAAGCTGAATTTAACCATAAATCATTTGAATATTTGCTCTGAATCTCTAAAGATCAGCCCTTGGAATTTGGCTAAGTCCCTACTGCCCTGGTCAGGAGCAGGGAGAGAGAGTAGGCAAATTTCTTAGAATAGTGGAAAATATGAAAAAGACATTGGAGATTATCTAGGCCAACCCCACTTTATCTTAAAATGAGTAAACTGAGCCACATAGATTTGCCCGAGGTCACCCAGTAGTAAATAATAAAGCCTGAATTCAATCTTGGGTTCTTGTTTCCTGGGGTTAACTCATTCCAGTTCAGGAACAGAATGTTTCTTTTTTCTCTTTTCTTCTATTTAAATCAATATACTGAAAAATCTAGGATTAATTTCTTCCCATTTGACCACCATTCAATGAGGTTTAAGGTGTTTCCTGACAGATTTCACCTACTGAGACATCAGATGCATTAGTAATCAAAATAGTTAACAGGAGAGCAGCAGACATTAATTAGGTGGTGGAAAGGTTTCGGGGGGAGCCTGCATACCATCTTGGTACCCCTCAGATACTGTGTATATTTTCACACACAGTTCTCCCATTAACCACTTCCCCCTTATAAAGACAGAGAGATGGTTAGAGCACATGAGTCTCTATGGATCTGACTACCTGTCTTCCCTGACTCAGGAGTCAGCATAGACTTGTCAGACCAGTCTGGATGGGTCAAGTCTGCAATTTTGCTGGATAATACTGAGGCCTTGTGGCTATTGTCAGCATGTGTTCTAGGAATATCTTCTTGACTGGTTCATGGCCTCTGTCAGAAGTCTATTCCCTTCTCTCTCTATATGAAAGTGTGTGGTGAGAAATGCTGCCACATTGGAAATTCCAAGGTAGTCATCCCCACATAGTTGAAAAGGAACTGTTGCTCAAGAATCCTCAGCCTTTGGGGCATCTCAATCAAAGCATCTTTTCCTGGCTGGGTCAGTAGCAGAGACATGGGTTCCTTGTACAAAACATTGTCATTGTGTTCTCTATGGATGAAAGTGTTATTTTTTTTGCACATCAAGAGTCTTAAGACAGCCCCAGCTTGTCCAAGGAGCAACTGGAATAATAAATCTGACATGACTCTGGAGGTCTGCAAAAATTTTCCTTTTTTCCAGGCATACTGCAGGTGACAAAGTAGCATCATTTCTTCTTTCCCCACTGGACAACAAGGGCGGCCAGATCCTGCCTGGAGTGAAGACTTGGAAGGACCTTATCATAAGCAGATCTTCAAGCATTACCTTCCTTGCTAGGGCTGTGTCTGCAAGGGAGCCTTTCATCTAATCAGTCCGCTTTTGAATTTAGGCAATTCCCCTGAACTATAATACCCAGAGAAAAACAAGCACGTACTCATTTTTTTTTTGGAACAAATCAGTTTGTAACAAATAATGAAGATAATCCTAGATAAGACTGTTGGACAATCAAAACATTTTGCTAAATCTCTAGGCTCCATGAAAAAAGGGATCATTTGTTGTTTTTTTTCTTAAGTGTTTTGTAATTGTAATGTTGAATTAATAGAAAAGACTTGGAGAAAGCCTAATAGAATGCACTTGGTTATAGGCTTATAGAATGCCAATGAGTTACACTGCCAAGAGATATGAGAAGACTAATTGGCCTGACAGATTATACTCTCGGGAGGCATCGAATGTCTTCTTCTGCCACTTCTCCCCAGAAAGGTGGAACTTGAGAGTTTTGGTACATGGTCCTAAAAGCTAACCATCAGCTTCCCCTAAAATACTCAATGCTCAAAAGAGAAAAATCATTAAGCACCTACTATATACCAGAGACTGGGCTAATCACTTTGCAAATACGATCTTCTTTGATCCCCACAACCACCCTTGAAGGTAAGTGTGATTATTATACCCATTTTACAGCTGAGGAATTTGAGGCAGACAAAATTGAAATGACTTTTCCAGGATCACGTAACTCAGAAGGATTTCTATAATAGAAGAAATACAAAGTTTTCCATCTAACCCATCGACAATCAACCAAGGTTTTGCCCCTTTTTGTTTGGATTTTATCCTCCCTCTCTGAGCAATAGGTGACTCTACCATCTTACAACTTTGCTATCAGAGGGGCACAGATGAAGAGGAAATAAATTAAGCTTCTTAGAACTTCTACAGAAAAGTATGCCATTCCTGGACCTTAGGAGGACTACCCTAGGAGTGCTCCAGGAAGGCCCAAAGGAGGGGCATTTGTAACTCCACGAAAATAACTTTGATTCTGCAATGGAGACCTGAGCTCCAATCCCTTTTCTGGCACTGACCTATATGACCCAGGACAAGTCACTTCGGCTCAGTGGGCCTTAGGTTTTCTCAACTGCAAATGAAGATTGGGGACCTCAAGCCCTAGAAGGTATCTTCCAGTGCAAGAATTCTAATGTGATGATCCCACAAAGTCTCTGCTTGCTCTCTTCCTCACAATTCTGTTGTTCCTGCTCCCATTGGTCCTCCAGTGCTCTCCTCTCTCTCTCTCTCCAGGAAAATCCTCTGGGTCTTTCTGAGTGAAATCTCTTAATTCCTAAATAATTTCAGGTTAGTTGACATTTTCTAGCTTTTTCAAGTATGTACAGTTTCTAAATGTGCCTGGACATTGAGATCCATGGTGTGTCACTCTACCCTCCTGTGTTCCATTTTTCTATTTCAGGAACTTTGGAGATGAAAGAGTTCTTCTCAGGTCAAAACATTTTTGATTTGTCTTCCTGTATTAGAATATAAATTCTCTGAAGCTAAAGACTGGCTTTTCTTTTACATTCGCATCCTCAGGATTTAGCACAGACATTGGAACCTAGTGAACATTTAATAAATGTATTTCTTTTCTCCATGGAAAAGTTAGGAGGTGCTAAACATTCATAAATAAAACCTGGAAAAGTTTTATTTTTTAATTTATTTATAAAAATATTCCTATTAAAAGAAGGGATGTTGAGCACAGAACAGATCAAAGTTTACCTCAATAGAATTATTAGAATATTTGTAATGCCTACAAACCAGGAAGAAGACTCTAATATCCCTTAGAACCTAAAATTCTTTGGAAGGCTGTTGTCCTTACTGGTAATTGTCCAATAACACAGTTGAACTTGATTGTATTTATAGCAGCTAATCTTGTGAATCATTCCCTCTTTTAATCCCCTGCCACACTAGGACACTTCCCCCTCTTGCCATCTGGTTCATCCAATGATAATACCTCTCAAACTCAAAAGGTTCTCAGGTTCTAAAATGTATGGACCACCAGATTTCCCACATCCCTTCCAACATTTATCATTGTCCTTTCTGGTCATGTTGGCCAATGTGAGAGGTGTGAAGTGATACCTCAGAGATCCTTTAATTTGGATTTCTCTACTCAGTATTCATTTAGAACAATTTTTCATATGACTATTGATAGCTTTGATTTCTTCATCTGAGAACTGTCTTTCCATATCCTTTGACCATTTGTCAATTTGGGAATGGCTTGTTTTTTATAAATTTGACTCACTTTTGTATTTATTTTATAAATAAGTCTTTTGTCAGAAAAAGTAGTTATAAAAATTGTTTCCCAATTTCCAAGATTTTTTTTGATCTTGGTTACAGTGGTTTTATCTTTGCAAAGATTTTTATTTTAATGTAATCAAAATTATGTAGTTTGTTTTTAATGATATTCTCCATCTCTACTTTGGTCATAAACTGCTTCCCTTTCCATAGTTATGACAGGCAAACTATTCCTTGATCTCCTAGGTGCTTATAGTATTGTCTTTTATGTCTAAATCCTATACCCATTTTGATCTTATTTTGTATAGAGCATGAGATGTTAGTCTAATCCAAGTTTATGCCATACTAAATTCCAATTTTCCCAACAATTTTTATCGAAGAGAGAGTTTTTATCCCAGAAGTTGTGCTTTTGGGTTTGTCAAATAACAGATTACTATAATCATTTCCTGCTGTCTCTTTTGCACCTAGTCTATCCCACTGATTCACCACTATTTCTTAGCTAGTACTAGACAATTTTGATGCCTGATGATTTATAATATAATTTTAGATATGGTAAGGCTAGGCCCTCTTCTTTTGAACTTTTTTTCATTAACTCCCTTGATAGTCTCGACTTTTTGTTTCTCCCTATGAAGTTAGTTACAATTTTTTCTAGCTCATTGAAGTAATTTTTTGAAAGTGTAAGGCACTGAACAACTACTTTAATTTAGGTAGAATTGACATTTTAATTATAATAGCTTCATCTATCCATGAGCAGTTGATATTTGCCCAGTTATTTAACTCTGATTTCATTTGTGTGAAAAGTGTTAATAGTTGTTTTCATAGAGTTTCTGAGTCTGGCCAACTCCCAAGTATTTTATATTGACTGAAGTTATTTTAACTGGGATTTCTCTTTCTAGCTTTTGCTGCTGTATCTTGCTAGTAATATATAGAAATTCTGAGGATTAATGTTGGTTTATTTTGTATCTTGTGACTGCTAAAGTTGCTAACTGTTTCTAGTAGTTTTTTAAAGATTTCATTTATTTTGAGTTTTACAATTTTTCCCCCTAATCTTGCTTCCCTCCCCCCACCCTCCACAGAAGTCAGTCTGTTAGTCTTTATGTAGTTTCCGTGGTCTATATTGATCTAAGTTGAATGTGATGAAAGAGAAATCATATCCTTCGTGAAGAAAAATAAAGTATAAGAGATAGCAAAGTTGTATAAGAAGATAACTTATTTTTTCTAAATTAAAGATAATTGTTTTTGATCTTTGTTTATACTCCACAATTCTTTCTTTGGATACAGATGATATCCTCCATTGAAGCCACCCAAAATTGTCCCTGGTTGTTACACTGATGGAAAGAGCAAGTCCATCAAGGTTGATCATCACCCCCACACCACTATCAGGGTATACAATGTTTCTCTGGTTCTGCTCATTTCACTCAGCATCAGTTCATGCAAATCCTTCCACACTTCCCTAAATTCCCATCTCTCTGAGTTTCTAATAGAATAATAGTGGTCCACGACATCATACATATACCATAGTTTGTTAAGCCATTCTCACTAGTAGAGTTTTGCAGTCTATGTCTTCCTGTAGCTCTTTCAATTTCTCCTCTAAGATCCTATACAATTGGATGCATACATATTTAGTACTGAAATTACTTTATTGTCTATGGTACCTTTTAGGATGATATAGAGTCCTTCCTTATCTCTTTTAATGCTATCTATTTTTGCAGCTGCTTTGTCTGAGATAAGGATTGCAATCCCTACTTTTTTCACTTTAGCTGAAGCAAAATATATTTTGCTCCAACCTTTTACTTTTACTCTATATGTATCTCTCTGATTCAAATGAGTATCTTGTATGTAGCATATTGTAGGATTCTGGTTTTTAATCTACTCTGCTATTCACTTACATTTTATGAGAGAGTTCATCCCATTCACATTCAAAGTTATAATTACTAACTCTTACTAGCTCTAGTTATAATTACTAGTTATAATTACTAACTCTTACTAGCTCTCCATGCTATCTTCCCTCTATTTGTATTTTCCCCTTTTTTCCCTTTATCCATATTCTCCAGTATTTTGTTTCTAAATACCACCACCTTCAGTATGTTTGACCTCCTATATCAACCCCCTCCCCTTTCTTTCCCTTTATCCCTTTTCCTCTTCCTCTTGCTGTAGGTTCCCCCTTTTCTCCCCTCCTGTCCCTCCCTCCCCTTCCCTCCCATCCCTTTTCCCCTTTTAATACTTGAAAGGCAAGATAAGTTTCTTAATTGAATGTATATAAGTTAACTTTAAGCCAAGTCTGGTGAGATAAAGATTCAGGTGGTTCTCATCTCCTCCCTTCTTCTCCTCTATTACAATAGGTTTTTTGTTCCTCTTGATGTAATGAGATTTCCATCTCTTCCATCCTCCTATCTCCTTACTGTACCCCTTTTTAAGGAGGTATTATTTTTAATCATCTATCTGAGTCACAGAAAAGTTATGAGTATCTATCACTTCTGCCTAAGTATATTCTCTCTAATTGAATTATAATTCTCAAGAGTTAGAATCTTTCTCTAAGGTAGGGATTTAGCTTGTTTCATCTTATTGAATAGCAGTTTTTTCCTTTACTTTTTTAACTTTTTCATATGTCTCTTGAGTCTCCTGTTTCATGTTAAAATTTTCTATTTCGCTATGGTCTTTTTGTCAGGAAATGTTGGGAGTCTCCCAGTTCATTAAATTTCCATATTTTCCCTTGAAAGAGAAGGCTCAACTTTATCAGATAGTACATTCTTCACTATATTCCAAGTTCCCTTGCTCTTAGGAATATCTCATTCCAGGCCCTGTGATCCCTTAATGTTGATGCAGCCAGGTTCTGTGTAATCCTTACTGTGACTCTTTGGTATTTAAATTGCTTCTTTCTGGCTGCTTGTAAGATTTTCTCTTTTATCTGATAGTTCTAGAAGTGTTTTCATTTTAGGATCTCTTTCTGGAGGGGATCAGTGTATTCTTTCAATAACTATTTTTTCCTCTGGCTCCATGATATCAGGGTGTTTTCCATCACTAAATCCTGTAATATTAAGTCCAGGCTTTTTTTCTCTTCAATGTTTTCAGGAAGTCCTATAATTCTCAGGTTTCCCCTCCTTGACCAGTCTCAAGGTCAGGGGTTTTGCTGATGAAGTATTTTATATTTTCTTCTATTTTTTTCAATCTTTTCATTTTGTTTAACAGAATCTTGTTTATTGAAGTCATGAGTTTCCACAGCTTCCATTTTTTTTTAGTTTTTTTTGCAAGGCAAATGGGGTTAAGTGGCTTGCCCAAGGCCACACAGCTAGGGAATTATTAAGTGTTTGAGACTGGATTTGAACCCAGGTACTCTTGACTCCAGGGCCAGTGCTTTATTCACTGTGCCACCTAGCCACCCCTCCATTCTTTTTTTTTAGAGAATTTTCTTCATTTAATTTTTGCAACTCCTTTTCCAATCAGTCAATTCTATTTTTGAAGTTTTCCATTTGCCCAGTTGATGATTTCAGAGAATTATTTTCTTTTTGCATTTGCCCAATTGAGGTTTTGAGAGAATTATTTTCTTTTTGTATTTGTCCAATTTTATTTTCCAATGTTTTGTTTCCTTCCTGCAAGGTTTTCATTTTCTCTGGAGTTTCTTTTCACAACCTTTCTAGTTGATTTTTAAATTCCTTCCCGATTTCTTTGAGGAACTTTTTCTGGGCTGGAGACCAATTCATATTCTCCTCAAAAGGACTAGATCTCTCTGGGTTAGAATCTGTTTATTCTAAGTATTTCTCCATAGGTCCCCCTTTTCTCTATTATTTCTTCATTTTTCTAGGTTCTTGTGTTGGAGGGGACTGGCTCTCAGTGGTTTGCTTTTGAAGATTCTAGAGGCTTTGGTCATTTGGCTTAATAATTCCAAGGGCCATCCAGTAAGGGGCACTGGTTGCTTCTCTGAAGTGTTTGAAGCCCTCTCCCAATCCTGGAGGGTATGAGGAGGGGCAGCAGGGTCTGAGTTGACCTTGAAAATGGGCTGGAAGTCAATCTCCCTTCCAGCTGAGTGGGTTCCTTAGTCTACACCTGTGCTTGAGGGGATGGGGGTGGGATGGGGGTAGGGTGGCTACCATTTGTTCCTGGAAGAATGCTCAAAAATATGGAGTTCAGGTCCCACACCAAGCTGGAGGATTTCCAGTCTGCAGACTGCCCCCCCTCCCCTTGGCCAAAGACTGCAAGCTAAAGTTGGTTTTTGACCCACCTCTCACCAAGGTCTCTGAGGCTAATGCCAGTCCTTTGGCTTCCCCACCACTGCTGTCCCTGTGCTAATCCTCTGGTATCCTCTCCCAGTTCACCCATGGTATTTCCCTGAGACTGACCTTGTTGGTAGGTGTTCTTCTCTTAGCTTCTTTTTCTGGGTTTTGTTGACTGAGTTTCTGTTAAGATGTTTCTTTCATATTATTTTGGAGGGGACACACTTAAAGCAATGCCTGTCTTCTCTCTGCCATCTTGGCTGAAGTCTCTAGTAGTTTTTAAGATGAATTTTTAGAATTCTCTTGGTATACCATCATGCCATCTGCAAAGAGAGTGAGTTTTCTTTGTTTCTTCCCAATTGTAATGTCTTCAATATATTTTTCTTCTCTTAATGCTGGAGCTAACATTTCAAATCAATATTGAATAGTTGTTGTGATAATGGGCATTCTTGTTTCACCCCTGAGTTTATTGGAAATGCTTCTAGCCTATCCCCATTGCATATAATGCTTGTTGATGGTTTCAGATAGATACAACTTATCATTCTCAGGAACAATCCTTTTATTCCTACACTATTTAGTGTTTTTAGTAAGAATGGATGCTGTATTTTGTCAAAGGCATTTTCAGTATCTATTGAGATAATCATATAATTTCCTTAGATTTGTTATTAATTTAGTCAACTATACTGACAGATTTCCTAATATTTAACCCCACCCACCACATTCCTGGGATAAATCCTGCTTGGTCATAGTATATTATCCTAGGGGATAATTTGCTGTAATTGCTTTGTTAAGATTTTATTTAAGATTTCTCCATCCATTTTCATTAGGGAAATTTGTTTATAATTTTCAAATATTCATTCTCTGTTTTGACTTTTTCTGGTTTAGGTATCAACAACATATTGGTGTCAAAGAAGGAATTAGCCAGAGCTCTGTCTTCACCTATTTTTCCAAAGAGTATATAGAATTGGAATCAATTGTTCCTTAAATATTTGATAGAATTAACTTGTGAATCCATCTGGCCCTGGAGATTTTTTCCTTAGGGAGTTCAATAATTCCTTGTCAAATTTTTTTTTCTGAGATAGGGTTGTTTAGGTATTTAATTTCCTGTTCATTTAACCTGGGCAACCTATAAGTTTGTAAATTTTCATCCATTTCACTTAGATTATCAAATTTATTGCCAATATATTTCCAAATTACTACTTTAATTTCCTCCTCATTGGTGGTGAGTTCACCTTTTTCATTAATGATACCAGTAATTGGTTTTCTTTCTTTTTTTAAATCAAATTAACCAAAGATTTATCTTCTATTGTTTTATCATAAAACCAACTATTGATTTTATTTATTAGTTCAATAATTTTTTTGCTTTCTGTTTTATTAATTTCTCCTTTAATTTTTAGAATTTCTAATTTGGTATTTAATTGGGGTTTTTATTTGTACTTTCTCTAATTTTTTTATTTGCATGCTTAAGTCATTGATTTACTCTTTCTCTATTTTATTCATGTAAGCATTTAAAGATATAATATGTCCCCTAATAACTCCTTTAGCTGTATCCCATAAGTTTTGATATGTTGTCTAGTTATTTTCATTTTCTTGAATGAAATCATTCAATCTATCTAGAATTTGTTGTTTGATCCACTCATGCTCTAAAATAAGGCTATTTAGTTTCCATTTAATTTTAGGTCTATCTCTCCATGGTCCATTATTACATATGTAATATGTAATACATATTGAATTATGGTCTGAGGAGAGCTTAGGACAGTGCCTTGTTTCTCTCCACCATCTTGGCCAGAAGTCCTGCTTGCTGTCTGCTTAAGGAATGCCCCAATGGTGCATACGTGTGTGGATATGTATGTTTGTGGATGTGTGCATGTGTGTGTGTTTGTGTGTGTGCGTGTGTGTTAGACTGTGTAATTATTTATGTGCTCCTGTAAAGGGATTCCTGCCACATGGCATATTGGAGACCCCATGTATCTTTTATTCTTGTTTTTCCAGGATAAGAAATTGACCTTTTCCTTCTTACTCCAGTGGATTTCATTGATAATGCATGCTCTATGGTTGTGTATTTAATAAAAGATGTTTGAATTCTTGGCATAATATAGAATGATGTGAACTTGAGTCAGAGCCAGATTCCTGAGTTCAAACCCTATCCCAGAGCCTTAGACGCTGAGTTCACGTTGTCAAGTCTTCTGACTTCTTAGTTAAGTGAGGGTAATACTAGGTGGACTCTTTGCTTCTGAAGTTTATTGTGGCAAAAGTACTCAGGAAATAGTAACATAGTTTTGACATATGAGTTGGTAATTCTGATGTCACAGGTGCCATCTCTGAGCTTCAAGATGTCTTTTTGGTTCCTTTCATAGGAATGGTCAAAGCCAATACCTCTTTAGAACAATCTTTGCAAAGTCAAATTGTTCCTTCTTTCCTCAGTGACACAGAGTTGAAGTGAATCCTTCAATGGTCTCCCACAACTCCCAGGGTTCAAGCTCTGAGTCTTTACATTCACTCCCTGAACTTGATGGCTCTTTGTCCACTGACCAAGAAAACCAATTTGACTCTCTTAATCTATTATCTTGTCTGAATTTCAAAGTTTTATGATTTCTCTTTCTAGTTATTTTATATTGGAGATTTATTTTTGGTGGCAGAAAATGAGAGAATGCAAGCATAGACCTTCTAGATGTCACCCTTCCCACCAAGGCAAAAGAAGCAGAGTGAAGACTTTCTTCTATTTCTAGGAAGCTCCAACTCAGACCTTCCCTTCTCCCCACATCTTGCTCTCCTGCCTGAGCCAACAGAGCTGGAGATTTCTGACTCACTCTGGTTCCCTTGGGCTAACTCTTCAGGTACAGGTCTTGTGTAGTTTGGCCAAGATTTCAAAAATAGGTTCTTAGATCAGTTGGAAACAAAGAGACTAGGATGCTTATTAGCAAAAGAACTTATTTCCTAAAGTGTCTAACACTGTTTTGCTTCAGTTTGGTTTTATGGGTTTGGAAACATTGACTTTTTTCCATCTAGACCCTTGTCTTCACCACAGAATTCCAACCAGTCAGAGGTGCACCAGGGGCAGGGGGTGGTGTGTGGTCATGGATAGGGTACTGAATTTGGGTAACAGGCATCTTCAGCTAAGAGCTCTTCATAGAGTCATATATGTCATCCTTGAAATAGCCTACTTGTAGCTATTTTGTGGATTAAAAAAAACCTTCTCCCTTGTGGTTAAGCCATCAAATCTTCCTGATTCATTTTATTTTCTCACAAAATGCATGTAGAGCTGAAATGTGCTAGTTTCATTTTCTGTGTAAATATTTTAGCACAACTCTATTTGCAAAGACATCTTTGATTCCCAGGAGCCATTTCCAATATGAATGGGTATCTAGTGTTTGTTTCCTCTTCTTGTTGTGGTGCAGATGGTCAATCAGAGAAGGAATCCCCCTTAGCTCACAAGGCTGGGCTAGCATGGGAAACATTTTCCCCCCTTTTCTAAGATAATGTTTGGGAATAGGTCCTTTTAAAAACTGAGGGTGGTCTCCCTAAGATTTACTTATACAGATTCCCAAAGGGCCTCAAAGAGCTGCTTCAGGTCATGCAGGGGCACACATGTGCTAGTGTGGAAGGTGTATGGATCAATCCTCTATATATATATGTGTGTGTGTGTGTGTGTGTGTGTGTGTGTGTGTGTGTGTGTGTGCGTGTGTGTGTGTGTGTGTGTGTGTATACATACAAACACATACTGTGGAAGATTTCCACAACTACTACCTCCTACCCCACTCCTGTAAACCAGCAGCCATTAATGCCATTGATCTTTTGAATACAACATCCATGTGGCATTACCCATTTATTATATTTGGGCATCTAGCCACTGGGAATGGAGCATTAGCCTGAAGTTTGGAAGCCCTAAGTTCAAATTCAAACTCAGAGGCTTCCCATCTATGTGATCCTGGGAAAATCACTTAACCCTGTTAGCCTCAGTTTCTTCCTCTGTATAATGAGCTGGAGAAGGAAATGGCAAGCCATTCCAGTATCTTTTGCCAAGAAAATTCCAAATGGGAGTCAGAAAGGGTCAGACACAACTGAATCATTATGGTAGATCAATGTGTTTACATTTTGGGAAGTGGGGCAAGAACCAACTTGATAAGTTTCATCTGCAATGGCATAACTTCAAAAAGTTCCCTTTGCCTCTGAGAAGCCACTTATTTTGATAGCTTCCTGGAGCCTTGATCTTCTCAATGAGGGCTCTCCCTCCAATGGCACATGGCACAAGTGTTTACAACATTGTGTCTGTCTTGTCTATTCACCATGAAAGCTCTCAGACCTGCAATATGGCTCCACTGTGAGAACATTCCTCAGCATTGGCAGGTTGCAAAGGAATCCCTTGGGTTCTCTCTTGCTGTCCTCCTGACCTCCTTTCCAGTCATGGATGTGGTGGCATCTCTGGCTCATTTCTCTCCTTTCTATTTTGTCACATCATATCTGCCTTCCCCTGTCTACCATGGTTCATCTATGACTCTTGGAATGCATGATACTCACACTTAATTCTTTGAATCTATAATGAGAATTTCCTTACACACTACCTTCATTTCTTTTTTCTTAAGTGCAAGCTTTTGAGAAGTTTACCTCACTGGCCAACACTGCTGTTGAGGAACAATTAAATGGGTAACAGACTGTTAATACTTCCAGGGCAAAATGCCCAAGGGTCTCCAAAGTGGCTTGAGATATCATTGTAGGCTCCCTGTGTAGAGTTCGATAAAGTCAAAATAAGCTACAAAGTCAACTGTGTTGGGGAACAAAGTCTCTTAAGACCCAAGTATCAAATCAAGTATGTTTTGCATCAGTGCTCACCCTATTTGACCTCTCTGCAGTTTTCGCCCCTGCCGACCACCCTCTCTATCTGGACACCCTCTCCTTTTTATGCTCTCATTTTATTGATTTCATTTTCTCTTTATTGTCTGCCTACTCCTTCCCATTCCACTTTGCTGGTCTAGCCTCCAACTCTTCACTTCCTAGCATCACTTCTCAGCACTCATGTATGAGGAGTCATAGTCCCGATGACTGTGCTTCTCTGCCTGTCTCTGTTCTGTCTTCTTTCCCTTCCTATATCCATCTCTCAGTCTCAAACTGGCCCGTTTTCCCCTCACCTTCATTCCTTTCTTTAGGTTAAAGCAGCAGCTCTACAAAGCTGAATGAAGTCAACTATTTTGGTTGGGGTAAAGGGTCTGTGTTTAAATCCTGGTTTTTGCACATTTAAACTTGCCCTAGTCATCCAAACTAAAGATTCCTCCAATTATAAAATGGAAATCATATTGATCTAGTTACCACCCAGGGGGATTGTGAGAAAGTAAACCCTTTGAAGCTCTGTATGGATGAGAACTCTGCCTTGATCTCTCTCATAAGCTTCAGTCTCTCATAATTGAAATTTGAAGGCCTTTTTGAGTTTTCTCGAAACCACCACCACTACCAGCAGCAGCAGCACCAGTACCAGCATCATCAGATGGACAAATTTGAGAATTTGGTGCATCTTTCATGTTTACCTCATGAACGAGGAGATCTGTGAGTTTGTTGACAGAAAATTGAGTTATATGCAGGAATTTGTTTGTCCCTGGTCCTAATCAATCATGGTTGAGGTTCAGTGGCAACTGAGGAGGAGAACTTGATGGTGAAGAGGGAGCCTCACTACCTTCTGCCCTGATCAGATCACAACTTGAATATCATGTTTGATATTTTAGGAGAGACATAGCCATGGAGACAATACATTCTGAATAGAGCAGGATTATGATGGAAGAAAAACCAGACAAGAAGAAATACAGGAATCAGATGAAGCACAAGGAACATTTTACAAGATAACATGATGATGATGGCAGCATTATTAAGGGGGGCCTGGATAGATGCTTTATTAAAGTAATTTAAAAGGAAATTATAGGTGAGCCTCTAGATACAGCATTTGAAAGATTGTTAAGATTGGAGGCAAAAAAATCTGAATTAGTATATGCATTACTCAGGGGAAGTTATTCTCATCTACCTCAGTTTTCTTAAATGCAAATGTCATGTGTGTCTGTGTGTGTGTGTGTGTGTGTGTGTGTGTGTGTGTGTGTGTGTGTGTGTAGGGCAGCTAAGTGGTGCAGTGGATAGAGCAATGACCCTGTGGTCAAGAGGACCCAAGTTCAATCCAGCCTCAGACACTTGACCCTTATTAGCTGTATGTCCTTGAGCAAGTCACTTAACTCTGATTGCCTGGTAATCAGGGCAATTTCCAGTCATCCTGATCCATATCTGGCCACTCAACCCAGATGATACTAAAGAAGAAAGTGAGACTGATGACTTAGCACTAAACATCCAATTCATATGCTTGTCATGGCATCACCTCCTTGATGTTGTGGTCTTCTTTGAAAATGAAAGATAAAGGAAAAAAAATACACACACACACACACACACACACACACACACACACACACAAAGAGAGAGAGAGAGAGAAAGCTTACATCATGCCCTAACTCATAGTAGACATTTAATGATATATTTATTGCCTTCCTTTGTTTACAGAAGGGACAGGATCTGTTTTTCTTGGGGTCAGGAAGAGAAGCCAGAAATGCTGAGAAGATTCTATGAGGCTATCATTCCCCAAACTGCCAAAATTCAGCAATACCTGGGAATATCAGTTCATTCCCAGAATTAATCCCCTTTGCCACATACACAATTACTAGTCATCCCATCTTTGCTTGAAGATGTCCAAGGAAGGGGAAGCCACTACCTCCTGAGACAACCTTTCCATTGTGGGACAAGCTCTCCCCATTAGGAAATCTTTGTTTAGTCAAGTCTAAATCATTCTCTTTGTATCTTTACCCCATAGCTTCTGATTCTGCTCTCTGTTCCATCTTCTATGCAAGTTTTTCAGATATGAAGATAAAATCTCTGAGCTTGGTTTTCTCCATGAAGTTAGGGTGACAATGCAGAAAATACTCCTCATAAGGATAGTAGCCCAAGAGAGGAAAAATGGCCCTTTAGTACTGAATGAACCTCCTCTCCATGACACTCCCCAAGGAGAAGTCAGATGACCTTCAATTTCCAATATTTCAGAGGGAATTCATAGTTAGGTCCCTTGAAAGGAATCTTGGATTAGATTCATTTTCCCCAATTTTTAACATTTTTGAAGTTTGAAGTTCCAAATTCTATCCCTCCCCCTTTCCCCCCACCCCAGGCGGTAAGCCATTGGACATAGGTTATACATGTGCAGTTATGTAAAACATTTCCATATTACTCATTTTGTACAAGAAGACTAGAATAAAAGAAGAATGAAAGAGTGAAAAATAGCCTGCTCCAGTCTGCACTCAATATTAGTCCTTTCTCTGGAGGTGGATAGTCTGCTTCATCATTAGTTGAACTAGATTTTTAAAGGTTTCCTTTGATTGTGACCATTTGAGTTTCTGTGAAAAAACTGTCGGGGTGTGATGGCTTGGGAAGAACAGTGATTTGGGCCCCAAGAGACCGCATTTGGAAACCAGCTCTGTCCTGATGCCTGTATAGGTCTAAATTTTCTTAACTGGGAAGTGCATGGATTGGCCTGGCTGATCTCCAGAGTTCTAGCAGCACTCTGCTCTGTGGTCCATTTCCTCAGCTGTCAAACTCAATCCCTCATGATGTCTATTCAGCAGACAGAAGCAGCTTATGCTGGCTACCCTAATCCCTATTTTGGAAACTCTACCCACACCCCAGCAAAGTTAAAGAGCATCATATCCCACTTTTGTTCTCCTTTTGTGACTTTTGATCTCTTATTTAGACCAAACTTTAAACTAACAGAAATCAACCCTTTGTGATCCCACATCTTTAGAGTCAACATTGGACATAAAGTAGTGAGAATGCCATCACTATTTAAAAAATGGGAGAAATGAAGTCAGAAAGTTAATTATAGAGAGTTAACCACAGGCTTTGCAAGAAGCTATTAAGGACACATTTTATTGTTGACCCTTTCATGGATTAAAAACAGTTTCTTGAATAAAATCAAATGTTCAAATGAAATAGCCACTTCTTATCTTAGAATTTGGCTGTATCTGTATTCCAGGGAGCAGCAGTTAGGTGGGTGGTATTCTCTGGTTTACAACTGTCCATATGGTACTGAAGATATGTTCTTCTTAAGGAGAGTACCGAGGTTTTCAATGTACATAAATGTGTCCCAGGTGGAAGAGGGTTGAAATCTCTATTTATTGGAGGAAGATTCTGGACTGCCTATGAGATAAAACTTAGGCTTAGCTTTACAAGGACCATGAAATCCTAACATAGCACTGGAGTATTATAGAAATTATAGCTAACTAATTTGGGAAGAAAACTTCTAAAAAATTTCTAAATTCTTGAAAAAATAAAAAAAATGAGATTAAAATATTAAATCAAAGAACTTTAGGGATAGAATGTCTCTTGAGATTGAAGCTCAGTAATGACATCATTTCATAAATGAGGTCAATCAAATATATTTTTAAGTAACATAAACCCAAGGTCCAAAATTAAAGCCATTTGTCCTGACTCCAAACCTCATAATTCATTATCTTCAAATATATAGAGTAACTGAAATTAAATTGAAACCAATAAAACATTACCTGGGAGTTGTGTTTAAACAAAATATTTTTAGGAAAAAGATGAAAACTTGCTATTAGTGTATCCCAATATTTCTTCATTAGTGGGATTTAGGGTAGTCAGAATACCAACCTTGACTTTCTATGACCAGCATGAAAATCATGACTCAGTTCTTCACTGCGTGACATTGGATAAATAATGGAACTTCTCTAGTCCAAGCTCATTTGTAAACTCTGGTTATCAGCACTTGAGAAAAGAATTGTGAAAATTAAATAAGATTGCTCTACATCAAGCACTTTCCAAACATATCTGGAAGTATTTACTGTGACATGCTGAGAATTGGTCTATGTAATTCAGAAATTTCTCTTGTAATAAATATTCATCTGAACACTATAAACTTGGAAGCAAAGAACAATATTTGACCTTTTCAAAATGGATAAGATCAAAATGGATGTTTTAGAAATAAAAAGAGATCACTTATGCAAATTAGGAGATCACAGAAAAATGTATATGTTAGATATTTGAATAAAGGAAGGGTTTGTAAGTAAAGAGAGGGCACAGGAAATAAAATGGATAATTGGCTTAATGCTCAAATACAGCTCAAATTAAGAGGAAAGCAGATGACAGGAAAAATAATAGTAAGTTTCTCTGATAAAGGCTTCATTTCTCAAATACAGACTGAACTGAGTTAAATTTATAATAACAAATTGCTATCTATGGTCACATGAATAAATTCTCCAAATCACTATTAGAGAAATGAAAAGTATAGTAACTGAGATCTCACATCTATCAGATTGTCTAACATGGCAGTAAAGGCAATTAATAGACAAATTCCAGAGAAAGTGGAAACTAGGGACACTAATGCATTGTTGGTGTAGTAGAAAACAAAAGGTGAAATATTTCCTTAAACCTAGAGACTCCTTCACCCCACCCCACAAACAAAATCACTACAGATTCCAGTGGAAGCTGGGTTATTTCATTATCCTACTTCTGGCTGAAAATGTTTTTCTTTGAACATTGTTTTAGATCTCCAGCATGTAGCCCATTAGTCCCCTGCCTACTACGTGCCAGACAATTAAAACAAGCTTAATACTCTTCCCTAAATGAAAGAGGAAACAAAACATTATCATGGAATAGACATCAAAGCCTGAGAAGCTCTCTAGTCTTGACATGGAATTTATTGTATTAGAGCTTCTTGGCTTCCATGATTTACTGGGAGGATCCCAAACTCTCTCAGGGAGGAACACACAAGAGAGTTCAGGGTTCTCCCATTGGGGACTCTAATTGCCAAAATTTGACTTATTTACCCCAATCCCTTACTGGCTTTTAATCAAAGGTCTCTTTTGTTTTCTATAACAAAAGAAGATACTCGGGCACCATAGTAACAGATGGCCTTCATTGTGAATGATGAGAAGGCATAACAGGTTGGCAGAATTAATCTGCACAATGATGCCAGCAGACTAATGGGTCTGAATTTGATTTAACTACATGGAAAGGTCACCATAGTGGGGGGCTTGTTTGGATTAGAAAGGAAATAACAAAGTAGAAGAAAACATTATAATTCCCTTATACAAGTAGATATCCCAGTCTACTATTAGATAGTCTTGATATATTTGAATACCTTTATCTCAACAGGCTTGGAGGAAAAAAATGGGAAGGAATCAAAGAACAGTCTCACCCCCCTAGTTTGGTACCCTTAGTTCAGCCAAGGTGCCAAGCAGGTACTGGTAATGATCAGGATGGCAAGCGGGCCAATGCACCCCCAGTCTAGAAGCCACGACTGACTCACTTCTTTGTTAGGTCATATCATGAAATGACTAATTCACCAAGTTATTATTTCTGATATTTTCCACAGTTTTTCCCAGACAGATAGATTTGAAGTCAAAAATTATAAAGTGCAAGAACTACATTCAAATTATGCATTTTCATTGTTTTAATCACAACATCCAATATGACAGAATCCTTGCTCTCAATCAGTTTTTCAACAGAATTTGTTGAATAGACCAATGATATATTCTTGGTCACAAGAGACAAGTAAGGAAATGTCTAATCTGTTCACATAGAGATTATTTTTATGTTGTGTGCAAACAATCTTGTGAGGTTTTTTTATGTGAAAGGTTCTCATCTGTATTCTTGTTTTCAGTGTTGTGGAATGGGAGGTCATGAGCCCTGTTTGCAATAAACACAAATACCTCATGATTTCATGCTATTGTTCTCATTATCTATAGAAGCCACAGTCAACTTCCTATGCTTTAATTAAGACATAGAAGGGAGAGAGAGAGAGAGAGAGAGAGAGAGAGAGAGAGAGAGAGAGAGAGAGAGAGAGAGAGAGAAGAAAGAGCAGGAGAGAGAAACAGAGAGAATTCTGTAGCATCGTCACCAACAACATTATTATAGTAGCCATGCTGCCTCAGTGTCTATTGCTACTGCTACCATACTACTACCACCACTGTCAGCACTCCAAGACTACCACTACTACTAGCACTGCTGCCAGTACTACCACTACCAATACTACTACTACTGCTGCTGCTGCTACTAGTAGAAAACTACTACTATTTCTGCTTTTTCCTTATCATTATTGCCAATATTAGCTGGGATTTAAGGTTTACAATGCTCTTTACAGACTTTACAAATATGATCCCATTTGACACAACAACTCTGGATGTAGATACAATTATTATTTCTGTTTTATACATGACTTACTATAAATAAATAAATATAAATAAATGTCTTAGTCTTCTCTGACTTCATATCTCATGTTCAAGCATTGACCAATCTTGGCTCAACTCATTTGGGACCCACACACACAATCTTATCCTTTTGTTGGATTTGTCTCAGAGAACACTCCAAGGGTTCCATCTTGGTGGAGTCTCCTGACAAGGGCAGCCCCCCCCCCCCCACCCCAGGCTTGGTCCATATCTCTGTATGTCACACATTGAGGTATTGGTTCTCCTGGTACCTCTCACGGGAAGGGCCTTATCCTCCCCTGTCCTCTGGGCTTTGTTTTTTACCTTCTCAGACCAGGGACCTTAAGGGAGACACTTCCTTTTGAGCCTCAAGTGTTCTCTTCTACAAATGAGTAAAAACTAGATAATGTTTAAGAACCTTTCTAAGAATGATCTTCATGCCTCTCAGTTCTCAGTCCTGGGGCTTGTGGCCACATAGCTTTGTTCTTGGGCCACAGGATCTTTAGCAGTTCCTTGACAGTTCCCATGACCTTCTCACCCCAGCCCCACCTCCAAAAACTGTTCTCTCTACCAGTAAGACCATAAGTCATCAGCCTAGCCAAGATCCTGGGCAAGGACACTATATACTGAGAAGATAATTCTCTAATTATGAGCTGACAATTCTCTCAACACAAGACAAAATTGCTGAAATGGTTTCATGAAGCCCAGGTGGGGCTCTTGTTGATGAGCAGGGACAAGGATAGCAGATCCTGCAGAATCAGAATGGGGGAGGCCTCATTTGGAATGACCAGGGAAGAGGAAGATGCCATACAGACCAGGTGCTGGAACTCATTAGGAAAGTTGAAACTCATCCCAGATTCATGAATATTTAAGAGCTAAATGCACATTTCATCAAATTAGACATCTCCCCTAAAGTTTATGGAACTTCAAGACATGCAGGTCCCCCTCTCTCTGGTAATACAATGGAGAACTATTGGCTCACTTAAGATAAACAAGCCTATAGGAATCTCCTCTTTTTGTGTCCCAGCTTGTGATGCCTGGCACAAAGATAGAAATTGGGCTGAAAATGACCATAGCTAACATTGATGTGGCACTGTGCTGCTGGCCATTATCTGGTTAAAGTCTTGTTCTAAGGCAGAGTGAGAGGTAGCCTAGGTGTGATCAGCTCCAGATGACAGAGTGACAGGGCCTGAGACTGGAACAGGTGAAGCACTGTTTGAAGTTCTAGTGAAAGGTTGTCTGACAGCTCATCTCAGGAGTGTCTCAGTTGACTGTACGTTTAGCAGCACTGGCTTTGTAGTGATAGGAAGAACCTCAGCCTCCCTCCAAATTGAAGAGGAAATCCCAGGGTCCAGGAAACCACTCTTTGCCTCCAGCTGCCTCTAGCAGCCAGAAGCCACATAAATGATTAGACATTTTCCTTGTAGCACTTTTCTTCTCCATCTTAAGCTAGTGACAGCAGATATGTTTATGACTCAAAGTCAACACACATTTAGTGAACCCAAGTAAACTGGAGCCATAAGAATACCATTTGTTTTACTAAAACTTGAGCTTTTCTCTCAAATTCACAGACTTTTGTTATGGTGACTTATGTAACTAGAAAAACATGATTGTTCATCTGTAACCCAAACTACAAAGTTGATGTCACACCACACACTGGTGTAAGTAGCCAGAGTCTCAGAACTGAGACCAAGTGGATAAGCTAGAAAGACGTGAATGCCATTGCAGTGGGAGAAGGGGGAAGGGAACAAGCATTTTTTTAATCACCTCTTATTGGTCCAACCCTGTGTTAAGTGCATATCAGTTAATCTTTGCAATAATTTTGTGATGTGGCCACCATTTTTAGGGTGGAGCTGCTGATGAATATCTGACTCTAAGCCTAGAATTCCCTAGCTGCTTATTGATTGATGACTTATCATCTCTGTTTTTAGAGACAGAACAAAATAAGTCACCATTCTAGTCAACCGGGCAAATGTGATGAATAGAGATGCCTGGCCAATCTTGTTTCATTCTTGTTTTGCTCAATGGGATAGATTGTTACACTGATAATTATATATTGAGGTCATAGTATAGTACTGGAGCATGTAGCATCAACCAGTTTGAAAAAAAAATTGAAAGTCCTCTTTAAACTATTTCCCTCTTCCTGCTTCTCATCCTTATCTTTGTCCTCCTTATGCAAGAAATTCATCAAGGACCAATGAGAAGGTACTTGATTATCCAAACTAATGCTCAAGTCAACTAGATGGAATCTAAGGATCCTTGTTCAATGGAGCATGGAATAGAACTGCATAACTGACAGGACCTGGGTGACTTAGGAAAAGTCTTAAGCTGCCTAAGTCTTTGTTAACTCACAGGTTTGTACAGAGAATCAAATACATGGCAGCCAAGTGGTCAGGACCAAAGATGCTCAGGACCATCTCACTTGGCAAGTTCATTCCCTCCACTTAGTTCAACTTCCACCTTCCCTTTGCCCCTAGTCCATACCCATGCTCGCATCACCATTTCCTTTGTAACATCTCAAAATCAACATACATAAAAAAGGATCTCATCTTTCCTGCCAAGCATGTCCCTCTTCTGAATTTGCCTAATAATAGAGAGGGCACAACATTCTTCCTGGGCATCTAGTTATGGCTCACAGATGTGACATCCCCCTCAGTCTCACTCTACCATCCAAGTGTTTCCCAAATTATCTCTTCCAATTACTTAAGCAAAGATATTTTCCCATAATCATCTTTTTGTAAGATTTTGAGTTCCACATTTTTCTACCACAGTCCCTTCCTTCTGTCCATGACAGAGAGGAATCTAATATAGGTTGTACATATACAATTGTGATTAAGATATTTCCATAATAGTCATGTTACTTCACAACATTTTTGGGAAAGTAACCATTTCTATCTCCTCCTATAGCACCACTCCATCTCTTGACTTGACTACTGAAATAGATGCAATCCAGTTAAAAAACAAATACCTATTCAGAACAATTAGTCTGCACCTTAATAATCAAATTGCAGTTTCATGAGGGTAGACCTGACATCCCCAACCCGAAAACCAGTGACTCTCTATTGCTTAGAGGATCAAATACCTATGACTTCTATTTGAACTTTAATAATACTCCATCTTACCAGTCTCTTTTATGCATTCTGTTTTTCCTAAAAAACCTTTCTTCCTTTCCATGTTTTTCACTGATTGTCCCCCATGCTTGGAATGCCCTCCATTTTCACCTCTGCCACTTGGTTCTCCTAGACTTCATAAATATTCAACCCTAATTCACCTTCCTAGAAGGCTCTCCTCCTCCTCTAGTGCTAATACCTTCCCCTCAATTACATACTATCTGTTCTGTACATAACTTGTGAGAATGCAATTCTTCACATGTTGACTTCCTCATTGGAACAACATTTCCTGGGGCAGCTAGGTGTCATAGTGGATAAAGCACTGGCCCTGGAGTCAGGAGTGCCTGGGTTCAGATCCTGCCTCAGACATTTAGTAACTGCCTAGCTGTGTGACCTTGAACAAGCCACTTAGCCCCATTTGCATTGCAAAAACCTAAAAAATATATATATATCATTTCCTTTAAAGCAGAGATGATCTGCAGTGCTTACACAGTGATGTGCTGTTTGTTGATTTGTTAATGTAATGACTGACTGATTAATTAAAATGCTCATTATTTCCCAAGCAACCAAGGATGTTGGTGACTTTAACAGTAGGAATTCTCATTCCTAGCCTCATAGGAAGGAAATCACAGATGACTGAACCCCTTGGCCACAGTCATCTGGGAAGTCACCAGTCCAGTTTCAGAATTCATCATGTCCAACCTGACCTCCCCACTATTTCATTTCCTTGTTATTCTCTCATGATGCCATATGCTAGAGTATTGTGGTCTAGAATTAGGAAGACCTTGAGTTCAAACCTACCCTGATATGTGCTAGTTGTATGACCTTGGTCAAGTCATTTAACCTGTGAATCTCCTGAACTGTAAAATGGACATGATAATAACCCCTACTTCTCAGGGTTGTTGTAGAAATCAAATAAAAACTATTTTTGTAAAGGACTTAACACAGTATCTGGAAGAGAGTAGATATCATGTAAATGTGACGATGATGATGGTGATGGTGATCATGGTGACTACAATCTTAAGAACTTTTAGGCTAGATCTTGACCTGAAAAAAAGCTGAGATGAAATTTTTAATGGCAATGAAATGAATGAATTATTTTCTAATGTCATTTTCTATTTGAAATGCCTCTTGTACTATTGGAAAAAAATGGTTTGAATATTTTCCTAAAGGTTAGTAACTGTGTGCCCATAAATTTCGAGATATGCTAAATGTGTCTGGAGAAGATCTCGCATTTCTAATTCCAGCCCTCATCTTCCCCATTAAGACACTAACTGGATAATTAACAGAGAAGTAAAAAAACCCACCATCAGCTGGATCTTCATCTCTCTCCTCAGCACCTTCATTAAGAAACTGCGTGGGGAATGATCTACAACCACCACTTCTCAGGTTCTCATTTTATTTTCTCACCCACATCCAGGAGTGACATTTTGTGTACCCTGGCAAAGGTAACCAATAAGTAAGTGATTTTGAATTTTCTCCAGAAAGATAAATGCTGCTTAATCTTCCACAGGTGTTTGGATGCTAATGATGTGACATACTTCATCAATCAATCAAAATCAGTGATTGGAAGGAAGCACAATGACTGGAGCAGATAATGAGATTAAGGTTCAGCTGCTAAGGGCTCATGCCCAGCTAGTGGTTCTTGTTTCTTTTTTGAATACTGGAATGAACTAGGAAGAAGTTCTAAGAGTATCCTCATGAAACCCGTGACCATGGCTTTGGTCTTCCCTAAGAAAACTCCCTCACCCTCAAGCTGTTTGTATATGTTAAAGGAGATTCTGCAGACTTGGGGGAAGAGTGTTGACTGGACAGCCAACAAGGAAGTCAGAAGGACTTCTTAAGAAAATGGTTGGCCTTTTCTTGGCAACCAGATCCATAAGGAATTGTGGGTTTGTGGGGAGAGGTGAGGTGTTTTCGTGCACAAAGGGTAGCTTTCCTTTGTTGCAAAGGCTGTGTCCACATTTCAGTCTGACAAGCTTTCTCAGTTTTCAAGGAATGGTAATTTGCTGGTTAGATTTTTATTGAGTTTATTTTAAACCTCCAAAGAAATAGCTGTACAACCTTTTTTGTTCAATATTTGAGAAGTAAACCATAACAACTGCTAGTATTTATGGCACCATTTAAGCACTTCACTTATCTCTTATTTTAGCCTCAAAATATTCCTGCTAGGTAGGTGCTAATATCATCATCCCATTGAGATCTCATCATCCCATGGAATAGTGGTTAAGAGCATACAGATAGTAAATGTCTGAGGTCAGATTTGAAGTCAGGACTTCCTGAGAACTGTGTCTATCCATTGTGCCGCCCAGCTAAATGAATGCCCAGATATTGGTTCTCAATTTAATGATGCTTCGAAAGTGGTTTCTTGTGTCCACTGGTGTTTGTTGAACATGGGAGACAAGGACATATTAGATAATCAACAGACTCTGCTTGCTTGATATTGGAAGAATAAAGAATTTCCAATAGAGATGGATGAATACGTTTGAACAAAATTGCCAGATGCCCTAAAAAGCAGAACAGAACATCTCATCCTTGATAATCTAGGGTTGGTGAGATGGGAATATATGGATGTGTGCATGTTTTATATCTGTATGTATGTAGAGTGTGCGAATATATAATATATGTATTCAAACTATTATAAAAGACATTGTATGAATGTGAATCCATCTATGTATCCTGTTTTATGTAGAAAAGTCAGCCAAGTGTAACTCTCAACCAAGAGTTCGCCCCCACCTTTATGCACAGGTGTGAGTGGGGCCATGCACATTATCTCCCCTCCCCCAAGCCCACACCATCCCAGGTATCCCATTTGGTCCTACAGCTATAGGAACCTCCCCAGGGCCCAGATCACACCACTCTCCGGATTGTCTAGAACTGGAGACTAAACTGCCTGTTTGTTGACTCCTAAAACCCAAGTCACCTTGGCAGAAGGGCTTAGAAAACTGAAATGCTTATAGCCAGCATTTCAGTAGGTCTTTAAAACTTGAAAGCACTTAGAGATCTTTTTCCCTCTGGGTTTCCCTTCAGCCTTGAGAGGCAGACATTTGAGAGCATCTCATCACACTTTGCATTTGATATAAAACTGAGACTCTGAGAAGGGCCCAATGACTTGCCCAGGACCACATAGTCTGGGGTTGGGAAGGGAAGGCAGCTCTTCTTGGCTTTAGATAGTCTGCTATAACCTTTTTCAATTTGGTTTTCATTTAAGTTGTCTTTACTTGTATGTATAGCACTTGGCAATGGCCATGTTGCATCAGAAACATCAAAAAAAGGAAAAAAATAATTAACATTCCAAATATCCTTTTTGGAAATGTGCAGGATTTATACCAGGAAATTATTAAAGCTTAAAACTTCATTAAGACATTTGAAAAAGACATAGTGTATAATACTAAAGAGTAAAATCCATCATTTCGTTATATGCATACACATATCGAGTATGTCTATGGACCTGAATCTCATAACTGGCTCATTTTGGATAGCCCCACCCTATACTGCCTTTGAATTTCACAGTGTCCCTCTAGCTGACTTTCCTCATACCTGACTGTTCACATCCCCCCATAAGAATGTAAGCTCCTTGAGGCACAGCACTTGACTAGGAAGTGTTCAATAAACTTGTATTAATGAGTAGACTGACTACTCATTAGCCCAAGGCTCATGGCTGGGAAGCTCCAAGGAGGTTAGTAGATCCCAAACAAAACCATGAAGAAAAGGGGGAAGATATTAAAGAGGTTAGTGACTGAGAGTATCAACTTTGGGAATAGAGCCTGGGGGCCTAAAGGGAAGGAAGCTTAACTTAGAGATGGATATCTTTTGAGAAAACAGGTCTAAGCTTAGCCAGAGGTTACAGAGAGATTGTGGAGGTGGATGGAAGGTGGAGGAAGGATGGAAGGTCATACCTGTATCTACCCTCCCCCCACTTACAGTCATACATGTCTATACTTGATGGCGATGCATGGTCACTTTGGCTATGATCATAGAGCTAATAGCAGCTACTTTGAAAGCCCCACCTCTCCCTGTCAACAGTGTCTAACTCTGGGGAGCATGTGGCATGGCCTAGTCACTGAATCTTCAGTCTCTTATGAAGAGAGGCTATACATTTGTCATATAGAGGCCTTAAGTGATAGCTGAATGAGTCTGGGAACTAGCCCATGTCCTCTGAAAGGACCCTGTCTTGTTTGTTGGAGAAAAGAGAATTAGTGGGAACACAATCCCTGGAGTATTGGGAGGAGGAAGCTGAATGTGGTAGGACATTGACCTGTTTTTCTCCGAGCCATCCCATCTTGTTTTCTGGGTGTGTAAAGGAGGTTTGGGAGCTGATTGTAAAATGAAGTGGTTGGACTATAGCCTTAGAAGCCTCTGTTTAATCACAGCACTATGTCTGATGAAAGTGGTTACTAAGCAATTATGATCTTGGGCATTGTCAGCAGGAATGAGGATTTACTAAACCTGAAATGCAAGAATTTAAGCTTCAGAACTTGCCAGTAATGGTGATTTCAGCAAGACATTGAGGACGGGAATTGATAAGATTAAACCCATCCTTCCTTGGTAACCAATCTCCTGGTAAAGATCTTGTCTGTGTTTAACTCATTAAGATTTAGGAAGAGAGACCCTGAGTCTCCCTAGACCCTTATTCCAAGCCCTGTCAGCTCAATGGGGCCCTATCCAAGTAGGTGCTTCCTAACAGTGCCCTCAAGACTCCTAAGTTCATCCTACAACATAGAATATATAATGTTCAGGAAGGACTAGCCCCTGTGAAATGAGAGCTTGTTCATCTATCTTTAGTGTCCACCCAATTACAACTCTCACCTGTGGCTTCAAGAAATGACACAGCAGTCACACCCTGATAAAATTATCTTTAACGATGGACTAAATGATGTGAGAGTAGGTAGCAGGTTTAAGACCTGTCTGTGAGTTTGGGGGTTATCTATCCCTCTGGTGGAAAAGAGGGATGAGAACAGTTTGTTCCAACCGCTATGAAGGCGGCTGAAGTAGGCACTGTGGAGCTTGCTCATCCATACTTTACTGGCATGGCTGAGCCATAATTCACTGAGATGTTTTATTTCCCAAATTCACTGCATAGATGGCTAAAGATAATGAGAGTCAGAAGCCTCGTGGTATGTTTCTGAAGAGCTGGAGATTGGACCAGTGACCTACGGCTGCCCTACCCCTGGGAAGTGGTCTTCCCTGAGAAGGGAAGAAGCCCCCACTATGCATCAGGCACTGTGTTAAACACTCCACAAAGTGATCTCATTTGGTCCCCATTTTTCCACAGAGGAATCTTTGCCAGAGATTATAGAACATGCCCTAGATTCCATTGGGTTCAGTGCTGGGATCAGGGAGGAACCCAGGTTTTCTAACTTCAGGTTTAGTACTCTGTGTGTCCTGGCACCTCCTAGCTGCCTTTAGTATCCCCGTGAATATCTAGTGGATGGGCCATTATGACTGGGTGACCCTGAACTGTTGATTAACCCTTGTTGGGGATGAGAAGCTGAGATGAGGGCACCCAACTAAATATTAAAAATTACTCTTAGCTGGAACCACATATACATCCTCTTGTCCATCTGTATGTGGTTTTGGATACAGAATGTGTTTGCCGTTCTGAAGAGTTTCAGAGACACCTCAGTGGAATAGACTACAGGATATGCCTTGTTGCACCCCAGAAGAGTGAGAGTGACTTTGTTTGAGTGACAATTTGTTTTATTTATTATATATTATGACCATAGTCTTGTTGTGAGAGTAAATATAACCCCCCCCCCCAAAAAAAGATGAGAAACCTCAAGAATAGTGAGAGAGGAAAAAAAAGTTGCTTCAGTCAGTGTTCAGATTTCAACAGCTCTATCTCTGGTATAAGTTGCCTTCTCTATCTTAAGCCCACCAGAGAAGTTGCTTCACTATTTGTTTTCGCAGTTGCTTTTACTAGCTGTATGTGCCTCCATTTTATCTTTCCTACTCTCATTTTTTCTCTTCTCTCTCTCTCCTTTCATACTGTCCCTGTTCAGAAGTATGTTGTACCTGAGTACCCTTTCCCAGGATCTTCCCTCTCTACTCTCACCTACTTCCCCCTTCCCTTCACCCATTCTCCTTTATCCCATCCCTTTCCTCTCATTTTTCTCTAGGGTAAGATAGATTTCTATACCCTATTAAGTGTGTGTGTTATTTCTTCTCTAAGTCATTTCTGATGACAATGAAGGCTCACTCATTCCCCCCTCACCTTCCCCCTTTCCACTCTAATGAAAAGAGTTTTTTCTTGTCTTTCATGTAAAATATCTTAGCCCCTTCTTCCTCTCCTTTCCCTCCCCTCCAGGACTTTCCTTTATCAACCATTGACTCCATCATTACACCAAATTATATCATTATATTCAACTGCCTCCTATGCCTTGTCTGTATATGCTCCTTCTAACAACTTTTATAAATGGGAAGGTTCATATGAGCTATCAGTACCTTCTTCCCAGGCAGGAATACAAACAGTTCAACATCACTAACTTCCTCATAATTAGCATCCTCATTCAGGGAATGGAATACTGTGGGAAGCCTGGAACCACAAAGGTCAAAGATGCAATGATGTCACTTCATGTTTGAAAAGTTCCTGTGAGCAACACTATGAAGCAGACTACATCATTTTGAAAGAGGGTAGCACAGAAGATGACATTAAAGCATTAAGCCTACCTATGGTCACTGGCTTCTAAGTGTTTCAGGTAGGATTTGAGCCCATGTTTACTTGGCTCCAGGTACAGTTCTCTCCTTACTCCTGCACACCACTTCTCTAAGTGGGGATATGTATAATTCCTCAATGCTGGTGATGAAGGACCCTAACTGAAGGGAGATATGGGAATAGGTTTTATAATACTAGAAATCATGTACATACAAATGATCATTAATCCCTTAGAAAACTTTTGAGATCCTTGATAAAGAGTATAGAGGGGGGCAGCTAGGTGGCGTAGTAGATAAAGCACTGGCCTTGGAGTCAGGAGTACCTGGGTTCAAATCAAGTCTCAGACACTTAATAATTACCTAGCTGTGTGGCCTTGGGCAAGTCACTTAACCCCATTTGCCTTGCAAAAACCTAAAAATAAAAATAAAGAGTATAGAGGGGGCAGCTAGCTGGCACAGTGACTAGAGGCTTGACCCTGGAGACAGGAGAACCTGGATTTAAATTGTCTCAGATACTTAAAACTTACTAGCTATATGACCTTGGGCAAGCCACTTAAACCAAATTGTCCCACAGAAGGAAACAAAACAAAGCAAAAATTGTGGAGAGATGAGGAAAGACCTTTTTAATGCAAAGAGAGTAGATATGATCTAGCTAGGTACAATTCCACAAATACATTTTCAAGAACATTGGGAAGTATTCTGTATTTGAGTGAAGCAGATCATCAAAGACATGACAGCAAGAAATGAATTTCTACCATGGATGAAAACATAAAGACAGGGAGAAAATGACTTCAAAAAATAAATACAGATGACAACTGAACAGGGAGAAACCGATCTTTTGCCTGTGTAAGAGAGGCAAGGGCACAGGATTTTGAGAGAGAGTGAACATTCAGTCAGATTCAAAACTGTTTTTGAGCATCTATGTGACTTTGCAAAAATTTCCTTTATTCTCTCCCCACCAAGAAGTTCCTAATAAACCTTTGCCTTTGGGGATTTCTTAATCCTTAAATAAATATCCTGCCTTGTTTCTGACTGCCTGACTCCATAACCTACTTTGGAATTCACGGACTGTTCAAGTGCAGTCTGTTATTTATGGAAGATCTTCTTTAGGTCTTATGATTCTTTATTCTACACTGCCAGTGATGGACTGTGAGCTGTAATCATTTCCATGGAGGTTATCATTATTCCCATAAGGTGAGATGGCACATTTCCAATGAATCATTCTTCTCATTGCCTCTGGGTGAAGATTAAAATCAAGTCTTTAGGCTTTTTTATTTCAGTAATCCTTTCTTTGAATGGCAACTTTCTCATGTTTTCTAGTGTCATTTACAGTCAGAATGTCAATATGGATGTTGTATTCCTTCAGCAGTGTATTAATTCAATGGCCAATTGACAAATATCTCACATTTGGAGAATAAACAGTAATCCAGCCCTTGCCAAATGAAATAATACAGATAACTTTGTCAATGGGTTGTCTGTTCATCAATATTCAGTGATGCCAGAAAGATGGAGATAGACACTCATGAAAAGAGTGTTCTGATCCAGTGTTGTAAAGACCGGCTTAACAGGTTTGGGAGATTTCTATACTAAGGAAGTTTCTCTTTGGGCTTATTTGCATTGGACCCCAAAATGCTGCAGAAAACGGTTTATAAAGCTTAAGACCAGTGCAAGGATATTAACCCCACCCTCTGCCCAGAATGAAGAATAGCTCTTGCCATGGTCATATCCATGAGTAGGCCATTGAGTTAATCTGTCAGAACATTCATTTTGGGCTGACAGTGACTGGACTGAGAGAAGTATTCAGAGCCAAACTAGAAGAAGAAACTAGATGCATTGAAGATGAATATTTATAATATATAGTTCCTTCAATGATTCAATGGAAAAACCTTTTAAACTCATATAGATATAAAGAGATAGAGATAGAGATAGAGATAGAGATAGAGATAGAGATAGAGATAGAGATAGAGATAGAGATAGAGATAGAGATAGATATATTCCTTCTGTTGTTTCAAGACTGTGAATAATAGAACAATGAATATCTGAAAAATGAAATACTGGTAGCATTCTGTGGACCACAGAGAGAGAATCACAGTGGAGGGTAATTTCTTTTACCTATGACATGTCTAGGTGAGGTAAGTTAAGAATGATTAGAAATGTTTGATTGGAAAAGGAAGTATACTGGACATGACATAAGATCATGCTATGACAACCAGCCAGCCTCATGGTGCACTAGCTTTTGGAAAATGTTTTAATAGAAATGGAAACAATCTCTAGTTTTAGAAAGGTCTTTAATGGAGAAATTTAAAATAAAAGGAGAAGAATGACCCAGGCCAAGCAAATATTTGTGTTCTTGTCCCTTACCATATGGAGTTTATGCCCCATTTGGAGATGGATATTGTGATTGGAAATGCCAATTAGATAAGGATAAATGTTGGCTTCCTCATGGTCAAAGCTCATAACACCTTGGGGATCCATTTGTGACAGAATATTTTTTCCTGCATTATATAGGAATGCAAGCTCACCAAGGAAAAGCATTGACTTCCATTTTTCCTTGTTTCTCTAGGTGTGCAAGGGTTGGTGCTTGAACCACTTTATTCCTACTACATGAGGACTTGCCTAATTTTCAAGGTTTCTCCTCCCTCCCACTCCACCCCATCACGTTTTATTTCCTTTTACCTTTGGCAGATGCATTGATGTGTGAGAATATTATTTTTCATTATTGAATATAAGAATTTATTGTGGGGATCCTAAATCCCCAGGTCCAGCATTAGATCTGGAATATGCTAGCTACAGATTAATATTGATTGAATGATTGAATGTTGAATGAGACCTTGTATTTATCTTGCACTTACTTAATGCTTAAGGAATACTTCTCAGATTAAACCGAATTTCCAGCCTGAAAATTTTTTGAGGATACATTGCTTATTACACCACCACCATCAAGAGCAAAGCAATAAGACAACAAATACAAAAACAGAAATATTCAGCGCTTGGGGCTTTATGAATTGGCCAAAGTTCATTTTGTTTTTTGAAAGAGTCCAACTTAGCTGGAAACTAATTGGACCCCTTAATTAACACCTTATACAGAAAATTGAGCCATGTTCATAATCACTTGACAAATTTACTTACTACATTTGTTTTCAGGGACAACTGAAAATATTAATATGTCAAAGAAACATTCAAGAGGAGTAATTTATATACTTAAACATAGATAAATTTGCTGATCTTTTGGAATTAAAAAAGGTTCATGCATTTGATGTATGTGTTTAGTATTGTTTGGTTTTGTTTTATGACAGCCTTCTGAGGATCTTATATGGTTTTTAATGAATGTAGTTTTGCCATTCACTGATTATACATCTGACTGAATAGGATTGGGTGTCTGTCTTTTTTTCCATTAATTCTTTGGATGATCTGTCCTTTTATTCAATACTTTTGAAGAAATTTCCTGTAGGCTTTCCTGAAATAGTGCTCTGATTGTTATCATCTTCATATTTTACTTGAAAACTTGATAAATCAGATTTTCCCCCTCTACTGTGTGTCCTCTAGGTCAAAAATTTTCATTTCCTTTTCTTCCAAATCTTTGTTTTTCATATTGGGTTATTTCCAAGTCTATATCTGCAGCTTCTGTTTTGGGGTTTTTACCACCATTTTTCCTCTGGATATAAAAATATTGTCCTTTTGTTGTTGTTTTAAATTCCATTGTTTGATTCCATGTAGATTCCCAAAACTACTTTTTACATTACTGAAAGATGACTTAGATCTATCCAATCATTCCTCATTTCTTCTTATACATTTTTCTGTCCTAAACCCTGTGGTTTAACTTGGGAGTAATGAAATCTTCTCTAAATTTGCATAATGAATCCTAGATAATTGTCTGAAGAACAGGCCCTTGTCTAAATCAATGGTAAAAGTAGGAGGCAAAATTTGAACCTAGGCCTTTCTGACTCCAAATTGTTCTGTTCACTGAACCAAGTTCTGTATAATGAATATCATAAAGAAGAAACCCTAGGAAAATAATCTTCTATTTTGACTGATGATAAAAATAGTAAAACCACAAAAATGACAGACTTTAAAAGGACATCAGATGGATCTAGTCTGGTAACCATAGAGAAAGAGCTATCCCAATAGTAAGATATACAAAAATCAGTCCACCACCATTGGAGGAAAGATACCTAATGTTTACTCAGGAAATGATCCCCCCACAACAAGTGTGGTCATACTCAGAGTGCCAATATGTGCCTTTCACTAATCTAAGTCACTGGGTATTAAGGAACTTATATCTTCAGTTGCTGAAAAATTGAGACATGTGGCCGTGGAGTCACTGTCAATGTTTTTTGATGGGTGAACAAGAAAGAAAAAAGAGAATCAGAATTTGCAAAGAGCAAGTGCTCTGGTCTATCCAAATGGAAAAAGAATAGAGAATATCAATTCTAAACTAAGGAACCTGGCAGTTAAGTAGTTCTAGTGCAAATTCCAGGATACATTGTGATTATGATTAACTTAACTGTATCACAGTTCTCTTGGGACTGTTAGGTGACACGGTGAATAAAGCATGGTCTTGGAATCAGGAAAGCCTGAGTTCAAGTTCGGCCTCAGGCATTTACTTGCTAGATGACCTGGATAAGTCACTTCACCTGTTTTCCACTAAGAGAGGACAGCTAGGTGACTCAGGGAGAAATAGCACCTCTGGCATGATGTCTTGCTGAGCTCTTTTCAGAGTTGCTCATCTGCCTTTACTATTCAACAAAACCAACTCTCACTTGTGATTCCAAGAAGTTATAGCACCCACAGAAGTTACACTGTGGTAAAAAACAAACAGAAACACCAAAAAATCATCTTGGAAGATGGGATACATCAGATTAAGGGTAACTGACTGGTCTCAGATTTGTGAGTTAAGGGGATATCTATTCCATGCATGTGAAGACCTCCCTCTGATGGAATAGGTGGATTATGTTACAACATCCATTAACACCCTGCTGAAGCAAGCAATGTCCTGAATGTATCCCAGACCATCACTAGTTATCTTGATTTCTGTCTTGCTGCTGCACTTGATGACTTAAGAAGAGGGAGACTCACAACTTTTGCAACTGTACCTCAGTTAAATTCAATATACTTGTACATCAAGACACCATCCTGTGATGCCATTAATCCTCTTCGAAAATTGACTAGAAATAATAACAATAGCCCACTGTGATTGAATGGATAGAGATCTGGGTCTGGAGTCACAAAACCCTGATTCAAATTTGGCCTCAATTGCTGTGGGACTTTGAAAAAGTTTACTTAAGCTATGTTTGCTTTTATGAACTGGAGAAGGAAATGACAAGCCCATCTAGTATCATTGCCAAGAAAACCACACATGAGGTCACAAAGAGTCAGCTATGACCAAGTGACTGAACAATCAAAGTTCTCATGATATTTGAAAATAATGAGTTCTTGATGACTGGTAGAAGAAAGTAATAGGCTCAGAAAAGCCTGGTGGTTGTCATATTCCTCAATCAACCAAAGGAAGCATTAGCAGCAGGTTAGCAGGGGTAATGTCTTATGTTTTTGCCATGTATACTTTTAAAGCTCCCCTACTCATCAAGTATCTGCTCAGTTCCAGGCACTATGTTAAGCACTCAGGATACAAAGAAAGTCAAAAGACACTTCCTGTTCTCAAAAGTGTTCAATCGGGGGCGGCTAGGTGGCTAGGTGGATAAAGCACCGGCCCTGGAGTCAGGAAGTACCTGGGTTCAAATCTGGTCTCAGACACTTAATAATGACCTAGCTGT
This sequence comes from Macrotis lagotis, assembly GCF_037893015.1. Taxonomy (NCBI): domain Eukaryota; kingdom Metazoa; phylum Chordata; class Mammalia; order Peramelemorphia; family Peramelidae; genus Macrotis; species Macrotis lagotis. The sequence continues at coordinate 3,923,026 of NC_133661.1, forward strand.
GTGGTCTTGGGCAAGCCACTTAACCCCATTGCCTAGCAAAAATATATAAAAAAGTGTTCAATCAAAGGGAAGGCAACATGCAAACAGGTATTCACAAATATGATAGATGCAGGATAATTGGGGGATAGTCTCAGAAGGAAAGTTGTATCATGGAGAGGTACTGGGAAGGGCACTTTGTAGAAGGCAGGACTTTATCTTGGACTCTGAAGTGAGTCAGGGAAACCAGGAGACAGAAGTTAGGAGAAAGAGAATTCCAGGCAGGGGAAAAGAAAATTGAAATCCTTGGGAATGTGAGCTTGATAATGGGTAAGCAGATTGAAAAGTTGAGGGAGGGAATAGAAAGCCATTGGAATTTACTGAAGTAGATGGGGAAAGGATATATTTGAAATGATTAGAACTAAATCCTTGGATTTTTCTTTTTGTCAGCTGGGTGAAGGATGGACTAGAAGTCATAGGAATTGAGTCCCTAGGTTATTGCAATAGTCTGAGGAGTGTAAGGAGAAAAGGGAGCAGATACAAAAGATAATTCGAAGGTATAATCAACAAACCTTGGCAACAAATTGTATGGGGGTGTGTGAGAAAGTGAGGAGTTGAGCATGATAATTAGGTTGTGTGTTACAATATCCAAAAGGAAGTTGCTATCCTCCATAGTAATAGGGAAGTTAGGAAGAAGGTAGGATTTTGTTGGGGGGGTGGGGTTGGGGAGGATATTAAATTCAATTATGAACATACTGAGTTTAAGGTATCTCAAGGACATAATTTAACAGCAGCAGCTGCAAATTAAAGACTAGAGGTTCGAAAGATTGAGGTTGGAGCAAAACTTGACTACAGAAAAATTAGGATTTAAATTTGCAGAGCAAGCATCCACATGACTGAAATGATAGCTCACTAAAGAATTGCTCAAATGAGCACTGAGAAAAGGAAATGGTAAGCATGACAAGTAGCCAGCATGACTTGATTACAAACATCTTATGGTGGATGAACCTCATTTCCTGTTTTGACAGGTGTGCTAGATGAGTCCATCAAGGGAATACTGAAGATAAAAGTTATGTGGATTTCAGCAAAACCCAGGAAAATTTCTTAGGTTGGTCTTTTCTTGGGAAATGGAGGCCAGTTGCATAAATAATTGTACATTTAAATGGGATGAAACGGAAAAACATTTTATTAAACCCTAACTATGATAAGCATTGAACTGAATACTGGGATTACATGCAAAAAGGGGGAAGAGCAGGCCTGACTCTGAAAATATTCAGATTCTAATTAAGGGAAACATTATGTAAGAGAGTTCAAGCACAGTATGGATAAAATATCTAGAAATCTCTTGGGCACAGCAACTGATGTATTTGGAATTATTTGACTCAATAATGTGATTTAAAGTTATAAGATGAACTATATACTAGACATATACTAGACCTTTGGTTATTTCCAGTCTACTGATTTAGATAAATATACAAACGACATGCTCATCTAATCTAATATTTTGATGCCTCTGTTCATCTGGGAGATGAGAAGCATTTTGAGCCAACAAAGTTCAGTAAGGAGTGCTTAGACAGGAGGATAAATAAGGGAGCTTGGTCAAAAATAAAGGATGGGGAGGAAAGATCATCCAGAAGTAGGAAAAAAGGCAACGGTAATCAAATAATTTAAAAGGTTCTAGAGAGTTTGAATGGGATGAGGATTGAGGAAAAAATGGTTCTCACCCAATGGAGAATATGCAAACTCTTAACCAGCAGCCTCACAAATATTCCTTTCCTCAGTGAGCTCAGTCCTTGTCTCCTGGTCTTTTCTCTCCTTTCCAAATCCCTCCCCTCACACCAGGGGACTTCAACAACCATACTGACACCCATATACTCCCTGATCTCCAATTTAATCTTGTCTCAGCTACCCCACAGAGATGGTTGATACATCACCTTTCCATTTCCTACAAATACTTCACTTGCATAAATTTTGACATTTCTGAATCAGATCATATTCTGTTGCTATTCCACATTTCTCTATTCATTTCACCCCCAACCCTGTTCATTGTCCTCCATGTGACCTCCATTTTTTCCACTTCTCACTGCTCTTCTGGTCCATCATTCTACACTTCTCCTCCCTTTGCATTCTTTTTTGACATTAATAATTTTTAAATTTCTTTCACATTATTACTATAATTTTGCAAAAGTAAACATAATCTCAGTTCATGTTCAGATACCTTAGCAGTCTCTGGGACATATGGCATTCTTTATCATAAGTCCATCAGAGAAGATGCTTCAATATTTTTTTCCCCACAGTTGCTATTGCTAACCGCTATTTCCCTCCATCCTATTATTACCCACTCCTATTAATTCTACTCTCTCTCTTTCCTTTCACCCTGTCCCTCCTGAAAAGTGCTTTGCATCTGACGATCCTCAACCATGATCTTCCCTTTTTTCTATCACTGACACCCTCCTCCCCCTGTCTCTTTCTTGCAATCCTTTCCTCTCATTTTTCCTCTAGGTAAGATAGATTTCTATACTCTATTGAATGGGTAAGTTATTTCCTCTCTGAACCACTTTTAATGAAAATGAAGGCTCACACATTCCCCCCTCACCTCACCTTCCCCCCTTCGTCTTGATTTCAAAAACATTTTCTTGAGTCTTTTACCTAAATGTCTTAGCCCATTCTTCCTCTCCTTTCCCTTTCTCCCAGTACATTCATTTTTCCTAATTAAATGAGAAGGTTCATATAAATTATCAGTATCTTCTTCCCATGTAATAATACAAGCAATTCAGCTTCAGTAAATCCCTCATCATTTGCCCTTCTGTACTTCACACCCTCTCTGTACTTCACCTGAGTCCAGTATTTGGAGACCAAACCTTCTGTTCAGTCCTGGTTTTTGCAACAGGAAAGTTTGAAAGTACCCTGTTTCATTGCAAGTTCATTTTTTCCCCTAAAAGAAGATATTCACTTTTACTAATAGCTGGTTCTCGTTTGAAATCTAAGTTCTTTGCTTTCTAGAATATCATATTCCAGGCCCTGTTGGCCCTTAATGTAGACATTGCTAAGTCATGTGCAATCCTTACTATAGCACCATGATAATTTGTTTATTTCTTGGCTGCTTGTAATATTTTCTCCCTCTGCATTCTTGACCTAATCATTTCAAATTGACATTGACCACTTCTCTTGAGTCCCTTGGTTGTTGAAAATCTTAACATTCCAAATCCTGACCTTAATTTGCTTCTACCATCCGTGGACTTTCCTCTTAAATGTTATTGGAAGGAACTGAGAAAGTCAGAAGATCATGCTGAGATCACATTATGTGATCTTATCTAGGTGTTCACTACAACATATCTATCCTTTAACACATCTCTAACCCATTCATTAACCCATTCCCCATACAATTTTTCCAAATCCTTTCCTCCCTCTTCACTCCTGTGACTCTCAGCCTGCCTCCACCACAGCACTGAGAATATTGTTTCATATTTCCCTGCACAAATTGAGACCATTCACCAAAGCTCCCTCTTCTCTCTTCTTTTTCATCTTATGTTATTTATACACATTATATTATTGCTTCTTCTACCCATGTCTCATATGAAGAGATAGTCCTTTCTCTTGGCCAAGAATAAGATAATCTGTTCCCATGTACAAGTGATTCCATCAGATTCAACCTGTCCCTCCACATCTGACATTAATCATGTGATTCTCTGACGTATCTTCAGTCTCTTCCTGCCTACTGGAGACTACCATGCTACATAGTTATTTAGGAGTTTCTTCCCTGGACTCAAAAACCAAACCCTTCTCATTTGATCCATCTGTTCCTGATAACTGTCATGATATCTGATATCCATCCCCCTTTTATGGCTAAATAGAATGTCATCTCTGAATGATCTTGCCATTCCTTTATGCTTACTCACTTCTGCAAGTCTAGCTTCTAGCCTCATAATTCAACTGACATTTACTGTGGACCAGGAATGAGAATCTAAAGGCACAAATGGTAAAGGGAGGAAAGCTGAAATTAGGAGGTAAGGATGTATTAGGAAAAAGTTACTGGGAAGAGTCCAAACTATAACCAGGAGAGGAAAGGCATGGTTCCCATGAGAGTCCTTAAAATGGATGTTCTGGAGGAAAACCAGTCAAAGAGAGGAAGAGGCTATGGAAGCCTGGGAAACTGCCAATCCAGGATATCCAGGAGTGGAGTGAGCTGCTGAAGGACTATCTTTTATCCTTCTCTGTATCCAAAGTCCTTAGCACAGTGTCTAACAGAGTTGATTATTAATAAATGTTGATGTGTTGACTGACTGATCCAGTAAGAGAGGAGAACAACCTACTTGGAACCATATTCAATATGCTTGTGCATGCAACAGAGGGGCTAGTTTGCTTCTTGTAAACTGAGAAAGCTATGGGCCCCTTTCCTTTTCTTGAGTACTCCTCAGTTTTATTTATTGTTCTCTCTAGAGAAACTACAGGTGCCAGATGGGTAGCACCATCTCTGTTAGGGTTGGCTCCAGGACAGCACCATTTAGTTAGGCCTTGTAGCACTTGTAACCCTTTATCTTCACAATATGGAATGATCTATGAAAAATAATGGAAGACAGACAAATCATTGAACCCAATATGACAAACAGTGGAGAAAAGTAGGTTCCTGGGGTTGGCCATTTCTGTCAGTGAATGCTCATTTCACTACTGTTTTGACATCCTGGTAAATCTTACCGCCAGTACGTCGGTCACCATTGCCTGGCTCTGAGGTGGGGGTTCTCAAAGAAAAGAGAGTATCAGCAGACCAAAAGAAATGGGAAAATCTTCCTAAAAGATGTTGTTATGCCATCAAATTGTAATTAGAAGATATTCAACAGAGCATTGATATAGCATGTAGGCTTACAGCCTTTGATAAATAGGAGAATGAACTAATTTCTATAATTCTGAGTGCAAGCTGAATAACACATTAAAGAGGGAACTTTTTCCCAGAATACTGACAATTTTACCTGGTTTCACTGGTTCTACATAGGTGTATAATGTTGTAGCAGAGGAGAATCAGATCATGAATGCTCCTTCATAAATCTGTTGCAAAATGGACAGTTGAGAAAGTCATCTTCTGTCTAGAACAACAGGGCCCTTGGGCCTCTCTGGATGAAGAAAGAATTTATCTGAAAAAGTTAACATCAGGATGTCAACCAAGGCAAGTCATCATTCTTGCTGTATACCCTACAAGCTCCCCAGCACTTACTTGATTATGCTAAAACCTTCTTATCAGTCATCCATGAAAAAAAAGGAGAATGCTATCACAAAAGAGCCTACTTGGAAGCAGTAGTGAGGTTTCTAAATATTCAATGGGTGCTTCAGTTTTCCTGGGCTTGGCTAGATGTACACTCCTGAACCTACCTCAAGACTTCTTACAGTTCATTCTGAAGTTACCTTTTAGGAGGGCTTGGCCAAGGAATGAATTGAAAATAGTTCCTCACCTGATGTAGTGTCTTCTTTGGAAAATAGCAAGGCAGGGGATTTTGTGGCAATTTTTTGGCTAATTATTCCTCAGTTTATTTGTAACTGTTTGTTACTGAATTCTATACTTTTAACCTAATTGTCAACATTCTTCTTCATGGTCAATGAAGTAACCCATTAGAAAAAACAAATATTGTGAGTGATGCAGTCATAGCTCTGAAATTAGCCAGCCTCCAGAAGGAGCTTAGAAATATATAGAGTGGTGATGGTGGTTGAGAGAGAACTGGGGCAGGCAAAATGGTGCAGTGGTTTTTCTATAATAGTGTTAAAAAGTGTTGCTTTAGGGGCGGCTAGGTGGCGTAGTAGATAAAGCACTAGCCCTGGAGTCAGGAGTACCTGGGTTCAAATCCGGCCTCAGACACTTAATAATGACCTAGCCGTGTGGCCTTGGGCAAGCCACTTAACCCCATTTGCCTTACAAAAAAACCTAAAAAAAAGTGTTGCTTTAAAAAAATACACCAAGATTTTCTTGGCAAAGGAAGCAGGCCCCATCACTCCCAAACCAGAATGTATTTATTCAGATTGAAAAATAGTGCTACTTGAGAGCTACTATATGTACCTCAGAAAGGAGATGATGGCTGTCAAGGAGTCATAGACCTCCTCAGAGAAGACAGTATATACATTGAATTATCACGTGTTTACTTCTCAATAGACCTTCTGAGTCCTAGTTTGAAGATGCTGGTGACAGAAGATTGCATTTGGTCCTCTGATGGTGGGAAAAAACAATTCTGCCAAGAGGACCTTCCCTTCCAAATGTTATAAGTGAACTTTTAGTAAAGTGTGACTTTGTGGCCTATTATAACCATAGACAAGCAGCTTCAGACCAGAAGTATATGTGAAAAAAATGGATTCAAGATGCTGTCTTGTTTGTGACTTCCTTGGAATATATGATAGTGAAAACTCTGAAGACATTCCCTCTGAACCATTTTAGCCACTTTGTGGGTCAATCAGGTAGTGATGTCTGGATCACTGGTTTGTCAGAGCAAAGAAACTCTCCAGTTTATATAATTACCCAAGAAAGAAATTTCTGATAAAAGGTGACCCACTAAAGAAAGAAATGGCAAACTGCCTTAGTATATTTTCTAGGAAAATCCCAAAGACAATGAAAAAATGATAAAAAGAGATCAGAAGATAGGTCCCTCAGATTGGAAGGTGTCCAAAACACTGCTGAGGAAGAGAGAAAGTCAACCTCAAATAGTTAAAAAAATGAAATGGTTGGACCAAAGCAAAAAAGGAAATTCAGTTGTGTATATATCTGGTAACAAAAACAAAGTCTTATGCTGTAAAAATCAATATTGCTTAGGAGCCTGGATTGTAAGATCTATGAATCAGGATAAGGCAAACTTAAATGGACAGGCATGGGTGAATTTAATCCAGGTGATCATCACATTTACTACTGTGGACAAGAATCCCTTAGAAGAAATGGAATAGCCCTCAAAGTCAATAAAAAGGTGAGAGAAAAACCATTGGCATATAATCTGAAAAAAAAAAAAAAACAATCATTCTCCTAAGCTAAAGCAAACCATTCTTTATCATAGTAATGCAAATCTATGCTCCAATCATTGATGTCAAAGAAGTCAGTTACTAAAATTTATGAAGAGCTATAGCATATTCTAGAAATAAGAGCAAAACATTCACATTCATCCTAAGGGATTGGAGTGCTAAAGCAGGAAAACACATGATAATTGAAATAACAGGAAAGTTTGACCTTGAAGTACAAAATGAAATTTGGCAGAGACTTAAAAAGTTTTGTCAAGATAATTTTTCTGGTCATAACACTCTTTTTCAACAACCCAAAAGGGAACTCTACACATCGCTATCACCTGATGGGTAATATCAAATCAGGTTGAGCTTATATTTTGCAGTCAAAAGTAGAGAGGCACTGTGCAGTCAGTCCTAGATCTGATTTGGGGGTCAGATCATGATCTTCTTAGTGCAAAATTCAGATTTAAATTGAAGAAAGTAGGGAAAACCATTAGACCACATAGGCATGACTTAAATAAAAATCTTAAGTATATGAAATGGAGTGGTGAATCAATTTAAGGATTAGTGCTCAATGAACCTGAAGATTCACAATACTGAAAAGGAGGTAACAAAAATATTCTAAAAAAAAGAAGGAACAAGAAAGCAAAAATACTGTCTGATGAGAGTTGAGAAAAGAAGGAAATGGAAAGGGAAGGCAGAATTAAAGAGAATAGTAAAGAGAGATTTAAAAAATATTCTCTTAAATGAGCAATGCAAAGAAATAAATCATTTCAAGAAAATTAGGTTATCAAGAAAATGTTGCATGCAAACCTAGACCTGTTATCCTTACCATTTTAGCTTTTCGTCATAAGTAGTAGAGTATAAGAAGTGGCATGAATTATACAAAATAGCAACACATAAAAGATTTTCAACTCACCAATAACCACAATAGCTATTGGTCTATAACTAGACATCCTAGACAATGAAGTCAATTAGGCCTTAGGAAGAAATGCTGCGAATAAGGCTAATGCAGATGATGGGATTCCAACTGTGTTATTTAAGTTAAGTGTGGTACTCAATATACTGGCAAATTTAAAATAGTGAACACTAGATTGACATATATCAGTTTGTATCCCAATCCTAAAAAAAGAGCAATGCCAATGTTAAAAAATTAATAAACAAATGCAGTCATTTCATATAGGGACAATTATAGTTAAGATTCTGTGAGACTTCACCAGAATATAAATTGAAATTATCAGAAGAGCAAGCAGGTTATTGAAGAGGCAGATGAACTAGAGACCAAATTGCTAGAATTTTCTGAATTATGGAGAAAGCAAATGAGTTCCAAAGGAAAAAAAATCTTCTGTTTTTGCTTGTCTACTATGTAGGTCAAAAGAAAATGTGGCAAGTACTTAAAGAAATTGGAGTACCAGATCATCTTATCTGTCTCCTGAATAATTATATGTGAGCCAAGAAGCAACATTTAGATCTAAATATGGAACAACTGATTTATTTAAGATTGGAAAATGGAGTATATCAAGCTTGTTGTATATCATCTTATTTAATGTGTACACAAAGTATATCATGTGAAATTCCAAACCGAATCAATCAAAAAAATTCCTGCTAATCTTGGTTGTATTGATTTTATTTGTGCAAAATCTTTTTAATTTAATGCAATAGAATTATTTGTTTTGCAATTTACAATCTTCTCTAGATCCTGTTTGGTCATAAAATCCCCCCCCCCCCCCCGCTATAGATCTGACAAGATGAACTTTCCTTCTCCTGTTATCTTATAGTATCACCCTTTAGTTCTAAATCATGTTTTCATTTTGACTTCATCTTAGTATAGGGTATACTTTTAAGAAACATTTGATAGTTGAAATGCCATTGTATCTTTGTCTTTGTGATGTGATATATCTATACCAAGAATTATAATTTGTAAATATGGAATTTTCAGAAAACAATTGATGTGAATATGCTATGGGTTAAAACATCATAAAGAAATGGATGATTTTGAACCAGAGGGGATGTATGAATATGCATCTGAAGCTTTCAAAATTTTATTTACTTAAAAAAAACATTTTATTTTTGTTAAAAAAAAAAGAAACTCTATGGCCAACCTCTGTATGCCACTATTTCCAAGGCTGTAAATGGGGCTGGGACTGGGACTGAGGCTTGGACTTGGACTCGGGCTCTTCCCTCTTCCTTCATCCCAAGACTGTACTACTTGGACAGAGCTCAGATAATGAAGTCTCTAATGTCTTTAGGTAGAGGCTGGTGAACATTGAATAGAGATATGGATCAATATAGCTGTGGATATTGAGATATATCTATATCTATATATATATATATCTATATATATCTATATATATCTATATATATCTATATATATAGATATATCTTACAAATCTATCTGGGAAAGCTTCACTTGGAGCTGGCTTCTGTAATAATCATAATCTATATATGTATTTGTCTGAGGGTGTTGATGGATCTCAGCTCAACCCATTGAGTATTTATTTCTTATCTTACAAGACTGTGCCAAGGTCTGTGGTTGGTATAAGGCATGTCAATGCCACCAATAAAACAGACTCTCTGGCCTCAGGGGCCTGTGAGATGACTTTTCATTCAATTGGAAGAATATGTGATTGCCAGAATCCATTATTGGAATAACAAAACATTTCATAAAAGATTGTTGAAAGCACCAGGTCTTTTCATTTGCTGTATTGGAAATATAACCCCAAACAAAACTAAAATAGAAAAAGAAAGAAGGAAGCTCTGTATTTGGGATAAATCTCAGATGTATGATTTGGGGATCGGCTTGCATTCAAGGATCCCCCTGCCAATGTCACATGATGGATTTTCTTCCCTTTTCATTTGTCTTCCTTTTTGCTTCAGATGGAGCTGTGCTATAGTGAAAAATGAGTGTGTCCTGACTATCATGGTCCAGACTCTTTATTTTTCCAGCTCCTATCCTCATCATTGCCCTCCTTTACTTCCCCAACTCCCAAAAACTTTAGAGTTACAGTCCTATAAAGAGTGAAGTCAGGGTTTACTCTGGGTGATCCACATTTCCTTACCCTGTTGATTTGACTTTGACCTTGTTTTCTTGGAAAGTATGCCTTCCTTAGACATGTATGTCATAGTCCATACTATTCTAATTATGGCTAAAGGTATAGGCACAAAATTAAAAGCTGTAGTGCTGTAACATTTTTTTTAAACTTAACATTTTAAAAAATTTCTTTAAAGATCCATCTTTTCTGCTTGCAAATAGAATACTGCAGGCATGTTAACTGAGCCTTCCCTAGCCCGAAGCATGTCGTGAATAGAGAATTAATTCAAGAGGAGCCTGGGGGACAACTTTCAGTGGTGGATTAAGTGTTTATCCTAAATCAGCATGCTGGGATCAGAATACTAATCTCCCTGGAGGACTTGTGGGTCTTCCTCACTCACAGCTCTGCCACTGAAAGCCACTTTTCTGCCTGCCTACAGTTGCTCAGAGCTCAGTCTCTAGTGGGTCATAGCCAAGGCAGTCACTGAGACAATGCCAGCAACATTGTTGGCCAGACCCATCCAGGGACTGTGTCTGGGTTGACCTCTGTGTAATTATTGAAACTGTTTTAGGGATAGTATAGAAGAGCAATGGACTCTGGGAGTCAGAAGGTCCTGAATCAACTACAAGACTTTCACTTACTGAGGGCCAGCTCGTGGACAAAACACTTCCCTTTTCTAGGTCTTAGGTTTCTCCTCTGTAGAAAGGAGTTTAAGCCTACCCAGTGTTGCTCACTTAGACTCCAACTCCTCTCCAGACTACTAGCTCTCAACTGAACAGGAGGATATTCATTGCAGGTACCCTTTTGGCTAGGCTAGGGAGGTTCATGGATTTCTTTGTTGTTTTGTGGAATTCATTGGGAGGAAACTCGGGGTCCTTTTTGCAGAAGGATAATTTTAAATTACAGAGGAAACTGTTTTTATTGAAATTAATATATTACCCCTCACCCAAATGTATGGCCCCCTGACAACATTACATTGATACCTTGGGGGAGGGGGGTGGATTCACAGATCCCAGGTTAAGATCCTATACTTTCAATAACCCCTTTTCTGATTTACTGTAGGACAGTTAAATAATGCAGTAGGTAGTTCAATTTAGAGTTAGAAAAATCTGAATTCAAATTCCATCTTGGCTGTCATTTAATATCTTTTTGCCTCAGTTTCCTTAACTGTAAAATAGCATCTCCCTCCCAGGATTGTTATATGAAGATCAAATGATTTGATAAGTGCTATCAATGCCTGGCATATGGTAGGCACTATGGAAATAGTATTTAGCCATTATTGTTGTACATGTGTGTGTATGTGTGTATTTTAAGGAAGAAAGAATAGAATATCCCTTCAACAAATGGGTCCATCCTTACAAGCTATACATGGGACTCACTTCCCCACTGAAGATAGGAGGGACAAAACAATGAAACAATTTGGCCAAGCTAGACTTTGCTCTGAGATGAAAGGGGATGGACAAATATTCTCTTCTAAACATAAATGCATTCTTTCTAATAGATGATAGAGGCAGAGCTAGACCTTCATGTAACTCATCTCTGATGAGACAATGCAGTTCATGCACATTGCCACATTTAAAGCACCTGACTAAAAGATGAGCCTTGCAGTTATTAGGATTTTCTGTCATCAACTGCCTTGGCAAAAGTATGTTAAAAAAATACAGAGCAGTGTATATTGTTGTGGTGGTGGTTTTGAATGTCAGTTGGGAAGATCTCTGTGGGCACCCCAGCCTTGAGATGGCAGCTAACTTTCTTTCTTCCTTCATTCTTGCCTTTTAAATTCTGCCCTCTGCTCAGGTATCTGCGTGTGTGTGTGTGTGTATGTGTGTGTGAATGAGTGAATGAGAGAGAGATAAGAGTGATGGGCTAGATTCATAGGTGTCTCTAAGTCTGGACAGTGGCTATTAGTCATCCACCTGTTCTTTCCTATGTTCATAGTCGGACAAACATCTTGTGAGTATCTGTCAGGCATATGGATTAGACACATATATTCCACACACAGAAATGGCTGGAAGACCTCATCTTCCTTTGATGCCATCCCTTAAAATAGTGAGGGCTTTTTCAGAGTGCCTTTGCTGAGCAGATATGTCCCTGTACCAGGGTTGTTGAACAGAACTCTCAGTGGGGTAGCCTCTATCCAGGAATCGTGGCTGGTTTGTAAATGTAATATATGGGGAAGGCAGTCTTTGAAGAGCAATATCTTTCAGGCTACAGTTTGTGACCTGGAGTCTAAGGATTTCTTTCCAATCCACACTTGAGGAGGCCATTCCCTACACTCCAATTTCCTATGAATTGGCATGAGGGGATGGAGAAAACCATTGCTGAGAGGTGGCCTTTATTTATCCTTCTTATCTAGACACAGAAGGATTGATTTTGAGAACATTTTAAGAGTCAAGAATCGCTACATTACAGTGGGGAGAAGATTGAGAGGAGAGGAACAGGCATTTTATAGCATGAGCTTATTATATCGTATCTTCAATTTACAAGAATATTAAGAAGGAATTTTCCTTAATTAGAAAAATGTCGACTGTGGTGAACACAAAGTTACTAGAATAGCAACTAATGAATGTCACTTGAACGTTGAATGAATGAAGGCCAAAGAATGCCAATAAAGAGTGCATTGCACAGTGTACTGGACAGTGTGGTAGAATGGACAGTGTCAATTCCTGCAAGTGGTATTTGCTAACTACATGATCAGAGACTCACTCTTCCCTCCTCTGATCCTGAACTTTCTCAACCGTCATTTTCTCTGTAATTGATTGATTGTGTGCCTAACCTGTGACAAGGTTATCACCAAATAGTCGATCCTTTACAGAAATGGAGAGTGTTTTCTTCTTGGACTTTACAACACCATTGCTCAGTAATTGGTAGAGTATATGGATGTCAGTGAGGATGCTATCAGATACAAGAAGACAAAGCAGCAAAGAACTCTAGAATTCTGTGAACTGGGGAGTGGAGGGGAAAGGAGAAGGGGACCTCAAAGTTGACTTCATGCAAGAGACCCAAGTCCCTTGTAGACCCAGATAGCCCTGGAACACACAATTAGGACTAGTGCAAGCTCCCAGTGATATTTGAGTTGTCCAGGAACAGGGAAGCAAGAGTGGGGTTAGCATGGTCCCTCAGACCAAATCAAGACAAGCATGGAGCATGTGAGAAAGTAGACATCCTGGAAATAGCCAGCAGAAGCAAAGTTCAGAAGCTACAGAGAACAGACTTCATATGAGGGGAGTGATTGAGATAGGTGACAGCATTGGGTATTACAGAGATAGCTTCTGCAGTATGAGGAATTGGTTACAGTTAAGGAATAGGTTCTGGCAGGCTCAGAGATAGAATGGACCAAGGCCTAGAGTGTGAGTTTTCCAAGGCTATAGCACCATGACCAGCTTGTGGAGAGATGGAGGCAGCTGTCAAGTGGGTGAGTAGCTTGAAGACCATTAAGAAGAGGCTTGTAATTCCAATCAAGAAAAGACAATTTGACTTTGTACCCAGACTTCAGACATTAACATTCTCTCAGTTCCATGACCAGGAAGTCTAATAGTAGGGTTCTGAAGTCCAGGAAAGGGAATTGTCTAAGAGGGAAAGGGGCAGGCCTGGGTGGAAGGGCTGTAAGGGGAGATTTAGGGATATTTAGGGACATTTTGAGTGTGTCCTCTTAGCTTGAATTCCTATATTTATATGTGTGGGTTGTTGAAAACAATGTGAAAAAGTTGAGCCACCAAAAACTTTGGAAAGCAAATTTGCCACTTAGAAGACTAAAGTGAATTTAACCTTAAGAATGAGATGAGGCAGAAGTAACCATAAGACAAGGGAGCTGAAATTTAAATAAAAGAGTATCTTCTGTCAAATAAAACTCTGGCATACCTTTCTATTAGGCATCTCTTAGCCCTACCATGACAACTTTTTCCTGATGTCCAGGGGTAATTCCCTGAACTCTCAAGATTTGTGTGGAAGCTACAGAGAATAGACTTCATTTGAGGGGAGTGCTTGAGATAGGTGATAGCCTTTGGTATTGTAGAGACAGCATGTTGGAGACTTCCATTTTTGCATCTCTCTGCATATTGAGACAGTCTGTAGGAAGTGCCCACATTGATTATATCTTAGATCCTTGTAAATATCCCCTACACAATTGGCATATGTCATGATATAGTAGAGTAGATTTTGTTTATAAGAGCCAAGACTTTTGCTCAGACCAGGGGAGGATTCTCTGGGTCCTCTAGAAGCCATTATGGAAGTGGCAGGGACCTAGTGCTTCATTTTATTATTGTCCAAGGTCAGAAGAGCGAGGACTTAAAAAAAGCAGAGATCAAGCTTGTGGATGCTTGGGGAAACAGAAGAGAATCACAAGATATTCTGGGGCCCCAGCTATGCCCAGGTTTGTGGCCATCTGGTCAAGCATCATTGAACAAAGTCTGCTCAGACAACTTCCTAGGTGAAATGTATGAAGCAAGGGAACAATAAAAGACAAAGATTCCACTTGGTCCTTCCAAGGTCTGGGCAAGACTGAATATACAAGCCCTAAAATGACCTCTTTGTATTCTGTAAAGATACTCATCTGCTTATTTGCCCATGAAAGGAATTTCTTCTTGCAGTTTATATCAATAGATCAAGGCTGGGGAGACAGGGGAAATTATTTTCACATTTCATTCACATAACAAATGAGATCCCGTAGATGAAGAGTCTGTTCCCTGGAGGCACAATGTTTTGCATAGCAAACAGTAATACATTTGGCTTGTAAGCATTTGTCAAAAGCTGTTGGAACATCTCACTGTTAAAAACATAAGTAGTCATCTTCAGCTTGGGTATATAATTTGATATAGCACCTGCCTGTCCTTGGTTAAATTTGCTGTCATTCCCAATTTATCAGCTCTAGTGTCTTCCCTACTTCTAAAGAAATCTCATTCCTCATTCCAGGATGGTGTGGAGATAACCCTAGATTCTCAAGGACTTTGACAATAGGGCACAGAATCTATAATTCATTCAGTACCAAATCTGGGGAGAGTTCAAGTTGAGATGACAGTGCACAGAGAGGTTCATGGTTAGAATGGAAAGATTTGATCACTTCATCTCCAGCATATGGACCAAAATGAGCATGGAAAGCCATAGATAGAATAGACAAGAACAGAATGAGGTTTAAACCTGTATGATCCCCTTTCATTTTGTGGCTGGTGTTGGCATGGAAGGGTAGTCAGGGAAAAGTGGTAATCATATAGTTGCTTAGACTGGCTAAAGACATTGGTACTATTATCATTTCTCCAAAATATAACTAGAAGAAGGAACAAAATCATCTCCACTGCATATGACCAATGAAAACAAATGCCATAATATACACATGGACATTAGCTAGGAAAGAGGATCACTAATTCTTCCAAGAGAAACAAAAGGATTAATTGAGTTCATTGCATCATTCCCCCAAAGATAATAGGGTTCTGCTTCTCTGAGCCATGTCATTTGTTTGTTTGCCTTTGAGCTCAAAATGAGCTAAATAAGATAGTTTATATGTCCACAAGCTGATAATAAAAAGACTAATCAGTGCAGGGTCAAAGATATATATATATATATATATATATATATATATATATATATATATATATATATACACACACACACATACACACACATAAATATATATATATACACACACACATACACACACATAAATATATATATATACACACATACACACACATAAATATATACACACATACACACACATAAATATAATATATATATATATATGTATATATATGTATGGAGAGAGAGAGAGAGAGAGAGAGAGAGAGAGAGAGAGAGAGAGATATTCTCACTTCACTAATGTCTTCCCTCCAAGCTGAAGCTAAGCTGCTGTTCTTCATTCTTTTATTTTTTTAGGTTTTTGCAAGGCAATGGGGTTAAGTGACTTGTCTAATGCCACACAGCTAGGTAATTATTAAGTGGCTGAGGCCAGATTTGAACTCAGGTCCTCCTGACTCCAGGGCTGGTGATCTATGCACTGTGCCACCTAGCCACCTGTGTTGTCCTTCATTCTTGAAGAGGACCAAATTGTGACAGCCTCCAGTTTGAGTCCAGGTATCATGTGTATGACTATGATAGATCACACTAATGTGAGTACAGAAGGTTCTGACATGGGCAAACACAAATATTTCATGTGGAGTAGAGGTGGCTCAAAATTTGAGAATATGACATTTTTCATGTGATTAATAACATCTCTTTGCTTTGCACCCAGCTATTCAACCAATGCTAAATTCCTATATGTAGGGCTGATTGCTAGCAAATGTTTTGTGCTCTAAAGGGACAAGAGAGAATATATTCAGTTACTTGCCAAAGGTGTAGCTGTATCATTCCACTAAACTAGTTGCTTGGTAAATCTTTCACATCATTATATGAGATTCGTGTTGTTCAGAGTCTATTCTTAGTAATGATCTGCCTGCTATGTTTGATACCATTTTTCCCCAGATGTGAATGAACCATCTCTTCAAAATTTATAATTTCTTAATGTTAAGCTCATTGACTTATAGCTTTCAGAATCTTGGCTTTTAGTAATCAGCATTTACCCATCTTTCATGATGTAGCCTCTTCTCTTCAATATGATCACTGGTCATATCTTGGCAATAATGCCCATTCATTTCAGCTCTCAAAAATGGTGTCTATGCAGGCCAATTGACTTAAACTAACCAGAAAGCTTGTGATTGCTCAGTTACTCCTACTCTCTTCTTTACAGGGACATAGCCAGACATTGATGAGGCCAGCTATCACCTCATTTGGGCAAAATCAAATTCCAAAATAGAGCAGAGTCCATGTGACAAGTTGGAGCACTTTTTTCTATGTTCCTTTGCAATCTGATATAAGTTAATAAAAGATCCTGTTAATTAGAGTGAAGAAAACAGTGCAGTCTGAGTGAGCCCACATCCTAACATACTTCCAGTGCCATTTAGAAGGGAAGTGGCAGGTTACTGAGGATTTGGACTGACTAACTTTCAAGAAGGCTCAGAGTTAAAGTCAGGGTGGTCATAATTTGGAAGTTCTCTGAATGGGAGAGTCCACTGGAAAGTAGTGGCCCTGTCATCTCTTCAGCAAGATTTCCCTCCTATTTTGCATCACGATGGCTAATCCATTCAGTTTGACTCCCATGACATTGTGTTTTGAGATGATTTGATGCTTTTCAGTGTAGTCCTTTTGAACCAAAGTTCAGGCACAGTTTAAGAGGATATATTGGAAGGACAGAGGATGGGGCCAGAAGATTCTCAATGATGGGTAAAGCAAGAGTCTGAGCAGTGACGTCTAGGGAGCCCAGGTCGGAAATCAGTTCAGCTGCAGAAGGACCACAGCAGCCAGAGTTTGAGTGGAGAAGTTGAGGGGATTTCCATTCTGTAAACAACTTAAGTTTGTCTCATGCTAATAATCAAGAAAAACCAGCTCCAGGTTCCAGCTTCATCATTTCTACTTGAGCACTGTCATCATTTGGGAGAGCAATGTCCTGGTTTTCTGACATCAAACAATCATATTAATTTTTTTTCCTTTTCAAAGGGAAAAATAATAATACTTAGATCTTACAGCATGCTTTTCATCTTCAAAGCATTTTCATGCACAAAGCTATAAAAATGAATTCCGATTTCTAAGAGTCATACTATAAAGATGCATGAGAATCATTGAATATGTTCAAGTAAAATTAAAATATAGTGCCAGGCAATGCATTGCTTTATGCCCAGAAATTCTTAGTTACAGGAGCAAGCACATAGTGACAATCGTACATTTAAAGCCCATATTTTACCACAATAGCCAGATTTGCGTTCTCGATCAAATGAAGTTCCCTAGACCCAGAATGAATCAACTGATTATATTCTTATGGTTTAGAATTAGGAGAAAAAGAACAAGAGGCTGCTGTCATGATTGATTATTTTTATTCTTGGTGCCCACCTTCCCAACCCCCACCTATATGATTACTCTTTAAATCTTTGGCTGTCAACCCTTGGGTGCCCCTATCTACTATTTCCATAGTCAGTTCATTATCTCACCTCAGTCTGATTTACTATAAAACCAAATGCTGGGTGAGCCCCAGTGCTCCTTTTGGTTCCAGGGACTGATAAACTCTTAGGATTATAAAGGATAATGAATGTTTACCCGGTTGCCTTGCTATCTAGTGCAATCATGCTTTTTACATCTTTGATAGATGATCATGTAACTTTACCTTGCCCACTATGATTACTTTTGGTCTACTCTTGATGTATCATGTTAGTACCCCATGTATGTACATGTCTTCCCCATTAAAATATACACTTATTGAGGACAGGGACTGATTTTGGCACCCCTCCCACTTTTTCCCTTGTATCCTCCTGGCTCAGCATAGTTCCTCTTACATAATAATTTCTTAATATGTGCTGGTTGATTGATTTGAATACGTGCAGTGTTGGAAAGTGTCTTTATAAGTCCACTGATTCAATTGATAGACAGCTCTTAGGGTTAGAGATATTACTTTTTAATGTAGCAAAATCATCTTCTACCATCTCCCTGTCCTTTTTTTTTGGGGGGGGGGGTTAAGGAACAAATACAATGAGTCAAGTTAATTTTATTTACAAAACACTCTTCAAGGGGGCAGGTAGGTGGCACAGTAGATAGAGCACTGGCCCTGGAATCAGGAGGACCTGAGTTAAAATTTGACATCACTTAATAATTACCTAGCTGTGTGACCTTGGGCAAGTCACTTAACCCTATTGCCTTGCAAAAAAAAAAGAAAACCAAACAAAACACTCTTCAAATAATTAAATACAGGTTGTTTTTCTTCTTTCCTAAGTTTCATTAATAAATTTTCTCTATGGAATTCCCCCCTCTATTTTTAGTGTAATTTCTGGATGTCTCTGAATTTATCAGCAGTTCATTGATAATCTGGTACTCTGGAATAAAGCACCATCCCAATGATGGCTTCTTGCGACCTCTGTTTGATACAATTTATTCAGATTTCATTTGGATTTTCAATAAATACATCCCCAAATTTTGACTTTGTGGTCCGTTTATAATCCCAAACTATTTTTTCACATGCCCTGTTCACAGTCCAGGTCTTTCTCATTCTATAACTTGGCAAATCATTGGTAATACCTAAATATAGAGAGTTAGAAATCTTTTTGCCAAATACAATTTTATTCATTTTGACCCAGCCACTCTGCTCTGCCAAAATTAAATGGAATCGTGAATCTTGATTAGTTTTTTTTTTAATTTACTTAGTTTTTAATCCACAAGACAACAATGGGGATTTAGATCAGTGATTCCTGAAACTTTCAAATGTTCCTTCTAGCAAATTTCCTTGTTCTATATGCCAAAATCAAAGAATTTGAGAGTTAGAAGGAAAGCCATCTACCCTATAAGCCAATGTCAATTGATCATCCAGCCTCTGTTTGAAAAACTTTGAAGGGACCCCTCCTTGGCATTCCCACTAACTCCTAATGTAGCCCACTCTACTTTATTTGGATGACATCAAGACTAACTTTCCAACTTCCAGTCACTTTCCTATCTGTGCCGTCTGGGGTGAAGCTAAGCTACATTTGTGAGTTGTTCTTATTCAGGTTCTTTTCAGTTATGTTAAACTATGATCCCATTTAGGGTTTTTGTTTTGCCATTTTCTTCTCCAGGTCATTTTATAGAGGAGGAATTTCCCTGTGATGACATAATTAGTACATGTCTGAGGCCAGATTTGACCTAATGAAGATGAGTCTTCCTGACTCCAGGCCATTTTCAAATCTTTGAACATACACCTATGTCCCAACAGTCATCTTTTTATTTTCCAGTCTAAAAATGTCCAGTTCTTTCGACCTTTTGTCATCAGCCTTCAACTCAAAGTCCTTTAGCATTTCACTATTACTCCATTTGTTAATGTCCTTCTTAAACTCCCATGTCCTACACTATACTCTGCACTGCCGAAGAGATCCAGGTAGGGTAAAGTACCTTCCATGAACATTTTTTCCTTTTCTTTTAAATTTTTTTTTGGGGGGGGGAGTAAGACAATTGGGTTAAGCGGCTTGCCCAAGGCCATGCAACTAGGTAATTATTAAGTGTTCAAGGTCGGATTTGAACTCAGGTACTCCTGACTCCAGGGCCGGTGCTCTATCCACTGCACCACCTAGCCACCCCTCATGAACATTTCTGACTGAAACATCATGTCCTGAGTATGCTGCCCACAAAACCCTTTGAGTTATGGGTACTTTTTTAATACCTTCTATCTGTCCATGGATCTGCTTATTTTTAATATTCAGGGTTTATGCAACCTCACTAATTTCATCTTTTTCATTCAACCCTATGCTCAAGCCTGGTTGAGTCTTTTAGCTCTTGACTCTGTTATCAGCTGTCTTAATTGGAATCTCCCAGATTTGTGACATATACAAATTATATAGACACCCTAGACTTTTATCTAATAAATGATGGAAAAACATTGAACAGCATTGGGCCAAGGAGAGATCCCAACATCCTCTAGTGACATCTCTGCCACTTTAGTATTGAGTCACTAAATATTACTCTTTGAGCCCAGACCCCAAACAACAAAGAATTGATCTTGTTTATATTTTAAAGTATCTCCATCTTCTCCATAAAATGGTTGCTAAAATCTTTGATAAACTACCTCTATAGTGTTCCCTTTATAATAGATTAATCCTGTCAAAAAAGAAAATGAGGTTAGTCTGGCATGACATGTTTTTTGATGAAATCATATAAGCATTATACAATCACAATTTTTCTTTGATGACATTCACTAACCGTCTCTTTAATTCTATAGCTTTCCTAAGGATCAAATTCAAACTTATGAGTCAGTCATTTGTAAACTCTCTTCTTAACCCCCAACCCTTTTGTAAAATGAGAATAATATTGACCTCCTTCAATCTTACAGGACCTCTCTCTGATTTTCCATGAACTTTCTGTTATCACTGAGAGTTGCTTAGCAATGTCAATGACTACTTCTTTGAGGACCTGAGGATATATTGCATCTGATAACCTGAACACACACAAATGATCTTGAACAGAAACTTTCTTCATATTACCTTTTGGTTTTTCTTCAAGGGGGCAGCTAGGTGGCACAATAGATAGAGCACCGGTTCTGGAGTCAGGAGGACCTGAGTTCAAATATGACACCACTTAATAATTACCTAGCTGTGTGACCTTGGGCAAGTCACTTAACCCTATTGCCTTGCCAAAAAAAAAAGAAAATCAAACAAAACATTCTTCAAATATTTAAAGACAGATTTTTTTTCTTCTTTCTGTCCTAAGTTTCATTAATAAAGTTTCTCTATGGAATCCCCCCCTCTCTTTTTAGTGTCTTTCTGGAAGTAGCTGAGTTATATAACTCTCTTAGTTATCTAAGTTCTATTATTTCCAGTCATTCTCTTCTGCAGAAAAAAAAATGGAGCCATTCTGTCTTTTTCCTCTCTGTTGTTGTTTACAAAAGTCCTAAATAATGATCTTTGATCATTCTCATCCCCACCAAGACAGGCCACTTAACCTTACCAGGCTCAGCTCATTGGGGACTTTCATTTTTTTCACATATTAGGATATCTTTCTCTTATCTTTTTTTTTGGTTGGTCCTGCTTTCATCTTTTTTACATTTATTTTTAGATATGTGTTACTAATCTATCAATTTCCCACCTCAATCTAAATGACCATTGTTATGTTAGAACCAAGAAAAATTTATATAGGACTGCTCCCTAACTTTCAAAATTTGAGAAAGTAGTAGTCCCATTGTAATTCACCTCCTTTGAATTTTTTATGGGGTTGCATTTATTTATGGGAAAGAAAAATAATTTAAGGACATTGATAAGAGTTTTCAAAGGAGATAAAATGGTTGATGAAGGATCCTGAGGACATGTGTGAAAATCAATGGAAAAAAAGTGGCAAAGTTTACCTAGGAAAGAGAGACTTGATGGGGAAAGAGGGAGGAGGACCATAGCTGTCTTCAAATATTTGAAATGCTATCTCATAAAAAAAGGCTTTAGAAACTCCTGATTCTATAATAATGGAAGCAAGGAATAGATGTTGCAAAGAGTACAATATAGGGCAGATGTCAGGGGAGGTGAAAAAAAAACACAAAAAAAACCACTTTTCCCTGCTGAAAGATGTTCAAAATTAGTACCAATTCATCATCTTGGAAGATTCTCAAGCACAGAGTAGGCTTGTTTTGTGCTCAGGAACCAGTTTGTAGGAAGGGTCAAGATAAATTCAGATTTACTTTCTCATGAATTCCAAGTGCCAGCCAATGAGGGGCAAGATGCAGGTGTGGCATAGCACATCTCAGAAATTTCTCCAAGTCAGGGTAATGAACAAAACGTATAAGGATATGAATATTTTCTTTGGATTATAGTCAGAATAGAAGGCAGAAGTGTAGAGGAATATGGGAAAACCCTCTGAATTTCTAGAGTCCATTGAAACTGAATCACACTTGTAAAGCATTGTTTATGTAAAAAGAAATTTTGCGTGAGTAAATAGGGAGATTATGTAATAGGCCAATTTCTGGCTGTTGCTGCACATCAAGAAGTATTAAGCTCAAGTACCTTTCCTGACTCTGATAGAATAAATGACAGGCTAGCAGACAGAAGGAGCAGGGAGACATAGTGGGACCTAAAGGGAAGCAAGGAAGGAGGTTGGCTGTGAGAACACAATCCAATGGGGAGCAAAACAGTTGGTTATGTCTGTGTGGCCTTTGATAGAAAGGGAGAGGTCCAACTCAATGGTAGGTATCATTATATGCTCAGATAAGCACCCACCTGGCTTTTCATTGAAACCATCATCCACATGCTTATCCTAACAAACCTTTTGGAAAGCTCTTGCTTAACAATTGCCTTTCAATTCTATGCTCTTCTCCTTTTGTATAACAAAGCTAAACATCTGCTAGCACTCTACACTACCCTACTACCCTAAGTACCAGGGAGACAATTTAAAACATGACAGAGCTATCAAGAATCTTGAAATGTGGTAGGGAGAGGAAACAAGAGTCACCAAAAAATTACAGGTTATAATAAAACAGAAAGAGGTAGGACACCAAACCTGAAGACTTTGTATTTTAAAGGGATAAGTAACATAAATTGAAAGTTATTTAAATTCAAGTACACACACACACACACACACACACACACACACACAGTATTGAAGTCAGATGAATATGGGCAATAATCAAATGAGAAAACAGAATTTTTACAATAAAAAAATTAAAAATCCAAACTACAATGGAGTAAAACTCCCAAGGACTTACTGGGCTAACCAGATTCCTCTGAATGTGAATACCATCAAAGAACAGAGTCTAGATATATTGGGAGTAGTATTGGGGCATTGAGTGCTAGAGGGATGACCTTCCAATGTGATTTTTTTTTTTTTTGGATGGAAGCTAAACTCAGAGATGTGAAGAATTTGTGCCTTGTTTTGGTTTAACCCCATCACCCTCTTCTAGATATTTTTGAAAGTTTTAAAAGGCTGAAAATGGTAATGTTATACTCATATAATTAGATAATAATCTGTTCTCCTTTCGACTACTATGTGGAAGGAGTAACAAAGGACTCAATACAGAAGGAAGGTTAAGGTTATTGTGTAGATTATTTGCAAGGGATTGAAAAAGTGAAGTAGGTCAGAGGCTGAAGATAGGGAGAAATTTAGTCAAATTAGAGAACAGCTTCAGGTTTTTATTTTACATAATGCCAAAAAAATCTATTAAGGAGAAAAGAAAAGCATGAAAGAAATAAGGAAAATTAGGAAGTAGAAACAAAAAGTCCAAGAAGGAAGACAAAGGTGTTAAGAGAAGCCAAAGTAAAGTAGGAAACTTAGCAGAACATTAAGCCCAGCAAATGTAAGGAATGGATTTAGACATGAGACAAATAGATCCAAGGAGAGGTGAATTCTAGAGGAGGCAGGATTTGGAAGAAACAGAAATTAAACAGAGGTGCCAAGCCGTTAATGCAATGATAGAATCTAAACAAGATAAGTACTTGGAGATGAGGTATGAATACCTGGTTATTAAAAATAAGACTGAACTCTTAATCAAGTGGCAGAGTTAGGGGAAGTGGTGCTTTTTACCTTGATTTTTATGTCTGAGATTTTTGGTAGTTCTGCCAACCGAGTATCTGATGTCTGGAGTCCAAATGGAAACTGAGTAAAGAGAGTATGAAACTGCTTCTCAGGAAAAGGGACATGTCTTCCAAAGGAAACTGAAGTAATTTTTCAATAGAGGTGGTACGTGGAATAAAAATCTTGACTCTTGCTATCCAGGATGGAAGAGGAGCAAGGGAAAGAAAAGATGTGCAGTTGGAGTAAACTGAGGTAGGACTCTATTAGAAAAGAAATTGACAATTTACTCTGAAGAGGCAATGCCTTATTCCCCAAAGAATGACATAGAACAGCTAAATCTTTCTACTGGAGAGATAAGTTGTTATGGCCAGAGGATCGATTACAGTAATGGGATTAGCTGAAGACTGGAGTTATCTGTATGACAATGGAATAGTCAATTGTCCTTCAGGAACATGGATCTGAAACACAACAGAGAAACTTGAAATATTTCTCAAAACTGTTGATATTGGGGAGGTCTCATTTGAGGGCAAAGGTTGGAAACCTTGACAGTGATTATGAAGATTTGGGAAATCATTGGAATGTAGAAAGTTGTAATTTTTGTCAGTGTTACACTTGAAAGGTTCAGTGGGTGTCCTTGAGACATTGATTTGAAAGGTAGACAGAAAAATTGTTTCCTGAAAATGACTTCTGGCTTGAGACTTTAAAGTAGGACCTGGCAGAGTTGGAGGATTCCTAACAAATTCCAGGAAGATGTCTTTTCTAAGTTTATTGGAATCTCGTCAAAGGGATTTAAAGAGAAAATAAAGGAAGAGAGGATGGAAGCTGTCAATGTACTTTCTTCAAGATAAATAGTATAAAGTAGATACATTGAAGAAAGAAGCCAGTTGCTAAGACATTCAGCAGTTCACAGGAAGTTAAATTAACTTCAGATTACATAATAATAATATATATTTTCCCAATGTTTTGACAAAAATTTGAAGGGATTAGTATTACTAATTCAAGGAGAAAAATCTGGCCTTAAAGATGTTACTGAGACTTACTGGAATGAATACCATGTCTGGATTGTGGCTGTAAGTGACTTATTCAAAGTAGCTGGGGTTGGGAGAGAGAATTATATACTGACAAGGGGTAATCAAGTAAGTTAATTCAGGAAACAATTTCTTAAAAAGCATGTCAGTAGCCTTTAGGGTAGAAATAAGTGAAAGGATAAAAATCATCAATTGATCATTCTACAGACCAACTCGACAGAAGATAATGGGTAGTGTGGGAAGCAAGCAATGGATGATGATGATCCTTTGGAGAGGAGTAGTGAATCTGGGAGCAGGAAGACAGAGTGAACTAGGCACATGTTTTCAAACACTATTCTTGTCCATGTGTTTGTTCTTTCCCATAAAAAGAAAAAAAAAACTCCATCCTTCTGCCTCCTGGTTATCTTCCCTTATACAAACCATTGCCTTTCTCTTCATTTCTATTTTCTCATTCATGAAATAAGGGCAAGATGCTGATTAAAAGTCCCTTCTCGATTTAAATTATGTGATCTGTGTTAAGAGGTAGAACTCAATGTAGAATCATTTGACCCTCTCCCTAGTAAAGTGCAAAGACTTGTGAACAAGTTGACCTCATTTCCTTCATTTAAAAAAATTATTACATTTCAGAAATTGCAAATTCCTTCCTGGAAATTCTCATATCAAAACCACCATCACCTTTCCTCTGATGAGACAGCCAAGGATGCACTCCTTCTTTCTGGACAGCCCTCTTGATTTGACTGCTCACTTCGATTTTATTCAATTCAACAAACAGTTAAGTTCCCACAATGGACATCAGAGGAGGTTAGAAAATCGGAAAATGTCACAAATCTTATCAATGAAGCTATTTAACAAATAAGCAAATGCATGCTAGTTAAGGTCGACAGCAATGGTCTATTAGGAAAAGTCAGGTCAAGTTCTGAATGAAAATTCCAGAAATCCTTTGTTGCTGTAGGCATGAGAGTATGCTTCCTAGCTAAGGGGTGATCCCTGAGCTGAACCTATAAAGAAAGGAAGGCTTCTTCTGAGCATTAGTGAGAAACACTAGGAAAGATGGGATGCCATCATGGTGGGCGGGGATCCTGAATGTTGAAAAGAGGACACCACACAGAGGGTGGTCAACTCTGGCTAAATAGAAGAGGAAAGATGGGAAAACATCAAAAAGGCACAGATAGAGTTCTTTATTATTTTAATGCTTTTTTCTATTGACCACCAGGGCACTTGGGGTATACCTGCATTGGCTTAGGGTTTGGTTGGTTGGCTTGCTTGCATTGAATGTGAAACTATTTTATGAATTCATTTCTTATCATTATTTACTACTATTATCAAACCCCATTGTTATTTTTTTCCCCTTTACTTGGCAATGTAGCCATGATAAGAAGCATCTAGATAAATGGTTTTGGCCCTAAAGAGTAGTCACCAGAATGATTCTGATAGAACTTTTTCAAGCCTTGCAAAGTACTGTGTGGATCAAATTCTATTCTTATCCCTATTTTTAAAGAGGAAGATACTAAGGCAGAGAGGTAAATTCACTTGCCACATGGCTGAAATCATAGTCATCCTTACTCTACATCTCATTTTCTCTACCTTGCCACATATCTACAGGCATCCAACACATTCTATTTCTAATCCTAATTGATTTAGACTTTCATTGGCATCTCTCGATGAGAATGTGAAGACCTAACAGAAAGGTCGCAAAATGGTTGCAAATGGTCAGTGGCAGGTGACTTGAGTTTTTGCTTCTACAATGTTTCCTGTCTAAGCCATTTCCAAATAGAAGGTGAGTTGAGATCTTGTAGAATCAATGAGATATCTGGCAGTCTTCAAAGATGAAGTAAGTGTTGAAAAATGAGGGGGTCACTTGGCCCTCCCTTTTGGGGTGAGAAGCATGACTTTCCAGTTAGCATTGAATTCAGGCCCTCTAATTCCCTAATCAAAGAATCTGGGTAGTCAACCTTGGTGGTAGCTACTCAGCTGTTCCTTCTCTTCCTCTAAATTTCTCTGAACTCAACTATCGAGTGACATGTATTTGAAAAGAATGAAGGAAGGTAGGGGTGGCTAGGTGGTGCAGTGGATCGAGCATAAGCCCTAGACTCAGGAAGATCTGAGTTCAATCCAGCCTCAGACACTTAATAATTACATAACTGTGTGACCTTGGGTAAGTCACTTAACCCCATTGCCTTGCAAAAATAAAGGATAAAAAGAAGTATTTAAAAAAAAGAATGAAGGTTTTTCTCTTCCCTGCCCACCACACTATGGGCCTTTGTCAGAGAGTTAGGCCCCAAACTTAGTGACATATTTTCAGATTCCTCCAACATCCCAAGGAAGAAGGCAGAGCAAGTCTCATGATCTCCATCTTGAAAATGAGGAAAATGAGGCTTAAGAAAGGTAAGGGTCACAAGTCCAAGGTCATGCATTTAATGTGATAGCCCCTGGGATCAGCCATGACTCAATCATACACGATTGCTTCCCAGGTTCTATCTAGATTTTCTTTTTCTTGCATGGAAGTCCTACTCATCAAAGCTGCAGGTTCCATGAATTTGAATGTTATAAGCAATGCCTATAATGGTAGAGTTATTCACACACACACATACACACACACACACACACACACACACACAAAATACACAGAGAGAAATATTAGAAAAATTATGAGAATGAAGTCCTAGATTGCAGATTAAAAATCAAAGTGAGACACAGCAAATTCCCAGTCAGGTGTGTGGGGACCAAAAGAATAAGGGCAGTTACTCTGGATCTCTTCTCAGTTGGCTTCCTCCTACCATCTAATACAGTACCCACAACTGAAGTGAAGGATCTGAGAGAAAGCAGTGGATAATGCCTCCCTCCCCAGTTTTGGGATTGTGCTAGCTCACTATGATTTAATTTTATTCACATGTTTGCTGCTCAATCATATGGTTAACTCATGATGAGCTTATGGTCCATCAAAACTCCAGATCTTTTTCAGATAAATTTCTACCTCTCTATTCTTGTATTCATGAAACTGATTTTTAACTCAATTTTATACTTTTGTATTTATATTTATTAAAAAAAAGTATCTCACTCAATTTGACCCAGAATTGGAGCCAGTTGAAGAAATTTTTGAATCTTCTTTCTCCTAGTTGCTCCCTGGCAACCCACAGAGACCAGATGACCCCCTTATTGGGAGTGTTATAGAGGACATTGGTGTTTCCTGTTTGGGTGGAGTAGATCACCACCACAGCTTCCTTTCCATCCTTCAATTGCTGTGAGTCAATGTAGAGAATTCTGTAGGACACACACACACACACACACACACACACACAAACACCATGAAAAAAACATGTAAATTGATCTTTTCCCTTCGAACTTACAGTATGATGGAAAAAGAAGGCAAGCATACTTTAAGATAGCTAAATGTGCAGAGTCCCAAGGAAGTATAAGCAAAAATAGGTAATAATCTCTGTCCTTCATTTTCTTTTTTTTAAATTAATTTTTATTAAAGATATTATTTGACTTTTACAATTTCCCCCCCAATCTTACTTCCCTCCCCCCCACCCCCCCACGGAAAGCAATCTGTCCATCTTTACTTTGTTTCCATGTTGTACCTTGATCCAAATTGGTTGTGATGAGAGAGAAATCATATCCTTAGAGAAGAGACAAGAACACAACATCATGGAGGTGATGTCATGACAAGCATATTAACTTGGTGTAAATGAGGAGTGCTGGGCTAAATCACCAGCCTCACTTTCTCCTAGAGAGTCATCTGGGTCCAGTGGTCAGATGGGATTCAGGAGGACTGGAGATGGTCCTGGATGCAGTCTTGCCTAAGGCCACACAGCTAGTAAGAGTGAAGTGTCTGAGACAGGATTTAAACTTCCAACCTCCTGACATTAAGGCTAGTGCTAAAAATTCAAAGAGTTAAGTAATTGTGAGCTAGAGTCCTTTAAAGAGAATTAAAGGAAATGGGGAAATAAGGCCAGGAGTTAGACCTAAGAGGCTGAAGTAGAAATTAATTGGCGAGAAGAAGATGATGGAAAACGAGTGAACAAACATATAGAGGTAAAAATTTCTAAGACATGGCCAGGGACAAGTGAGTTAAAAACCCACATTCACTGGAAGAATTTTACTGAAAGGTCAACAAGATGATATTAGACCTTCCAGCCACTCCTCTAATCCCAAATATCCAAATAATTGTAAAAGAGGGCTAGGACCTATGACTGTTGAGATATTTGGAATTAATTGTAGGCATATGGGCTTTCTCTGGGAATATGTGGGAATTTACAACTTTCCTTCCTTCTCACCCACATTTCTTCAAACTTCTATTTATCAGTTCACTCCCATTTTCTTAATACAATTTCTCCATTTAATATGATGTGATGCTTAGTCTACCAGAGGGACCTATTCACAGATGGGTCTGTGGGTGAAATGCTGAAGGAGTGAGAGTCCAGACAGATGCCAAGGAAGCAGTTAAAGCACCGGAGGACAGACATTCCTGAAAAAGGTAAATAGCTGGCTGATCTGTGGCATCAGTAGCTTCTCAGGAGGAGTCTCCAGCACAGCTGAGCTTCTGGGTGAGGGGAAAGGAGCTCTGGCCACATGCACAACTGCACCAATGGCTGATGCTTTGGATTGGCTATCCTGGAATGGTAATCAGCAGACCCTGTGTCCTGTCCTTTAGGGAAAATGTCATAATAACAATGATGTTATTTCCACAGGGTTGGGGTAGGCCAGAGATGCTGCTCCTAGCTCTAGAATGGGACTGCAGATTTGTATTCCTTCCTTGCAAAGGGAGCTATTGTGGCCCTAGTGGTGGATCCTAGGAAGGCTAGCCTAGTCCTCTCAGACATTTAGGAAATGGACACATGGATAAGAATGGACTTTGCAGTGGAGAACAAGAGCTGAAGCTCTGACCTTCTGATGGCATCAGATAGAGGTGGATGAGTGTCACAGATGAGAATAAATCAAGGTTTGGGGATCCTGGCCACCATTTCTGTTTTCTACTTTTAAGACAATGAATTCAAGAGAAAGAGGTGTCCATTCAAAGAGTGGTCAACCCCCTTTTCCCAACTCTGTTATAACCATGTGACATTTCTTCAGAGCTTCAATTTAATCATATCAATTAGATTCCAATTCAATTCAGTTTAATATAATATAGCAAGCAATAGGCAATCACTATGTTCCTGGCTGTGCCCTCCTCTGGGATACAAAAGGAAAAATGGTAAAAGCATCAGTCCTCAAATAGTTGTTACTTGAGGAAAACTCTTAATGTTTTCCACTTAATTATATAATAAATCTACAAAGGAACATTGGGAGCACCATTGGGAGAAATTAGAAAAGGGGGTAACCCTTTTCCTATGACTTAAATCTAAGGATTCCAAGAGTTGAGGATAAGAGATGGCTGCAAGAAAGGTATGTGGGGAACAGAAAATGGCATATGATACACCAGTGGGTATAGAGTGAGCACACTGGAGGGAGAGGGGAAAAGTCTGGGGAAGCAGAGTACTTTGAAATCCAGTTAGAAAATCTGCCTCCAGTCAGATGGTGAAAAGTTTTAAATTCCAAAGAATGTGCATTTGATTGTAGGGAGAATGGAAAGCTACTGAAACTTCTTGAGCAGGGGAATATTTGATTGATTCATCATCTGCTACATGAAGAATTTCAGTTTAGCCGTTGTGTGGAGGATGCCTTGGATGAGAGAGAGAGAGAGAGAAAGAGAGAGAGAGAGAGAGAGAGAGAGAGAGAGAGAGAGAGAGAGAATGTTCAAGACTGAGAGTTCAGTCAAAAAGCTGTTTCAGTAGGCCAGACAAGCAATGGTAACAGAGGCAATTCAGTCTGGAACTGGGAGGGAGTAAATGGGACAGGGGAAATCCCATCAGGAGTTGGAACAGACAAGAGGTATCTATTGACTAGCTATAGAAAGGGTGAGGGAGGAAACAGAGAAGGTTGCTCTAAGATGAAAAACTTTGGTCACTTGAAAGTTGGAGGTCCCTGAAACAGAACTGATAAAGTTTAAAGGAGTAAAGCTTCCTTTTCTTTAGTTTTTTTTTTTTTTTTTTTGGTGGGGATTGGAACTGGAGATGATGAATTTTGTTTTGGAGGTCATGGAGATCTTTATTTGGCAAAAGGTGAAGGACTAAATCTCCTGCAAGAGAAACTGGGGCATGATCGATTTGAGAGTCATCTGCAGAGAGATACCAATTGGCCTGATGGGAGCTGATGAAAGTGATTTTTCTACACTGGTCCTTTGCTGACCTATGATGCCTTCTGCCTTTCTTCTCCTCTTGACATCCTTGAAATATAGCCCATTTGCTTCAGTTCAATAATAGCACTCCCTTTACCCCACTTTTCCTCTTAATGTGAATTCTTTCAGCACCAGCCCCTATAAAGAGACATTGGAAGGGCAAGAGACCTGACTCTTCTCTATCTGGGTCTCTTTAATGCTGAGCCTCAGCCTGAGCAGAGGATGCAGACAAGCCAAGCTTTTATGCGTATGTTTGCTGAGGCTCTGACTCTTCTAGGAGGTGGCCTGAGATCTGGGATTGGGCTGGAGTCAAAAACTCTAAGAAAGGCTGACCGTCTGAGAAGAAGAGGCCTATTCTGAGCCTAAGGATGAACTGGGAAGGAAAGCTGTTGAAGGGACAGAGCAAAGGTGTCTTCAAAGGAGCAGCTTTTCAAGAGGAGGAATTGGGCTTGGGAATTGGGGATCCCATTGGTGAACTACCTCTCCTACCAAAAGATAGACTAAAAAAGTCAGGGATGTGGAGATAAGTCAAAGTGGATATCAACTTGTCCCACCCTATATACAGGATGGTAGACTTCCCTGTCCTAACTAATCCTGGATCTGGAATCCCTTTGGACTCAAAAAGAATCCAGTAGTCTGATCCTGAGCTGTTAACTTGATAAGAATTATCTTTTAGAAAGGATTCCAAGATTTCTGAAGCCATCTTAGCTAAGATGCAATATATTTTGATGACCTTAAATTGAGATATAAATATTATTAGTCTTTTTATTATTACAATTAACCATATAGCAGGTTCACTTCTTGTCAGTGATAGTCATTGAGTGTGACTTCCCTTGAAGGGGAAATCATAACCCTAAGAAGCAGTCCCCTACCCATTGGGATGGCACTGATGAAGTCAGTTTTACTAGGAGCCCCGTCCTCACAGATCAGATGAAGTCCCTTTTCCATAAGTCTTTGAAATGTTTGAAGAAGACAATCAGACAGTCCTCTGCTCCAAGGCCAGTTCAGCTTGATCCCCTAGAAGCATCTCTGTCATCAAACTGGAGCCTCTGCAGGCAGCATGCCAGAGGCCCTGAGGGAGCCAGAGCAAGAAAGGGAGGGGATGATCTCTAGAGCAAGCCTCCACATACCATGGGGGGCTCTGCCTTTGTGGATTTCACTTGGCTGCACGCAGAGGAGGGAAGGGGGTCTCCATCTGTCTCAGTTAATCAAGCATCTGAGAACATCTGGGAGAGGGGGATAGGTAGCTTTGGGAAAGTCAAGAGAAAGAATCTAAGGAATATCCAAGTAGGGAGAAAGCCTGTCTATAGGGATTGGGATATGCCAGAATTATTCATGAAGAGGAAATGGTGCTCCTCCTTCCTTCCTTGCCCTCCAGTGTGTGTGTGTGTGTGTGTGTGTGTGTGTGTGTGTGTGTCTTGGGGTGAAATGGGGAGAAATCCTTCCTATCCTCTCTGTGAGGGAAGGAGGGAAGAGGAGGAATGGTTAGGAAAGCTGCTACTGAAGTTCAGCCATGTCAAGGGGGATGAAAGGCAGATGCGCTGTCCAGAGTGGACCTCCAGTCCTGTGGCACTCTTCCCACATCTCCTTTATCTTCTCTGAACACTGAATGTCTGAACCAGAGTCCAAGATTGGTTCAGGGAACAACAGAGCTGGACCCAGTCTAGTCTTTTCAGATGTTCTGGCTTTGTCCTCTTGGACGCTATGCTGGTGGGAGGAAAGCAGAAGAGACTACAGCAGGGGCAAGACTCTGCTTGCTTACTTTATTCTGAAGTCAGGGCCACCTCCTGCAAATTCCTGCTCCTATCCCTGTGCACAGACCTCCCCACACAGATGCCATCCCTCTTTGCTCCCATCAGCTCATCACAATCCATATTTGCCTCTTGTCTCCTCCTTCCTTCCACCCACCAAACCCACTCTGGACTTTATGGAGCCTTTTAAACTCCCACCCTGAGTCCATTTTCTGGGAATTTCAAACTCCTGCCTGCCCATGTCCTATTATCTATGCCTTTTGTTTGCCTTTTCCCTGTCTTACTCTCCTTCTAGCCCACTATCCAAACTCTTCTCTGGCCTACTGTGAGACTTGGGTCAGCCCATTGTGCCCAGGCAATATGCCCCACAATCCAGTTGGCAAGGACTGGATCCTTCCAGTTCCTTAATGGTTTTAAGGCTTAATGTTCGAGGGGCTAGCCTATTATTGTTTCCTTGGCAATCTGAGTTTCATTTCATTATCTCTCCACAAAGTCTGACTTTCTCAAATGATGGGATCCCAGGGCCAAGGGCAGCCTATTGATGGGGGGGGGGGGGGTCAGGGGGAGGAAGGACCTTTCAGTCATGCCCTTACCAAGCCAATTGGCAAAGTAGCTTGTCTTCCTGCTCACGTAAGGATCTTTGTCTTGTTTCCTCTTCCTTTTGTCTTCAACACTCCTTCCTGCTTCTGCTCCTTTAGAACCTTGCCATCTCCTGCTCCAGTGCCCCAACAACACAACTTTCCATTCTGTAAAATGCCATGTCTTCCTCTGAACTTGAAGAGAACCTTGTGCATCAGCTTTGGAGTAGACCCCTGCTCTGTGCCTCCAGGGATGGGAGTCTTGGGGGGGGCTGCTGATTTTCCAGGCACCCCCTCTACCTGCTGCCTGAAATAAGAGCCCAAGAATCATGAGAGAGATGGAGCAGACTGGGGAGGTTCAAATAGGAGATGGGGAGGCATGGAGGTCCCCAGGAGAGAGTTGAAGAAGCTGACTTATTCTCCAAAGGAACCAACTCTGGCTAAGGAAAGAAAGGGGGCTCTGGCTCATGGCAGCCTCCCTGCTAGGGCTGGGGGGCGGGAAGAAGGCAGAGGACCTGAGACTAGGAGATGACAGCTGCTTAAGGGATGGAGTGAAATGCTGATTCTTCCCTGGATGAAAGCTTTTTGCATCATGGGGGTGGGGTGGGGGTAGGATTTCCCTCAAGTGCAGGTAGAGCCAGGTTTTGCTTCTCTCTTTTATGTTATCACTCCAAATCTGGGCAGGACAGAGAGATGACAGTCCAGGTAAGAGGGAAAGGGGAGCACAAGAGGGGAGGAGACTAGGGAGAAGGAAAATCCTCTGTCAATGGGGAGGGCACTCAGATTGCCAAGGGTTAAAGGAAGGACAATTCAGGTGAGGGCCTGGAGGAGGCTTCCCAGCTTCCTGTTCAGTCTGGGCAGGTGAGAGGCAGGTGTGGGTGGCTGACTTCAGCAGCTGGCAGGGAGCTGAGGATACACAGATGAGCTCTCACCCCCACTTAGCCTTAGCCTTAGCATTTTGGCTAAGTTTGGGCAAACAATGTATTAATAGATCTTAATAGCTGTCATCCATGTAGTTGGTTTCTTGACAGTTAAACATATTTTATTATTAGCTCCTGTAGTCTTCCTCAGACACCAGCCCCAGGCTACTCTGGATACTGGCTTTCTTTTGTCAGAGATTTGGGTTCTGATTACATAAGGGCCTCAGTACTGATCAGAACTGCTAAATTATTTTCTATTTTGAGTTTGCATTTAAGTATCTAAGTAGTATTCATTTTTCCTAGAGGACTGCTATTTAGCCAAAAAAAGAAATGATCCAATGGTAGAAATTCAGGCACTAGAATCAGGATATTTATGGAAATAGAGAATGGCACCTCTGAAGTCATACTCATTTTGTGGTTGAACAAACAAGCCAGAGAGGGCATGTGTCCAGTAGAATGTTAGGGGGGTGGGGGGCTATCTTAGTCCTTGTGAAATTGTCTGTAAAGATGGCTTTTCTAATGATGGGCATTCTCTTTGAGAAGAGAACTTAGGTGAAATGCCTATTGTATACTTGGTTCTCTGTAGCAAGCAAATGGGTCCTATAACTGTATTTCACTGAGGCACAAGAGGCTTTACTGGCCTCCTTTGGCTCACAGAGAGTGGTTTCCAGGCTTGGCTGCACACTCTGCTGGGAGCATTTGGTAAGTCAAACAAAAAGGAAAATGGTTGCCACTCATTTGGATCAAGAAAGCATTAAGAGGTAACTATCATTAAAGCCGGGGCCTTGATCCTGAGGAGCTTCCCAGACCTTGATAAATCTCTATTGCTCTAAGCTTCATCTTTATCTGACAAATGGGGCAATAACACTCACCTCAGAAGGAGGGTGCCACCCACTTCACAGGGCTGCTGTGAGGCTAAAAGGAAAGGTTGCTAAAGGTTTGGCTATTGGAAGCAGCACTGGCTGTTTGGCTGATCCACTGGGTTTTTTGGCCTTCAGAGGAAAGTATTGGGCTCCAGTCAACTGATGGAGAGATGGGAGTTGAATAGAAAGAAAAAGTTAAAAAAAATAAAATCTATGAGTATAATGTCAGTTGAAAGAAAAACTGATTTTAGGAAATGTTGCAAGATTTTTGTGTTTTTAATGGTGGTTGCATGGCATCCCTTACAAACCTCAAGCACTTTATATGTTTAGGGGAAAAGAATTTAAATGGATTATGTAAATTTGATTTATTTGTAATATGTTTTCTATTTTGATTAAAAATTATTTTGTAAATTAAATCTGTTTTTAAAAATATTTATAGACCTTTTTGTGATCGCCAAGAGCAAATACAAAGAGATATCCTTTAATTGGAATGTAATCAGACTAATTTTGTCCTATGAACCTAATGTAGGAATGCATCCAAAGAATACAGATTTGTCTGGGAAAATGTTAAGAGAGCAAGGAAGCGATAGGAACCTGGTACAATGGGAAGAATCAAAAGGCAATCAAGTGTCAGAAAGTACAAAGAACAAAAATTTCTCTCAGAAAGAGAGTGATGGGAAGACTATCTCAAGCTATTTGTGAAGATTTGAGGTCCATGGATCTGTATCATTATTAGAATTTTTGATGTATTGATCTGTTTCACTCATTTGGTTTTCTCTCTTTTTTTTAAGGTTTTTGCGAGGCAAAGTGGCTTGCCCAAGGCCACACAGCTAGGTAATTATTAAATGTCTGAGACCAGATTTGAACCCAGGTACTCCTGACTCCAAGGCCGGTGCTTTATCCACTACACCACCTAGCTGCCCCAGTTTTCTCTTTTTAAATATTCATTTTATAGGATGGCTCTTTGGAAGAGAAAGGTGTGCTAGGGAAATTGTAGGTAACAAAAAAGATGACTTGAGTGAAAGGATTACACAAGTAGCATCACCGCAGTGCCTTGCCATATCCTGACAGAATGGGAAGTTTTACATATACAGACTCTGCCAAGGGTTTCCTTCTCAGGAAGTGGGTGTCATTTTTTCAGAATAACTATCAATGAATTTGAGTTATAGGTTCATCAAAAAGCAGAATCACAAAGAAGATCTAATAGTTTATCAAGTATGCTGGCTATCGGGCTCTGTGATCAGCAGACACAAGACTGCTTTATTTCATGGATTAAGTGTTGATAAACACCTTTGAGTACTGTATTTTTCTCCTAAAAATGCTGAAGATGTGCATGCCAACCTGACTGTTTTTTAAGCATCTAATCCTCACCTTTTTTATCAGAAGTTGAAAGATTCTTCTATGCATCAGAGCCTGGAAGGGAAAAGAAATTGCTTTGTGAAATATAGACTGTAGCTGTAAGTGATACAGTTGTTAAAGTGCAAAAAAAAAGTGCGAACCTTTAGTCCCTGTTGATTAAACCTGCTTCTCCTTGATGGGCTAAAGTGACCTTTTGCTTTATTACCTATCAAACATTACTTTATCTAGAAAGTTCAAAGACACAAACCACCGAGTTCTGTTGTCTTTTTAGAATTATTGATTGATATATAAGATTCTATTCTATGTAGCCCTATTCAGTGACCAGTAATGTCCTAGAATGTGCCAGCCTGTATCTAGCCCTGAAAACATGCTCACCCTGGTTTTAAAAGAGCTTAAATATGATACAAAAAGAGAGCCTTATTTTTCAGTTTTCATATAGATATACAGACATAATCCATACATATGCACATATGTTGATATGTGCAAAATCTGGACAGGTGACATATTCTCAAGCTTGAGCTTCCTCTTGATTTTTTAAAAAAAATTTGCACAATTTTTTTTAATATGGAACAATGATTGGAAAAACACACATGCCCCTCCACACATCTATTTCCTATGTGTTTGTTCATATGACTGGAATGGGTAAGGTGCCCCTGGTTCTGATGAGGACAATGAAAATAGCAGTTCCCATAGATCTTGCTGTGTTTACCTATAAAACCTATCTTTCAGACAAATAGCGGCTGAGATACATTTCTCAAGAGGGCATCATCTGAAGATGGCATCTGCCATTTTCAAAGGTAATCTCTCTGCAGTTCAGACCTAAATTACCAGTTGTATATAATCAATGAGAATTGATTCAACAATATGGGTCAGGCATGGTGCTTTGGCTACAAGAAGAGTAAACAAAACCTGATTGTCATAGAGAGGGCATCCTCTCTAATAGATCTGGCATGGACCTCCATGTGTGTATATTACATGCATGTCTTATTAGCATCATGTATATGTCTGCATCTCTGAAAATAGTTTTTAAGTACAAGGCATTTGGCGGAGAGGGTACTTTCAGTTGGCCAAGGATCAGCTTCCTGTAGAAGGGAGAGCTAAAGTTGAATGAAAGGTGAGATTGAGGTGAGGAGGTAAACTCTTCCAGGAAACTGGAATGAGAGGGAAATTGGATGGAAGGTACAGAAAAGCTAAGTTTGACCCTGTGACTGCATGCAAGTAGAATAAACCCTGAGCCTGGAAATAGGTTAATTCAAGTTTGCAAAAGGTTTGAAAAGTTAAGAAAAGTTGACAGTTTGTCCTGGGACACATTTGAGAGTCACTAGAATTTGCTGGCTAGGAAAGTCATCACTTAAGCAAAAAGGCCTGGCTAATTCTGTGCTGTATAGACTAGAGAGAAGAAGAAGCAACTTCACTCAATCTCCTTCCAAGTTTGGAATTCCCTTAATGCTAATGAAGTTCAAATCTATCCTTCCTACACCTATCTCTGACTTTCAGTTTTGCAACTCCATCTGCCTTTCAGACATCTCAGACTGGATGTCCAATAGCCATCGTAAACTCATGTCCAAAACAGATCTCATCTTTCCCTAGCTCAGTCTTTCTCTCTGCCTACTTTCCTTTTGACTGTAGAAGGCTTCACCATCTTTCCTTCAATCACGATCACAAGCTAGGAATTGTCCTGTGTTCCTTGCTCTCCCCCCCCAATATGGTGCTAAAAGTCCTAACTTTCATTCTCTTGAGGAATCCTTCTCTTACCTCTCAATTCCAGTACCTTTCCTCTGTGAACGATTTCCTATTTATCTTGAAATGATCTTGTTGTGCATGTGCTTGCTTACATGTGATCTCTACTATTAAACTGTAAACTCTTTGATGAAAGAGACTTTTGTGTATCCTCACAATTGGCACAGACCTTGATGCTCAGTAGTTGCTTAATAAATTTTTATTGATTGAAGACCCATGTGAAGGATGGAAATGGTCTGTCAGAGGGAGTGAGCATTTGCACTAGAGAGGTGAGTCTCTGTTTTGCATCTCTGTCCCTAAATCCTTCAAGAGTAGGTCTTCAAGAAAGGTCTATTGAAATCCATATCCAAGGTTGTCAATTCATTCCTTGTTCACTCTTTGTTCTCATCCCTTCTCAGTCTTGAATGCCTTTCTCTGCT
This sequence comes from Macrotis lagotis, assembly GCF_037893015.1. Taxonomy (NCBI): domain Eukaryota; kingdom Metazoa; phylum Chordata; class Mammalia; order Peramelemorphia; family Peramelidae; genus Macrotis; species Macrotis lagotis. The sequence goes on from NC_133661.1 coordinate 3,961,900, forward strand.
GTTTTCCATTCTTTTATCACACAAACCCCATGAAGACAAATAGCAGTTTGCTGGGGTGGACTTTTCTTGAATATTTTGATCACTTATAAATCTGGGATTTTGTCCATGTAGGTGCTATTGTTCCCTCCTAGCCGAAGAAGGCAGTTAAATGCTTGTTTGTGTATGTGGCAGCCAATGTTCCTGTGGTGAATTCACCTTGCTTGACTTTGGACATCACTCATGGCCATTCTAGCTTGGGAGGACCTACTAGAAAAACTTGCACTTGGCAGGATTAATTTTCATTACCCTCTTCCATACCATGGTGAATAGTCCAAGATGGAATCTTGTGATGATGTGAGTGAAAAGAGAAAAGAAAATGCTCAGAGATAGGACTGCGGTGCTGGTTTAGTGGAAGAAACTGCTGAGTAAACGAGCTTGGGGTTCTGGTCATTCCTACTAAAATATCAGAGAATGGACGTACTCCTGAGATAAGGGCAGGCCATTTTTGTGTCCCTATATTTAGCCATTTTCTTCTGAGACTGATGGAAAGATAAAAAAGATTTGACATTGGACTCTGGCTGAACTGCTTGAAGCAGTAACGATAGTAGTGAGATGTCAATGAAGATAAAATAGGCATGATCATAGAGCTTTGATTCAGGGGATCCTAATGGGGGGAGTGTCTGATAGCAGAGTATCCACTGGTGTCTAAAATTCAAATTTCATCCTTCTAGCTCATTTTTCATAATCATTTAAAGGGAATAGAATACAAATAGAAAAATATTACTGCCATCAAATAGCCTGCATTCTGGTCTACCAAATAAAGAAGCAGATATATATAAAGCCTAGATAGAGGGTGGAAGAATAAAAGGCTGTGGAGAACTCCTGTAGAATGTAGAATGGTCCATGAGCTTTAAAGGAAGTTGAAGATTTGACAACATGGAAGTGAAGAAAATAAGCATTTCATATATAGGGAATGGCCTTTACAAAGGCTTGGAGGCAGGAGAATAGCACATAGAGAATAGCAAGTAGACTAATTTGGCTAGAAAACTGAGGACACAAAAGGAGGAAGTATAAGCCAAGAAATGAAGAATGGATCTAGAGCAATATATATATTTTATCCAAAGCAACTAAGTGGCCTAGAGGATAGAGTATAGGCCTTGGACTCCAGAGGAAGGGTATTCAAATCCGGCCTCAGACACTTGATGCTTAAAAGCTGTGTGACCTTGGGCACTGATTGGCTCACATCCAGGGCCATCTCCGTTTATCCTGATTATCACTGGACCAAGATCACTTTGGAACAGAATATAATGTTGGTTACTTAGCACAGCCCCCCCACCCCCCACTCGAGTCCAATTCTTGTGCTTGTCATGGCATCAACTCCCTAATATCATGGTTTTTGAGAACGAAGGATAAACATCTTTTATCTAAGACACATTAAGATATTAATGATTGTAATACAGGGGAGTGGTAGGGTCAGTTTCACACTTTTGGAATCCCATGTGGGCAGCTTTGTAAACAGTGGGACTGCCAAAGGCATTAGCAATGGTTTCAGAATCCCATGGATAAATAGAAACAAATGTCAACAAACGTAGTTCTTTGGAAGATCTGCCTATGTCCTCATGGCTCATAATGGACTGAGACTGAAGCCTGTCACAAGTCTCATTGAGAAATCTTGGCTTTTCACGGAAATGAAATGCCTAGAAGACAGGAAAATGATTAAGAGAGATGATTCCAATTTTAAGGAAGCTGAGCTGCTTCCCATAGTTTGCCATAATTGGGAGCACACTCTCAAGGATTTACTGCATCCAGAGTAATTGCTTCCCATTTAGCTACTGAATGTTCATATGTCAGGTTCATGTAAGAAGAACTAATTTTTAAATCTGTTTGCCGTTTATTGATGAGACAGACTTCTTAAAATAGTATGATATGGAAAGGATATTGTAAATAATCATTAGGAGGGTTCAGATCTCATCAAATCTTAGGTAGTAAAAACACCTAATGACTTAAGTGCAGTTTTAATTTTCAATAGAGTGTACCCTCTGAGGAGGTCTTTTTTTTTTAGATGAGATGCATTTGTTCCAAACTGTAAAGCTTCTTCACATAAAAAAATTAAATGGTAAGAAATGTTTGAAATTAAATTACTCAGATAAAGTTTTGATATTTAAGATCCATACATACTAATGTGTTTTATGCATATATGATATCTCAGACATATTTGTATGTACCTGTGCAATAACTATTCCCAAAGAAATGAGTGGCCAGAGAATGCGTAAACAGCTCTCAAAAGAATTGCAAAGTACTCAAACACACAAAATAATGATACAAATCACTAAAAAATATAGATCACAATGACCCTAAGATTTGACCTTGCACCTTGCCAAATTGTAAAGATGACCAAAATATGTCAATAGTTCTTGTTGAAGCTGTGGACACTAATACATTGGTGGTGGTACAACCATTTTGGAAAGCAATTTAGAATAAAGCAAAGAAGTGACTGAAACATCTTTACGCTCTGAATCACACACTCCCTCATTGGACTTATACCCTAAGGAAGCCATCAATAAGAGGGTCTCCATATACAGAAAATATTTGCAGGACTAGTTTTCATTATCCTCCTCCATGGTGAATAGTCCAAGATGGAATCTAGTGATGATGTGAGTGAAAATAGAATAGAAAATGCTCAGAGATAGACAGGAATGGGATGCCACTTTTGTTGTAGAAACTGCTGAGTAAATGAGCCTGGGGTTCTGGTCCTTCCCATTAAAATATCAGAGAATGATGGCAACGAATTGAAGACAAAGTAACTATCCATCACCTGAGCATTGTGTTCTAAAAATGAAAATGTGAAAATCATGAGCATAGAGATAATTGAATTCATGGGAACAGATCACAACGTGAGATAGTACAGAGGATAGCATAAAAAAAGGATCCAAAAGCAGAACTTTTTGGTCATGGAAATGGTTTGGAGGAAAATCCAGCAAAGGAGAGTAAAAAAGAACCATTAGTTGGGAAGAAAACCAAGAAAGCAGAAACAATAGAGAGTATCAAGGATATTGTAGTGGCCACAGATATATAGATACCTAGATGCAGAAGTTGATGATAGTTATCATATGGTACTTTAAGGTTTTCAAAACGTGAACTATTTCATTTGATCCTCACAACAACCTTGAGATGTAGATCCTATTACTAGCCCCATTTTACAGATGAGGAAACTAAGAAGTTAAGTGATTGGAGGGGGTCGCACACCTAGTAGGTATTTAAGAACGGATTTGAATTGAGGTCACTCTGACACCATCTCTAAGCATTGAACTACCTGTCTTGTAACTATATGGAAAAACTTGATTCAGGACAAAGAAATGAGAAGGGGAAAACTTAGAGATTGTACTGAATCCATTGCTCCATTTTCACATTCTCAAACAAAATCATTAGTAGGCACTTGATAAGGCAAACACCAAATAACAGCAGAATGAACAGAATAGATTATATTTTAATAGACAGGATAGGACATACTATTGATTGGGGAGTTATCCTGAAGTCGTCTACTCTTTACAGTCAATTGACTATTAACAGGGAAGGGAAGGGAAGAGAAGGAAACAAGTATATGTACAGTATGGCAGGCACTTAGCTTAGAACTTTACAAATATCTCATTTGATCCTCCTAGCCATCTGGTGAAGGAAAGAGTATTGTTATTCCCATTTTATAGTTGAAGAAAGTGAGGCAGACAGAAGGGAAGTGACTTGCCAGGGTCATCTAAGCAGTACGTCTGTAAGAATTCATGTTCAGATTTTCCTGAGTTCAGGCCCAGCACCACTAACTGCCTCAAAGATAAGAATTGAAAGGTAAGGAGTAGCTAGATTGCAAAGTGGATAGAGCACCAGGCCTGGAATCAGGAGGACCTGAGTTCAAATGTGACCTCATACATTTAATAATTACCTAGCTGTGTGACCTTGAGCAAGTCACTTAAAAAAAAGAATTTGGAGAGGCAGAGACAGACACAAAGAGACAGAAACACAGATGCAGAGTCAGAGATAAAGTGTGAAATTTGAATAATTTGTCATTGAATTTTTTTTTTTCTAGAATTGATTTTTTACATGGGAAATGTACAGGAAGAAGTGAATTATGGTCTTTAAAAGAGGATGTATCAATAAAACATTTATATAAAAAGTCAAGAATGAAATTTTCATTCTATCTCAGATCCCACAAGAACCATCAAAAGTGTCAGAAATTATTCAGGAAAGAAATGGTTCCTAAATTATTGCCATGGGTTTTGAAGGGAAGATAATTAGGCTGACTGCCCAAGTTATAGGTGGTTGATTTCAGTTCCCTTGGGGATGCATGATTTTGAGGAAGGTCTTTCTTGGTGAGGCAGGGGGAAGGTTATGATAGGGAGGTGGTGGTATTGATAGGGATTCAAAATGTACTTTCTTCTCACTGAAAAGTTGCAGGGTTGTGTATCTCTGTGCATTCCATCCTAAGACCTACAGCCCCAGAGAGCAGTGAGCATGCCTCCCAGGTTTGAGGAATCAATCACCATTTCAAATAGTGCTTTTCTCATTCTCTAGTAGTCCTCTGTAAAAATCGAGTATTTGGTATCAAGACTAAGTGACCTTGAACAAGTCGTGAGACTCCCATGGCCTCCATTTCTTCATTTCGTAAATGAAGGAGTTGTACTAGATGTGACTTCTTAAGTCTCACCTTAGAAGTGACTCATTTCAAGTCATGTTACAGTTGAGGACCTGATGCTCAGAGAAAGGAAGGAATATTTGCATGAACATAGAGCCAGAAAGAAGAGCTAAGGTACAAACCTAGATCTCTATCTGCCACTCCATCATGCCATCCATAGACCAGGATATGTTATATTTGAAACAGGTCATTGGAAATGATAGAGGTCACTTCTCCCACCCTGGGGCCAATCTAAGCATCAGAGAATTATTGGACTTCTGACATTACATGACCAATATTTTCCTGGCTGTTGCCACCACACCTGTCCAGGTCTAGGTGCATATTTTAGCTGAATTATAAACAAATGTGATCAATGTAGAAGTTGGATGACCTTATTCAGGCATCCAGCTCCTCAACACCTCTCCCTTCTGCTAGCTTGCTATAACCTGCACTGTCTAAAAAGGAGCTTTAACTCTCATTATAAACAGAAACATATCATTAACTCAGAGCACAGCTGGGGGATGCCGCTTGTTTTATGCCTTCCAAGGACAGGAAGCTTCATTTCATCCTTCAAGATACTCATATGTCCAATATAAAATAGATGTCAGGACCATCTGGCCAACTGTATTTAGCTGCCTACTTTCTATATAAAACCTTCCAGCTATCCTTCAGAGATTAGTAATAGGAAAGATGGAGAGTCGGCCATGGGGGGATAAATTTGTGAGGAAGCTGGGGTGTACAAGAAATTGGGAAGGAAAATAATCCCAATTTATGAAAACTGGAGAAACATCTCAACAGCCCTCTATAAACACAAGTGTCCAAGTAGTAGATTTGCACTCATGATTACCAGAGATTCGTACAAAAACTCTTGAACACAGTAATTTTATTGAGAATCAAAGAAAGTTCTTTAGATTTCCATTATGGTAAAGACCATTATCAGAACAGGAGAAATAGCATCCTTTGTGGGGGGGGGGGGGGTGGTAAGAGATTAGATTTAATCATTTAGAACCACTTGCATGGGGCTTCCAAAGGAGAAGAAATAACAAAAGAAACATTTTCTTAAAAATTTCCACGATTCCTAATGTTTTCTAATCCTGTGGATTAGATAGAATCCAAACACTGATCTGATCCCTTTGTGCATGGGCAATTAGGTGGCACAGTAGATAAAGACTTGGGCCTGGAGTCAGAAAGATTGGAAGTCAAATGTGGGCTCCAAATATATATAGTAGTTGGGTGACTTTGTGTTAGTCACTTAACCCTATTTGCCTTAGCTACCTCAGCTGAAAAACGAGCTAGAGAAGGAAATGAAAATCCCTCCAATATCTCTACCAAGAAAATCCCAAATGGAGTCATGAAGAAATAGTCATGGCTGAAACAACTAAACCACAAAATTTCATGTATAATTTGGCCTTATTAGGTGAGTTTCTCTGTTGATCATCTTTCATTCAGTTCAATATGATTCAAGTCAGAAGGTTTTTTTTTTTATTATAGAAACACACATCACTCAATGCGCTATGTGTTGAGATCTGGTACTGTTCTTAAGTATTTGTCCTATTAAGACTAAAAAGAATAAGACAATAAATAGTCTTTGTTCTCAAGCATATGTGTTTCTTTCTGTCAAAAACTATTTAATCACAGCTTCTCCTAAAGAATTCCTGAGCAGATGCTCTATATATTGCATGGTGTAAAATGGAACCAAAAAGACTTAGGTCTTTACTCTCTCATCAAGACTCATAGCCCTTTTGTTTAGATATGGATTTTCAGGCATAAAAAATGTTATTTCCATAGCACATTAAGGCTTATGCAGCATTTTTGTCATACTCCCCCTGGCAGGTAGGTAATTCCATTATTATTGTTTCCATTTTCAGGTGAGAAAATGACATTTCTTATATCCTGAACACCCCCATGCCTTAACTACTCCACTTAGTCTATCCTCTCTCATTCCTCCCCAAAGCTTCAATTCTGTCCTGGAACTTCCATTGGCCTCTTACTGACAAGCTTTTGCTCCTCTTAGCTTGCCCACATCTAGGCCACTGCCTTATCTCCAAGATCTGCAGTATGTGCTCCCCTACCCATTCCATTAGCTTTCCAGTTTCTCTTTATGTAGGACTATCTAACCCCATTAGACTGCATGTACTTTGAGGTCAGGCATTATTTTGGTTGCTTATATTTATATCCTTAGCTTTTAACACTTTACCATGTGCCTAATATACAGTCTTAAAATCTCTCTCTCTCTCTCTCCCTCCCTCCCTTCCTCCCTCCCTCCCTCCCTCCTTCCCTCCCTCCCTCTCTCTCTCCTCATCTATTCACCCCTCCAACCACTCATCTACCTATCCATCTATCCCTCCCTCTCTCCCTCCCTTCATGCATTCATCCATCAGTCAATCCATCCATTTCTAGATCTGTCCTATAATTAAAATTTTAAAAAAATCAAGGATTGAAGAATCTCAAAACACAGCTGAGTTCTCTTTTGCTCAATTATACATGCTATTGGAAGTACAGCAATAACAAGGACAAGGCCTAAGGATCATTCTTCCTTCTTTCCATTTGATTTGAATATATTCAATTCAATGTTATGACTGATAGCATTTTACTTGGATATAATTGGATATAATAGGTGGAAGAAATGAAATAGAATGAAATAAAGATTTATTAAGCACCTACTATGTGTCAATTCCAATGTTAAGTATTTTACAAATATCTCCTATAATCAATAAATTGTAAAACAATAGGCAGATAGTATGCCTTGTTGAAACATAATAGTCGAGTTGATAAGTGGGGTCTCTTGGAGATAAACCCTCTTGGGTTTACTGAAGAAGAAAAAAAAAACAATATATAATTCTGATTTTATGAGTAAAGGAGCTTCCACTAGTAGGTCTCTAGGAACTATGCTTCTTTGAGTCGGTTCTATTTTTTTCTCTTGAGAGCATCCCATCTTTAACTTCTCCAAAGCCCTTCATCCTGGTGATCTTTGACTTGCCAAGTCATCATCTCATGCCCATTAGCACAGGGCATTGCTTCACTTCTTGTGTAGGTACAAAACACACCCACACACAAACATGTTTTCAGGCAGAAATTTGCTACTCTTTTATCATACCAACCGTGTGCAAGTCATCTTGATGGCTTCATTTTTTATGGAGGTGGGCATGGAGATATGGGGATTTAAATCATTTCCTTGAAGATCACAGACTGAGTTAGTATGAACCCTAATTGAACCTCACTGTCTTCTAGATTACAGGTAGAACACTTGAAAAGTCACAAACTGACACAAGAGAATGCCTCCTGTTGGCCAAGAAGCATTCCTTTCAGAGTATTCTGTCTGGGAAGAGACATCACTGGGCACCCTTACTGGTACCCTAGGGCTGCAGAAATGCTGCTGTATGATGCTCTCAGATAAATGGCAGATCCTGATCATGACTGCCATTCTTTATCACCCAAATAATGTCTTTTGAGAATGAAATATATATTATATTGGAGTCAGCTGGTCCCATAATCTACACACAAAATCAATGTGGGCTCATGGGGCTGATGCCCCCAAATGCCTTCTCCTTCACATCTCTAGTACCTTGAATGGTCAATGAATTCCAAAGGAAGTATGCCAATTCACCTGGAGGGCAAGAGTTGTCTCATTTCTTTCTTTCTATGACTACCTCCAAACATAGGCTATGGCTCCATGACCTTGTGACCTTGTCCTTGCACTCTCTTCTCAGGAGCCCCTGAATATCTGTATCCCCTGCATCCACCTACCCCATATCAACATCCCTTATGGTTATGGAGATGCAAGAGCACATTGAATCCTAGAAGGTAAATGATATCCCTGGCCTCTGTTGATCCTCTTCTCTCAATGCTCTCTCCTCTCAGAGTTCTTTATGCACCCCAGCCTCACAGGTTGAATATTCCACCTCCCAACAGAAGCTGATGGCACTATGCCTAAGAATGCTCTGAACATCTGCTGAGTAAACATTTTCCCACAGTTTAGCCATCTACCATGAGTCCAAGTCTTTTTAGCTTCCCATATCCATTTTACTTCTTGATCTGGAACCTCTAATTAAAGCAATATCACCCTTACATTTGGAAATACTTAAAATCAACACTGTGGTCATTCCTCATCACACTTCTTTATCTGTGTTGTGTAGCCTTATTGGAACAGAAATTTCTTGAATATAGGAAATGCATTCCAATGCTGAGCATACTGCTTGGAAGAGAATATGTGAAATGGTGGAAATTGATCCAATAAATCACTCACTCTTTCTTTGGCAAGGTAATGAGTGAAGTGACTTGCCCAAGGTCAAACAACTAAGTAATTTTTAAGTATCTGAGACCAGATTTGAACTCAGGTCCTCCTGACTCCAGGCCTGGTACTCTATCCACTGTGCCACTTTACTGTCCCACTCCCAAACACTCTTAAAAGATGACAAGATCTTTTCTATATTGAAATTTTTATCAGCTGCTAAAACCTTGACTAAAACAAGAAAAAGTCTTTCAGGAAGATATGAATGTTTCTTCAACCCTTTGGAAGGTGTGAAAGTCATTGGATGAAATGAGTTGATGTTCACAAGATTCTCATTAAGATTTAGGCCAGTCCTGCCCTGTGATGACTTGGATACTGAATTCAAGCTATGTGGGTGGTGGGAGATGGAGAGCCTCTGTTTCTTCTATCCCTCCTCCTCTTCCTTCCAAGGATACTTTGTGAACCTCCAAAAGTTGGAAGATTGTGACTTCCAATTGACATCTCAAATGTGTTTCTGGAGCAGCTGTGATTGCTCTGAGAATTGAGGACAAAATGGGCATAGTGAAGGAAGGAAGTATTAGGGGCCTTCAGAAAGACATACCGTAGCTAAGACAAACTTTATGAGTACCCACAAAAGGAGAGGAACCAGGACTTCTGGAAACCAGGACTTTGCCACAGCTACTCTTAGCTGAGAATACTTTCTTCTTGGCTCTCCATAGATTTGTGGAAAGGTGTGTTCATGCTTTATCTTTTGATAGGGAGTGAACTTTTGTCATACTCGTTGCCCACAAATAGCCATTTCTAAAAAATTAATCAGTTTTGAGCAGATAAGAGATATGAACCAATAAACAATGGGGAAGAAAAAACTACTAAGGACTTAGAGGATATAGAATTAAAAAAAATACAATCCAATGTCTGTTACCCCTAGCAATCTGAGGCAAGAAGTATTGAAACCTCTGCAACTACAAGTGGGCATGGGAGGGAGAGTGGCCCTGGAGCTCAAATATAAATAATAATGCCTCTTTCCACTCATTCCATCAAAGACAAGTCCTTGATGAATGCTTTGTAAAAATGAAATAAGTTGAAGAACTACTCTCCTAGTCCCAACTGGTATCACTAGATTTTCTATATCATTTTTCCAATTCATTTCTTCTTCTCTTCCTACCTTGCATACAGGACACCCAGGCTCCTTCCTAATACCTGGCTGATCTCATTCCACCATTGCTGAAATGGATCCTTGTTAATGATTGCTGAAGCTACCAAAGCAATGAATCTCTTCAGCTTGACTCTCATTACCTCTACAGCTTAGAAAGACCCTGCTCCTTTTAATATATTCTAGGCTACAATCCAATTTAACTACTCACTTCCACTGAGCAAAAAAACACTTCATCCCCCCATTGATTTTTGGCTTCATCCATTTTCTTCATAAAGATCTTATAGGGCAGCATGAATAACACTGGATTCAAGGTCAGCAATCTTAGGTTCAAATCCCAGGCTTGCCTGTCTATCCAGACTCAGTCAAACCTATTCCCTCTCTTGGCCTCAGGTTGCTCTGTTTTCAAGTGAGGTGGTCATACTGGATGATCTCTAAGGTCCTTTCCAGGTCAAAATAAATGATTCCAAGCCCAATTTTACATCCTAATTTAAAACCCAATTTCTCCCCATGGTCATGATCATTGAAGTCTCTAGCAGTATCACACACCGTGATGAATAGTCGTAATCCATGGCCTGAATCTCCATTTCTCTAAGAGGCAACTCTCTCAGACAATCCCTTAGGCAATTGTCATCACAAATTAAAGGGAGAAAGATGAGAGTACCACAGCTGTTGGAAGATATTTAAGACTGTGTTGCATGCTAAGATTCAGAGAAAATAAGGAGGTAAAAAGCACTACTCTTAACCTTTGAACTCTTGTATTTGGGATGACCAAATGACTAGGTCTGCATGGACGTGTTGCCCATTTTTCACAAGGATTATGTTCATGTGAAATTCCCCCTGGCAGTTCAAATGTCTTAAAGGAATCATATACACAGTTGGTGCTTTGGAGATATTAAGAAATATTCTGAGATTATTGTATTTAATAATATGGCATTGTTCAAATTTATAAGTCATGAAAATGTAATGAATCCAGTGATCAGTATGTAATTATGCTGCTGCCTGCCAGTGCTGAAGGGCATGCTTAATGGCCGAGGTTAAAAGAATGGGAATTCATTCCTAAGTTTCTACAAAATATGTCAAGTTCACAAAGAAAGACTGCCAAAGTGAGGTCAGAGCAGATTAATCTTTTTGGGGGGTAGATGTTAATTACAGCGTTTCAGAGGAGTTTAGAGAGAGGGGCTCAGGGGACATTTGGAGGAGCAGCAGAGCTCACCTGGCCTGACCTGGGAGGTTTCACAATGGAGATTTGCAGGTCCGTCTCAGTACCATAATGGCCTTAGAGTCGAGGCAGAAACTGAAGAATGTCAAGACCTTTCTCCTACCAGGAGATTTCCTACGTTTAGTCATTTTTAGTCATGGTGGACTCTTTGAGGCCCCATTTAGATTTTCTTGGCAAAGATGTTAGCCTGGTTTGCCATTTCCTTCTCTACCTCATTCTATAGATAAGGAGCTGAGGCATAAAGGGTCAAGTGACTCTCCCAGGATAACACAATAAGTGTCTGAAGCCAGATATGAACTCAGGGAGATGAGTCTTCCTGACCCCAGTTCTGACATTCTATTGCCTGAGACACAACCAGTGAGCAAACTACAAACAATTTGTTTAGTGTCTTCATGTGCCAGTCTGGAGATGTGTGGAGAAAAATAACACAACATTTTAACACAGGCAAAACAAAGTTACACTTTGAAGGCTAGAGTCAATACAAATAAAATACATTCAGGGCAATCTGAGAGAGGGCAGTGCCAGCTGGTGGAAGAGGGGGTGGGATCAGGAAAGCCTTCCCAGAAGAAGTGGCTTGAGCAGAAATTTGAAGAAAGTTAGAAATTTTAATAATAAGAGTTTGATGATACCTGTCTAGAAGCAGCAAGATGGTGCAGTGTGTCTGCTGCTCAAAGGATCTGAGTTCAAATGGGGTAGCAAACATTTACTAGCTGTGTGACTCCAAACAAGTCCCTGAAATTCCTGTCTGCCCCAGTTTCCTCATAATAGCTTCTACCTCTGAAGCTGGCTATGAGATTCAAATGGAAAAAAAAAAATATATATATATATATATACATACATACACATACATATTTATATATTGGTCTATGTATCTTTGTACATATGCATAAAACACGTTGCGAACTTTAAGGTAATGTAGAAATGGCAGCTCTGATTACTTTGAACTCAACTTTCAGCACCTGGAGACAGGAAACTCCAAAGCTGCCCTTGTCTACCTGGACAACTGGAAGATTCCTTCCAAAATTCTTCAACATGTTTTGTTTTCCTGAAAGAAAAAAATGAATTAAAAAAAGAGATTGCATCAGGAGATCTGGATTCAAATTCCTCCTCTGCTCCCTCCTATTTTTCTTTCTTTCTCTACCACTTTGATGGATGCAGCAATCAGTCACTGAAGTTATGTCCTCTAACTTTTAGACTGGGTCCCTCCCACACTTAATCTTGATTTGAATTGTCTATGTCTTATCTAAATCCTCTATAGACAGTCTAGCAAAGAAACTTTAACAAGCTAATGCCTTTGTTATGCAAAGAATATGTCATTAACCTTTGGGTTAGTTATTATTACAATTCTTTTGGGACCATGTGCAATGTACAAAATGATCACAAATACATCCTCATGGTTACTGAACATGGTAGAGATTTGATTTGTTCACACTGATGATTAATTATGAATATAGTGGCTAAAATGTCACATTTGTATAAAGAAGTGAGACAGGCAGGTAGAGATACAGGGAAGGAAGGAAGGTGGAAAGAAAGAGGAAGGAAGGAAGGAAGGAAGGAAGGAAGGAAGGAAGGAAGGAAGGAAGGAAGGAAGGAAGGAAGAAGGAAGGAAGGAAGGAAGGAAGGAAGGAAGGAAGGAAGGAAGGAAGGAAGGAAGGGAGGAAGGCAGGGAGGAAGGGAGGGAGGGAAGAGATGGAGGGATGGGAGGGAGGGAAGATAATCATAATTTTCTTAGGCTAAAAATGAAAAAGCAAAGTTAGTTTTATAAATGAAGTTTTATTCTTAGGATCTAACCAAAAACCCATGGGTGGATGGCATCCTTACAAATGCCAACCCTGATACAAAATTCTGGGGACATTTTATACTGAAAGGACAAAGAATATTAAAAGCTGATTTAAGCAACCAATGAGATTTCACATAGATGACATGATTTTACAATATGATCCTCTCATATCTTTATTTATTTGTTTGTTTATTTTTAGGTTTTTTGCAAGGCAATGGGGTTAAGTGACTTGCCCAAGGCCACACAACTAGGTAATTATGAAGTGTTTGAGGCTGGATTTGAACTCAGGTCTTTCTGACTCCAAGGCCAGTGCTCTATCCACTGCACCTAGCTGCCCCAATCCTTTCATATCTTACAATATTTGCTTTAAATTCCTATTGACCAGAATCCCACTTAGGCTGGAGAATAAATGTTTACATAGAACAATCAGATTTCTCTCTCTTCATCCAAGATGTCTCTTATCTTGAGGTTTGTTGATCAGGGAAAGGAGTTGATTAGAGCCAGCTTGGAGTCTTCACATTCCAACAGGACTTTTTTTTTTCACTTTATACTTTTTTTTTACACATTGAATTGTTAGTTGACAGTTAAAAGACTAATTTTTTTTTATCAGAAATACATAGATCAGAAATATTAATTCCAAATTAAAGACTATCAGATTAGACAGAAGGAAGGAAGGAGGGAAGAAGGGAAGGAAAGAATCTAATAGTGAAAAAAATATGAAGAAAAAAACAAGTGAGTCATTGAAAAGTGGCAGGAGAAGTCTCAAGAAGGCATAGTCTCTCCCACACTGGAAGACCATCAAGCCAAAACTGGATAAAATTTTCCCAGTTTATTATAGATTTTTTTTTCCCCATCTTCAACAGCATCTGAGGGTCCTGTGGATTCATTCACAACTGCTCAGCAGCACTTTATGAGAATGCAAAACTCTCCCCAGTTTCCCAGATGCCAACCAGGTTAACTTCCCTGTGAAACTTGACTGAAGTCAATGAGAGAGATGCTGGGCAGCTTATTCACCACTGAGAGGTCTCATGGAAAAAGGCTTGAGATCGCTTTGTGAAATGTTGCTCCTACACCAGGAATTAAAGTTTGGGGACATAGAATCTCCACAGGCTGAGACAATATATCTTAGCCCCAACCAGTACTGGGGAGGAGTAACTGGAGCTTTACATCAGTGTAGAGCCCTATGTTGAGAAGACTCCCTCCCTCCCACCAGCCCCCTGACCCCAGAAGCAGCAATGGCAGCTGCCTTGACCCCAGATGGCTTCTTTTCCCTCTCCATAGTGAAAGTGGTCCTTGTCGCCTAGGGATGCTCTTTTCCCTTTCAGCACCACAGAAAACTTCCTAGGTTCATGTTTCTCCTTTCCCAGTGTCCTTGCCTTATCAGAATTTATCTTTCTGCATGCCTTTCTGGTCACATTCCAACGTGCCGCACATACAGAAATTCCGAAAGAGTTAGAACTCTGGCCACATCAGACCAGAGTGCTCAGCTAGCATCCAATGCACATGGCCCCTACTCAGCTGCCTCCAAGAGAAGTCCATGTTCCAGTTTCCTGGATGACCCTAGGTGGGCCCATATTAACTGGTGAAGTCTGCCCATGTTAAAGATTCCAGAGGCCTAACATTTTACCTAGCACTTTAAATACATTATCTCATTGAATTCTCACAGCTACCCTGCTAGGGGGGTGGCATTATTATCCCCATTTTTCAAATAAAGAAACTGAGGAAAGTTCTATTCACTGAACCACCTCAAAGCATTTGGAGGGGCAGCCTTTGGAAGTTGGGCAAATAGGAAAGGTCAGAAAAGGCATCAAGTAACTACTGCTAACATAAGTGGACTTGAAACCTTCCTGGGAATTTTGTTCCTGTTCTGCTAAAGGATTGAAATCTTAAAAAGCAATATGTAAGAAAATATAAAAACTAAGACAAAAAGAAGGGCCCTGGTGTGCTTCTAGAAAAGCTGGTGGTCTGATGCTCAGTGGTCTCTCTGGTCCTCTGTGAGTGACTCAGGAAGGCTGGACTGTACATACAGAATAAGAGGTTTGTTGAAGGAAGAAGGAGAAAGTCCCTTTAATAAGCACAATGATCCCATTTTCTTTTGAAGGGCATTATGCTTTCACACGAAATGTGGGGAAGGAAATGTGAGTTCAAATCTTTCTTATTATACTTGCTAGCTCTCTGGTCCTGGTAAAGTCTCTAGGGGTCACAATCTGCTCCTCTGTCAGATGGGAATGAGGAAAGTCCCTACTTCACAGGACTCTAGTGTGTAAAGAACTGTGGCAAGCTTCAAGATCAGTAGAGAAGGAAAAGATGACTAGGATGAGGGGCAGGAGGCAGCATTGCCATCCATCACTTCAGGAACCAGCCAGCAAAGGACCACAGTGTACAGGAAGTCTTTACTCCGGCAGAAGTAAGGCAAGCCAGAGTCTATTCCAAGGCAACATTCCAGAGAGCCAGGAGCCTTCGGAGCCAGTGGTCAGAAAACTCTGAAATATGAGAAAGCGAGGTCCCGTGAGAGAACAAAGGTGACATTCTAGAGAGATGCCATCCTGTCCTCTCCATTCCCTCTCCTCTCCTCCCCTCTTCTCTTCATACTTCTTTCTATGCCTGATCGTTTAGCTATTTGAAAGGAGAACTCCTTGAGGAGAGGGCTTTTTTGGTTCTTTCTTTGTATCTCCAGTGCTTATGGGGCTGCTAGGTGAGCCTACCTGGAGTCAGGAAGACTCTTCTTTCTGGGTTTAAATCTGACCTTAGACACATATTAGCTGTATGACCCTGGGCAGTTTCCTCCTCTGTAAAATGAGCTAGAGAAGGAAATGGCAAATTACTCCAATATCTTTGCCAAGAAAGCCCCAAAAGGAGTCACAAGGAGTTTGACATGACTGAAATGATTGAACAACAAAAAGCATCCAGAGAAACAATTAAAAACAAATGAAGTAACAGCTAGCATCACAAGATACCTTGAAGCTGGGTAGAATTTCTGAGCCCTTGGTGTGTTCAGGAAGCTGTAGGAAGGCCATGTGGCCACGTCTGATTGACACAACTGGTCAGAGGCAGTCTGGCCAAGACATGGCCCCTCAGGCTCCTAAGTGTCTCTTTGAAGGCTGAGTACATAGGAGCCTCGGTTCATCCCTCGGAGGCAACATGACTTGTTTGGGAGCATTTTCTGCTAGCAGGATAGGTGAAGAGCTGTGGAGCTTTGGGTAAGGACAATCCAAATGGGCAAAATAACTGGCTGACCTGATGGTTTTTGAAAAGGTTTTTCAATCACTCAAGTCTTCTCTGAGGCTTCTTTAGGGCGTATGAGGGATTCTGGGATTGTTAACACTATGCAATGGAACCCAACTGAGCCAATCTCTCTCAAGTTTGAGTAGACCCATGAGAAGTCTGGTTGAGTTTGGAGAAACTCAGAATCCTCCTGATCTTGAGGGAATGATATTTGGGGGCAATTATTTTTCACAGCACATCACAAAATCCTTTAACTCTAGTATATGAGGATTGCAGTTTGTGTTGGGGAAAAGCCATCCCAATGAAATAATGAAAACTGGGGCATTCTGAGAATTCAGTTACTTCCCTAAGATTCCATATGCTCCTCGGTAAAAGAAGTGAGTCATTCTCTTTTTTAAAAATTTTGTTTTAGTTATTTGAGGCAATGGGATTGAGTGACATGCCCATGGGGCAGCTAGGTGGTGCCGTGGAATCAGGAAGACCTGAGTTCAATTCCAACCTCAGACACTTGATAGCTAGCTGTGTAATTTTGGGCAAGTCACTTAACCCCACTGTCTTGCCCAAAAAACAAAAACAAAAACAAAAAAACAAAGAGTGACATGAACTAAAAGTCAGGTCCTCCTGACTCCAGACCTTGTGCTCTATCCACTATGCCATCTAGCTGCCCTGGACTAGGTCATTCTTGGTTTTTTAGCTGCATGCCTATGATCTGAAGTGTTTTCAAAGTCACTGGTACCTTCAAGACATTGTGCAATCCATGTGCTGGAGATATGGATTAAGGTCCCTTTATCAAATTCATACCACAATGCTTGGCACAACAGGAAGAAGGAGCTAGAAAGAGACAAAGAGACAATGACTCTGCCATGAGTGGGTGCCAATTATCTCCCACAAAAATCTTGGCATTTCATAGACTTGTCAGAGTCAACAAATACTGGATGAGAGCCTACTGTGTGACATGCCTTGGTGGTGAGTCTCCCAAGAATTGGAACCAGCTTTCATGAAAAATCCATGATTGCATGCATCTCAATGCATGAACTTCCTCAACAAATATTTCCATTCTAATATCCTGGCTGCAGCCCTCACGATGCCCCACCACAGGATGTCCTCAGCTTCAGTCAGATAATTATGTCTCTTGTGCATATGACTCAGATGATCTGGGGGTAGATGGAGGTTTGTTTTTTTTTTTTTCGTTAAAAAGTAACTGATGGGATATTTCATGAAAAAAATATGTTGAAACAAATTTATATATGGGGGAATGTAAATGCACACATTGGCCTGACTCTACTCAGGGAAACATGACCAAAGTGAGTGGGGGGAGTATCACCCCATTGCATCACCAGAAGTGTTTCCCGAGGCTACTGTCTTCTCATCATTAAAATGAAATGAATTAACTTTTTTTCATAGTCCTGTCTGTGTGACCAGATTATTTACTTTCCAGATAGCACAGAAGGTGTGAGTGGCAAGGAAAGATGAGAGGATGAAAAATTAGAATAGGTTTGAGGAAGGAAAGAAATTGTTCAGAATTTCTCCCTTGCAATCCCTTCTCCATGCAGCTCCCAAATGCCAATCTGATTATATCACTTAGTGGGCCCTCTTGACTCTTGATCAAATGCAAACTCCTCTGTTTGACCTTTTAAAAGCCTTTGCCAGCCTAGAACTCCAGAAGGATTCCCCAGGTCTCCATCTTCTGCCTCCCACTTCATAGTCCAACCTGATCATGTGCTGTCCCACATTCTTCTCCTCTGCTCTGCAGCCACATTTCTTGCCATCCTTGTCACCATGCCTGGGAAATCAAACATCCCTTCAAATGCCCCATTCAGCAACAAATCCTTTAAGAAGATTTTCCTCAGTTGTCAGGGCCTTCCTGGGTGTGCGTGTATATATGCATGTATGTATGTATGTATGTATGTGTGTGTATATATTTGATTAAGGAGTTTTAGTTTTGATTCACTCCTGCAAAATGACATGTTCACAGCAAGAAAACCAAAAAGTATATTCAATAAAATGATTATAAAAACTGGTAGGAATAAAGCAGTTTTACAGCAAAAGTAACCAATATAATTAAAAAGAAGAGCAAAGCCTACAAAAACATAAATATTAAGAGAAAAACATCCCTGAAGGACCTTCAACATCTGAATCAAAAGTGGTTGGGGAGTCCCGGGGTCCAGACTCCAGAGTCCTGATGGGGAAAATCCCAGGCAGAGAGTCCTCTCCATGGGTGAGACTCCAATTAGGCTAAGGTCTAATTAGATCTTATATAGCTTGAGAACAAAGAAGGCTTCTTGCCATTTTTTTGTGGAATAAAATCAAATTTTCCAGATTGTCCAAGGAGGGTCCAACCTTCCCTGAACTCCAAGAATGATGGTGTTTACATTCAGGAATGGCTAGTACCTGAAGAGATAGGCAATGTTAATCATGTACAGCCTAGACTCAAGCTATTTTAAATATGTGCATGAGATCAATCCTGCTCTTGTCTCCTCCCTGTACTTCAGGGGTGAATTGGGGGTCAGTGACACTCTGGAGCTAAACTATAAGGCCTTACTATGTAAAATCTTAAATCCTATATATTAATATACATATAGTACATATGCACATGTGCATGTGTGTGCATGCATGTATATTTTGTATGTGTGTGTACATGTGCATGTATGTGGTGTGTGGCTAGATGTGAAACATACATTTCAAGCAAGAAGACTTTTTCCAAGAGTCAGTCCCTGCCTACCTTTCCCACCATCTTCCCTCCCACTCTGATGGAGAAGACCCCAGCAAAAATGATTCCAGTCTAGAGCCCATGGCAATCAGTGGAAAAGTCACCTCCTTAGAGATGCACCTGCTAGAGGACCAAAAACGAGAGTCATTGTCAACAAAGCTCCATCAGATGACTCAGCAGTCAAAAATGGTGGGGTCCTATCAGCAGAAATGATATTAAAGAAAAGGCCTGACCACCTACTTGGAGGCTCCACCTGAGGTCCATAGGACATTCTCAGGTGCCTGGGGAATGTCTCCTCCTCTGGTTTGTAAAATCCTTGAACACAGAGACTGGCAATTCAAGGACTGCAAGGTCTAGTGGGATGTTTTGCATACAGGAAGCACTTAATACATGCTTCATTCATCCAGCCATCCTTTCATCCTTTATCCGTTCATCCTTTCATTCATTCATTTGTGCTTGCATTTTAAATATATATATATATATATATATATACATGCATATATATAAAGATATAATGTCAATATTTATATAAAATATATAAATATAAAGCTATAATGTCAATATTATTTATAATTAATAATATTCAAAGCCAGCATTTCGAGAACAAATATTTTTTCTAGTACTTCCTGCTAAATGCTGGGCAA
This sequence comes from Macrotis lagotis, assembly GCF_037893015.1. Taxonomy (NCBI): domain Eukaryota; kingdom Metazoa; phylum Chordata; class Mammalia; order Peramelemorphia; family Peramelidae; genus Macrotis; species Macrotis lagotis. The sequence continues at coordinate 3,981,507 of NC_133661.1, forward strand.
TAATCATCTCATTTTGATTTGGAGATGTTGTTATTCCCAATTTACAAATCAGGAAATTGAACCTCACTTAGGTGATCCGGGGGCTCCTAGCAAAATCTGGCTTTGGCTCTGTGCATTGGGCCAGTTAGGTGCCGACCAATAATATGGAATTATATATCCATATAAATGTGTGTGTTCTGCATGTACACTTCAAATGATATGCATACACCAAAGAGAGAAAGCTCTTTTTTGACCTCTGTCTATGCCAATCATCTCCATCTTGTATTAGCTTGGAAGCTACAGTATCTTCTCAGTAGAATGAGACCTCTTTCAGTGGACAGACCATTTTCTTCTTATATTTATTCTTCAGTAGCTCATACCTTTTAGACACTCAATAAATGCTCAAAGGTTAACTGTCTGATGGCTTATGCCAACAAGCTATCTGCATCATGGATGAAACACAACAAGAAACCATCAGTAGGTTCATTTGTATGAATTAGACAAATATTGTTTTGGGTGCTGGTGGCTGGTTCTTGTCCTTCATTATCAAAGATGATCAAAATGATATCACGTGTTTATGATAAATTACAGTGCCCAATTGTGACTGATCAGCTCAATATGAGCTTTGCCATAGGTCAGGCACAAATAGTCCATGGGAACACCTGGGATGGGTAGGCTAAACTTATGTAACTCACATTTCCTTTGAGCTACTTGCATTCTGCCTTACTTATAGATTGCAGCCCCTTCGCTAATGAGGACAAGCCATGCTGGGTAGTCCTGTGCCAGGGTCTTCCATACTGTACAATCAATTCTAAAGTTGTTAAGAAACCTTCAGGGTGTCTGGTATTCCTTCTTCTGACCCTGTTATGAGCGCTGGCCCTGTGTGAGTTCTCCATAAAATAGATTTTTTAGGCAAACGTACGTCTGGCATTCTAACAATTTGTCTAGCCCATTGTAGTTGCCCTCTCTGTAGTAATGTTGGAATGCTGGGTAGTTTAGCTCAAGAAAGGACCTCCTTGTCTGTATCTTCTCCTGCCAGGGGATTTTCAGAATCTTCCTAATACAATTTAAATGGAAGCCATTCAGTTCTCTGACATGGTGCTGATTGACTATCCAGGTTTCTCAGACATATAGCAATGAGTTCAGTACAAAGGCTCTGTAGACCTTCAGTTTGGTATAGTCTAATACCTCTTCAATCCCACACTTTCTTTTGAAGCCTCCCAAATACTGAGCTAGCTCTGGCAATAGGAGTGTCAACTTCATTGTGTACCTCCCTGGAAAGAACATTGACAAGGGAAGTGAATTTGTCCATAGTGCTCAAAACTTCTCCATTTGTTGTCATCTATGGTTCCACATATAGAACTGGTGACCCTTTAAATGAAGGAAATAGTGATGTATCTAGATAATGTCATAGAATAGCATTTCCCCAGTCCCCTTAGGGTTCTGGAGAACCCTGGAGTGGGGGATGGAAATGTAATACACCTGGGACTCTGACAGCATGGAAGACAACCTATTAGTCAAACCTTAGGAGGCAGACTTCATGAAAGATAGGACATTCTTAATATGGTTAATATCTGGATGTTTCCAAAGCTTCAAAGGGAGAACTTCTAGTCTTGGAATGTTTGTGGATCTACCCTCATTTTTAAAAAGATAAGTTTTCTGCCTTCTGATCATTCTCCAGATCTACTCTGATCCTGATGGATTTTCTACATCTACCTCACTTCTCACAAACAACTCCAAGGCCTAGATGGGGCAATCTTCAAGGTTTACTGTTCAGAGTTTTCTTAATGCTTTATGTAACCAGGGGCTCGATCCTATTTACAAGAACCTTCCCTCTTTGTTGGAGATTTATAATTGAAGGTTTTTTGCCTGTGATGGGTGATGAGTAGGTTTAGAGCTTAGAAAGATAGAGAATATAATCATCTAGTCTCTAGTTTGAAGATAGAAGACACACAGTTCCTGTTGGTTCTCTTTAGAAAGAGATTACTATAGAAATTGAAAGATGGGGAGAACCACCATATAGGGAAATGGGCATCTCCATCATGTTCCCAATTTATTTAACACACTAGAGAAGGGGGATTTTCCATTTCTTGAAATCCAGGACTCTTTCTGTTGACAACATGCTTGCTGATACAGTTGACTCTGTATATTGTCTTGGATATTCTTATTTATATGACTTCTTTGATTTCCATTTATTCTTAATATGAAGAAATGGGTTTATTTGCTGTTGACCATGTGTGGTCTTTGTGTAACTAGTATTTGGTGGGAAACAGATCAAGGCTTGGTTAAATAACTTGCGGTAACCCCCTCTCTATTAAGCGTTAGTAATCAGGAGTTCAGCTTAAACATGAATATTACTTTCTCTAGACTAACACTATTTATGAAAAGAGATAAATAGAATTCTAACTCAAAATGCTTTTTTGGCAAAGAATGTAGATTGGCTAAGGGCAGCTAGGGGATACAGTGGAAAGAGTGTTTGATTTAGAGCCAGGAAGACTTATCTCTATGAGTTCAAATTTGGTGTCAGACACTTAACCTAGTATCTGCCTCAGTTTCCTCATCTTAAATTAAGTGAACTGGAAAAGTAAATGTCAAACCTCTCCAGTATCTTTGTTACATAAATCCCAATTGGAGTCAAAAGGAGTCAGAAATGACTGAAAAAACTGAACAACAAAAGATTTGTTAGTAGCATATCCTTAAATCTCCTGCTTCCTTACTAGCAGGGAGTCTCTATTGGAGAAGACTTGTCTGAGGGGGACTTTAGAGAGATCTATTCTTTTTGTTTGTTTTTGTTTTTTTAGGTTTTTGCAAGGCAATGGGGCTAAGTGGCTTGCCCAAGGCCACACAGCTAGGTAATTATTAAGTGTCTGAGGCCAGATTTGAACTCAGGTACCCCTGACTCCAGGGCCGGTGCTCTAGCCACTGTGCCACCTAGCTGCCCCGAGAGTTCTATTCTTAATGTAAAATTAGAATCTTAAAACAGAAGTTAAAATAATACAGTAACAACAATAAAGAAAAGAGAGAATCAGCAGAAAATGTTATTTTTCTGGGATCTACTCATTACCATTAGGAAATGGAGACCATCTTAGAAAATGATCTCCCTGAGCTGAGTGAAATCAGAGAATGTATACCATAAGGGTAGACAAAATCCTCAACTTGCCTGGAAAGCATTCTATTATTCCATCTTGGAGGACTACTTTTCTACAATGCTATTTTGTTTGAGGGATAACTTGTTTTTGAGTTTAAGTGCTAGGAGAGCAGGGTGAGAACTTGGTTTTGAAGTCTAAAGGTAGACTGAATTATTTCTGGATTCAAGAAGGGTCAACATGACTTTCTTTTCAAATCATAAAAGGATTAAACAGGGCAGGACAAGTCTTCCTTTCAAAGTCTAAAAAGGATACATTCCATTCCTAAGAAAAACAACCTTCCACTAGGAAAATAGTTTATATAAAATTAGAGTAATTATTATATTTAACATTAGACTCATAACTCTAGTCAGACCCATGTGGACAAACCTTGGGAACACACAAAGACACACACACACAAACACGTATATACCCATGTATTTACAAACATGCACCCCTTATACCTAAATAATGCCATTGCTGTTACTAGTTGCCTTTCTTCTCTAGTTGCCCACCAGAAATGAAGAGGTCTCTCCCAAAGAATTTGCTGGAAGGGATAAAGGATGATGAATAAGCTTGATTTCTAGTGTGGACAGAAGACTGGCCTTGATGTTCCTGGCTTGCCCACATGTAGACAGCCCCCATTTAAGGGGGAACAAATTTCTCTTCTGCATCACCAATAATTTCTATAACAAATTTCTGAAAGTCTGACACTCAGCATTCTGGGAGAAGGGAAGTGGAGGAAATTCCAAAGACTTTTGGCAGTGAAAAATCTGCCTGCCAGTGAGGCCCACCTCCTTCTCAGAGAGCAAGAAGGGCAGAGAAATAGATTGATAAGCCAGTGGCTGAGGATTTTATTGATTTCTGTCTCCTCTTCATAGACTGGGGTATGCCAGGCTGACTGAACTTTGAGGGGGAGAGGGAGACATTCAGTGATCTTTCTCCAGGAGCTTGTAGACAAAAACATTTATTTTACTCCTAAAACTAGGAGATATCTGTCCAGTTTAAGAACTGAGTTGTAAAATGTCACTCTATGTAAACAAAGCCATTCTTTAGGTAGAGATTAGTTTCAAAGAAAAACCCTGAAATGCAAAAGTACTTGATTTAATCAGTCACAGATATAAGAACTAATCTGCCAGGGTTGGCATGCTCATAAGTTGTGGCAGTGCCTTCGCCTCTGTGCCACTTGGTTTGGTGGAAAAGTTATGAAAATTCTGGGAAATCAGAGTCAATTTAATTTACAACAATCCTCCCTACTAATCAATGCCCACTCAGGGACAAGAGTATCTCTTCCCAAGGTTTTCAGCAGACAGGGATGGAAGGTTCTGGCTTTTATTGTCTTGGTTCTATTCTTCAGGTAATACTACCTTCTCAGGGTCCAAGTCATCAAGAGCTGGCAAGGGCTGGATTGGACTATGATGGGGAAGGGACCACCAACATTGCCATCACAATACCAATTGTTAATTACTGCCCCTGATGGCGAGGTGAGCTCAAGAAACCTGGAAAGAGCTGTGATCTCAAATGCTCAGGACCACTGACCTTGCCTCCAGTCTACTAGTCATCCAGGATAGCAAACCAAGGGATGGAACCGGGCAACTCTCTCTTATGGCACTCCATTCTCAGGTTCTCAGTAGCCAGAAGACCTGGAAAACCCACAAAGTCCTTGGCACTCTTAAATGGTTCAGCATCAGAAACATATAGACTCTAATCAATTGATCTGACCCAAAGTATCTGCATATTTATTTTCTTTACACCACACTAAAAGATCATAGGGTCTCTCTATCGGGCTCGCACCTGAGCATTCCTACATGCATTACTAAAAGGAACTGTCTCTGACCCCCTGGTTTTACATTTTTTCCACACTGAAATATTTAAAAACATTTTAATGATTTCTTTTTAATTCCCCATAACTATCAGTGGGACAACTTATTCACTATGTCCTAGCTGTTGGATATTCATGTTGCCTCTAATGGTGCTTTTCTTATTGGACTAGTTGTTAATGAATTTTTTTCAGATTACACATAAACCTGTTAGGAAAATCTTAGAACAGTTAAATGGGTCTTTGATTTTGGAAACACCTGAAGGGCATAAAGTCTACTCCATTCCATCCTCTAACCAGTTGCCAAAGGGTTATTCCAATAGCCACCATGCCACCTCCTCTGATCCAAAGCACCCTAGACCTTCTAAGTCATAGAAAACTCACTCTTCTTTAGTTGACATTTAAAACCTTTGACAATATGAGAGCAGCCTACCTTTTCAGACTAATTATATAGCTCAGTCCTTCATTCCAACCATGGTGGCCTATAGAATGTTATCCCTATATAGAGCATTCCAGCTTCCAGCTTCCTGCCTTTCACAGCCTGGACTAGGTAGGCTCTTGAATTGGATGCCTTTTGTCTGGGCTTCATAGGATCCCAACCTGCTATCAAAACTCAAATGACAAATTCAACACACATTTATTTTTTATTTGCTGTATGTGAGTTTTTGTACTAAAGTTTTCCCCAGGAGATGAGGCAATTGTGTCAAAGTGCAAGGAGCATGAGGACATTAGATCGAGTCTTAAGAGATTCTTGGAACTTTAAAGAAGCTTTGGCTGAAAAATAGCTTGAAAGTCCAATTTGATAGGGTTTAGATGATAGGGAGAAGAAATGGAAACTTGTATTATGGACAGTTTCCTGAAGAAATCCACTTCCTGAAAGAAGAGATCTATAGGGTGTTCAGCAGCAAGGACAACTGGATGAAGTTCAAAGGAGCTCCAATCATGCCCCCTCTCCCACCTCTTCCTGAAACTTTGATTGGATCCTTACTTAATCATTTTTCTCATCTTTGAATATCTAGCATTTGATTCATATTCAATTTGTATTTGTTATTATGCACACATGTTGTTTCCATGGATATCACATCCAATTCTACAGGGAGAAGGTTGGGCCTTCTGGCCCTATCCCCCAGCTCAGTGTCTAACAATATGAACCGATGAAGAAGTATTCTTTGACCAATGGATTGAAGGGAATTATTGGGTCAGAAACCAAGCTTCTTAGGAAACTTGTTGCTTGATGTCAGATTTCTGTCTTTTAACATTGTGTTCAATTCTACCAGTAATGACTGAGGTCACCGACTTGAGAAATAGAGCCTTCATTTGTGTGGGTATTTTAAAAATTTTGAAAAAAGAAGTCATGTTTGATTGAAGGGCACTCAGATTAGATGGAGATGTGACTTCATTAGGCATTTGATGCCTCCAACCAAAGTTAGTGGAAAGATAAATTGCTCTGATAAACACTGAGTATAATGAGTGGAATTTGTTTTGCTACAAAAGTTCCAGTTTATGAACCTATTGCATCTGCTTAGATAAAATCGGAAACAAGAGTCCATGTACTTTTTCAGTGTTTTCTAGGAAATGTTCCATCTGTAGAGCTTATGGAAGAAATGAAAATAAACTTTACCTGAATGTTTAAGATATAGTTATTTTCATTTTGCGTTTTTACATTTCCTAAGATCCTGGGGCAGCAACATTAACTCCACAGTCTTCTGATAGGCTTGGATGCTTGAAAGTTTATTTTCCCTTAGAAAGTAAATTAGATGAAGAAAATTACTATACCCAGTGGAATCTTTTATCATTCTTGTTTGGTTATTATATTTGCAGACCCCATAAGGAGATAATAGAGATTATGCCAATCAATAGTAAGGCTATGAAACTGCCAAGAGTCTGAATTTACCTGGGAAATAGTGTGCCCCCCACCACCCTCAGCATTCAGGGGACCAAATTCAACATGGGGGGGTTGACAAATGAACCTTCCAGGCATCATGCCTGGGGCATGATCTTCCAGGAGGACACAAGTAACTATAGTGGATGAATGAAAGCTGCTATAGTCACGGTGGCCATGGGTGAATGCATTGTTACTACATTAATCCATAGTACCCTCTTATTGCATTGAGGAAAGCATCTGAATGGTGATTTAGTTCAATCTCAGTTAGTACCTGTTTTTCTACATTATTTAGACAAATGTCTTCATGTTCTCTGAGTTAAAGGTTGGTTTGTTTTCTGAATATGGCATGTGAACAGCATTTCACCTCTGGCTAGAAGCTTTTGTTTTCATCATGCTTCATGTAGGCTGATGCTCATCCTCTTCCCCCTCCCCCTTTCTTGTCTTCAGTGGCTAATTGCAAGAATGAACTAATAGAACTCTGACTTGGGAGACTCTGTCTCCAGGTCAGACTTCATCTTTCTTTGTTATGAGACTGTTCAATATGCATGCCATGCTGTGATATGGGACAGGGTTGAGCATGGGGTCCAAGCCTTGGGATATGGAATACACTGCTTGAGGTCCCACAAGGCAGGTCCTTTGGCCTCACCAAATCTCCATGGTAGAAGTTACATGCAAGTAGCAAACAATCCCAGAGGATCTTGTTCTGTTGAATGTATCTGGTATGGGACTGGGGAGTGGGAAGAGAGTGCAGTTGATGTCTAGAATATTCTGTGGTTTCAGATGGATGACTCATTAGAGATGACCCAGAATTTGGGACTGGAATGGAAGGAGGCTTTCCTACCCCCATAAACACTCTTATTTTAAACATTTTTCAAAAAGGAAAGAAAAGGAAAGAATGGCATTAACTTCATTGATTTGGAGAAGGAAGGGGAGGAGGAAGGGTGATTCTGGAAGTTTCACATTGTATGGCCTAGATGCACCATTTCTCTATAATACTGAGAGAACCATCACTGCTGTTGATAAGAATGTGGGATATAGGAGAGGTTATCACTAGATTGAAAATAGTCCAGATTTTCAAAAAAGGAAGAGAATGGAATCAGAAAACTCTAAATTCACAAACTTGGCTTTCCTTCTAGAAAATTTCAGGATAGATCATTTTGAAGACTGTGGTTGAACATATAGAAAGGAAAATAGGGAAAGAACCAACCTAAATTCATCAAGAATAGTTGATTGGGACATGACAATCTAACCTCATCTCCCCAACTCCCTTCTTTTAAACAAGTACATTATAGATATGGAAACTACAAAATACTATGGATATAATTTACTATAACTTTTTAATTAAAATATCTTATTATATTTTGGAGGAGATGGAGGAGTCATGGGCTAGAGAGGAACATATTGAAAGAGTTTTGAAATTCCTTGGATAGATAACAAAGTTTGGAGGAGATGTGGGAAAATTGAAATACTAATACACTATTGGTGGAGTTGTGAACTGATTCAACCATTATGAAGAACAATTTGGAGTTATCCCCAAAGGACAAAAGCTGTAGGTACCTTTTGATACAGCATTACCTCTCTTAGGTTTGTATCCCAAAAAGAACAAAAAAGGGGGACAAGACCTATATTAATAGAAATATTGGTAGTATCTTTTTTGTGTTGGCAAAGATTGAAAAGTGATACAATCAGGGAACAGACGCATATGGATGACAGGCTTGGCTGCTTGAAACTTTATTCTCCCTTACAAAGGAAATTAGATGCAGAAAATTTTACTATACCCAGTGGGATCCTTTATCATTCTTGTTTCATTATTATACTACAGACCCCATAAGGAGATAATAGAGATTATGGCAATCAATGGGAATCAATAGTAATGGTAATAGTAATGATGCTGTCAGGACTCTGAATTTACCTGGGCAGCAGTGTGCCCCACCCCAACCTCAACATTATATAATTTTGTTGGGATATTATTGTGCTATAAGAAATGATGAGCAGGATATTTTCCAAAAATCCTGGGGAATTTACATCAACTGATATGAAGTGAAGTGAACAGAACCTGGAAAACTTTGTTCACATTGTTCACAGAGATACTGTAAAGTTGATCAACTGTGAATGATTTAGTTGTTCCCAGCAATAAGAAAAGATCCAAGACAATGTTCAAGGACCTATGATGAAAAACACTATGTACTTCCAGAGAAAGAACTGATATAATCTGAATATAGATCAGAAAAGAATGATTTTTAAATTTTCTTTTCTTTTTGTCTTTTTTGTACAAATGTAATATGGAAATATTTTTCATGATTATAGATTTATACCATTTATTAAATTGCCTTTTTCTCAATGATGATGGAGAGAAGGGAGAATAGAAAGAATTTGGAACTAAAATTTCATAAAATGTAGTTAAAATTGTTTTGCATATAATTGAGAAATAAAGAATATTAAAATAAAAATTGTTTAAATGGACATATAGAAAGAATTGTTCTTAATAGTTCATCATTGATTTATTTTAAAAGTCTTGTTCTGACTTTTTAATGTTTTCATTATTGACTTGGATAAAGGAATTGGCATGTTTCAAAGGACTGGGAGATACTGGAATTCTCCTCTTCCAAACTCTATCTCCTCATCATTTCTCTCTTCATCTCCTGGCCTTACAGACAGCCCTGGCTAGCAGAAGTCTCTATGATTGAATCAAGAATAGACAATATACAAATTCACCGTATTTAAGGGGAGCTGTCTGAGCATCACATGCACGATCAAGTCAAATATTCAATAATCCAGTGATGTGTTCTCCAATCTTGAACTCATTTTCCCATGGACACTATATGAACTTGAATGTGAATACATTACAGATTTTTACATGAGATTGTATTTTAAATATTCTTAACTCTTCCACTTTAATAAAGATCTTTATAAAAGCTGTGTAAGACTGACTGACTAAGTGATTCTCAATGGATAATATTTGAGGACAACAAAGATTTGTCAACTTGAACTGTTGGCATCACCCCTGATTCTCCAAGTTTTCTTTAGTAATTCAAGATCAAATTGTGGCCTAGGTCCTGGAGGAAACCAGAACTCAACTTATAAAGTGAAATTTGGAAAAAAAGGATCTTTCAAGTTTCCATGGATTACCCTTTGATGTTACTTAGCCTCTCTAGGAATCCATTTCTCCAACCATAAAATGTGCTGGATAATCTCTCTGGTTCCCTCCAGACCTAAAATCAGTTGAATCTGTTCATCTATCTATTGATTTGAAAATTGTCAGCTGTGAAAGTGACACATAATGAGAAAATGAAACTGATTTGAAAGGATTCTAATGTTGGGAAAGATTGAACGTCATGGAAAGGGGCCTGGCCAGAAGAAGAGATGGCTACATAATGTCATGGAAGCAAAGAAGATGGTGGAAAGATTTCATGAGATACTGGAGGATAGAAGGTCCTGGCCTGCTATCATCCATGTTGTCAAGGAGACTTAGAAATAACTGAATGATTGACCAACAATGAGTAAACAGCTGTATGTGAGTGCAGACAGGAACACATCTCCTTGTCCAGAGGAATCAGCCATTTATTCATTTTCTTACAGAACAATTGCAACAACTCCCAGAGATGGGACTTTTGCTGAGAAATTCTCCAGGGAAAGGAGTAATGGTCTATTAAGAACTGAAGCCTCATGTTGAATAGAAAGACTGTGACTAGCACAATTTTTTGGTTGACAAATGAGACTGAGATGAATCCAGTCTCTTCTAGATAACGAAAAAGGGGAGGTATTTCTGTTAGGCCCCAGTTGGAGATTATAAGCCTCCTCCTTATCAATGATTGATGAAGGTGTGTTGAGATCTGAGAGGATTATGTGTCTGAAATCTGAGATTTCCAACTTCTGTGATTTTACTTAGGGCCCTTTGTACATCAGAAGCTATTTTGAAATAAAGATTTGTCCTGGCCATCTTGCAAAACCTTTCTCCTTGATGAAATTAGCATTCAGTGAGGTTGTCATCTCTCCCATTGTGGCAAGACTATGAAATGGTAAATTTAGAGCCTCATTCACTCCCTATTGATAAAAGGGCTGGCTGATTTTTTCTTCAGTTATTGAATCCTGGCCTGAGAATGGCGGAAATATTAAAAGGAAAATGGACAAAATAGCATCAGTCACCCCATGAAAAGAAGAGGCACGTAGAATGTAGAACAAAAATGGAACTCCAAAACCATCTGACCCAGCTTTCCTATTTTACAGATGAAGGAACTGAGAACTATCAAAAGCTTAGTCAATTATGTAAGATAACACAACTAGTAAGTAGAATTACCAGAATTCGTATCCAGACTTTAAAGTGACACTAAAGTAAAGACTCCTAGGAAAGGAGAAGATTCTCATCCTAATTACTTCATCAGTAGCTCCTGGTGCTGACAAATGGGAGAAAAATAGGAATTACAATTCCTCCATCTTTCTCCAAGTGGTCTTGGTCTTCCTCTTGTAGCAACCAGGGTTAAGGTGTCCAATGGCCATGGGATGTTTGCAAAGTGCTTTGCATCCCTTACTGCACTGGCACCTCCTACTTCCAAGACAGGAGTTATCACGGGCTGAAAAAGGTTAGTGATTTGGCCCAGGGCACAGAACTACTTGGACTCTAAGGTAGTATTCCAGCCCAGGACTTGATAATTCTATGTCCAGAGTTTTGATCACTTACTGAGAATCTCCTGAGAAGAAATGATTTTGCATTTGGGCATTCCAGTATGATAGGCCAGTGAATTTGACTTTGATTCCTGGAAAAATGTGTAAAATTAGTTCATTAAGGAACTGCTCAGTAAATAAATAGAGAAGTAGTGATTACCAAGAACCAGCAGGACTTGATCCACAACAAAGTATTCTTGAGTAACTTCATTTTTTTCTTTGACAGAATAACTAGTTAAATCAAGGAAACTGTTATATAATTTTCCTAGATCTTATCAAAGAATTTTATAGCATATTTTCCATATATCTCAACATTATCTTTCAGACCTCATTGGCCATTAATTCCTCTTGCCTTCCTTCTGTTCTGCCCTCACACTCCTTTCCCTCTATCTTTGGACTGACCGTGTCTCATTCCTCAAAAAACAAAGTGCCTCTTGTGTATAAAGAAGCAGCTGTATACAATATTGTATTTCAGCCTTTTCTGATTTCTCCCAATTCATTGAAGTCTTCTCCCCAAGCCACTTTCTAGTCACCCACTTTGGGTAAGGATATTCTGACTTACTTTCTGTTTATGTTTCTCTATTTTTAATTGCCCTTGTCTCTCCCATTAGAATGCAAGCTTCATTCGAGTCAGAATCGGTTCTCTTTTGTAGCGATGAGAATGATGATGATGCGAGTAGGTGTTTAATAAATGCTTACAGATTGGTTAATGTAGGGAGCAAATGGAGATCTTACACAGACCAGCCACCCCAACCCTCTCTCTTTGCTGACTTCTAATTTCTTCCATGTGATGACTCCTTGGTGAATCATTTAAATTCTGACATTTCTTCCAAGCTCTGATTCCTTGCCCCTTGCTCTTCCCACCTGTAATGCCTTGCCGAACTCCATCCTTAGATTAAACCCCATCATTTACTACCTTAATCATACTCATGTGTGACTGAACAAAGATGGAAAAAAATTCATTGAACTTTGCTAAGTCTGCTACAAATGGATACAAACCCAAAAAATGCTGTTTGGTTTTTTCATTCATGCCCTAATCTTTGTGATTCCAATTAGGATTTAGTTGGCAAAGATACTGGAATGGTTTGCTATTCTCTTCTCTAGCTTGTTTTGCAGATGAGGAAACTAAGGTAAACAGGATTAAGTGTGTGGCCCAGGGTCACATAGCTAGTGACAAGAATTGAATTCTGAGAGACTAGTCTTTCTTAATCCAAGCATGGAACACTATCCACAACACCAACTAACTGCCTACAAATTTATGTTATATCAGGTGGGCCCTCATGATAGCATAGAAAATATTCTTACATTTTCCTAATGGATTCACTATCCCACTCATTAAAATGTCTTTTCCAAATCCATTATTCCATATAAAGCATCCAGCAGCACTCCCCCAACCTGTCTCAACTAAGGTGATGAAGAAAGGAGGGAGATCAGTAAGTGGCAATGGAGAGCAAAGAATATTCCAACTCCCTCACTTCAGTCAGAGTCAAGGAGAGTAAATAAAATTGCAGCTAGTTCTGGAAGACTGTGTTATTAGGAGGGAGCTAAATCTCAGATGAAGGGAATCAGAAGATGGAAGAAAAAGGAAAGGAAAAAAAGATGAAAGCAAGTTGGGTGTCCATGGATCAGTGCCAGTAGAAACAGTGGAATGAGTGGTTAGCATTTGTTTGGGGCTTCCAGGAGATGTAGTTTGAGGACAGATGGGGATAAGGAATTGGGAGAGTGGTAGGATGCTGACTTAGAGGTAATCAGAATCACTTGAACATGAAAGGTGTGAGGCAGGTTGATTTCTGTTAATCCTTAAGTGAAAATTTTAGAGAGCTTTTCATACTTAATAATATCTTGAAATATTTCAGAGCTGTGGGCAAGTGGGCAAGAACATAGTGATATCCCCCTTCCCCAGGGCAGCTGACAAAACTGGAAATTGGATGGAATGGCACCCTCTTTCCATACTTTAGCAACAGGAGAGGCATACAATGGCATGATGCTTCTCATCTTCCCCAATCCTGGAAACCAGGAAAGAAGCTTGTGGGCAGTACGATAATAAGTCTCCCAATTCATATTCCCATGAGAGATTGACAGGAGACTCCTGAACAAAATGGAATATATACCTCTCTCCTTCTCCGTCTTTCTTGCTGCTTTGCTATTCTCTTCTCTCCGTTTTCTCTCCTTTTCCCTAGGAACTCGGGTGATCAGGCAAGTAATACATCTGGCAAATAGTGTGCAGTGGGAAATCCCCACATCCACAAGGCAGAATTATACTATGGATGAGGCTGTGTTCACCAGGAAGCCCCCACAATGACCAGAGGACAAAATTCAAAACAAAGGTAAGTGTCAAGAAAGACTCATTGCCACTATCATGTACACACTCAGTCACTTTCCATAGGATATTATACCAATAATAGGGAAGAGAAAACTTCTCTTTGTGCTGAGAGGATGCACTGCAAAATAAACAAATGAGGCACCCTATGGTCCCAGCTCAATGTCCCTGCCTGAAGTTTCCTTTCCTTTCCATGCTACTCTTTGCTTCCCGCTCCCCAGAGCAATTGGGATCTCTGAGCTCCTTGATCCATTGACCTGGGTACTGGCTACTCTATCTCTCCTGCACTGCTCTCTCTGTAAATGTCTATGCTGGCATGCAGTGATTGCAGCTCTTTTCATTCTGAGCATCTCTTTGGGGATTCCCCCCCAGGCAGCTACATCCAAGAACTAGTTGGAGAGCCAGTTCAGCATCAAAGTCTCTTTTGGTTGGACTGTTTATTTTCACTGAACTTCTCTGAAAGTCCCAAAGTCCTTTTTCACTCTGTGGCTCTTTTGGGTATTTTGTCACTTTATCATTGTTGGATGATTCCTGTGAATTCCTTTCATTTTTTTTCCATTGCTTACCTGGGTTTACTTGGATAATTTCTGGTATTCGATTGAGCAAAACTGACCATCAGTTGGATGGAGTTGGGGTAGAGAGATCCCCATGTATGCCACTGTTCTAGCCTAGGAGGGTAAAATCACTTGGGGAGCAAGATTAGGAGGCTGTAGCAGGAACTGGTCAAGTTAACCTTGCTCCCCCCACTTGCCTCTGAACTCCTCAAATTTATTTTTTGCACCTAAAAACTCTTCTGGGTTCCATTGGTACAAAATTCCTGTACATTCCTCTTTTAAAATTATTAACTTATGGAATAAAAGAGAAAAATGACTCAAAATAATTAGCATCCAGTGGAACAACTGTGATGCCCACACATTCATATTCCTTTAAGAGTCCAGTCCACAACCACTGTCCCATAATGAATGCTTGAGCTGTTCTTTGCCTTTGTGGGGTTGGGATGGAGGAATCTGGGGTGAGTGTGGAGGGGGGGATGTTCCTCTGCCAGCTGCTCAGTCATAGGTCACTGCTACCCATTCTGATTGATCTTCTCTCTCTGAAGAGGGTCATGTTGCGGGGAAAAGCATCCTCCCCCCCCACCCTTAATCCTCAACAGCGAGATGCAGAAATGAACCAAATATGAACATACTATCATTTGGGACTCCAAAGGGACTGAATCTAGCTGGCTTCTGTGTGTCACAGGAGGAGTGAAGAGAGAGAGAGAGAGAGAGAGAGAGAGAGAGAGAGAGAGAGATGATTTCCAATCATAGAAGCTAGAAGAGAGACCATTAGTGTAGGAATGAGATCTCTCTGAACCTCAGTGGACCTCTTTGCAGCCTGTTTGTGTCTCTCTCCAATCTATTCTCCATCTCTCAAAGTCTCTCTTCTCCCTTCTCTGTTTTTCTGTCTCTCTCTCTCTCTCTCTCTCTCTCTCTCTCTCTCTCTCTCTCTCTCTCTCCTTCCCTCCCCTCTCCTGCTTTCTTTTTTTTCCCAAATGGATATAGAAGAGTTCTATTCTCCAAAAGGAAAAGACTTTGACTCATAAAATACCAGAAGCAAGGCACCTCTTGCTGTCTTCTGGAAGGCTGCCAGTTCCCCAGAGACCTTGCCTTATATGTTACCTCTGGAGCCAGCCAAGCTCTGGGTTTTTCCTCATGGTCTACCAATGGGAAACTGAAGGCTGGCCAATATGTCTTCTAATCTTACAAACCATAATCTCCATTTACTGTTGATGATAAGGTCAGAAAGGACCCTGTTCCAAAAATGGGAATAGCTCTCATTTCCATAGAGATTTGAGGCCTATGAACAATTTTATCTCAACAACCCATGGAGACCATTAGGAAACTCATCTGCATCATGGTCAAGAGATTGAGACTGAAGATCCATGACTCAGGATCAAGTTCATATAAACACACTCATACATATGAATACACACATACACACACACACACACACACAAACACTCTATGACCCAAAGTCGATGCTCAGATTCAACTCTGCATTTCCTTGCAGGATTCTTTTTAGTCTATCATGCTTCCTTTCACAGACAGACAGGAATCCCTGGACTGGACATCAGAAAGCCTGTGGGAGTTCTGACATTAGCTCTGTGAACCATGAGTAAGGTCCTTCCTCTCTTGAACCTCACCATCTTCATCTTGACATGGGGAGGTTGGAGTTGGCATCTTTGGTCTTTTGAAGCTCTGCCATTCCTTGGCTTCAGAAAGATACTCTGCTGTTGCCATAGCAACCATGTCCTTGGCTATGTCTTCTGTAGTGCTGCTTCCCAGGGCTTTCCTTACCTGGAGAGTGGAGCCAGCAGTAGCTAAAGCGTGGAGTTGAATGGAGAGGGAGGGAGGCAGAGAAGGAATGGAAAGGACCAGGCCTGACCACCTGAGATTGGGTTGCCCTCCCCTCCAGGTCCAGGATTTGAGCCTGGTTAACCTCAGCCACACCTTCTAATCTGTGTTCGTCCCAAGCAGATCATGATTGAGTAATTCTGTAATTGCTTGGTTCTGGCAAGGAAAGAAATCTCCTCCTAGGACAGGAGCCCCCAGACTCTCTGCTGTGGTCCAGGCTATAAACCGGAGGGTCCTTGATTAGCAGCAGCTCCTGGGATTCTTGAAGTCAGTCATAATATCATTTGGAAGTGCTCTGAGAATCTACCTGACCCAGGCCATCCATTTGCACTGCTAATGACTTACTCGGTTGGTAGCTCAGTAATTCTGTGAGTATTTTAATTTAATATCCCTAAATATGCATGGTTTGTAACCCATTTGCAGTTATGGACTCTCTTACTATTTATTAGTAATTTGTGGCAAAGATTAGGGAAATGCAAACAGCAGACTAGAAACATTAGAGGGAGAAAAAATGAGACCAAGGACGATTCCAAGGCGGGTGGGTGAGGGAAGTTAATGTTCTCTGTTGCTCTTCATCCTTCCCCTGGAAATAAAGAGTGAAATGAGCCTGTTCTTGCCAAATGGGAAGTTATAAACAAAGGCAGTTATTCATGAGACCAGTGATTCAGCACCTGATGATGGGTCATAGGCCCATAGGCTACACTGCACATTAGACATCATTAAGTTCAGACCCCATATATTACAAGTGAGAAAACAGAGATCTGGAGAAAGTAAATGACTGACCTAAGCACTCACAATCAAATCCAAATCATCAGCTCCTTGCATCACTTATAGGGAACTGAAAGGACCCTTCAGTTTATCTAGTGTAATCCCCTCATTTTATTGAAGAGAGGCCAAAGATCCATAGAGATCCAACAAATTCCCCAAGGTTACCCACACTGTAAAATGCAGAGCAAAGATTTGAACTTGGATTCTCCAATCCAAATTCTACCTCATTTCTATTGACCTGTGTACAGGTCCTAGCAGCCTTCTCAAGGTCTAGCTCTGCAGAGAAACTAGGTCTTTATCTTCTCATTAAAATTCACTCACTAGTAATTAAGGAGAGCTCAGCAATGTTCTTCAAAGTAGAAAAAATCCATCAAGGGTACCGGAGAGCTCCCCATGCTCAGCAAGGGCAGAAAAAGAAGTAGGAAGCAGATTGAGAACAACAGCATACCTAGACCAAACTTAGGAAGAAAGCCCCTGAGAAATGGGAAGGATAATGGAAGACTATGGAATCTCTGATTTAGAACATCACCAGGCATGGAATCAAAAGAAATGGCACATGTGTCAAAATAATTGTTCTTGAGGTTAGAAAAAGAGGGTGGGTGGTATTATAGAAGATGCCCCTCCCCCCAACTTCCAAGCAGCAAAGCTGGGACTGAACCCTTGGGACCTCTCAGTCCAAATCTATAGGTCTTTGATCTAGTAATAACAGTGCATATCTCTAAGGGATGTTGTGAGCCCCAAATAAAATAATATTTTTAAAGCAGTTAGCCCTAAATGAGCAAGTAGTAGGTGCTTAATGGATGCTTGTTTCCCCCTTTCTCTCTGTAGACATCCTTGTTCTCAAAAAGCTACCATTCTGATTGAGAAACAAAACAAAACAAAACCAATAAAAAGAAAAAAAAAAAGAAAGAAAGTTCAGCTGAAGAATGGATGTCTCAGAAGACCTCAGGCTCCAGTGCTAAGTCAGATAAAAGTGTGAAGGTCTCCAGAGAATAGAGGCAGGACAGATGACAAGGGGTCTTCCATCATATGGGAAAGACTAGAGTTGGTGATTCCCAGCTCCTCAGAGACTTAAGTAAGCAGGGAAGAACCCAGGTGACTTCTACACAACCCCCTCCTGAGGAGAGCGGGCGCAGTAATACTGGAAGTCCTTCCAGAAGCTACAATTTAGTTTAATTTAGGAATTTTTTTTAAATAAGCCCTCTAGGTTATATAGTTGATAGTGCCATGGGCCTGGAATTAGGGAGATCTGACTACACATTCATTTATTCTCTGGGTGACCCTGGACAAGTCACTTAATTTCAGTTTGCCCCAGTTTCCATGGTTATGATAGCATCTACTTTTCAGACCTGCCACTAGGATCAAATGAGATATATGTAAAACACTTGACCTAGTACTTCACAAGGTTCTCCAGTGTCCACTGCTTCAAGCAGTGATGTCAAACTCCAGTGGAAATTGGGCCCCTGAATTCTAAATAAAGATATCTTTGGATACATATCAGCTTCATTATCTAAGTCCTATTTCATTTTTATTCATGCTATTAATTTTTATCAGTTACATTTTAATCTGGTTCAAGAAAGAGAAGGGATTATGTTTGATGATGTTTGTCCTTCTTTCTCAAAGAAGACCATGACATCAGTGAAGTGGGGCTGTGACAAGCACATGAATTGGATTTGAGTGAAGAGGTCCTGTGCTGTCACTAAATTCACTTTCTGCTCCAGAGCCATCTGATTCCAGAGATAAGATATGAATCAGGACAACTGGAGATGGCCCTGGATGCGAGGAAAGCTGGGTAAAGTGACTTGACCAAGATTACACAAATAGTAAGTATGGGGAAATCAAACTCCCATCTTCCTGACTCCAAGGTCAATGTTCTATCCACTGTGTTGATGCTTCTGGCTTAGAAGAACCATGGCATTGACAATATGTGCATAAAAGAAAAACCGGGAAAAGGGACCTTTCATTTAATATTCTACAATGCAAAATTCTGCAATCTGATGATGCTCTTTGGAATTATACACCTAGTTCTTGGTCCTAGGTAGAAAACCGTGAAGCTCTAATCCTTCACAAACCATCAGGCCTTAGAAATCATCTAACTCAAGATCAAGTTAGCCTCTGACCTAACCCAGGGTCCTGAGGGTCTCAGCTACTCACATTTTCCTTCAAGAATTCATTCTTTTGTCTATCAATTTCTATTTTTTCTGTTTAATTTTTAATTTTTTGAAACTTTTCTCCTAGCTACATGCAATAGCAAGTTTCAACATTTACTTCCAATACCTTGAGTTCCAAATTCTCTCGCTTCCTCCCACCCCACTTCCCCTCAATGAGAAAATAAGTTACGGTGTAGATGAAAAATGTGTAGCCATGGAAAACATTACTACAAAAGTCTATTTGTCTATTTATAAAATAGACATACCCCCCCCACACACACAGAAAGAGAAAGCTCATGAAAAATAAAGTGAAAAACAAATTATGCTTCAGTCTGTATTCAGACACTTCAGCTCTGTCTTTGGGATGGAGAACATTCTTTATCATAAGTCTATCAGAGAAATTGCTTCAATATTTTTTCCTACAGTTGTTATTGGTAACTATATTTCTTTCCATCCTATTCCCCCAACCCCATTTATTCTTTTCTCTCTCTCCTTTCACCTTGTCCTTTTTCATAAATGTATGCATCTTATTTCCTCTCATAATCTTCTCTCTCCTATCACCTCCCCTTGCTTTCCCCTTTCTCCCAACCCTTTCCTCTCTTATTTTTCCTCCAAGACAGTGTTCTGTACCCAGTTGAGTGTGTATGTCATTCTCTCTCTGAGCCATTTCTGATGAGACTAAAGCCTCATTCACTCCACCTCACCTCCACCCCCTTCCACTCCATAGCAAAAGCTTTTTTTTTTGCCTCTTTTATGTGAAATAACTTAGGGATTCTTATTCCCCTTTCTCCTTGTAAATTTCTTTTTTTTTGCCCTTTCCCTCTACCTTTTTAATATAGTGTACCTTCATATTCAGCTCCCTCCTATGTCTTGTCTCTGTTTGCTCCTACTAAACATATAAATGAGAAGCTCCAAATGAATTATCAGTATCATTTTCCCATGCAGGAATTCCCATGCAACATCATTAAGCCCTTTGTCTTTCTTGTTTACCATTTTATGCTTCACTTCAGTTTTATATTTGGAGATCAAATTTTCTATTCAAGTCTGGTCGTTTCATCAGGAAAGTTTGAAAGTTCCCTCTTTCACTGCATGTCCACATTTTCCTCTGAAAGAGAACATTCAGTTTTGCTGGGTAGTTGATTCTTAGTTGTAATCCAAATTCGTTTGCTTTCCAGAATATTATATTCCAAGCCCTATGAACCCTTACTTTAGAAACTAACAAATCTTGTGTTATAATGATTGAGTTCCATGATATTTCATGTTTTTTCTTTCTGGTTGCTTGTAACATTTTCTCCATTACTTGAGAGTTCTGCAATTTGGCTATAATATTCCTGGCAGTTTTCATTTTGAGATTCCCTTCAGGAGGCAATCAGTAGATTCTTTCAATTTATATTTTATCCTCTGTTTCTAGGATATCAGGGCAGTTTTGTCCAGTAGAATTTCTTATGAGGTCTAGACTCTTTTTTTTGGGGGGGGGCAGTCATGACTTTAAGACAGTTCAATAATTTTTAAATTATCTCCCTTCGATCTGTTTTCTAGGTCAGTTGTTCTTCCAATGAGACATTTCACATTTTCTTCTAATTTTCATTTTTTCAGTTTTGTTTTATCATTCCTTAATTTCCCACAAAGTCATCAGCTTCCCTTCACTCTATTCTGAAAAGGAATTAGTTTTTTTCAGAAAGCTTCCTTTCCTATCTGACCAATTCTGCTTTTTAAGACATTTTTCTACTTGTTAGTCTTTTGAACTGCTTTTTCCATTTGACCCAAACTGATTTTTAAGATGTTATTTTCTTTGGTATTTCTTTATATCCCCTTCACCAAGCTGCTAGCTTAGATTTCATGATTTTCTCACATTTGCCCTCATTTCTCTTCCCACTTTTATCTTCTACCTTTTTTATAGCCTTCCATAGCCCAAGAACATTTTATATTTTTCTTAGAGATTTTGGATTCAGAAGCTTTGATTTTGTTATGTTCTGAATGTTTATTTTGATCCTGTATGGGACCAAAGTAGTTGTCTATGGTCAATTTTTTTTCTGTTATTTGCCCATTTCCCCAGTCTAAATTTGATTTAAATTTTTTTTGTTAAGTTGGGGCTTTGTCTACAGGGTGGAGGACACATTGTGCCATGCTTTTGAGAGATTTTGAAGCTGTTTTGAGGGGACCCCCCTACCTCAGACCTGCAAGTTCTCAATTTCTCCAAGGTCTTATTAGGTGTTCTGATACTCTCCTGGCCTGTGCTTTGCTCTGTGGATGACCACAATCACTCCTTTCTGTGAGGACGGTCCCTGCCCCACTGTAGTCTGTGAACTCTGTTGTACTTCTGTTCCTTGTCCTGAGACTGGGACCTAGACTGCAACTTGGATCTGAGTATGAGCAAAGCCACAAACTCCTGCTTCAGGGATAGCCAAGAGATCCCTGCAATCTCCCCTGACTCTCTTAGCATCCGTGGACTGAGCACCCTGGAAGCAGCTGCTGGATAACTCCCTGCCAGGTGACTCCCAGACCAGCTCCTGGTCCTCAGGGGCCAGATGTGCACTGAGATCTGTGCTGGACGGGGCTCCACTCCTGCTCTGGTGCAGCATAATTTTCTTGCTAACCTTCCAAGTAGTCCTTGGTGATTCCTGAGCTGAGAGGGCTGAAAGTTGCTCACTGTGGACAGTTTGCACACAGACACACACACACACACACACACACACACACACACACACACACACACACTTTGCTGGTATGACGTTGTAACTTCCAATTTGATTGAATAGCTAAAAATAAAGCATCATTCAGTGCAAAGTCCTCTTAGGAAGGAGGTATCCATTGGTGCCAATTTCAAGAGGAATCAGATTTTTTCCTTAGCCCTAGTGGGAGAAATTAGGGGAAAAGCCTAAATGCTGCAAAGAGACAAATTCAAGATGAATGATCACAAAGCAGAATCAAACCCAAATCTTCCCAAAGAATCCAAACTATCTCTGAGCAAAGTGGACTTCTCTGGCAAAGATGGTTCCCCACCTCCCCACCTGCCCCCAGATACCTTTAATGAAAAGTCAGATAATGAATGGTCCTTTCTGGTATAGCAAGAATTAAATAGGGCCTGAGGCAGTTCCTTTCCAACACTGAAAATGTAATGGTTGTTAGATGGGATCAGAAAGGAGATGGACAGAGAGGTCAATTAACTAACTCAAGCTGGAGGGCTGGGCAAGATGGGGTGGGGGTTACCAGATGTAACAAGGGGAATATACAGAAAAGTTGGGCTCTACAAGTTCCTCAACGGCCAATTAATCACAAGTGGAAACAACCTATCTAATGGGCTGCACAAACTCATTGATATGGCCAAGGTCCAAGGTCTTTGTGTGGTGCCATATACAATTGGTGACACAAGAAAGCCTGGTGGTCAGCAGGGAGGTTAGAGACCCTAAGTAGCATGGGGAGAGAAAATGGAACTTGAAGTCCTTTCCACATCTTTCTCTAACTGGGTAAATGTGAAAGTGTAGGGATGTTGTCGTTGATGCAAAGGAATGTCATGATGTATCCAAGTGGAGAGTGAACCAGTCCCAGAATCAGGATTACTTTATTCACTCTGATACATGATTGTATACATGATTGTATACATGAACCTGGCCATTCATCACACTCAGGCAACTCTTATAGATTCTAATTTGGAAAAGATTCTAGAAAGAACCCCTACTGAAAGCTCCTTATACAAGAGGATTGTTTAGTTGTTGTAAGAAAAATTAGTTAGAAATCCTCTCATAGTTCAGGACTCTAATGAATCTTCGATCTCATCTTGAGACACAAGGTGCAACAGTGAGAAATATATTGAATTGGGGTCAGGGTTCCTAGGTTTCAATCCAAGATCTGATGCATATTATCTGAGTGATCCTTCCCCATTCTGGGAATCAACTGCCTCATTGATAATGTACTGTCTCCACAAGTACCGAAGACCCTCTTATTCCCCATGTGATTCTTGTCCCTCTAGAAATCCTCCATAGAATACTCTATCTAGATGGAAAGAAAAGGGGTCAGCATTTTGTAAAAGAACCATTGATTTCTGTTGTCCTTCCAATTTATGACTTTTTGGTCTCTGGGTAGTTTCAGTCTTTTAGATTGGAGAAGGCTGCTCTGGATAACAGCTCCTCATCCTTAGGGGCTATGATGACTGACCCCCATTCTGTGTGAGCAGCAGGAGAGTCTATTGTTGTTTCTGTTGTTGCTTTTTGCAAAAGAGATGAAAGCCTAGTCCACAGAACAAGGGTTCGAGATGGTACTGTAACAGCACATGTAAAGTTCCCAAATAAATGGGAATTTAAACCCATAATTTTCATTTTTACAAGGAAAAAGCAGCTTCAAAAGCTTAGGTAAAGGGTGGATGTTGGGGACAGATTAAAACAAAAATGAAAACCCCAAACATTATTTTCCTATGGCAAAAGGAAATAAAAGGCATTATAAAAATATCATCACTGCCAGCAACAAGAATATGTCTAAAATATAAAATGCAATTTCTCAGCTATGATGTTTTCTGTAGCCTAGACAACAGCTTGCAGGATAGCAGAGGAAAATCAGAAAGGAAGCCCCACCCAAACAGACTAACTTGAACACATGCACCTATGCATCACACACACACACACACACACACACACACACACACACACACATACACCCTCTATCTCTAGCACATCACACCTACAGATCTCACACACGTGTGAGCACATAAGATACACATCCATACTTGCACTTGGATCTTCCATCTCCCTATCCCAATTGTTGGTATCACACACCCAACACACACACACACACACACACACACACACACACACACAGACAAACACACAAATCCAGTCATTCACATTCCCTCTTCTCCACCCCCTTATCTCCACTATACCACATACACACTAAGGGACACCCCAGAGCTCAGTTTCTTAGGCACTTACAAGATGAAATGAAGCTGTTAATAGTGACCACAGTAAGACCTGTCTTACAACTTAGTAAATATAGAAGAAAGTGCAAATAATGATTCAACCTCAGATTTGTTCATGGATTTTATTGACTTGGACATTCCTATTCTTTACCTGCTTCATTTTATTACAGGCAGTGATAATCTGACAAAATACTCTGAGTCTACTCAAGTCCCTAATTTAGTGTATGAATAACTTTGAATCGTATTCGATTCCACCTGGGTCTTTGTTGTCCATGGATGAATTTCTCTGCATATTGTAGGAAATGGGAGAGATTTGTCCACCATTGGGTGGACAAAAGACAACCCTCTTCTAGTGGGGGAAATAGTCTTTATCTTAGCATTGAGAATGAGTGGAGCAACTCAGGCTCCAGATGGAAGTTCTCTGCCCCATTTTGGAAAGACAAAAAGCATCAGTCACTAAACCCAAGTCTATCATGAAGCCACTTCCTAGTTGGATGATAAAAAAATATTAACTATTTCCCTTGAGGTCAAAAGATGGGTTTTGCTGGTGGAGTTCCAAGTTACAAAATTATTTACTGTATGCTGGTCTCATACCATGCCCACAGAACAGGAACAACCCCATTTCAAAATATAAAACTCTGTGTTCTGGGATATTTACCATTGTACAAATTGTCAGCCCTTAACCATTGCCAAATCAAAGATTAAAGACTTTGTTTTCTTTCTGTGAGTTGGTCAAGTAAGAGGATTTGTTTTCCTTAACTAAACATTATTTTGGATGATTCTAGTCCAAAGCCCCAAAAGTCTTCATTTCCATTTCATTTTCCTCAAAGACTGCCCAGCATGCCCACTACTTAGGATGTATATACCAAGGCCCAATTTACTTTAGAAGTTGTTGATCCTAGGATCTTTGATATAGAAGTCCAAGAGATCCCCAAATATACCCTAAAACTGAGGCCCAGGAAGTTACCAAAGTTTACTGGGGTAGTAAAAGCTGGGGAGGGATTTGTATGGAGTCCTCTGATTGCAGAGCCCTTGACCTCATCCCTGCACCACAGAGAAATTGCTGAAGTCAAGAAGACAAGGTCAGTGCTCTGGTCCTCACAGAAAATGCTTGAATACCCTCTGATGACCCTGATTGACATCTTTCTCATTTACAAGCTCGCTCTCCTTTTCATGTTCCTCTCACTTCATCTCTATCCTCTTCCTCCTTGATGCTGGCTCACAAGTGCCAATACTGCAGTACTGGCTATTCTGAATATGGGATTGCATGACCATATAAATATCCATTTATGTTCATTTGTCTTGTGTCATTACTGAGAACATGAGAAAAGCATCCTCCTATACTCAATAATCCCTATGGAGTCCACAGTTTAAAAATGCCATTATTTCTAAAAGAAACAAGTAGAAGAGGGACCGGTAGCTTGTGGCAGGCTTGTGGCGGGCTTTCAATCTACATTTATATGGAGGTGCCAAGTTTCCAAATCCTCCCTCTTGTGAGCAGCATCCCATGTAATCTGCATAGCCAGGTTAATGAAGCCCAAAGCTTGAGCAGTGTCTTTATTTATAAATATTCCCGTGACACTTCATTGTCACCAGGATTTATCGTACAGGCAAGTGGCAGCCCATTCGTTGGTCGAGGATAATGAATGGGAGGCTGACTCCATTTGGGGCCCATGACAGCCAGTGGTTAGGAGATGTTTTATGAGCCCTTTGAGCAGAGGCAACAAGCCAAGCTCTATTAATGTGAGTTGTCAACTGTTGTCAGTGAGTATAACCCAAGACAGTGCTGGGCCTGCAATCTCACTCTAGATTTCTTGGAACCCCGGTACAAGCTCCCTTTGATGCCATCTATTAGATCAGTGTTACTACCAGAATTCTCTCTCCAGTCTTCATGGTATCTTCCAGATTCATGCTGGGGATGTTGATGACAGATGAAAACTCACATGTCCATTCTCTTGGTTTGACACAGATGTCAGACAACCAACTTCTACTGGAGAAGAGATGACTCCTCCCTGCCCCCGCCCCCAATAGGAATTTATGTAAAGCAGATTTGCAATCAGGGACAGCTTTCCTGGTTAGGTTCCTACAGATTCCTGATTAACCAGAATTTTGTTTAATCCTCAGTTGCTCTTAAATGGATGACAGCATACTGTTTTTAGAATGGGAGAGATAGACAGGAGCAGTGAGAACACACAATCTTGAGCCAATAAATGGAATTTATTTTATAAGAACAACCTTAAAGCAACACAAGGAGTGAACCTTAGCCCTGCTATAGATCCACCATGTCCTTCTACACTGTTTACATCAAAACCAGTAGTTCTTTGAATTTTTAGAACAATCACCCACAGCACTGCATGTTCCTGAGACATCAAAGAACCATTGAGTCTGAGATGAAGGAGCCTATGGAGCTAGAAGGGACATAAATGAGTTGAAGGTCAACTTCCCCCTGCCCTGCATGGCTCTCTTTCATGAATCCCAACATAAGTAATGATGCCACTCAACCATCCAGCCACAGGAAATACTTCATTTTCACCACTGAATTTTATCATAAACTTATTGTATCAAGAAAGACAATGAAAGCAATTCTGAAAGATGGTCGTTGTTAAAAATTAAGGTGATTTTGCACTAATAAAATCAGTGTAGCTAGGGAAACAGCAAGGGACAAAGGAGTTGACTAGGCTTCCTCCACTATTCTCATTATTTTTCCCTCCCAAACTACCCTTAGATGTAATACCAATTCTATACCTCCTTACCCCTTATGTGGATTGTTTGATTTACTTCCTAAGTGATTTCCAGGTCTTGAATCAATCATTTCTTGAATCCTTTCTCCAAATATCCACCCAAGGGATTTTCTTCCATCATAGATCTTACCAGGCAAATTGCTGCCCACTCAATAAAGTCTATTGGTTACCACTTATATCTAGGACCAAATCCAAACTTTCTCTTTGAAGTCTGAAAAGGTCTTCATTTTATAGTTTGTCACAAAGTAGCTTCCCAGACATTTTTACCCCTCCAAACCCTCTACAATCTAAATAAACTGGTCTACTTGCAGTGCATAAGCAATACCGCTTCTCCCATCTCTATGTCTTTGAGTTACTGGTCATTTCTAGAATATTCCTCCTCACTCTTCCTCTGATATTTGCAGACCTACATTAAGACACCATCTAAATCCCATCTTCTGCAGCATTTTTGACCACTGATAGTTTTTCTTCCAGGATGCATCTTATCCATGCATCCAATCTATGGCTCATGAAAAAATTAATTAAAGATGTGCTGGCTTCTCCATTAGAGTATGTGCTTCCTGAGGATAGACTGTTGAGATTCCTAGTTTTTAGTACATTGTCTGCAATGTTAAATGGTATTGTAATTAATTAGATTAATTGCTGATCCAAGATATTGTTTAGATCTGACAGTTGCCACTTTCAAAGTGACTTTACTTAAATCTACGGTTATCAAACTCAAAAAGAAATAGTCACTAAACTGTATATTGACAAAGAAAACCACATATTAGCTTTAACTATGATCTATTCTAATTTGATTTATTTTGTTAAGTCTTTCCAAATTAAATCAAAATCTGGCTCTCCTCATTTGAGACGGTTGTTTAAATTCCTTAAGTCTGTCAAGTAATGATAGCCAGATGCCTACTGGGAAGAGTTATTATAAAGGCAAGCTTAGATTATGCCTGCCTGGGATGTTTTTGGAAGACTTTGATCATTCTCATGATGGTCTATGAATATTTGCATATAAAGAAGAAATTAGAGCCAGGAAAGAGGAACAGAGAAAGATACACTATGTAGTTCTGATAAAATTATAACCTTCAAAACCTACAGGGAATTGATGCGAAACTGACATTAGGAGATCGTCACTAATAAATGAGTGGACAAGAACTTCAGTGAATGGGCTTTTGAAATAAAAAAGATTTTTTAAAAAGGTTGAGATCAATCACATTCAGAAGAATTCAAAATAAACCCTCACATTTTCACCTTGTACTCATCTAATTATCAAAAGTGCATTGATGTTGTTGGAGCACTTGCAGGGATATATAAATGCTCCTTCCTTACTGGTGGAGCTAAGAATGAGTCCAACAGCTGTGGGAAAGATTTGGGAAATATACAAGAAACGTGATCACTCTCTTCACACCCTCTGAGTCAGAAAAAAAAGATGAACAAAACAAGGCATGAAACTTTTGGGTTTCATTTTGTAATTTTTCCTTATGGAAGTGAATTGATCAGTTATGAACAATGTATTAGATGCTCTCTCTGTGTAAGGCACTCTGTTTTGAAAAGGGACTACAAAAAAAAGATAGATAAGTCCTTATCAACACTGATATTTCATGGATTTGGGGGAAAATGTGTCCATAACCACAAAATTAACGTGGGGGACATTGGTAGCAAAGAGGAATGAGGAAAAGCTTTAGTTCCAAAATAGCAGGTGCTTGATGCCAGAGAATCCAGAAGATGCATGATAGTCACTGGGGAAACCCATTGTAAAGGTATGGCCATGAGTATTGGGCTGTCCCATCTGAAGCACAGTAATCCTGTTTGACCAGGCTGTAGACCATGGTTAGGACATGAATATATAATCCATAATGGCATTAAGAGCTTGAGAGAACACTTTGCATTTTCAACTGGAGAATAAAGACACATGGAAATCTATTGAATAAGAGAGTGATATGGTCATACCCTTTGGTAACCTTGCATATGACAGATTGGAGTTACAAAACTTGAAACAGAGCACAAATGGGGGTGATCATGTAAGTGGAAAGAAAGGGATAGAAATAAGATATAAAATGGAGGAGGAGACAACCAGATTTGGTAAACAATTGAGTATGTGGTATTAAGGGAGAGTCAAGAGTCAAGGGCAGTGAAGTTGTGAACTTCAGTGAGAGAAATGATGGGGTGCCCTTAACAGAACTTGCCAAGTTTGGTAATAAAGGGGCTTAGGGAGGGTGAAAGGTAAAGAAAAATTAAGCTTTGAACACATATAAAATAATTAATAGTCATTGAGCATGCATTATTAGAACCCAGAAGAGAAACTAGATGCATGAGTCATTTGTAAAGAACTGATGTTTAAACCCATGGGCCAATTGAAATTAGGAAATAAATGTGAAAGATGAATCTCCAGAGACTAAAAATTAGTGATCAGAGAATTAGGAGGAGATCTAAGAGAGTGGGTCTCATAAACATAAGAGAGGGAGAAATACCAAGAAAGCTAAGCGCATCATTGCCAAATATAATAAAAAGTTGATCAGAAAGAGGGTTAGGAAAAGGATGGCTTATCTGGCAGAAATCAAAACCTGTCACACACCCACATACTACAGACATAGCTTAAAACATCTAAAGTAACAGTATTTGTGATACCAAAAGTTGGAAATGTGTGATGGCACCTATGATTTCAGCTCCTTCCAAGGCAGCTTCTAATCTTAGAGATTTCCTGGGAACACCTAAAGTCTAAGTGAACACCCTAGATAACCTAGCCAGTATGTGTGAGATTCATGAACGGGAACCAGTGTTCCTAATTCTTTGGTCTATTCACTAAGTATTCACACATGTATTCACAAACACACAAATTCTTGTGTGATGAACTATCTTAGCTAATTGTGATGTGTGAATATAATTGGCCATCTCTGCATTATTAGGAATACTGAATACAAAATTGTGAAAAACATGGGGAGACTGGGACAAAGTGATTCCAAATGAAGAAAATGGAGTTGCAAAAGCAACATAGCCAGTGAGTAGAATATTACAGCTAAAATAGCATAAAATATGGAAAACTTAACAAAGCCAGAAAGAACTGAGTCTGTAAAAGTGATAATAACATAGTACCTGCCTTTATAGAATTGAGAGAGTAAAATGTGAGAGCATGTAAAATGTTTTACATATTTGTTATATAAAAATACTGTTTGTTGTTCTTGTCATTGTTATAGATAATTCTAGACAGCATGATTCTAGTTAACTAGCAGAGTAAATGCTAGTAAAACACCATCAATATTAAAATCCACATTCTCTCCTTTCATTTCACAAGTGACAGACTGTTTCTTAGGACCCAATCTTGGGTGATACTCGGGCAGTGTTGGTTGTTTTATAATAAAATAAATTGATACACTTTTTTAAAAAAGCAAGAAGTCTCCCAAATAATGAACCAATCTTGAATTGGAGTTTGATGGCAACTGAATTTTCAACCAGAATGAGCAGTACATCCCACGTTCTCAGGCATTCTGGTAAATTGGAATTTTACTGTATTGAATATCTGCAGTAGGCTTATTGCTAAAGAAACTTCATGGCTTTACTAATGCCTGCTTGTCCCTCATTCCTATCCCATGTTATAATGCCAAACCCTAGGGTAATCTGTAGGCTAGTAGCTGACTTATACCTTCTTTGGCTTTATCTAGGCTCTCCCATTTCTAGTGAGGAACTCTAATTTGTTACTAATCAGTAAAGTTCATTCTATTATTATTGGCCACAGTTTGTTAGGGAAAAAATAGGCCAGTTCTAGCAGTTGATTCTATTTGTCAATGCCTCGATTATTTAGATTTTGGGGCAATAGCAGAGTCTCAACAGTGATACCTAATTCTAATTTCTTTCTATTTTGGACAAAATATATTAGTCACTTGTAGAAACAAGAATCTGTGTCCTTATCTTACTAGAAGGCACTTGCTTTAGCCTCCTCCAGGCATATAACATGACTAATTAAATTACTGTACTTTATAATAATATATTTATTAATTCAACCTAAAATTGCATTGAACATTTTGTAATAGAGAAATTGATTTGCACAGGGTCACAGAGATAAATCTGAGAACAGAGATGCTCCTCTATTAGAAAGTTATTTCCAAGAGACTGCAGAGCAAGTCTTGTCTTTGCATGACACTTTCCCCAACCCATCCCTTGTTTATCATTCCCTGCCATGCTCAGAGAGTGTTTGAATTCCCTCAACTTCAGGACCCAGGAAAAAATGACTAGACCCAAGAAGGGCAGAGTAAATCCTCAGCAAAGTTGATTTAAGTCCATGATCCAGCCCACCTAATACTACCTTGACAAGTCAGTCAACCAGGCCTGGTTAAGAGTTGACAATGGGCCAGCACCAGCAGTTTAAAGATAAGCCAAAACAACTCCCGGCCTCAAGAAACTTACATTCTAATGGAGGAGACAGCAGGAGCATGACCAGATACAACTCCACATAAAAAGATACACAGTTGATTGGAGATCATTTAATAGAGGAAATTTACCCCCAAAATCCAGTCTACCTCTTGCCAAGGGAAAGAATAGGAAATAGGTATTACTGAAATATGGAGACTGGCCAATTTGAGGACAGCCCTTAGAAGACCTCGAGTATTTTCTGCCTACTTCCAGCTTCAGAAAGATGAGTGAACCTACTGCCTAAAAGGGTAACAAAAGATGTCTTTCTTCCTGTACCTCAGAGCTCATCACAGAAACTTCTGTCTTCTGACAGCTTACTTTTAGACATGGTTATGAAGAGCTTGATAAGTGGTTGCTGAGCCACTTTTTAAAAATTTTGGTTTTCAATTTCTTTAATTGCTCAGTGAGGCAGAGTCAAGAGGAAGAGTAAATGCAGTGACTCACTCAAGCTCTCTCTCCCCCAGACCACTCCAAATACATTTAAATAATTGGTCTAACCAAATTCTAGAGGGGCAGAACCTATAAAATGACCGAGTCGAACAATTTTCCAGCCCAAATAACTTGGAAGATTTACAGGAAGGATCTGTTTCACTAAGGTTAGAAAAGGTCCACAGAGTGATCAAGGCCATGCCAGAGGGAACTGGCCCCAGACATCCAGGAACAGAACTTGGATATCTGAATCTGTGGCAGTGGTGATGGTTTCCAGATCTTTCAGTCCAGAGATTCCCAAGGACAACTTGGAAGGTCAGCAGGAAAACTCTGCCACAGCAGACTGCCTGAGTGAAGACTCAGCCCAAGGGGAAAAGGAGCAGATCATAAGAGCCACTGGGCAGCTGCTTCCAGAGTGCTCATAGAAGGTAATGGGGTTGGGGAGAATGCAGTGTTCTCTTTTCAATTCATGAAGCAGGATTCTGTTGATCTGCCCTTATTCAGATCTGCGTTGCAATCTGGGATCCGAGTCCTAGGAAGAGGACTAGAAGCACAACATGGCTTACTGCCTTAGCAGAATGGTTCTCTCCTCACAGTTCCAAGGCAGAGGGGAGTGCCCTCCTTCAATTCATTCAAGGACTTTTGAGAGACTATGACTTTCCTGAATTGAAAATTTGTAGGTCCCTGGAGATATCCCTGAAAACAGCTGCAAAAACCCTCAAAAGCTTGGAAAACTGCATCCTACACCAGAAGCAGAACCCCACCTTAATAAAGAGGTAAAAATCAAGTCATAGGCTGAAGAAGCAACAGAAGAAAATAATCTGAACATAAACATTAATTTTAGTTCTCTGGAGGATCAAAATACACATTCAGAATGTAGCAAAGTTAAAGGTTCTGTATCCAAAACCTCCAAGAAAATAGGAACTGGGCTCAGTCTATGGAAGAACTCAAAAACTATTTGGAATGTCAAGTAAGGCAGGTAGAGGAAAACCTAAAAATCATGACCAGGAAAAAAAAAACCCTAGACTTCATTTTTCAAGAAATAATCCAGCAAAATTGCCTGGAGATCCTAGAAGCAGAGGGTAAAATAGAAATTAGGGGAATCTACCAATCACCTCCTGAAAGAGATCCCCCCAAACCTCCCAGGAATATTATAGCCAAATTCCAGAACTCCCAAGTAAAAAAAGAAATATTGCAACCTGCCAGAAAGGAACAATTCAATTACCATGGTGCTATAGGATTGACAGGATTTGACAGCATCAACATTTAGGGTTTGTAGGGCTTGGTATATGATACACTGGAAAGCAAAAGAGCTTGAATTAAAATCAAGAATCAAACTGAACATCCTCTTTCAGGGGACAAGAAGAACTTCAATGAAACAGGGAACTTTCATACTTTCCTGTTGAAACAACCAAAACTGAACAGAAAGTATGATATTCAGTTTGATCCAGACTGGAAGGGCTAATTATGAGGGAGTTAATGATGCTGAACTGTATATATTCTTGCATGGGAAGAAAATACTGATAACTAATATGAACCTTCTCATTATTAAGAGCATTTAGAAGGAATATATATATATATATATATATATATATATATATATATGTATAGCACAGAAGGAAACAATATAATGAATATAATGGCATAATATAGTATAATGATGGAATCACTGGGTGAAATGGAAAGCACTGGAAGAAAGACAAAGGAGAGTTAGAATGGGCTAAGGTAGAAATTGGTAGAATCCACCAATCACCTCCTGAAAGAGATTCCCAAAATGAAAATTACCAGGAATATTATAGCTAAAATTCAGAACTTCAAGGTGAAAATATTACAAGCAGTCAAAAAGAAACAATTCAAGTATCGTGGAGTCACATTCAGGCTAATATAAGATTTAACAGCTTCTACATTAATGGCTTGAAATATGAAGACAAAAAAGGTTTGTACTACGAACAATAATCAACTAATCATGAATGCACTTTTTCAGGAGAAAAAGATGGACATCCAATTAAATAGGGAGTTTTCAAACATTCCTTATGAAATGGTAAGGGTAGAACAAAAAGTTGATCTTCAAATTCAAGATTCAAGTGAAGCATTAAAAACAGGAAAGGCAAATATTAAAGGACAATGTTGCACTGCTTATATATGTGAATGAGAAAATAATACCAATAACTCTTATGAACTTTTTCATTTTGTAGGGAAGTTGGAAGGAGCATGCATAGACATGAAACAAGCAAGAGTTGAATTTGAAGGTATAATATATTAAAAAGATGGAACTAAATGCAAGAGAGGAATGCACTGAAAGAAAGGGAAAGAAGAGATAAAATGGAGTACATTATTTCACATTAAAAAAGGAAAGACAAAGCTTTTGCAATAGAGTGGAAGAGGGGGAAGTAGAGGAGGAATGAGTGAACCTTAATCTCATCACAATTGGCTCTGAAATGAATCGATATACACACTCAATTGGGTATATAAATCTATCTTAACCTAGTAGAAGGCAGGAGAGGAAAGGGATGAGGGTATGGGTGATAAAAGGGAAGGAAGGTTATGGGACAAAGTAGTCAGACACAAAACATTTTTGATAAGGAACAGGGTAAAAAGAAAGGGAGAATAGGATAAATGGGGTGAAGGAATAGGATGGAGGGAAATAATAATAGAAACTGTGGGGAAAATATTGAATCCATTTTCTCTGATAAAGACATCATTTATCAAACACAGAGAACAGAGTCAAAAATTTTAAAAATAAGAACATTCACCAACTGATAAATGATCAAGAGATATGAACAGTTCGTAAATGAGGATATAGATGCAATCTAGTTAAATCATTTAAATATTTTTGATAGGAGAAATGTGGGTTGGAACAATTCTGAGTTCCTACCTTATGCAGGTTCGATTGACTGATAGGACAGAAGGAGATAATGACAAATGTTGGAAGGGATATAGGGAAAATGAGACACTGATGCTTTGTTGCAAGAGTTGTGAAATGATTCACCAATTCTGTAGAACAATTTGGAACTATGCCCAAAGGCCTATAAAGTCATGCCTACCCTTTGGCCTAGTAGTGTCGCTGTTAGGTCTATATTCCAGAATAGATGAAATATGGGAAGAAAATAACTTATATGTTCAGGGATATTTATAGCAGCTCTTTCTGGTGGTGGGGAGCTAGAAATTGAGGGGATGCCCAGTGGTAGGGGAATGGCTGAACCAATGTTGGTATGTGATTGAGATGAACTGCAGTTCTGAAATGGGAAATGATGAAAAATATACTCTCAGTAAAAAACTTACATGAGAAGATGCAATGGAAAATGTACCTTATACAAAGTAACAGCACTATTGGAGCATAATCAGCTGGGAACAACCAACCTTTTTTTCAGCAATGTTGTTACCCAAGAGAAATATGAAGGACTTATGATAAAGAATACTAAGCATCCCAAAGACAGAGCTGATAGTGTCTGAACATAGACTGAAGCATGGTTTTCCCCCCGCGCCTGCTTTATTTTTCTTGATGTTTCATTTTTTTAGGGCGTGGGAGGTTATGTTTATTTTTATAACATGATCATTGTAGTAATGTTTTTCATGACTATAATTTTTAACCTATAACAAGTAGCTTGCTTTCTCAAAGAGAGGGAGTAGGATGAGATGAAGGGAGAGAATTTGGAATTCAAGGTTCTAGAAGTGAATGCTGAAATTGGTTTTTGCATATAACTGGAGAAAAATTAAATTAAAAAAAGGAAAAAAAAATGTTCTGCAACCAATTATATCTGACTATTCATGATCCCACAGATCATAGTAGTGCAGTCACTTCTGTCCTCCTCTAGCTCTCAAAGTTTGCCCAAGTTCATGTTTGCTGTTTCCATGTTTCCATGATCCTCTCTATTCGATTTCATCCTGTCACCCTCTTCTCCTTTTGCCTTCTGTCTTTCCCAATGAGTCTTATTTTCTCCTTATGTGACCAAGTATTTAAGCTTCAGCTTCAGAGAATAGACTGATTTCTCATTGTCTTTCTGTCTGTCTGTCTGTCTGTCTGTCTCTCTCTCTCTCTCTCTCTCTCTCTCTCTCTCTCTCTCTCTCTCCCTTCTCCCTTTAAGGACTCCAGCGCAGCTCAGTCTCCCCTTCATAGCTGCCATGTATGTATGAATGAATGACACCTTTATTTCTAACTGTGAGTTTAAAGTAGAGAATGTGAGAATCCTAGACTACCAGTTCTGTAACAGATATATGAGGAAATGGAAGCAGCTAGGTGACACAGTAGAGAAAGTGCAAGGCCTATAGTCAGGAAAACTAATCTTCCTAATTTCAAAGATGGCTTCAGACAATTTCTAACTACATGACCCTAGGCAAATCGCTTAACCCCATTTACTTCAGTTTCTTATCTACAAAATGAGCCAGAGAAAGAAATGGCAAGAGAACCCCAAATGGGGTCGAGAAGTGTTGTTAATGACTGAAAAACAACTTAACAATAATGTGAATGGCTCAACTTCATTTCTCAGTCAGCCCAACTCTACCACTAGGCTCATGGTAATAATGTTGGGTAGATGATCTCTCTGAGATTTGAAGGGGTGAGGAGTGACCACCTGACCAATTGACCACATTCAAAGACAACAGGGAAATTCTTAATCCTTGGTTCAATGTTTTCAAAAACCTTTTGCATCCACTTCTTTCTGTGAATAATAGATTCTATTTCCTCACTCATACCCTAAGATTGTCAGTAGTATTGTCTAGTGAAGGACAGTGAGGATTTTCTTCTTGAAGGGCTCACATTGGACAGAGTCAAGCAGTTAGAACACTTAATTAGCCACTTTGGTTGATTTTCTTGAGAAATATCGAGTTTTCTAAAAGAAATAAGGAATAAAATGTGTCTTTCACAGAAAGACTAAGCATGATTAAAACATCTGGACATTATAAATAGTGATTCTTTCCTTTAATCTTCTAAGGTAGTTAGTTATGTTAGAGTGTGAGTACATGCACACACACATGTGACTATGGTATATGTGTGTGGGGGGGTTGGTGGGTGGGTATGGAGGTGATTTACTTAGGGAGATGAGGTGAGTATTTATAAATATGAAAACTCAGTTCAGAAAAGGATTCTTTAGTTAACTCAGAGAGGTTGTGTAGTGCAAAAGAAATAGTCTTGGCTCTGGAGGCAGGGCACCTAGGTTCAAATCCCAGCTCTAACATTTGTTAACAGTATACAGTTGAGCACATCTATTCATTTCTCTGAGCTCCAGTTCCATTTTTTCCACTTATGGTGAGGAGAGGGATAGGAACTACTATTGCTAGATATCTCCCTCATTTGATGTTGCTAACAAGCTATGAGGTAGGTGGTTTTATCAATCCCACCTCATGGTTGAATAAAATGAAGAAGTGGTGCAGTGACTACCTGGGTCACAGAGCAAATGTCTAAAGTCAAATCTGAACTCAGGTCTTCTTGACTTCAAGTTCAGTTGGCCATCAGATGGACTCTGTTGTCCTTTCCAACTTTATATTGATGACATTGCACTACTTGTAATCAAGGCATCTTAAGTAAAGAAATGGAAAAACACACTTAAAATTCTTTAGTTCAAACCCCCCCCCATTTTATAGTGGTGGATAGTGATACTATAAGAAGTGATATAAGACACCCTTATGACACACGGGTCATAAGGTATAGATAGCATTAAAATATGGATGTTCCTTTCAGATAAAAGAGAGATGGCAGTTCTGTCTTACTCTCCTGTCCCTTCTTATTTCCACATGTTGTACCCACAGCAATGCCATGTGAATGAATAGAATTATCTGACCACTGTGTGATCATTGTCTCTCCTCAGCCCTCTCCACCACCATAGCACCATGGTTACAAGAAAAGATGAAAGAAACTGTAGAGAATAGAAAACTTTTTTAACAAGTTGGTGAATGAGAACATGACTATGCAAATCTTGTACTGCAGATTGGTCCTTACATAACAGCTGGACCTAGAATTTTATTAATAAAGGAAACTCTCAGATGAGAAAACTGCTTCTCCGAATTCAGGCATTTTATTTCAAATTACTATCTTAAAATTTTCTTGGTGATTCGGATGTCCCTTGACTTCTTTATTTCTTAGTATTTGTTTATTCTTTTAATTTTCTTTAATTTACACATTACTAAAATCTTCTGGTTGTAAGAGTAAATATAATACCCCTCCCCCACAAAAAATATAAACCCTCATGAAAAATATGGTGAAAGAAAGAGAAAAAAATGTATTTCAGTCTGTTTTCTGATACCATCAGTTCTGTCTCAGGTAGATCACATCCTTTATCATAAGTCCATCAGAGAAGTTACTTCCATATTTTCCCACAGTTGCTGTTGTTGATTGTAATTCCCCCCATCCATTCCTCTCCACTACCATCTATTATATTTTCACTCTTTCCCTCTTCAAAAATGTGCTGTGGGGCAGCCAAGTGACACAGCAGACAGAGCACCAGCCCTGGGGCCAAAAGGCCCCAAGACCACATCCCACCCCAGAGACCCAGGAACCATCTGGCCCTGTGGTGCTGGACAGATCACCCAAACCCACCACCTTGCAAAAAAGTAAAAAAAGAAAATGTGTTACATCTGACTAACCTCTCCTAAGATCTACCCTCTCCTCTATCCTCTATATTCCCTCTCCTCTCCCTTTGCCTCCTTCTCTCCTTTTTCTTCTAGATATCTATACTCTAATGAGTGTATAAGCTGTTTCTTCTCTGAGCCATTTACAATGAGAATGAAGGCTCCCTCATTCCCCCTTGCCTTCTCTCCTTCCAATGTTATGGAACAGCCTCATGAAATATCTTTTTACATGAGATATCTTAGCCTGCTGTACCTCTCCTTTCTCTTAATCATAGTACATTTCCTTTTCACCCAAAGACTCTATTTTTACAATATATTATATTTTCAAATTCAGCTCTCTCCCATGCCTCATCTATAAAAGTTCCTTCTACCTACTCTTTTGAATGAGAAGCTTTATATGAGTATTATCAGTATCATCTTCCCATGCAGGAATACATGTAGTTCATCATCATTAAGTCCCTCTTATTTTACCCTTCTCTTCTACTCTCTGTGTTTCACCTGAGTCTTGTACTTGAAGATCAAACTTTCTGTTCAGCTCTGGTCATTTCAACAGGAACATTTGAAATTCCCATTTCATTAAAATCCATCTTTTCCCCTGGAAGAGGATTTCAGTTTTTCTGGGTAGTTGATTCTTGGTTGCATTCCAAGCTCTTTTGTCTTCTGGAATATTATATCCCAAGCCCTATGAGTCTTAATGTAATGCTGCTAAATCCTGTGTTCCACAGTATTTGAATTGTGTCCTTCTGGCTGATTGTAATATTTTCTCTTTGACTTGGGAGTTCTGTAACTTGGATATAATATTCCTGAGGGTTGTTTTGTGTTTTGTTTTTGATCTCATTCTGGGGGAGATCAGTGTATTCACTCAATTTAAATTTTATCCTCTGCTTCTAGGATATCAGGGCAATTTTCCTGTAGAAATTCTTTAAAAATGAGGTCAATACTCTTTTCCTGATCATGACTTTCAGGCAGCCCAATAATTTTTAAATTATTTCTTCGGATCTGTTTTCCAGTTCAGTTGTTTTTTTCAGTGAGATATTTCACATTTTCTTCTAGTTTTCATTCTTTTGATGTTGAATTTTTGTGTCTTGATTTCTCACAAAGTCATCAGCTTCCTTTAGCTCCATTTTATATTTGAAGTATTTGTTTTCCTCAGAGAGCTTTCTTATCTCCTTTTCCATCTAGTCAATTCTGCTTTTTTAAAGCATTTTTCTCCTCATTAACTTTTTTTGATTCTCTAACATTTTGTCTTCCAATTATATACAATAGTAATATGTATCCATCGAGAGGGAAGATTGAGGAAGAGGGTACTCAGATACAACACACTTTTGGACAGGGCTAGGATGAAAGGAGAAAGAGAATAGAATAAATGAGAAGGGGAGAAATAGAGTGGAGGTACAGCTAGTAATAGCAACTGATGGAAAAATATTGAAGTAATTTCTCTGGTGGACTTACGATAAAGAAATCAACTCACCCCAGAGATAGAGCCATTGAAATCTGAACACAGACTGAAGTACATTTTTTTCCTCTCTCTCTCAATTCTTGAGGTTTCTCATCTTCTTGAGGAGGGGGGAGGGGGTTTGTGTTTATTCTTATGTTTACTCTTATAACATTCAATTTATATCAATGTATGGCATGGAAACAGTGTAGAGACTGTCAGATAGCCTTCGGGGTGGGGGAAGGGAAGAGGGCAGGAAAAATTATAGAATTCAGAGCCTCATTAACGTTTTGAACTGTTATCCATTTGATTAAAACTGGTTTTTAATGTTCTTTTCATCAGCATTTTTTGGATCTCCTTGACTAAGCTGCTGACTTCTTTTTCATGTTTTTCCTGTATCTCTCTCATTTCTTTTCCCAATTTTTCCTCTACCTCCCTCACTTGTTTTTCAAAAATCTTTTTTGAGTTCTATCATAGCCTGAGCCCAACTTCAATATTTCTTGGAGACTTTAGATGCAGAAGCTTGGACTTTCTCATCTTCAGAGTGTGTAGTCTGGTCCTCCATGATACCAAAGTAATTGTCTATAGTCAGGTTCTTTTTTTTCCTGTTTATTCATTTCCCCAGTCTATGACCTGGTTTTGGACTGCTTCCTGAGATTTTGAGTATTATTGTGATACTCCCACCAGGACCTCAGTTCCTTCAAGGTCTTCTGTGAGGCTCTGAATGCTTTCCTTTGGTCTATGGATGACCACAAGCTCACCCCCTCTGCCCTAGGACTGTGAGAAAGTATCCCTGCTTTATGGGGGCCCCAGACTGCAACCAGAGTCTGGATATAGTCAAAGTCCAAGAGTCTTCATGCTTCATGCTCCCTCTGGCAGACATCTCCCTGCTGATCTTCCAAGTTGTGCTTGGTGCTCTCTGGGGTGCATGTCAAGAAGTTGCTTCTGCTGCCAGGAGCCAGAAATCCCAGGGACCCAGGATCCCTGGACTGTTCCCAGAAGGCTGAAGCGCCTTCATTCTGGCACACTACCACTCCTTCCAACCCCATGAACAAAGTCTTCCCAATATTTTCCAGGTTACCTTGGGCTGGAGAATTG
This sequence comes from Macrotis lagotis, assembly GCF_037893015.1. Taxonomy (NCBI): domain Eukaryota; kingdom Metazoa; phylum Chordata; class Mammalia; order Peramelemorphia; family Peramelidae; genus Macrotis; species Macrotis lagotis. The sequence continues at coordinate 4,022,182 of NC_133661.1, forward strand.
CCTCATTGGATCTTTCTGTAGGTTCTGACTCTCAAAAATTTAGTTAGAGTCATAATTTTAAGGATTTTGAAATATTTTGGAGAGAACACCTAGGAGGCTCTTCTCCTGTTGCCATCTTGGCTCTGCCCCCTCCCTTGACTTCTTCACAGAACACAGCTTGCATGTGGCAGAGACAGAGGTCTTATTTGAACCCATGTCTTCCTAGATTGAAGGCTAGTTATTCATTCACAAAATTTGTGTATGTTTTCTAATTAATGAAAAAAAACTATTTCATAGGTGATACTTCTATTTTCCTTCTTTAACATTCCAAGAGGCAAATAGATCATCACTTTGGGATCTGTCAGCTGCCACATTTAATTCATGGATATTCAAATTCCAAGTCCTCAGTGCCATCTTGTCCTGGCAAAATTAGTGATGTTTTTTAAGGTTGTGACATTTACAACAATTTGGGTAAGTTCCTTTGACTCAATGATTAATTCACCTTCTATATCCTTTTGTCTTTCATTGTAGAAAATCATACTAAGAGCACAGATTGCTTTATAGGATGGGAAAAATTTTTGAGTGCAAAGAAATATATCAAATTATATTGTGTGTGTTTTACAATCAAAATTGGTTTGTTTTATGTTTATTATGGGATCTTGTACCAGATAAATACAGTATTTGATATACTTTGGAATTGCTTAGAAAAATATTATAATTCTCATCATCAAAACCAAATTTATGGCCAAGCCATGAAAGCTCATCATGCCATCTCTATACCGTTCAAAGAATGGTAACACAAATCTTGATTTTATGTGGTAGACAAGACCTTTGAATATCACTTTAATCCCTTTATGGCTTTGTTCTAGAAATAACTGGGTTCCTAAAAGAGACAGGAGGCTGTATTCCTGACCTGACTAACACTTAGATTCATCAAGGAAATATCCATTCCTCTGGGCAGATGGGAGTTTCTTCCTGGATTTGAAATCAAGGGAACTGGTTCATGTCTCAGTCACAGGTACTTTCCTTCAGAAGTTCTAACTGGCTTCTAGATACTAGTCAAGCATAAAGCAGAAGGAGATTGTCATTCCTTAACTGGGCTTTAGCTCTCTTTTGTGTTAACATTCTTGAAAACCAGGCTTTTATTCACAGTCTGAGTCTTCCCAATGGTTTTACTAAAGCTGACATTTTAGCCCATAATGGAGTAGAAAGAACATAAGGTGGTTCACTTTAAGATATCACTTTTATTATTTCTCTTCATATGAGTGTCAAATCCCGAAAAGCTGCTAAGTGTAACGTGTCTAATGAAGTCATTCTATTCCCAAGAACAAATTCCACCCCCACCCCCCAAAGTCTAGGTCATTCACAGATTCCAGCTAGGCACATTAGATATACCTCTGACTGTAAGACCAGAAGGGGCCTGGACAATTCTGAGACCCTGTAGCTTAGGAACAGCTTAAGAAATAGATCTTTGAATATATTTTTGAGACTTTATGTCAAGATTTTCAAGTGGGAAAAATTAGAAACATTGAGAATTAGAAATAGCAGAAAATAAAGGAACTTAATGTTTCTGAAATGAAATCATCTAGTTGAAAAATTGAAAACAGACTCCTTGATCCCATCCTCTGCACCGCATCCTATCTAGACAGCCAGTTGGTACAGAAAGTGAGACTTCCTCCCCAGGGCAGAAAATGGAGCTCTGGACCCTAAGTCAGAAAGGACCAGGGTTAAAGTCCTGTCTTAGATATACATTAGCTGCTTGACTCTGGTCTACACATCTCACCTTTCTGAGCTAAGTTGATTCAGTTGTAAAATGGAGATAAGTTTAGCAATTAAGACAAACTGTTCTTGAGTGTAAAATGAGTAAAGTATGTCATGGGCTTTGGCAGCCTTAAAGCTCTCTCTAAATATTAGCTAATACCATAATAGTACAAGGATACATAATATTAAAATCCAAGGATAAGAAGGTAATACCAACAATAAATGGAATTTATACCTAAGAGAGAGTAAAGAAGCTCTGCCCTGTCTTAAATGCAAGTCTCTGGCCCAGCAAACTGGAATCTCAGGCACTGATCTTGGCAGAGGTGGATAGTTGAGTTATTAGCCATGATATCAATATCAGAAAGGGTATGGAAAAAAGGAAGCAAAGAGTGGGTTCAGAGCAAGCCAAGAAGCATTCCAATGGTCCATAGAGGGAACTAAAAAAGTAAGTAACTCTAGGAAAGTAAGCTTATCTTTATTCTTGATTAAATTCTTAGGCACTATTCAGTACATAGTGAGTAATCACAAACAACCACCATGACTGGAGTCCGAGCAGATCAGACCAGCGTGACCTGACTTCTCTTGTCCTGGCCTAGAGAGATAATCTCAAGCCACTGTAGATACCGTCTATGTAACTAGATTGGAGCAGAGGCTTGAGCACAGTGTTCCTTGTTACTCTTGTCCAGACAGAGAGACTGGAAGACAGAAAGAGAGTTAGGGTAGACAGTGGCAAAACTAGATGACTTCAAAAGGGACCAAATGATCCAAGACAGAGTTGATAATCAATAAAATGGAGTGGAATATTGGAAAAAGTGGAGTCAATGAGCAAGAAGTGGAAACCATTTGACTTTCATCAACATTTCCAAAATTCAATTTTATTTATAGAATAAGGGGTTTGAATGTAAATGGAATTAGAGGTCCCTTTCAGCTCTGGATCTGTGCTCTGATCCTAAAATTTCAATATCAGTTTCAAGGAGAGTTACTAAGCTTTTTTTCCCCCTGAAAGCCAGTGTTTGACCATGCTACATACCCCCTCTCCCCTGTCAAACATACATTCAATAGACATGATTGTCTTTCCGTTTCCTCTATGACCAAATAAGAATTTCTCTGTCTGGTTTTTAAAGTCTTTTACAACACAACTGGAAAATAACCTTCCAGTCTTTCTATGCAGCATCATCTCTTTCTCCTCTCTTTGGTCAAGTCAAGCTGGTCTTTTTGCTTTTACTCACTCATGAAATCCCAACTCCATGATCTTGCCTAAGGCATCTCTAGAATACTTAGAATTCTCTATTTGACTACATCTCTTAGACATTTTTTCCTCCAAAAGATATGAAGAAAGCATGTGAATAAAGCCTTCTTTTATTTCCTCTAACTCCTAGTGCTCAAAATCTAGTTATTTTAAATTTGTTTCACATATACTTTATATACATGTATAAAAGTATAGAATACATAAAGTTTAATTTGTTTAAGTCCCTGATATGGTCTCCTCCAATAGAAAGTTAGGTCACTGAAGGAACAAACCAATGTTTTTTAACTTTATTTTCTGTGAGTCTAGTATAGAGGTTCACTATAGGTACTTAATAATTGCCTCTTGGTTGTTTAGTTGATTTCTATATTTTCTCAGTGTCTTATCCCAGAGAAATTCATTTGTCTTGATGCCTTTTAAATCTTTTTATGAGTAACATTGATAACTACATCAGTGTCATCCTTGAACATTTTTTAGGCTTCAGATGGGCCAATAACTTAGATGTTATAGAATAGGTTCAGAATCCCCCATGATTCCAAGTAAATAAAAAGATAGCTAGATGAAAATATTGTTTATCTCAAGCACTAGGATAAATCAAATAAGATTAAAATTAAGAGAGACAGATGCCAAATCTTGGACTTAAATTCAGAAATATGTCTGATGGGTGAGACATGTTAGTCAAAAGTTTGTCACACAAGAATGTGGGTGCCAAACTCAGTAGCAGCCAATTGTGCTCTAAGACATAGATGAAGACTAGCACACAACTGGACTACATTTAGAGAGGCCTGGTATTTGGGATAATGGCCGTCATCATCCTTCTGTCCTCTGCTTTAATTAGACCTCAGTAGAGGTTTCAGTTCTATATGAATATATTAGAAAAGATAAGGAAAAAATGGAGTGTCGAGAGGAAGATGAAAGGCCAGAGTTTGGAACATATGAATAGAAGTCAGAAAAGACAACAACAGCAAAAAACTGATCTTTGCCAGAAGACTTAGAGCGGTCCCAGTGGCTGCCATTAAGGATATAAAGGCCTGTCATTTGAAATGGGAGGCCATAGAGGGAAAATTAAGGATTTCTTTTTAGCATGTGGAATTCAAGAGAGTACACTTTAAGCTCCAGGTTGCTTTTCCAGGGAGAACACCACCAACACCAACAATAACAAAAGCCATTTCCTAAATATTAGAACTATTCAAAATTGAAATGAATTGCTTTGGTGAGGTTGCTGTTACTCCTCTATTTTTTAAGAGAACCAATGGCATCATGAGGTGATGCCTTGATTTGATGATGAGTTGGCTTTAAGTGAGGCAGACATAACTACAAAAACTTTTCAGTCTCATTCACTCTTTGAGTCATCAAAGTCTAGTGACAGGACAAAAGTGAAGATGGTTAATGGTCATCCAGAAAGCAGTTGATTACTTTGGAGTCAATGTCTGACTAAGTCCTAAGCATGCCACAGAGCCTGTTTCAGTCACCTTCATGGCCACTGGAATAAATTCTCATCTACCCATAACAATGGAAGAAGTTTTCCAGTACTTAGGGTAGACAGCCCCCTAATTAACAGGTTTGAGGTTTGTTCATTTAGCCTATTTCCCAAGATGATTTTACTGGGATGTGCCCCTGTGCATGCTACAGCTTCTTGGAGTCACAGGTGAGCATTGGGTGAAAAGTATACATTAAAAGTAGGCAGCCCTGCAAAGGGATCACCCACCCTCCTTCCTGGGGTGTTTGCTCTCCTGACTCCCCATTCACTCTTAAGGTCATGCTAGAGCCAGTGAGGCTCTTGAAGCATTTTAACCTTAGAAACTTTCAAATGAAACAAATCAGGGCTTGATTTGTTCTGTCAATTGTCTAAGTTTAAGAAAGTGATGGAGAAAATTGTGCATTTGGAAAACTGGTGTTACCCATTTCCCAGTATGTCCTCAATTCTAACTCACTGAAAGTCTTCATGAAAAGACAGATTAAATAAGCATATGGTCAATGGACTGTAGCAAGAGGCAACAAGGCAAATGGAGATTTTAAGTTTGATGTCAAAAAAGTTTGAGTTCAAATCTGGATTCTATCTCATTGTTTTGGGGTTTTTTTGCAAGACAATGGGTTAAGTGACTTGCCCAAGGTCACACAGCTAGGTAATTATTGTCTGAAGCCTCTAATACTTATTAACTATATGGCTCTTGGCAAGTCATTTGAGGTCTATCTGCCTCAGTTCCCTCATCTGCAAATGGATAATGAGAACACCTACTTAGCAGGGTTATGAGACTCATATAAATTAATATTTGCAAAATCTTTTCAAAACTTACTGGGCAAATAAAAGGATTGTTGTTATCAGGGGTGATTCATTTTTCAGAATTAGGTAAAAGAATTGGGTTCTGGAGTCCCTTCTAATTGAAGAGTTTATCATTATTTCATGATTGTGTCTCTTATAGCAATTAGTCTAATCTTCACTATTTTTGTATCCTCATTCAAATGTTCTTATAGGTGTGAAATTGTAATTGAGAACTTTCCTGGGAAGAAATTTTCTGGATTCCTAGAGTTGCAGCTGAGTTACCTATTTCCATATCTGAGTTTCCATTTCCGTTTTCAAATCATCATGTCCTGGGCATATCCTCTTATTCTGAGGTGGGGGGGAGGGTAAAATGAGGAAATTTCCTTTAGAAGATACGTTCTGATTTTGTTGTCCTTTTTTGGTCACTTAGGCAACTTGGTCAAGTAAATATAGCCAAGTATTACCTAGTCACGTAATAATTAGCCACGTAACATTGGATCATGAAAGATTCAGCATGATGAAAAGTTTGGAAGTCAGGAAGACTTGCAGCTGTCATAAACTCGCTGTGTGTCCTTGGGCAAGTCATTGAATCTTTTAGTCCAAAGATATCTTTCTAAGACTATAGGATACATGAGTAGTTGATTTACCTCAATAAAGATTATCTCTACTCACTGATGAAATCACAGGTTTAGGCAAACTAACAAATGGGAAAATCTTCACCATGTGATCCTTAAATGCATTATTAATTCTCAAAGTATTAATTAATTAATTAATACTCAAAGTATTTTCCCCCCAATTACAAATGAATTCTGGAACAAATTCCGCCATCTCTCCAATGACTCTCAACTTTATTGATGCTATTTTTGTTATTCTCCTCCTGATCTAGATAGGCGAGCTTATCCCTTAAAATGGTCCCTTCATTTCAGTGTTCTGACCCTCCTGAAGAGAAATGAAGACACTAATCGAACAACACATCTTTTGTCCCACTAAAGTGGGAAGCGGACTTAGTTATTCCAGAAGTTTTGCTGTCACCAGCATGGAGAGTGAACACATTTTACTGCCAACAATGTCAGAAGATCCTCCACAGTCCAAATATGCATGTTTTTGCTAATCTCTCATAATAGGATAAGTGAGTAGGCATCCAAAGTCTCTTTGGTTCATGTGAAATACATATGGGCTTGATAGCTAGGGGTGGGAGAATCAATTCAAATCTACAAAGGCAAGCACAATTGGAGGAAAAAATGTTTCAGTTGTTCATTTGCAAAGAGACAATATGATACACAATTCTAATAGCCATCATTGGAGCCACGTCAGATTCTCCATCAAAATGATGACTGATTCTTTCTCCTGTGCCTATGGTAATTCATCATCATCAGGCACATTCTTTCATGATCATTCAAGAGCCAGAAATTTTTAGCAGCTACTTCTTTTAAACAGAGTTGATCTAATCTCCCCTATCAGTTTTGTTTCCTGGTAGGAATCGAACAGCAATATATCCCCGATAGAAGACGATGTCTCCCAAAGGTTTGGTTCTAGTACACAAAAGATATTAGTGAAATGTTTAAATTCACTGATCTTCCATATGCAGTGAAACTCTCTTTTAGAATATATCTGATGTGTGAACCTCTCTGGAAACACAAAAAAGGGGGGAAATGTAATAGAAGAAATTGACACTTCTTTTCCCCAGGTCCACAACAGATGTCTTTTTGAAAGCTGAAGGGAAGGCTACTTCTCTGGCATGTGATTCAGTATGGATATCCATTTTGCCTCTTTGGTTAGACAATACTTGCTTCACGTTTTCTGAAAATTCTCCCCAAAAGCATCAATCATTCAATGCCATCATGATGGAAGTGGAACCCAAACTTAGGTCTCCTCATCCAGCCTCAATGCCCCTTGTCTAGACTGTCCCCAGACAGTGAGTTGATTGAGGGGAAAAGTAGTTCACTTTGGACTCTTTTGAATAAATTACTGATACCTAACTCCTTCTCTTCCATTTCTCTTTTGGCTTCATAGAGTCATCTGTCTGTTTAAAATAAGGAATATATTTAATTCCAGTTCATCCCTGAAATGCCACTGCCAGTGGTCACCTGATTATTCATCATTATCAGTGGGTTCACTGCCCCAACTTCTCACTCAATCTTCCTTTCTCCCTGTATTATTTTCTTGGATCCTCCAGGACACATTGAATTGCTTTTCTAATCATGACTCCCTTGCTTGGAGACACATTTTCCTAAAAGAAAATGGATCTGTCTGGAGATGTTTTTGCTAGCTGTCTTCAAATACCTCCCAAATGATGTTCTTTATACTTTCCTGCAGAAGGAAAAACATTTAAATGGAATTTTTTTTTTCAGAGAGAAGTGAGCAATAAAGGACCAGTGGAAAATGGGGGGAGCCAGAGTCCAACATTGCTACTGCAGAGGAAAACAAAAAAGAGATCAATGTTAGAGATGGAGAGGACCTCCAGGAATAATAAGATGACAATCATCTATGGAGCACTTGCTTTGTCAGGCACTATGCAGAGTTCTCTGGATATAAAAGAAAGAAGAAAGAATGGAGGGAAGGAAGGGAAGGAGGAGAAGGAAGGAAAGTAGAGAGGGAGGGAGAAAGAAAGGAAAGAAGAATGAAGGAAGGGAGGGAGGGAGGAAGGAAAGATGTATTTTATTTGCACTTTGATAAGCTCTCTCCTCTTCTCTTCAAGTTTGCTCCCACCACTATGGTCCAGCTACAGGTCTCTTCATCCTTGGGTATTGCCCATGGTCAAAGTTGTTTTTCCTCCTTACTTGCCCCTCTTCTGCCTCAAAAAGTTATAAACATCAGAAATAAAGGGTGATAGAAAAGAGCAGGCATCTGGGAATCAGCATCTTGGGTTCTAATTCTGACTGAGACAGTCATTAGCAGGACCCTGGTCAGGTTGCCTGATCTTTTTGCAAGTCTTCCTTCTGTCATTTTCCTTTCCAACTGAACCTTCCCATGGTTTTGTGTAGCCAATCCCCTCAGATTAGAACTCAGCTTCTTATTTCCTAAGATCCGCAGGCTCGTGCAAGGGGTTATGCTCTCCTTCTAAACCCCAAAGTCTCCCAGTGAAAGAATCTTTCTCAAAAATACTTTAAGAAAAGCTATCCATTTTGTTTTTCAGGGAAATCTCAACCTCTGTTTTTCTTCCTTGATCTCTTAACAGACTACTCTGTTGCTGCCAAGAGGATCTGCCAGGGTAGACTCTCGATTCCTGAGATGGAGTGAAGAGAGAATGGGTTTTTCTAACATTCACATTTGGTAGCACCGAGAATGCCCATTAAGAGTCTAACTTTGGCATAGTGACATGAGTGGTTTTCTCAGGACAAAGAAACATTACCCCTGTAAGGAAAATACTTAGAACCACACCTCAATTCTGCTTGCATCACTATTCTTTCTAGGACACTGCTGTCTGTAAAGAGTATTCCATGTGTCAGAAGGGCCCACATCTGGAAGTGGTGAATAAATGTGAACCATTTTAAATGTTTTAATTGCACATTAAACACATATCTAATTCAAAATGAATCAAGGAGTAAAGAGAATCCAAGTCCAAGGAAGGAGAAAGTTGGAGGTATGAATGCCTTGACAGGGAAGCTCACAAAAGAAATAATCAGTGTTTGGGCACAAACACACAAACACACAGAGAAGATGGTATTGATGTCTACAATATGAGAAATTTCCCAGAATATTTCCCTCCTAGATGACCACATGAGACAGATATTACACATATATACACTAGATATATGTATGTATATATACATGAGATCAATACTGTGACTTGTAATTTCAAGAGAAGGAAAGTTGGAGCTGAGTTTGGCGCCCTGGGATCCCATGGCCCAAGCCACACACTTTGTCCACTCCAGCACTGAGTCTCATCAAATTTTTCAGGATTGTACTCAATGACTTTTTCCTCCAGAGCAGCTCATTTTAAAACTGCTGGTGATTTTGGATGAGACTCTAGGAGCAAGAGAAATCATTTAAAAGCTCCTGAGTTTCCTGACTTACTTTTCTCTCATCAACAAGAAAACCACATGAGAGTAAAAACATGGGGTTGGCCATCTTCTAGTGCTTTATTTCAGCATGAGCAGCACTAAGAAACATTTGAAAATGCCCAAAATAGGGACAGCCTGTTGGTACAGTGGAGAGAGTCCTGGAATCAAGAGGACCTGAGCTCAAATTCCAGCTCACACACACATAATACTTAACTGGGTGACTTTAGGCAAGTCCCTTAACCCCATTGCCTTACAGAAATCCTGACTTACAGGAAAAAGGAAATGCCTCAAGTGGGACCTTTATCAAGGACTGTCACCCACACCAAGTCCCTGTGCCAGGCTCTTATTATATGGCCATTCTAGTTGGCCATGCAAGATAGCTTATTTAAACACTTTCCACCTGTGCCTACCATCATGTTCTCTATGTGAAAGTCAATGGTAGCTGAATGGCCTTGCCTTGCAAATGGGGCTGATCTTATTACCCAGCAATACAGTTATATCCTGATTTCCTAAATCAAGTAAAAGGTTTACTCATGAGAAGATTCAAACAATTTTTGAAATTACAAATTGGGGCAGCTAGGTGGCACAGTGGATAGAGCACTGGCCCTGGAGTCAGTACCTGAGTTCAAATCTAACCTCAGACATTTAATAATTACCTAGCTCTGTGGCCTTGGGCAAGCCACTTAACCCTATTGCCTTGCAAAATCTAAACAAGAAAAAAAACAGAAAGAAACAGAAATTACAAAATGACCATTCTATTCCTAGAACAAATCTTGCACAAAAAATCAATAAATAATGTCTTATTGGTTCTATTTCAAGTCACACTAAATATGCTTCCAATATTGTTCTTTTGACATGCTCACCAACTTTAAACCCACCCAGTGAATTCAGCACAGTAAAACCCAAGAGAATCTTGGGATCATCTATAAAAATAACAAGGACAACAAATTGAAACAAAAAATTTGAGTGGAAAGTGATGATTTTGAAACAATTCCATTTGCAGGGATTTCTTCCTCTCTCTTTCCCCTTCTTGTTCATTTGCATGGGAGAACAACAAAGGTCTTGGAGTTGAGAAAATGATGAGGCCTCAGACCCTTACTGATCTTGTTCTTAGCTTTTGTTTCCTTCTCTTTTTTGGATGTCTAGCCCCTAAGCTGCATGGTTGCAGTTAGGCAGTCAAATAGTAACTTTCTAATCCTAAATCAAAAGGAGATATAAGATGAGGTATTATCTCTGTTGAACATGAAGCAGAAGTCAAGGAAAAGACATTGTCTGTATTGTATGGATAGACTGCTCATTAGATAGACTGGTGTTCTTTGTTCCAAAGAGTATAACTTTGGGTCATCTAATGGAGAAGAAAAGTCTCTCCCACAGAGGCTATTCAAAAAGAGAAGTCTGTCCATCAAGCAGGAGCAGTGAGTAAAAGGACCAGGAGGAAAAGAAGGCATTAAAATCAGCAAAAAATATTACTGAACCCAGAGGCAAAAGCATCTGAAGCTTGGTCACATATTCCTGAAATATTTTGTCTTTCTATATATGTACCTGACCATTTATTTTTTTCTGAGTATACCTGCTCATTATTGGGGTAAAGTGAAAGACAATTTGGCAGAGAGTACTTCCAGTTTATGTGGTATGAAAATTATAGTTCAATTTTTATTATCATGTTTTTATGAAATGTCTGTGCATTGAACTAATTGTGCTTGCAAAGTAGACAATGATCTTAATAATGCAGCATTTGTATAGGGTTTTGAGATTCATAAAGTGCTGTACAAATATGATCTCATATAATCCTCACAACCTGGGAACAAGTGCTATTATACATATTTTCTTCTGAGGAAACTGAGACAAACCAGAGGTAAAGTGATTTTTCCATGTTCATATTGCTAGTAAGAATCTGAGATCATATTGAGACTTGGATTACCCTGATTCCAGGTCCAGCTTTCTCTATTGGCTGAACTAGATACTTCTGCTTCATGTTAAGGAATACACCATTTGGGTAAGATCTTGTCCCTAACTTGATAGAGCCAACCCTCATCTCTTTTTGCCATTTAGACTGATAATTATAATTGAGATTATTACATAAATCTGAGCAGTTCTTTGTGATCAGAATTGCCCATCTTTGGGCATTTTGGAGGCCTTTGTGGATAAGGTGATCTTTAATTAGGGACAAGATCATCTTTAATCAAGGCAACTAGAGAAAGGAATAGAGTATTTGAGAAATAAGGAACATTGTACAATGTAATTCTCCCAAACTATTGGGAGTCTCCTAGTCAAATACAGGACACAGAAAGCATGCAATTTGAATTCCATGCAAAAGAATTCAATGACACTGAAATGTAGCTGAAAAAGTCAGGTACTATTAACTTGTTAAAAGACTTAAATCGGGGTCAGCTAGGTGGGTGGTGTAGTGATAAAGCACCGGCCTTGGAGTCAGGAGTACCTGGGTTCAAATCTGGTCTGAGACACTTCATAATTACCTAGCTGTGTGGCCATGGGCTAGCCACTCAACCACATTTGCCTTGCAAAAAACTAAAAAACAGTAACAAACAAAAAAAAAAAGACTTAAATCACATGGTAAACTTCATGGGAAGTATTTTAATGGAACCACTCATTATTCAACATAAAACATGATCATGTCTAAAGATTAAAAAATATGATTTTAGTAGTAGCATATGTGATAGAGTTTGCTGAGAAAGTGCTTAGAAAATCACCCAGTGAAGAAGTTACAGTTGTCATTCAAAAGGATGATTCAGGGTCTCTTACAGGCATCTAAAAACTCTTGAAAACTTATGGCCCACTAATAATTTCTGCAAGATCAAGAATAATGCTGCCCTTAGTTTTCCACCCCTCTGTCTTTGTAAATTTTTTTTCCATTGGTCATGTCATTCATGATCTCTGTCTAGAGAGTCTCTCATTCTCACGGTGTGTGCCAGTATATTTCCCTATTCTCTATTTGCATTATATTAATTAAAGTAATTCATTATATTGACTTAAACCTAGCTGTTGTTTCCACATGCCAGAATAGATTAGAAGTGGACAAGAGCCTCATAACTCCTGTATGGAAAAGAGAAAACAAACTTGAAATATGTTTCCAGATTTTCCTTTTATGGGAGAAGATCTTGGAATGTTGACTCTGATGTCAATGAGGAAGTTGTAGAGTCAAATAAGAGCAAATGGAAAAGAGTAGCCCAGCGATTAAGAGATTCACACCCAACTCTTGTCTTTGACATTTATGGATTTTTGTAAAAATGAGAGATTCAATCTTGGGGGTCTCAGTTTCCTTATCTACAAAATTAGATTAATACCTCCTCTACCTAAATCACAGGGCTGACATGAGAAAAGTTTATTTGAAATTTTTAAATGCTATAAAAGTGAATTGCTCATAATAATGATGAAGATAATGATATAATGAAATCACTCAAATTTCATTACGGATTTGAATCTGGCCTCTGCCATCATCAACCTGTGTACTAAGTTAGTGTCAGACTTTAAGTAAATAGCAAGCAAAATAAAAATAAAATCAATACATGAATATCTAATGTCTTGAAAATCTGAGATCTACTATGTGTTGGATCAATGTCATTGGTTGCATGGAAAATATTAATGAAAAACAAAGTTGAATTTGTAAATCAGACTCAACACCTTATAGGAGTAAGGAGAAAAATGCATAAGGATATCTTTGTGTGAATTAGGGTATTTAACCAAAAAGCTTGGCCAAAAAGCCTCAAGAGTCAACAGATTTCTAAACAAAAGTCAGTGATTAGCCAGGGAAAACTACAGAAGTCAGAAATAAATGAGAATCCCTGCCCTCACAAACAGTAAATTCTGCTGACTAATTCTAATCACGAAACACTACATTTTAGGAGGAAACTGAGTAGCAATTTAACTGAAGGAAAAGAAAAGGGTAGATGCCATATAGGACTGTACCAGTAGAGATAAATTGAATGGAGAAAAGGGTGAAAAAGACAACAAAGACCCACTAACCAAGACGGTCAAGCAGTTCCTTAGCCTTTCCTGATTCTCTAGAATGTAAGTCCCACTTTCCCCATTATCTTGTTGTGCATATTTTGTATGTCTGTAGATGTATATATTTACACGTGAATGGTGTATAAATGCAGACCCACCTGTACCCATATATACCTGTTCCTTTTTGCCAGTATAACATAAAATCCTTGTCATCATCTCAATTTTTTGTCTTTTGTTTCCCTTTACCTAACCCATAGAAGGTATTTGATAAATGTTTGTGAACTGACTGGTAATGCTTTTCAATCCAAATGTTGTACTGCTAAATCAATTATTTGAAAAGTTTTGGGGAATGTCTTTCAGCCTTTTTGGAGGTATGAGGGAAAGCCATGGACAAGAATTGTCCAGGTCAGGTTGGAAGCCTTGAACAACTATCTGTTCCTATGAAAGTGATTCTCCCGTCAATGAAATCTCAAAATTATCAATGTGTAGGATCATCCTTGACAGGCAACAGAGGGGAATCCTCTCTAGCCCCCTTCAGACAACTTGTCTTTCAGGTAAGACTGATATAAAATGAATGTATTCTGAATAGTCAGCCATATGAGCAGGAGCCCTGGGACCTCCATGAAGGAGAAGAACAGCCCAAATGTTCTGGCCAAAGATAATTTGCCTTAAAATGAATCAGGGACTTCAAAGAAATGGTACTTGTGAAGAGTGACAAGGACTACAGCATGGAAGGAATGTTTGCCAGAACTCCCACAGATCACAAATAGGAGCTTGATTCACTGCCTTGGGTTTGAGGAAAAACAAGTCCCATCCTTCAGTGAGCGGCAGGCAGCTCAGCCCCATTGCTCAGCACAGTCTCAAAGCATCTTTGATCTAGTTTATGAAAGGAGTGCTGGAGGCCGCAGGAAGTAAACCAGGAAAATAGTGAGTGAGAGCACATCAGTAAATCACTAAAATTATCAAAAAGTCCCAGAAACCCAATGAGATTTTGTGTAAAGGTTGTTTCCCTTCATGGATCAAGGCAAAGCTGGAATCAGCTCCTTCAAGTTTATTTTACAAGGGATGCCCATTACATGATAGGCTTGTTTGGGCCATGGAGCATGGTGTCTCTTTTTCAATTGTGACCATGAAATGTTGGGAATTTTGATTTGAAAGCAAATAATTTTGATATCCAAATCTCAGGAATCAGAGAAGCAAGGTTCCTACACCTGCTGCAACATTGACTTTCTGGGTTCCACTGAAGATATGGCGTAACCTCTTGGGACATCAATTATTTCATCTATAAAATAAGGAAGGAGAACAAGATATCATTCTATTTTTTAAATTTATTTTTTTCATCCATATGCACATGTATAATGTTAAGTTACAAAATTTCTTTCCCATCCCCTCCCCTCAGCAGTGAACAGTCAGGTCAGCATTGTACATTAATATTTTTGATAAACATTGACAGATTAGTCATTTTCTGTGTAAAGAATTAGGATTAAGGGAAAGAGATACAGAAGAGATCATTTTTATAAAGTGTTTATCAGACTCTGAAGGGTTGGTTTTGTTTTGTTTTGCTTTGTTTTTCTTTCTCTGGATGCAAATAACATTGTCCATAGCCCTCTAATATGGTTGTCCTAGCTCTCTGAACTGCTGAGAGGAGATGCTTCCATCAAGTTTCATCATCTCACAATGTTATTAATGCATACATCATTCTCTTAGTTCTGCTTCCTTCTCTAGCATCAGATCCTGTAAGTCATTCCATGCTTCTCTATAGTCCAACCATTTATGCTTTTTTCTAGAAAAATAGTATTCCATAGTATTCAAGTACCATAACTTGCTTAGCCATTCCCCAATGGATGGGCATCTCCTCAATTTCCAATTATTTGCCAGTTCAAAAAGAGCTTCTATGGATATCTTGGAACATGTGGGACTTTTCCTATTTTTAACTTTCTTCTGCATATAGGCCTAGAGTTGGAATTGCTAGGACAAAGGGTATGATCAGTTTTATTGCTATTTGGGTATAGTTCCATATTGCTCTCTAGAATGTTTGGATCAATTCACAACTCTACCAGCAATGCATCAATGTCCTAATCCTCCCACAACCTCTCCAACATTGATCATCTTCCCTTTTTCTCATCCTGTTCAATCTAATAGGTATGAGATGGTACTTCATTGTTGTTTTAATTTGCATATTTCTAATCAACAATGATTTGGAGCATTTTTTCATATGATTATATATATATATATATATATATATATATATATATATATACATTTTTAATTTCTTCATTTGAAAACTGTCTATTCATATCCTTTGACCATTTATAAATTGGGGTATGACTTGTAACCTTATAAATTTGATGAAATTCTCTTATTTTTTTTAAAGAATCTATTATCCTATGGCCTTATAATAGTCAAAGAAAAATCTATAAGTTTTCAAGTGAGGCAAATCACAGCAATGGAATGACTAATATCTTCATTGATATTAGAATTGATGCTGTATATAAAAATATATTTTAAGAGTCCTAAATGCTTTCCCTACTCAAAAGTATAAATATAAATCCCTGAGATTGTCTGCTTAAATTTGGACTGCAGGAACCTGGAGTCAGATTGCTTAATGCATCTCAGATTCCAGCTAGTACAATCTTCTTATATCCCATATGAATAAAATGAGATAAGA